>NC_084789.1:12059770-12659770 GCF_028858725.1 Colius striatus | reverse complement strand
CATCAGGCGTTGAAACCTCTTTCGGAGCTTGCCTATTTTCGTTTTTGGCATGTCGAACACAGCGTTCCGGAATCCACCGAGGTACAGGCTCATCTGTTGGGAAAATACAAACATACTCTCTACCCCATAATAGAACCGGGTCAGGGCCTCTCGTGGATCCATCAATAGGATCTTTCCATAATACTACAGGTTTTTGCTGAGCTGGGGATTGCCAATGATGATCAGCAGCCGAAAGGCCAGCTGCATCGAGAGTAAAAAAGTTTAAAACAAAAAGAGCATGATTTAACAAAGACAAAGGAGTGTCCTTAATCCCCCATGTCCCCGTTTTTAATTTCTTTAATTGTGTTTTCAGAGTAAGATTAAAACATTCAATCATGCCTTGACCCTGTGGATTATAAGGAATCCCTGTTTTATGTATGATAGAAAAATGAGCACAAAATTTTGCAAATTTAGCACTAGTATATGCGGGGCCATTATCTGTCTTGATAGTCTTCGGTATACCTAAAATTGAAAAGCAGTGTAACAAATGTGAAATTACTTGTGCGGCTGATTCTCCAGACAAAGGAGTGGCTACTGCAAAATGAGAAAAGGTATCAAGGGTTACATGGATATAAGAGAGGCGGCCAAAAGAAGGATAATGAGTAACATCCATCTGCCAGAGATCATTAGGTAAAAGACCTCGAGGATTAACTCCATAATGAGGAATTGGTAAAAAAGAAACACACGAAGAACATGTTCGAACAATTTAATTTCTCTAGCTTGTTCTCGAGAGATATGGCACATACGTTGTAGAGTAGCTGCAGGTAAGTGATGCAGAGAGTGCAAACGCTGGGCTTCTGCAACAGTAGCAACAGTAAAACGAGTTAACAAATCAGCCTGATTGTTGCCGTGACTCAAAGGTCCAGGTAATTTAGAGTGACTACGAATGTGTCCTACAAAAAGAGGTGCATCTCTTATTATTAAGAGAGATTGAATCAGACCAAAATATCGTTGTATAAAAGAAACTTTAGAAGCTATGACAGGAACTGTTTCTAAAAATTGTAATGAAGTGACAATGTAACGACTGTCAGAATAGATATTCAAAGGCTCAGAAAATTTCAACAGTGCTTGATAAATTGCATATAATTCAGTCATTTGTGCAGAAACATTCTCTAATTTCCAAACATATTGGTCTGTAGGAGTATACAAAACTGCTTGTCCATTAGATGATCCATCTGTAAAAACAGTCAATGCTCCTGTTATAGGAGCTCCTTTAACGACCCTAGGAAAAGCTAAAGAATGATAGGTAGCAAAACTAAGAATTTTATCAGAAGGGAACTTTTGTGTTATTTCTCCAGGAAAAGCAGCTAAGGCTACAGCAAAATCGTCTACAGTGGCCATCAGCCAAGTAATTTGAGCAGGTGTGTATGGAATTCCAATTACTGCCGGTTCTTTCCCAAGATGAGTAATACATAACTTTCGTCCTTGTTTAATTCGTTCTGCTATCTTTTGAGGATATGAAACAAGAACTCCTTTTGCAGAGTGAGATCTATGTACCCAACACAGAACACCGTCTTGATACAAGACTCCTGTAGGAGTCATTACTGTAGGCAAGATATATAAAGAGAAAGACTTTGTTATGTCTGCATATTGTAATTGAGCATTTTCTATGGCTTTTTCAACCAATCGAAGAGCTTGTTTTCCCTCTTGTGTTAACTTGCGAGGAGAGGTAGGATCAGGGTTTCCCTCAAGTATTTTAAAAAGAGGATGCAAATCGGCTGTTGTTAACTTAAGAAAAGATCTGAGCCAATTAATGTCTCCCAAAAGTTTTTGAAAATCATTCAAGGTTGTTAAAGAATTTGTTCGTATGGCAATTTTTTGTGGCATAAAAGATTTAGGATATAGTTGAAACCCCAAATATTGAAAAGGATATGATTTCTGTACCTTTTCTTGTGCTATTTTCAAACCATGTTTAGTTAACATCTGTTCAATATGAGCATAAGCATGTTGCAACTTATCGATAGATGAGGCTGCTAAAAGAATGTCATCCATATAATGGATACAAAGAACATCAGGAAATTGTTGTCTAGTTGCTTTTATACTTTCATGAACAAATTTTTGACAAAGAGTAGGACTATTAGCCATTCCTTGAGGCAATACTTTCCATTGATAGCGTTCCATAGGCTCACTAAAATTTATGGATGGAATGCTAAAAGCAAATCGACATTTGTCATCTGGATGTAAGGGGATAGTGTAAAAACAATCTTTTAAGTCAATAATTATTTTTTTCAAAATTTTGAGGAATGGCAATAGGACTGGGTAGACCAGGTTGTAACGCTCCCATGGTACACATTGTTTTATTGACTTCTCTCAAGTCTTGGAGAAGTCGCCATTTCCCCGACTTCTTTTTTATAACGAAAATAGGTGAATTCCATGGTGATGTGGAAGGTTCTATATGACCTAATTGTAATTGTTCAGCTACTAATTGACGAGCAGCTTGCAACTTTTCTTTAGTTAGAGGCCATTGATCAACCCAAACAGGTTGATCTGATTTCCAACAGATTTTATCTGCATACATAGTTACTGATAAATTTATCAAACTAACTGCTAGGCGTATAGAGGTATGTGCCCATTTGCGTCAAGATATCTCGGCCCCACAGGTTAAGAGGTAAGCTTTCTAGTACATATGGTTGAATGGTACCAGAGTGTCCCTCTTTGTCTGTCTAACTTAACAACTTACAGCTTTGAAGAGGCAAATTTGCAACTCCAATTCCTTTTAGATCAGCTGAAGCATGCTGTAAAGGCCATTCTTTTGGCCATTGTTTTAAAGTCATTACCGATACATCTGCTCCGGTGTCCAAGAGTCCTGTAAAATTTCTACCATCAATTGTTAACTGAAATTCAGGTCTCTGATGATTGATGGGCTGTAAAAAATAAACGTCAGTAGATCCAAAACCGCCTGTTCCCCGAATGCGGGAATCAGCTTTTCCTATAGATGAAACATAAGGAATTAAAAGCAACTGTGCAATCTTTGTTCCTGCAGGTAGATTAAAGACAGAAGTTTCAGATTGTAACATAACTTTTAACTCTCCTTCATAATCACAATCAATTAGTCCTGGTATAACTTGCAATCCTTTCATGCTCAGACTACTTCGGCCCAATACTAAACCGCATGTTCCCGCAGGTAACGGGCCATATATCCCTGTTGGGATAGCTTGTGCCCCCATTTCAGGTGTTAATACGAAGTGGGAGGAGGAACACAGGTCCAGTCCGGCACTGTGACTGGTGGCTCGGTGGAGTTGTGAAATGGATTGTTTAGCTGGTGCTCTGAGGTTTGCACCTGCACAGGATACATCCCCTGTTTGTTTGGGTGGGCCCGGGGCAAGCCCATTGAGAAGTTTCCCGGCTGTATCAAAGAATTGCCATTCTTATCATATTTAGATCGGCATTCATTAGCCCAATGATTACCTTTTTTACATTTTGGGCACAGACTTGGGTTGTTTCCTCCATTATGATTCGGAATCTTTTTATTAGGACATTGATGTACCTGATGCCCCATTTGTCCGCAATGAAAACAGCTACCAGGAGGGCCTGCAACCCTTCTGTTTTTCTTAAATTGCATTGCAGCTAAAACTTGCTCAACAGGTTTGCCCTGTTGTGCTGCGGCAGTGACTATGCCTTGAATATATCCAGAGCTAACATCAGAACATAATCTGATATAGTCGTTTAATGTTGATTTATTTTTCCAAGGTCTTAATATGGATTGACAGATATTATTAGCATTTTCAAAAGCTAATTCCTTAACTAAAATCATAGCTGAATCGGTGTCTTGTATGAGCCTAGATGAAGTTTGTAACAAACGAGATACAAAATTATGATAAGGTTCGTCTGGTCCCTGTCGGACTTTAGTTAATTCTTCCCTAGACGTTCCATGTCTAGGTAGCCCTTTCCAGGCTTTCAAACCAATTTCTCGAATGGCATCATATGTCGCAGCAGGATAAGTTAATTGTTGTGCCAGATCAACATGCGGTCCTGTGCCAGCTAACATTTCATGAGTAATTCCTTGTTGGCGAAAGTGTGGTTTTTGAGAATAATCATAACAGGAATCCATAAAATCTGTAAGCCATAACAAATATTCTCCTCCCGTTAAGGTAGCTTTAGCTAAGCCTTTCCAGTCCCATGGGGGAAGAACTTCAGCTGCAATGGTCTCTAAAATAGCAATAGTATATGGTGCAGTTGCACCATATTGAGCAGCAGCTGTTTTCAATTCTTTAAGATTCTTAAATGGAATGGATGTATATGTAGCAATTCTAACATTGTCTTGAGTAGGGTGAGGAGCATATGTTATAGGATAAGCATGTAATATTTTTGAAAACCCACTCACATCTTCACCTTGTTGTTTAGCTTGTAGCAATGATAACTGTAAGGGTGAGTGAGGTGATATTTGATGGTATATGTCAGGAGGGGGCGGACGTCTACCAGCTTCTATTGCTGGTAAAACAACAGGTTCCTTTTTTAAAAGTGTTTGCTGTTTCTTCAATTTAAAAGGCGTATTAACAAACACTTGATCATCTTCATTATGATACTGAGCAGCTTCTTTTTCTAATTCAGCTTCCTCATCGGAGGATAATTCTTCAGATAATTCTATAGGTCTCAAGGCGCTCTTGCTTTGTTTTAACGGTCGGCATTTTTTACCTCCCATATCTGAGTACATAAGAAAGGGATTTTTAAAATTAGATTCCTGAATATCTTTTTGTTCATTATTGATTATTGGTGGATATTCAGGTGGAGCAGAGGGTTGTGAATCGGGATTAGTAAGAGCAGAAGGTTTTAAACCTGAATCCGCTGAACGAGATCGAGGACGTGTTTGTCGTTGCCATTCATCATATTCAGTATCACCTTGTAAACATTCTTTAATTAAAGTCCATAAAGGAAAAGCATCTATAGGGATCTTATCAGGGCCGTTAGCAGCATAATAGCTTTTAATGTTTTCACCGACCCTATTCCATGTTTCTAAATTAATAGTGCCTTTATTCGGAAACCAAGGACACACAGTGTCTATAAATTCTAAAAATCCACCCACTTGCTTGGTGGTTACAGATATATTTCGACTTTTTAACAATGTCTTAACCATAGCTACAAACAGCTGTCTTTCCGTACTATGTACATGTCCCATATTTTAAATTGTAAATGCTGAATATGAGGGAGCCCTACCGTTGAGTCACGAGGTTCAGTCTGGACCCCCTTGCTTTCTAAGACACCTTATAGAAAGGGCTTAGGTGCGGCTGGATCCAGACTTAGTCTCAGACTTGGTCAACGGAAAATCTAAGACAAAAAAGGGATTTTTGTTTTTATTTTACTGAGATAAATTTCTACTTTCTTATATTTTACACCTTCCTAGTAGTTCTGCTCCCCTTTATTTCCCCTTTTCCTTACCGCGGTTCTGTTGATTCGGAGGCAGCTCACCCTGGTCAAAGGCAACCGAGTTTCCCGGGTTTCGGCACCATTTGACAGAGACCAGCTCTTTCCAGGACGATGAAGGACAGGCGGACCACTGCTCTTTGAGCAAGTGACAATTTATTCTTACTTCTTATGTTCTTTTATAGTTGATACATATCGTAAAGGTCATCAGTATAGGTTAACAAACAATATGAGTACGTGTATTTTCTATATGCTACAAATCAATCAAATGTTATCTACAAAATTTATGGTACTGTTTACTACATTTTTGTGATATATGTTCCGTGACTACAAGACATCTGGTGTCGTTATCATTGTTGTGTATACAGGATGTTTTTGCTTAAGTTAGGGGCTTTGTTTAAGGAGCCAACCCTTTCAGGCAGGCTTCCTTAGAAAAGATTAACCCTTACCAGGCAAATCCTTTCGAGGGCCATTCTACCCTTTCAGGCAGATTGGTCTCATCAGGTATGGACAAACAGCTCCGCCAGGCAATCTGGGTCCAATGGCAGATTTCATGGCAATTGTTACAGATGTGGCAAGTTTGGCCATAGAGCCACTGAGTGCCGCTCTCGAGTGGCCAGACATACAATGCATAAGGGAAACGGGTTAACGAGCGCAAAAAGGGCGAGCGCGATGACACAAAAACGCCCTTCAACACCAAGAGCTGCCTGGATGGCCTCAGATCAGCCACTGCAGGAAGCGCAGGAGTGGATGTGGAAACAGCAGTAGATGTAACCATCCACAACACAGAGGTAACAATTATCTCCTCTAACGTTAATGGACCCCTTGGCTATGGATTAAGTGCTTTACTTTTAGGACGGTCATCGGCCTCTCGACAGGGTATTTTTGTGCTCCCCGGTGTAATTGATGCAGACTATGAAGGAAATATTGGAATAATGGTTAAAGTTTGGCAGCCACCAGTTCATATACCTAAAGGAACTAAAATAGCGCAATTAGTTCCTTTCAGGGCTAAAGTTCCTTTCGCAGGAAGTCGTAAGTGTCGAGACGGTGGTTTTGGATCCACTGGAGTACCTGAGGTAAGACTGGCGGTGCCGCTTTCACAGGGGAAGCCCACTCAGACGGTTGTATTCCAACATCCAAATGGTGAACACATGGTTGGGTACAACACATTACTGGATACGGGAGCAGATGTTACTATTGTTCCATTATCCTATTGGCCAAAAAGCTGGCCTTTAGAGAATTTAGACACCCCTGTTGTTGGAGTAGGAGGAATACAGATGACAAAAATTAGCACAGACCTGATTTCGGTATGCATACAGGGCGAAGAGAATAGATGTGTGCAAATTAGGCCCTATGTAATGAATACTTCAGTTTGGCTTTTGGGTAGAGATGCCTTAAGCCAAATGGGCTTTTGTTTATCAAATGAAAATTTTTAATGGCGGCCATTGATGGGCGACCAATCCTGAAGTTAACTTGGCTAACAGATAAACCAGTTTGGATTGATCAATGGCCGCTAAGCAAAGAAAAGCTCGCCCACATTCATGAATTAGTAAATGAACAACTAGAGAAGGGTCATATTAAGCCATCCACCAGTCCATGGAATACACCAATTTTTACTATCCCTAAAAAATCAGGGAAGTGGAGGCTGTTACATGATTTAAGAGCTGTTAATGCAGTGATGCAGGACATGGGTGCTTTACAGCCAGGATTACCCTCTCCTGCAATGCTTCCAAAAGAGTGGCCCCTATTGGTGATTGACCTAAAGGACTGTTTTTTCACAATTCCCCTACATGAGGATGACAGTGAGAAGTTTGCCTTTACAGTTCCATCGATTAACAAACAAGAGCCAGCAAAACGATATCAATGGACTGTTTTACCTCAGGGAATGAAGAACTCACCAACTATTTGTCAAACTTATGTTGCCTGGGCGCTGGCACCTCTGTGCAAAAAATACCCTCGTGTCTTATTTTACCATTATATGGATGATATCTTGATTGCAGGAAAAGACCTGGACCAGCATCGCATTCTACAAGAAGTGAACCAGCAGTTAAGCATCTCCGGGTTGGTGATCGCGCCAGAGAAGGTACAAATGCACGCCTCTTGGAAATATTTAGGTAATATTATCACTGATGCGCGCATTTATCCTCAGAAGGTGGCAATTAAAACAGATATTGCTAACTTAACAGACGTTCAAAAGCTGATAGGTGATATCCAATGGGTACGAACCATATGTGGTATCACAAATGAGGATCTTGCGCCACTAATGCCTTTGTTAAAGGGCTCAGTAGAGGCTGATAGTGCGTGAAAACTATCCCGGCAGCAAATCCAAGCAATAGAAAAAATAGGAAGCAAGATAGTCAATAACTACAGTCACCGATATGATCCTGACTTGTCAATTAACATTGCTGTGATAAGTCAAAACCAGCATGTAATGGCAATCTTGATGCAATGGGATTCAGCAGCGAAAGACCCATTGAGGATCTTGGAGTGGATATTTTTGCCATATAATTTGCAAAAAAACAAATACCACGAGGCTTGAGGCAATTGCAAAAATAATAGTTAAGGCCAGGAAACGTCTGCTGGAAATAGCAGGGATTGAGGCAGACGTCATTTTCGTTCCTCTCACAGATGAGTTCTTGAATTGGGCACTGCAACAATCTGATGAATTACAGTGGGCCTTATTGTCATATCCAGGAACTATAAATAATCATTATCCGGCCCATAAATTGTTTTCTGTTAAATTTCAAATGGAAGACCGGCCGTTGAGATCAGCAGTTCCCGTTAAAGGCCTGACTGTTTTTACCGACGCCAGTAAGATCCAAGCCAAAGCAGGAGTGGTTTGGTGGGAAAATGGCAAAATCTAACTGTCCACTCCCCAGGCAGTTCAGTTCAACTGCTGGAACTGATGGCTGTAGTTAAAACTTTTGAGAAATGGTCAGACGTCCCATTAAACATCATCTCCCATTCCCTCTATGTGGTCGATGCTGTCACTCGATTAGAGAGAGCGCTGTTGAAAGAAATCTCTAATCAGAATTTGTATAACTTATTTCTGCGACTCTGGCATCAGATAAATGAACGGCAAACTGCTTATTATATTGGACATATTCAAAGCCATTCGGGCTTAAAAGATGGCCTATCAGTTGGCAATGAAATTGTTGACAAGATAGTGGCAGCTCCTTTATTGATACCTATGGGGCCAATAATTGACAAATTTTCTCAAGCCCTAAGATCGCACGATGTTTTTCATCAAAGTGCGAAAATGCTGGCGAAGCAGTTTGACCTGACCATATCGGACGCTCAGGGTATTGTTTCCACGTGCCCTGCATGCCAGAATCAGATCGGCCTAGGAGTAGGAGTCAATCCCAGGGGTCTGGCACCATTAGGAATATGGCAATCGGATATCACTGTCTATGCTCCTTTTGGGCGATTTAAACGTATACATGTTACTATTGATACTTATTCAGCCATGGTTTGGGCCACAGCCTTAACTAGTGACAGTTCTCACGACGTCATAAGACATTGGAGGAGTTGCTTTGCAGTCCTTGGTGTTCCAAGAGAGATAAAAACTGATAATGGCTCGGGATACATAGCCAGTAAAACACGTAAGTTTCTAAACTTATGGGGTGTTAAACATACTACTGGAATCCCAGGAAATTCCACCGGTCAAGCCATTATTGAACGGACACATCAAACCTTAAAAGGCCTTCTAGAAAAACAAAAAACGGGGGAAGAGGGGGTGAGTCCTCAAGACAGACTAATGAAAGCCCTTTATACAATGAATCATCTCAGAATTGTGGCAAACCGGAATGAACCACCGGCATTAACACACTTTGCCCAAATGAGTCGGGATTTGGATTTTACTGACAAACCTAAAGTTTGGTATAAGAATCCCACTACTGGAGAGTGGCAAGGACCTGCTGATCTGTTAACGTGGGGAAGAGGCTATGCTTGTGTCATTACAGATCAAGGTCCCCGATGGATTCCGGCAAAATGGATCAAGCCACATCAACAGAAAGGACTTAACTGTAAGACCAATGGCAAAAACAATCTTGAGGAAAGAACGAAGTGATCCACCCTCAATCCATCACTCTATTAAAATGTAAACACTTGCAACTGTGGCACCACTTAGGCTGCTGTAAATTCCTTCAGCTGTAAAAGAATTAAAGAACTTAAGATGACCAACAGATGAAGAGATATTTCCATCTTATTGATAATGCTCACAGATCAGCATGCTAAAGGATCTGAAGAAAAGTCCAGAACTACATCAGGAAAAAGAAATATCAGTGGAGCTACCAAGACCTCATCCCTTCCTGCCAGTGTGCGTCCCTCCTACCAACACATATCAGATTGTTTATTTTGACTTTATGAATTTCTGTATTGTATTGTTCAGCGATGTAGCTGTTATTGACCTTTTGTTGTAAACTCATGGCCATGGGTAAAAATATTTGTTTTCTTCATGTACCTTTAATTTTGAAATGTGTTGCTAAAGGCTGTCTGGTTCAAAAAAGAAAAAGGGGGGAATTGTAGGCACAGATGTAGCTTGGACCAGCCAGCTTGAATAAAGATGGTAGGGATAAGTTAATGCAGCTGGCATGCTACTTCAGAAACAGGTGCTGCAAGTTAATCAATTGGGCCCTGGGTGATCTCATGGGCAGAAGCAGCATATAAGGAGGTAGCTAGCAAAGGAAGGGTGGCTTTGAGTCAGCTCTGGTGGTTGTACTGTGTTGCCCCTGTACGTCTCTGCATGTGCATTACTTAGACCCTCTATGTCTTTGAGTGATTATTGCCTTCACAACAACAACAGAAAGGTTAATCGAAGAAGCATGGAAGGTCTTTGGGAATAGGGAAAGTGACAAGGACAAGAGAATGGAACAAAGAATAGCAACTGTGGCAGCTCTGGAACAGAGACCACAAAGAAGAGAGCCACTGAGACTGGATAGGGATCAGTGTGCATACTGTAAAAAAAAAAAGGGACACTGGAAAAAAGAATGCCCTAAGGGGTCCAAGGGGGAGCTATGATGGACAAAGAGGGAGACCTGCGATAGCCCACTTAAAGGAGGATGATTGATGGGGACCTGGGGAGTCTACCCTAGCAGATCCACTGGTTACACTAAAGCTAGGGAAAAATGAAAACAAGTAGAATTTCTAATAGATACAGGGGCAACATTTTCGGTCTTAAACCAAGAACTGTTAACACTAAGTAATAGGATGAGAGCCACCGGCCAATGTGAAAAGTCATACTTTTTTGAGCCCTTAAGGTACAAATTGGGAAAGCAAGTAGGAATTCACAGGTTTTTGTATATGCCTAATGCCCCAAAAGCTCTTTTGGGAAGAGATTTTCTGGAACAGTTACAAGCCACGATTAAATTTGAAAATGGTCACATTAGCTTGGAGGTGAATGATCAAAATTATATACAGTAATTTTTGTTACTAATTAATATTGATACAGATGGAAGCAGCTATGTTCTGCAAGGGAGAAGATACGCCAGGTATGCAGTCACGACCAGTCAAGAGGTAATAGAATCCGGATCACTACCTACTGGAACCTCCGCACAAAAAGCAGAAATGATTGCCCTTACTCGTGCTTTGGAGTTAGCACGAGGCAGAGCTACTAACATTTATACAGACTCAAAGTATGCCTTTGGAGTTGTCCATGCTCATGGAGCAATTTGGAAGGAAAGAGATTTTTTTTAACCTCTCAAGGGAAGCACATTAAACATGCTGAAGAAATTTAAAAACTACTTGATGCCATACAACTCCCTGAGAAGGTGGCTATTATACATATGAGGGCGCACCACGAAGTAAGCTCAGAGTTGGAAAGAGGAAATGAGCTGGTGGACAGAGAGGCAAAACAGGCTGCAAAAGGAGAGGTAAGGTTTGAGGGAGCCTTGATTCCAGATGGACAAATCTCCCTGGAAGGTAAGCCTAATTATACTAAAGAGGATAAGAAATTGATCAGAGATCTAGAGGGCACATATAATGAGGAAGGATTGTGGGCTGTTACCCCCACAAGAAAAATTAGTCATTCCCACTTAGATACTATGGTCTTTAGTGAGCAAGAGCACAAAGGGACACTGGGGGGCAGAGGCTCTGCACAGACATCTAATCAGGCAAATTATAGCCAGGAATTTATACAGTACTGTAAAACAAGTAACTTTCCAATGCGATCTTTGCCTCCAAACTAATCCAAAGAACACTCCTAAACCAAAGATGGGTCAAATTGGCAGAGAAAAGGGACCTGTTAGTGCTGACACCTTTTCAGGTTGGCCAAAGGCATTTCCCACAAGAACAGCAAAAGTGTGAGAAGTGACAAGAGTTATGGAGTAAATTAACTTCATGGTTACCTAACTTTGCTGGGTTGAAACAACTTTTGTGGTAATAATTCTGATAATTGTTATCATTGTGCTATTTGTCATCTGTATCAGATGTTTCTTTTGTTGTCAGAGCACCGGAGATGCATGCTCTTAAGTGGAAAGAACACCAGCAAAGACAAGCTTGAATCGAATAAGTACTTTAGTAAAATGTTTAATAAGGAATCACTGTATCAATAGTAAAAGAATTTACTAATTTTATAAAAAAGGGGGGATTGATGTAGAGCTTTATACAAACATGTACTAATAAAACCTTTTACCAACTTATCAAAATAGTATAAAGCCTATTTTTCAGATGGGACAAAATTCACACAAGCTGTAAAAAGGTCATGCTTATCTCCTCACACAATACCTCCAGGGTCCTCCAACTTCCTTGAGGGCAGAAACCGGTTCTGCAAGGGACCAAGTGATATCTAAAATTGTGCAAAGATCAGGGGTGAGAAAGCCTCAGGACTTATCAGCCTTCAACTCCCAAGGCCCCAAAGACCATCACTGGCCATCACTGGGAGACACCATGCAAATGAAAGGAAGAAAAGACCTAATTTACATGCCAAATTGGGGACAGGTTGTGTCTTTGTCTAGGCCGATAATGTCATCATATGATTTTGTAACTTTGTAACAAATATAAGTCAAGCAAGTTGCTGAGTCGGGTGCGCAAGTTTGTGGTGGAGCGATCCCCCGTGCGCCCGGCGCCGAATAAACATACCTTCTTTATAACTCTTTGAGTTATAGAGTTTGTTTCCGCAAGTCACAGCAATATGCCCTCGTGGTCAAGAAGGCCAATGCCATTCAGGGATGCATCAAGAGTGTGTCCAGGAGGTTAAGGGGGATTTTCCTTCCTCTCTACTCTCCTCTAATACTATGCAGTCTTCTAATGGTTTCCTGCAGCTCTCTCACCTGATGCTGCAGCTCTTGAACTTGAGGGCACCTATGACACATACTTACCTCAGCAGCAGATGTACCTAAACATCCTAAACACCTGCATTCCACCTGGACTGAAGCATCCTTTCTGACCAGCTCTGTCAGTCTTCTTCAGGGTATGCTCCATCTGAGCCTTGGCTTTAGCCCTCAGGTGAGTGCTCACCATCTTGCTAGCTTGAGGCAAGAGCACTTCTCTCACTTGCAGCTCCCTGTGTTGGCTATGGTATCATTCCCTGCCTGCTCAAAGTGACACACCACACCCTGTTTGCCTGTCCTTGTCGCTAGCACTCCCTGGGGAACATTGCTGCAGCTCCACCTTCCGGCAAGACCACCCCCCTCGCGAGAGCTGCTGGCTCCAGGTGGGTCTCCTTGCTTCTCCGCTCTCCTTGCTTCAGGAACCCCTAGATTACCTCAGTTTGCAGCTCAGCCTCAAATAAACAAGCCTTTCCACCACCGTGTGTCCTGCCAATTGAATGGCAGGAATGGTTTCACCTTATTTAAATCCCCCATAGTTGCTGCAGCTCCATCTCCTGGCAAGATCGTCCCCCTCACGAAAGCATGATTAAAAGTGCATAAGCAAACGCTATTTGATTTGAAATTTCAAGCAAAGTGTTAAAAGGGCATAAAAGTTCCAGTACTCCCTTATCTGTTGTGGAGACACCTGGAGCCAGAGACCTTCAAAATCAGCCTCAGAAGAGACTTAGGGAGGGAGCCTATCAGCCTGGGAATGAGTCCACCAAGTCATAATATCACTCCCCTCAAAGTGAAACCTCAAAGTGGAATGTCAGTAAGTCCTTATGAGATAATGTATGGAAAACCCTATGAGGTTCCTGAACCTAATCCAAACATGCATGTGACGAGAAAACAAGATGTGTATAACTATTTGCTTTCTCTTGGAAAAACTCTAGACAAGCTCCGAGGTGCAATAGTGTGGAATCGATCTCTGACCTTGGAAAATCCAGTACACAACATACTGCCTGGAGATTACGTCTACATAAAGACCTGGATTGAAGAACCTCTGCAAGGAAGGTGGAAGGGACCATACAAGGTGTTGCTGACCACCTTCACTGCAATCAAGATTGCTGAATCAGATGCCTGGATCCATGACACTCGAGTGAAGAAGGCACCATCAAGTCCATGGAAGTGAGAGAGTTGCTCCCAAATCACTGATAAATTTTCTATCACATTCTTTGTAATGCAGGATTTGGTCCAATATCCTCAGTGTCTTTTCAGGGATCAAGGCTAGAATTTCAATTTTGGCTGCTTCTTTTGCTGTTTTGTCAGACAATTGATTTTAAGGCTATAAACTCAGTCTTTTTGCAGAGACATTTGAGGGTAGCACCTGTGTCTTTCTTCCTTACTCTGTTCTGTATGAAACTGTTTCCATCAGTATACAAGTCTCAGTCTGCATCCAACAGTGGTTGTTCTTTTAAATCCTTTCTGCTGGAATAGACTTCATTGATGGTTTGCAGGCAATCGTGTTCAGGAATACCTTCTAGAGTTGAAGAGGATAAAAATATAGCTGGGTTGAAAATGGCAGTTGTTTTCAGATTCACATCATTGTGCTCTAGTAAGACAATCTGGTATTTCAACATTTGTCTCAGAGACAGTCAATATCTCCCCTTTTGTTCCAGTACTGCCAGCACCAAATGGAGGGCACATACAATCATTTTCTGACCCAAAGTTCATTTCCAAGCCTCAGCAATCACTCCGTTAGGGCCCTAAAAACTGAGTCAGAACTTCAAGAGCTACCCCCTGACTCTCATGTGTGAACAGTTCAAAAACCGTAGTCAGGTCTTGAACAGCTGGTACGGCGGCTTTACTAACAGTCCATAATTAAAAATCCAAGGGCAACACTATCCGAACATTCCTAGAAAGGCACACAGTTTGTGTAGAGTTCTTGGTTCAGGGAATTTACAGATGGCTTTCTCTCTCAGGTCAAACTTCAGTGTTGTGGTGGTTTAGCCCTGGCTGGGTGTCAGTTGTCCACCAAGTCATAATATCACTCCCCCCTCCTAAACTGGACAGGGGAGAGAGAAAGCTTCTGGTAGATCTTTGTTTAAAGAAGCCACGACTGTAGCTCCTCCCGTTACCAAAAACCTGGCCCAGGCAAAATCACTACACACTTCCCCCTTGGTAAATGTCAAATTCTAGATATAAAACAGTTTCCTTCATTATCTGTGTCTTTTCCTTTGAGACTCGATAGTCACTCAGTCCAAGAAAATTCAACAGGTCCATCATCATCTGGACACACTCTTCTCAAGTTTCTGTTGCTATTCATATATCATCAACATACTGTAACAATGTCCCTTTTGAATTACTTTTCTTCCAATGTGTCAATTCTTTTGCTAGTTGATTTCCAAAAATAGTAGGGCCATTCTTAAATGCCCGTAGGAGCACTGTCCAAGTCAGCTGTGCTTTGTGGCCAGTCTTAGGGCTTCCCCATTCAAAGGCAAATAATTCCCGGCTCTCCTGACTCCAGAGAATACAAAAGAAAGAGTCCTTTAAATCAATTACTGTGAACTACCTTAATATTTCATGTAATATACCACTACAGGACTATTTTATTAATTGCTCTTAAATCCTGTACTAATCGGTAATCTTTACCAGATCTACTGCCTTTGACCATCCAGGTATTCCACTTATCCACACGGTAGGAATCACAGCGTCCTTTACTTCACCTGGAATTCTAGATATCTTATTGTCAATAAAGTAAACCATGGCTTCTTCTAGTTTCAATGAGGATTTCTCCTTTTTCAAACTTGTTCTCTGCTTCTAACTTTTCCAACAAATCCCTTCCCAACAATGCCCTAGATGAATTTGGCAGATATAAAAACTGGTGAAAAAAATAGACAGGTTTCCCCAGCCCTTGTGGCACCAATAATAGACATGTTTTGTTTACTTAAATTGCCTTTGTATTTAAAACTGAATGTAGCTCCAGAATTTACTAAACATTTTACTTTTTCATTCCCCAACTTCATTGTAACCAATGGCTCAGCTGGAGATGATTCCCCCAGTCCCCTTCATGCCTCAACCAGAGTCATTAATCTTGTGGCATGTTTGAGAAAGAAACAGGACTGTCTAAAAAGGGAGGGGAGTGGTGGATTCTAATACCCTCTTTCCTTGCAAATGACACACTGCCCTTTCACAGGGTGGGGTTGCAGAAAAGGAGACATCTCTCCTCTTCCTCTATTTCCTTCTCTCTAGTATTAAAAAAAACTATCCACACTAACATTTTTCTCAAATCTCTTCAGTCTTCCCTCCTAATCATTGAAGTTTCTTTTTATATTTAAGGTAGATTGTCTCAAAGAAATAGAAGCTAATTGAAAAATCTCTTCTGTTTTTTCAGGGTATAAGTGTATTTCCTGGCAGTGGCTTTTAGACGCTTCACAAAGGCAGACAGGAATTCATTTAGTACTTGTTTGACTTCATATAATTTGAATCAATTGATTGCTTTTGGCATAGTGTGTCTTCTATCAAATAGTATCTATCTCTGATATTTTATCAAAAGCCTCTGGAGTCCTGGCTGGTTGGGATCCCACCCTGGGTCTGCAGCAGGAAAATTCTGTTTTATCATTCCCTGCAAATCCCCACTAGCACTTTCTGCATTCCATTGGAAACATACACATTCCATCTTTCTACAAAAAAAATTCCTGCTGGCCTCCTCCTCTGGATCTAAATCAGTTAAACCCGAGAAGATTTATGATGACTTTTTAACAAATCATAAAAGTATAGTGCCGGTTCCCAAGTGAACTCAACCAATGCTGGCAATTGGATGTTTGGAGACAAGAGTCTGATGTCTACACATACACTTGCTACGAATTCCTTATTAAAATTCTGGAGATCTGTTCCACCATGCAGTAATAAAGTCTGTTGCAAGCTTTCCCTGTAGCTGCTGGGGCATTCCTTTAGCCTCTGTCTACATTTTTGTACTTTACTTCAATTTACTTTAATTACACATATCAGATTTTTAACCATTGTCTGAAAATTTATGTTTATCTGATTATTATAATACCAATTAGAGCCATTTTGAGGCTAGACTGAGATATACATTATGTAATATATGTATAGATGTATAGAGTTAATCCCACATTGCTGTCAGTTATCTTCTCTTTCTCTCCAAACAGAACAATTGTCAATGACATGTGAACATCAACTTTAGATTATCATAGAATCATAAAATGGTGGGGGTTGGAAGGGACTTTTAGAGATCATCTAGTCCAACTCCCCTGCAGAAGCAGGTCCACCTGCTGGCCACACTCTTCTTGATGCATCCTAGAATGCCATTGGCCTTCTTAGCCACGAGGGCACATTGCTGGCTCATGTTTAGCTTAGTATAAATCAGGACTCCCAGGTCTCTCTGCAGAGCTGCTCTTCAGCAGTTCGACCCCTATCCTGTACTGGTGCATGGGGTTGTTCCTTCCCAGATGCTTGTCCTTGTTGAACCTCAGGAGGTTCCTCTCTGCCCAACTCTCAAGCCGGTCGAGATCCCGCTGAATGGCAGCACAGCCTTCTGGGGAATCAGCCAGTCCTCCCAGTTTGGTGTCATCAGCAAACTTGCTGAGGGTACACTCTGTCCCCTCATCCAGGTCATTGATGAAGATGTTGAACAAGACTGGCAACAGAACCAATCCCTGAGGAACTCCACTGGCCACAGGCCTCCAACTTGATTCCGTGCCATTGATCACCACCCTCTGGGCTCTGTCATTCAGCCGGCTCTCGATCCACCTCACTCTCCACTCATCCAAGCCACACTGCCTGAGCCTTCTGATGAGGATGTTATGGGAGACAGTGTCAAAAGTCTTGCTGAAGTCAAGGTAGATGACATCCGCTGCTCTCCCCTCATCTAGGCAGCTGGTTATGCCCTCATAGAAGGCTATCAGGTTGGTCAAACAAGATTTCCCCTTGGTGAATCCATGTTGACTCCCCTGATAACCATCTTTTCATATGTTTAGTAACGACAATCAGGATGAGTTGTTCCATCACTTTTCCAGGGATGGAGGTGAGGCTGACCAGCCTGCAGTTTCCTGGGTCGTCCTTCTTGCCCTCTTTGAGGACTGGAGTTTCATTGGCCTTCTTCCAGTCCTCAGACACCTCGCCTGTCCTCCACGATTGTTTAAAAATGATGGAGATAGGCTTAGCAATCACATCAGCCAGCTCTCTCACCACTCTAGGATGCATCCCATCAGGACCCATTGACTTATGAGCCTTAAGCTTGCCCATAAAGTCTTTAACCTCTTCCAGTAAGTCCTCTGCTGTCCAGGCCATCCTACTATCCTTGCTGGACTGGGCTTCCCAATGGCCAGCCTTGGTCATAAAGACTGAAGCAAAGAAGGCATTCAGTACTTCGGCCTTCTCTGCATCCTCAGTCACCAGGGCACCCTCTGTGTTTAGTAGTGGCCACACATTCACCCTCGTCTTCCTTCTGCTGCTGATGTACTTGAAAAATGCCTTATTACCGTCCTTAACTTCCCTGGCTAAATTTAATTCTAGAAGTGCTCTAGCCTTCCTAGTTGCACCCCTGCATACCCTGGCAATGTTCCTATACTCTTCCCAAGAAGCCAGTCCCTGTTTCCACCTCTCATAGATGGCTGCTTTCTGCCTGAGTTGTCCCAGCAGATCCTTGCTCATCCATGAAGGCCTCCTACCTCCTTTTCCTCCTTTCTTGCACATTGGGACACACTGATCCTGGGCTTGGAGGAAGTGGTGCTTGAAGATTAATCAGCTCTCACTGGCACTTCTGCCATCTAGAATCATATCCCATGAGATCCGTCCAAGCAGATCTTTGAAGAGGCCAAACCTAGCTCTGCTGAAATCCAGTGTCACGGTCCTGCATTGTGTCCTGCTTCTTCTACACAGGATCTTGAACTCTACCATCTCGTGGTCACTGCAGCCAAGATTGCCTCCAATCTTCACATCCCCAACCAGACCCTCCTTATTTGTCAGTACAAGGTCCAGAAGCATACCACTCCTTGTTGGTTCCTTGATCACCTGTGACAGGAAGTTGTTGTCAACAATCTGTAGGAATCTCCTGGACTGCGTGTGCTTGGCTGTGTGGCTATCCCAGCAAATATCCGGGTGGTTGAAGTCCCCCATGATGACCAGGGATTGGGATCATGAGGCAGCTCCCAGCTGTTCATAGAAGGCCTCATCTACTTCCTCCTCCTGATCAGGTGGCCTGTAGTAAACTCCTACAACAATATCACCTGCCTTGCCCTGCCCATTAATTTTCACCCATAAGCACTCTACCCGCTCCTCATCACTACCCAGGCACAGTTCAGTACACATTAATTGCTCCCTCACATAGAGAGCAACTTCACCTCTTCGCCTTGTCAGCCTGTCCTTCCTCAACAATCCATAGCTCTCCATGGCTGTGCTCCAGTCGTGGGAGTTGTCCCAGCATGTCTCTAATTGCAATGAGGTCGTAGGCCCACATGCACACCTACATCTCCAGTTCTTCCTGCTTATCCCCCAGGCTGCGTGCATTGGTGTAGAGGCAGCGCAGGGGCTTAGTCAAACACACAGGTTTCCCTGGATGGATGCAGGAGGATCCTCCCTGGTTTGACTCTCCCTCATGGTGGTCAGCCTTCTGCATCTCAGCCCAGTGTGCAGATGAAGGGCACTTATCATTGTGTTCCCTGTCCTGCCCTGTTTCCTTGCTAGAGAGGACAGCTTGTTCTATGTTGCTTCTCCCCCCTCATCCACCAAGTCCCTTAGTTTAAAGCTGTCTTTTTCAAGTTTGCTAGCCTATTCCCAAATATTCCACTGGCCTTATGGGAGAGATGAATCCTATCTTGCCCTATCAAACTATAGTCCCCAAGGAAGAATCCGTTGTCGTAGATTCCAGAATCTTCACCAGCCTCTCAGCCAGGAGTTCATTTGGCTGATTTTTTCATTATAGACTCCCCCTTCATCTCTAGTGTACAGGATGGAGGAGAAAATATCCTGAGCCTCCCTTTTACTTGCTCCCCCAAGGTTTTAAAATCCTTCTGGATCTTGGAGATGTCATGTCTCATGACATCATTCATACCTACAAGGAACACAAGTAAGGGGTAGTAGCCTCGCTCAATCTCTCAAGATTATATCTTGAACAATAATAAAAATTAATGACACACATTGATTTCCTCACACATATAACACTAGAAGGGGGTCAAAATCTTTCACGCACTGGTTATAAAATTTCACAGACACACTGTCTGTAAAAACAGTGAGGAGTACAGAGGGTAGGGTGATGCACAGACTGGCTCTGCAGATGTCTTCAGTTAGATTACTCACAATTACTGCAAAATTTCTCCTCAAGGTATTCATTCTTGACCATCTCCTTTATGATGATTATATGTCTAGTTATTCCATTACATACCAATCCCTTTTTTTTAAAAAAAATGAATTTTTCAAGATTCCCTCTTTGGAGGCAGTGATACCTATGATCATGGCATGCATTCAAATACAACCTTCGGACAGCAAAACAAACTTCTATCCACTGCACAGGTTGTCGCCTGTGTTAATGTGGATAGGTAAACAATTTTAAAGAATACCTTTCATAAAAGAAAAAAAATCAGAGGTCTTACTGGTATTCTGAATTGGTCTGGGGATCTGTGGTTCTTTCTCAGGAGAGGCTCATGTTGCTGGCATAAAGGTTGCAGAGTCTCCTCGGATCCACAGGAAACATGGTAGAGTGTCCCAGTTTGTGCGCCTAAATGTTACTGTAAAAGTCGACAGAGAAACTGTCTAAGATTTGTTTTGGAGCTTTAGAAAGCAGCATTCTTTATTGCAGCATTGAGTGCACAAGGGATCCCACTGCCTAACATGCACATAAAAAAACGAAAGAACACTCCTTATATACATTACAGAGAAATGAAGAAATGAAGCAATTACCTCACCCCTGAACAATGTAGCCTTGCTGAAACCGCCCTGAAGTTACTCCCCACTCGTTCCCAGGCTGATAGGCTCTCTATCAGAAGGCTTCCCTAGAGGAAGACTACTGACTTCATCCCAGCGACCACCCTATGACCACCAGGAGGCAGAAGAAGTCCCCCTAGTAACAAGATGGACACATGCGCAGAGTACACCAGGGAGCGATGCACCTGACCGATAAGGACTGTATAAAAGGACTGTGATACGGGAGGGGGGTCACGAGCTGTTGGTGGAGCAGAGTCTCCCAGCCGGAGGTACAAGCCTCCAGTGAAACTGATATGCCTTGTACTCTGGTAACAAAAAAAAAAAAAAAAAACACCAACAAACAGGTCTCCCCTTCATAATCCTCCTCCCAGTGTGCCAATTACAAATAAGTAATGATGATGTGGGACATAGCCGAGCAAAGTCCAGAAGGGGAAAACCCAGCAAACAACTCCCCATCAGCTGCTCTACCACCAACAGGTAATGGGCACTGTAAAAGGAAGCAAGGAGTGCAAGGAGGGCTTGTTGTGTCTGACTCATTGTTAAGAGGTACTGAGAAACACATCTGTCAATCAGATGAGTCATGAGAGCTGTGCTGCCTGCAGGGAGCCAAGATCCGTGATGTGGCTGAGAGTGCCACGTCTCCTCAGGGATGTGGGCTACTATCCTCTACTCTTCCACATGGAGATGAATGATGTAATGAGGCGTGATATCTGCAGAATCAAAAAGAATTTTAAAACCCAGGGGAGAAAGTGAAGGGTAGAGGGGCACAAGTTATTTACTCTTCCATCCTGTCCACCAGAGGAAAAGCTGAAGTAATGAATGCAAATATTGGACGAGTTAAGATCTGGCTAAGAGGTCGGTGCCAGCAATAAGGTTTTGGTTTTTATGAAAATGGACCCTTCTCTGGGGAATGTAACTTGATAGGGCAGGATGGAATACACCTCTCGTAAGGGCACTGGAAAATTTGGGCTTTGAACTGAAGGATTTGGGTGGTGGGGGGAGAAATGACAAAGAACAAACCATCCTGTCTAGCAGGGAAACAGGGCAGGGAATGCAATGATAAGTGCCCCTTAGCTGCACACCATGATGAGATGCAGAAGGCTAACCACCCTGAGGGAGTATCAAATCAGGGAGGATCCTCTTGCATCCATCCAGATAAACCTGTGTGTTTGAGTAAGCCCCTGTGTTGCCTCTACACCAATGCAAGAAGCCTGGGGAATAAGCAGGATGAACTGGAGATGTGGATGCGCATGCGGAGCTACAACCTCATTGCAATTATAGAGACTTGGTGGGACAGCTGCCATGACTGGAGCACAGCCATGGAGGGCTATATATTGTTTAGGAAAGACAGGTCAACAAGGTGAGGAGGTGGAGTTCCTCTCTATGTGAAAGAGCAATTAGGCTGCATTGAGCTCTGCCTGGGTGAGGATGAGGGGTGGGTTGAATGCTTATAAATGAAAATTAATGGGCAGGGTAAGGTAGGTGATGCTGTTGTAGGAGTTTGCTACAGGCCACCTGATCAGGAGGAGGAAATAGATGACGCCTTCTACAAATAGCTGAGAGCTGCTTCACAATCACAGTCCCTGGCCCTCATGGGGAATTTCAACCTCCCTGATATTTGCTGGCAAAGCCACTCAGCCAAGCATGTCCACTCCAGGAGGTTCCTGCAGAATGTTGATGACAACTTCCTGTCACAGGTGGTTGGGGAACCAATGAGGAGAGGTATGCTGCTGTACCTTGTACTAATAAATAAAGAGGATCTAGTTGGGGATGTGAAGGTTGGAGGCAACCTTGGCTTCAGTGGCCATGAGATGGTGGAGTTCAAGATCCTGCATGGAGGAAGCAGGACACCAAGCAGGATTGCGACCCTGGACTTCAGCAGAGCTAGGTTTGGCCTCTTCAAAGACCTATTTGGAAGGATCTCATGAGCTAGGATTCTAGATGGTAGGAATGCCCATGAGAGTTGATCAGTCTTCAAGCGCCACTTCCTTCAAGCCCAAGATCAGTGTATCCTCAGAAATAGAAGATCACGGAAAGGAGGCAAGTGGCCTACATGGATGAACAAGGAGCTACTAAAGCAACTCAAGGAGAAGAAATAAGTCTATAAGACACTAGACTTCAGATTTCTCATTTTATTAACCCTATATCTCTTTCCTCACTTGCTATTTTATACAAAGGTGATTTGAGTTGAAATTGCAAGAAAAGAGTTAAAAGTGCTTAAAAGTGCCAGTACCTGCATATCTATTGTGCAGACATCTGGAGCCAGAGGCCTTAGAAACCAGACTGAGAAGAGGCCAAGGGACAGAGCCTGACGAGAGCAGTCAGTTATGTTTTGTCTATAGGTTTCAAATAGAAAAACAACTTCAAAAAAGTTTCACCAAGGCCACAGTGTTAAAAAAAAAAAAAAGATAATTTCTTAATTTCTCTGTAACGTATATGAGGAGTGTTCTTTCATTTTTTGGTATGCACATTACATGTGGCAATCCCCTGTGCACCCAAAGCTGCAATAAAGGAATGCCTGCTGCTTAATGCTACAGCGGTGGTAAAGATGTTTCTTTGATGACATGTAGAAGGTGAAATCACAGAATCATAGAATGGTAGGGTGTAAGGTACTAGTAAGATGCCTCAACATTGCTGGCAGCACAGTTAACCACCGCCACCAAGTATTGTGACTGCTAAAGGTGCTGTTGCCTTGCACTGCATGTCCCACCATCTCAGGATATACCACCTCTGCGTATGTTCCCAGGCCCGGGGTCAAGGGGCTGCAACCCTCACAGACTTTTAGGGACTTTCCAAGACCCTCCAGAACTTTCAGGACCCTCCAGAGACAGTACTGGGCATGCGCCAGCAAGAGGAGTGTATATAAGAATGGGATGAGGGGAGGCGCGCTCTCTCTTCTCTTTTTTCTTTTCCCCTACCAGACCGGAGGGAGTAGCAGAGCTCTCAGACAAACAGACTGCTAGGGGCACTTCCATGTGGACATGCAGTGGTGACTATTGTGCTTTTCTCTCTCTCTCTCACTCTTTTCTTTCCTTCTTCCCTTTCTCTTTTCATTGTGAATTGTTGTGGTTAAAACAGTTTAGTGCTTGACTCTGTTTTGAGTCTTAATTCTGTTCCCAAGAATAAACAAAACCTGATCATGATAATCTGCTGATTGAACATCACTCAGGAGTTAAGCCCAACCACTCCCAGCCACCCAGAATTGTCTGAGGTCGGTTGGAAAGCAAGGGGGTTTAACTTCCACCAAATTAAACCCAACAGGGGATCGCGACATTAAATTGGCGTCACAGGATTCTCAGAGACCAGAAAGTGCACAGTTAAGAAGTGACCTCCTGGGAGTGTATAGTGAAAATTTGCACATTAAGGTTTGACCCTCCCGGGACAAATAACCCCTTTTGTGGGACTTTTCTTGTAGATCCCTTGCTTTATTATAAGGTGTGGCCTCCTGTCAGTATATAGGGGAAACTTGGATATTAAGGAGTGATCCTCTCAGGATAATAACCCCTTTTGTTAGGGCTATTGTTGTAGTGTGGCCTCCTGGGAGTGTATAGGGAGAATTTGGACATTAAGGTGTGGCCCTCTAAGGACGATAACCCCTTTTATAGTATAATGGCCATCCAAAAGGCAGTAAATTCTTGTGATTATGTGCCCCCATGTGTTGAAGGATTAGACAAATTGTTTGACCTTTTAGAAGCACACAGATCCCATCTCTAAGTCCAGGGACAAGATTGCGCAAAACCCACTGGTTTCAACCTCAAAGTGTGGTGGATAGTGATGCCGTGAAGCCAGTCAGGACTCAATAGCCAATGTGACTATTAAGCAGGTATTATTTATTGCAGCACTGGGGAACACAGGGGATTTCTCCACCAAACGTGCTCACCTCAGACTTTGGATTTTCAGCTTATAATTACTACAAACATGAATATTCATTACATTTCCAGGAAAGGGCCCACCCATAGTCCCATCTTCGTCTGCCCAAGTTACGCCTCTGTCATACCTCTTTTGGTGGTTTCTCCCCTTCTTCCGTGGTCACCAGAGGGCACTTCTGAATTAAGATCTGATTCTTCCTTGCAGTGTACTTTTCATGTTGTATTGGTGCAAGCAATATTCATTCAAAGACGTAGAGAATCTAGATAATACACATGCAGAGACATACACAGGCAACACACTAAAACCAACAGAGTTGACTCAAAACCATTCTTCCTTTGCTAGCTACTTCCTTATATGCTGCCCATGTGATCACCGAGGGCCGAATTGACTAACTTGCAGCACCTGTTTCTGATAATTGGAAGTAGTTTGCCAGCTGCATTAATTTGTCCCTACCATCTTTATTCAAGCTGGCTGGTCCAAGCCACATTTGTGCCTACAATTCCCCACTTTTTCTGTTTGGACCAGCCAGCCTTTAGCAACACATTTCAAAATTAAAGGTACATGAAGAAAGCATAAATATTTTTACCCATGGCCATGAGTTTACAGCAAAAGGTCAATAACAGCTACATTGCTGAACAATATAAAACAAAAATCCATAAACTCAAAATAAACATAATCTGATATATATTGCTAGGAGGGATGCATACTGGCAAGAAGGGATGAGTTCTCTGTAACTCCACTGATATTTCTGTTTCCTGAATGTAGTTTTGGACTTTTCTTCAACTTCTTTAGCATGTTTATCTGTGAATATTATCTCTAAGTTGGAAATATCTCTTCATGCATAGAACACACACCATTTGTGCTTTTAAGTTTCCAGTGGCTGTCTTGTTAAGTTCTTCAATCCTTTTAATGTGATACAGATTGCTGGAGGAATTTACAGCAGCATATGTGGTGCCACAGTTGACAAGGTTTATCTTTTAATAGGGTGATGAATTGAGGGTGGATCACTTGCTTCTTTCCTCAAGATTACTTTTTCCATTGGTCTTACATCCATTAAGTCCTTTTGGTTGATGTGGCTTGATCCATTTTGCCAGAATCCACCAGGGACCTTGATCTGTAATGACACAAACATAGCCTCTTCCCCACGTTAACAGATCTCCAGGTCCTTGAGACTCTCCAGTAGCGGGATTCTTATACCAAACTTTAGGTTTGTCAGTAAAATCCAAATCCCGACTCATTTGGGCAAAGTGTGTTAATGCCGGTGGTTCATTCCGGTTTGCCACAATTCTGAGATGATTCATTGTATAAAGGGCTTTCATTAGTCTATCTTGAGGGCTCACCCCCTCTTCCCCCATTTTTTGTTTTTCTAGCAGTTCTTTTAAGGTTTGATGTGTACATTCGACAATGGCTTGACCGGCAGAATTTCCTGGGATTCCAGTAGTATGTTTAACACCCCATAAGTTCAGAAACTTACGTGTTCTACTGGCTATGTATCCCGAGCCATTATCAGTTTTTATCTCTTGTGGAACACCAAGGACTGCAAAGCAACTCCTCCAATGTCTTATGGCATTTCGAGAACTGTCGCTCATTAAGGCTGTGGCCCAAACCATGGCCGAATAAGTATCAATAGTGTCATGTATTTGTTTAAATCGTCCAAAGGGAGCATAGACAGTGATATCAGATTGCCATATTCCTAATGGTGCCAGACCCCTGGGATTGACTCCTACTCCTAGGCCAATTTGATTCTGGCATGCAGGGCACGTGGAAACAATACCCTGAGCATCCGATATGGTCAGGTAAACTCCTTTGACAGCATTTTCGCACCTTGGTGAAAAAAGTCATGCGACCTTCCGGCTTGCGAAAATTTGTCAATTATTGGCTCCATAGGTATCAATAAAGGAGCTGCCACTGTCTCGTCAACAATTTCATTACCAACTGATAGTCCATCTTTTAAGCCCGAATGGCTTTGAATATGTCCAATATAATAAGCAGTTTGATGTTCATTTATCTGATGCCAGAGCTGCAGAAATAAGTTATACAGATTCTGATTAGAGATTTCTTTCAACAATGCTCTCTCTAATCGAGTGACAGCATCGACCACATAGAGGGAATCAGAGATGATGTTTAATGGGACGTCTGGCCATTTCTCAAAAGTTTTAACTACAGCCATCAGCTCCAGCAGTTGAACCGAGCTGCCTGGGGAGTGAATAGTTAGATTCTGCCATTTTCCATTCTCCCACCAAACCACTCCTGCTTTGGCTTGGATCTCACTTGCATCAGTAAAAACAGTCAGGCCTTTAATGGGTACTGCTGATCTCAACGGCTGGTCTTCCATTTGAAATTTAACAGAAAACAATTTATGAGCTGGATAATGATTATTTATAGTCCCTGGATATGACAATAAGGCCCACTGTAATTCATCAGATTGTTGCAGTGCCCAGTTCAAGAACTCATCTGTGAGAGGAATGAAAATGACATCTGCCTCAATCCCTGCTATTTCCAGCAGACGTTTCCTGGCTTTGTTTCCTATCTTTTCTATTGCTTGTATTTGCTGCTGGGACAGTTTTCGCGCACTGTCAGCCTCTACTGAGCCTTTTAACAAAGGCATTAGTGGCGCAAGATCCTCATTTCTGATACCACATATGGTTCGTACCCATTGGATATCACCTATTAGCTTTTGAATGTCTGTTAAATTAGCAATTTCTGTTTTAATTGTCACCTTCTGAGGATAAATGCACACACCGGTGATAATATTACCTAAATATTTATAAGAAGCGTGCATTTGTACCTTCTCTGGTGTGATCACTAACCCGGAGATGCTCAACTGTCGCTTCACTTCTTTTAGAATCTGATGCTGGTCCAGGTCTTTTCCTGCAATCAAGATATCATCCATAAAATGGTAAAATAAAACATGAGGGTATTTTTTGCGCAGAAGTGCTAGCGCCCAGGCAACATAAGTTTGACAAATAGTTGGCGAGTTCTTCATTCCCTGAGGTAAAACAGTCCATTGATATAGTTTTGCTGGCTCTTGTTTGTTAATAGATGGTACTGTAAAAGCAAACTTCTCACTGTCATCCTCATGTAGGGGAATTGTGAAAAAACAGCCCTTTAGGTCAATCACCAACAGGGGCCATTCTTTTGGAAACATTGCAGGAGAGGGTAATCCTGACTGTAAAGCACCCATGTCCTGCATCACTGTATTAACAGCTCTTAGATCGTGTAACAGCCTCCATTTCCCTGATTTTTTAGGGACAGTAAAAATTGGTGTATTCCATGGACTGGTGGATGGCTTAATATGACTTTTTTCTAATTGTTCATTTACTAATTCATGAATGTGGGCGGGCTTTTCTTTGCTTAGCAGCCATTGATCAATCCAAACTGGTTTATCTATAAGCCAGGTTAACTTCAGGATTGGTCGCCCATCAGTGGCCACCATTAAAAATTTTCATTTGACAAACAAAAGCCCATTTGGCTTAAGGCATCTCTACCTAAAAGCCAAACTGAAGTGTTCATTACATAGGGTCTAATTTTCACACATCTATTCTCTTCGTCCCGTATCCATACCGAAATCAGGTCTCTGCTAATTTTTGTCATCTGTGTTCCTCCTACTCCAACAACAGGAGTGTCTAAATTCTCTAAAGGCCAGCTTTTTGGCCAATAGGATAATGGAACAATGGTAACGTCTGCTCCCGTATCCAGTAATGTATTGTACCCAACCATATGTTCACAATTTGGATGTTGGAATACAACCGTCTGAGTGGACTGTCCCTGCGAAAGTGACATTGCCAGTCTTACCTCAGGTACTCCAGTGGATCCAAAACCATCATCTCGATGCTTATGACTACCTGCAAATGGAACTTTAGGCCTGAAAGGAACTAATTGAGCTATTTTAGTTCCTTTAGGTATATAAACTGAACCATTATTCCAATGTTTCCTTCATAATCTGCATCAATATCACTGGGGAGCATAAAAATAGCCTGTCGAGAGGCCGATGACCATCCTAAAAGCAGAGCACTTAAACCATAGCCAAGGGGTCCAATAGCATTTGATAAGCGTTACATCCGTATTGTGGATGGTTACATCTACTGCTGTTTCTACATCCACTCCTGCGCTTCGTGCAGTGGCTGATCTGAGGCCATCCAAGCAGCCATTGGTGTTGAAAGGCGTTTTTGTGTCATCGCACTCACCCTTTTTGTGCTCGTTAATCCGTTTCCCTTAGGCGTTACGTGTCTGGCCACTCGAGAACGGCACTCAGCGGCTCTATGTCTAAACTTGCCACATCTGTAACAATTGCCATTAAATCTGTCATTGGACCCAGATGGTCTGGTGGAGCTTTTTGTCCATACCAATGGTCTGGACCGACATTGGATTTTCACGTCCCATTTTTCAGCAGTTAAAACATTTTGGCCTCCGATTTCTTTTGTGCTGTTGAACTAATGGTTTCAATGCTGTTGCCATTGCTTCAGCTAAATATGCTGATGATCCTACCCTAGAGCAGGCTTCTATCATGTTGACCAAAGTTGCTGTCCATGGGAGAGCCTGCAGGATCTTTTTGCAGTCATGATTAGCATTAGCAACTGCTAAGTGTAATCCTATTTCTGCTTTTACTTCAGCTGACATGTTTGGTATATGATCCAGAGCTGCTCTTAGACGATCTAAAAAGATCATAAAAGGTTCATTGGGTTTCTGTATAATGATTGTGTATGAGGGAACTGGCACCCCTATGTCAGGGACGATCTTAAACGCTTGACGAGCCAACATCTGTGTTTGCTGCAAAATAGCTTCATGGAGTCGGGCTTGTACCTGAGGGTCAGCGAACAGTCCTATTCCTAACATCAAATCAGCTGTGACGACTCGCTTTTGTAAGTCCTTTTTTTCTACTACTGTTTCCATATCGACTCTTTTTTCCCATTCAGACTCCCACAGTAATACCTGAGTGGGCTTCAGGAAGGTTTCTGCTAGCTTCCAGCAGTGAAATGGAGTCATTAATCCACTGGCAAAAATATGATCTAATAAGATTTGAACATATGGGTTGGTCAAGCCATATTGCATCACAGCTTTCTGGCCTTCCCTTACCAACTTCCAGTCCAAAGGTGACCATTGTCGTTTTGCACGATTATTATGTGCTCTTATTACTGGAAAGGCTTGTGGAATAAATTCTCTTTCAATTACTGCATCACATATGAGGCCTCTCCATTTCTTAGCCGGATCATAGTCATCTGGCCGGGGGTCTCTGAGCACCTGTGGGGGTGAAACTTTAATCTCTGGTTTAGTTAATTCATTAACTGTTCCAACAGCTGATTAGTTGTTGCTTTTGGCTTTTTTATCAGTTCCTCCAAATGGGCCAAAGTCTATTTCTTATCTTCTCTGTGCCTTATTAATTCTTCCTGTAATAATTGTCTTTGTTGATCTTCTCCTTCACTAGATGTTGGGGGTGATGGAAGAGGAATACACTCAGCAATTGATGAGCTCAGGGGCAATGGCAGATCCATAGTATTGTGGGCAAAGCGTACCTTTTCTTCTCTGCCATGTACTCCTTCAGGCTGTTGTAAGTTGCTGTGATAAAGTTCACAAGCCAATTTAAGTGACTCATGGATCAAATTTATTAAGCAAGCGGCAAATAAGCAAAACAGTGCTGGGCAGCTGGGAGACTGCTCCACCAACGGTGCGCGACCGCCCCCTCCGTATCAGAGTCCTTTTTTACAGTCCTTATCAGTCAGGTGCATTGCTCCCTGGTGTACTCTGCACATGTGCCCGTCTTGTTACTAGGGGGTCTTCTTTTGCCTCCTGGTGGTCATAGGGTGGTCACTGGGATGAAGTCAGTAGTCTTCCTCTAGTGGCCCATTCATGAACTCTTCTCTTGGCTCTTATCAGCTCATGCACAACCTATTGTACCTCCTATAAGCACCTTAGCCAACTGCACCTGTTCACATTGTGGAAACTTTACGGTTAAAGTTTTACAAGACTTCTACAATGACTTTAAACAGTTCCTTGCACAACTATTCTTTCATGATTTGATTAACGAACATGACCTTTTCCATCACAATCCTCCCTTTTCTTTTCCTCATTTCATTCATCAAATCTCCTAAGAACATCTTTAGCCATTTCTAAAATAGGTGTTTCACTTATTTCATCCTCTCTATTGGCTAACTGCTCGTATTGCTTCCTAACCAGCATTACGTGGGCTGCTTCTAGCCTGGTTTTTACAATCTCAATTACCTTATTGAATACACAAGGCCCAATCATCAGCACTAATACCAGTAGAATGACGGGCCCAGCTATAGCTGACAATAACGTCGTGAGCCAAGGGGAATATAGTTGAACCATGACTCATAGCAGGCTTGTTGCTGTTCCCTTTCTCGTTTTCATTTCTCCAAGCCCTCCCATAATTTTGTCATCGTGTCTCTCACTTATACCGGTATGATCTGCATAAAAACAGCATTCTTCCCCTAGGGCTGCACACAGTCCCCCTTGTTGTAAAAACAGCAGATCCAAACCCTGGCAATTTTGTAAAGCTACTTCTGAAAGCTTGGAATTTCTGATTCTGCTGCACTAGAGATGTAATCCCGGTCCCTGCTCCCGCTGCCCCAATTGCCATCAAGGTAGCTATAGTTAGGGCTGTGAAAGGCACCGGCTTGTGCCGGAGCACCCTGGTATTCCAATGATTATAGACAAACTCTTTAGGGTGATATTAAATGCACCAATTTTCGAACAAACCCACTTGGAGCCGTTCACAGGTCTGATTGGTTCAGTCCGATTGCCTCATAAAATGGGAGGTTCATGCTATAACATAGCCCGCAGGATAGTTAACCACTCCATCAGCCAGATAACAACATACCATCCCCCGATAATGGGTGGGGCCTTTATCAAATAAAATGGTCCTTTCCTTTTCAGTTTTTCGCCCCACATTCTTTTAGGTGCAACGCTTTTGCCCTTCTTAGAGGTAGGCTTGGGATCTTAAGAATCCCAATTTGAGGCTTTGAGAGACTCTATACCCCACTCCCAGTACGCCTCTGCCTCCTTCATCTACTCTGTTGCTTAGAGCAGTGAGGTTTACGATCTTCTCAGCAGCAGTCGTAATCTTCAGGGGTATTCTCTGTCTCCTTATAGGCCTCTTTCCTTTTGCCTTTTCCTCCAGCACCCACGGGGTGCCTGAAAAACTGGCTTTCACATCCAGGTCTTGGTTCTACGGGCCTTCTGCATATAAAGCACCCTTTTATAAACTTAAATTACAACCCCCACTCGACTCAGATTGTTTTATACTTCTAAGGTATTTCTATTCCACAATCTGTTACTTTAAAATAGGTATTACAGCCCCACCGATTATCTTACACCTTTCTGCCGATCACAATTTAAACATTAAACTCTAATATTTTACAAAAAGGAAATCACTCCACTCTGCTCCTCAGTTAATATGTCACTTTTTATGCAGCTTAAGCTTCAATTCTCCTGGGACCTCTGCAGCTTCCCACTGATCCTGGGAAATTGATCCTTAAATAAGACAAAAAAAGGACCCTCCCATCGGGGGGTTAAAGATGATTCTTTCCAGGTTTTTATCAAGACTTTGTCCCCAGGATTAATTGTGTGGATAGCAATATATAAGGGTGGTCTCTGTACCACCATTCCCTTTTTCCTTAATTCATTCCGTCTTTTCAACATTTCAATAATATATTCCTGCAAATATCCTTCTTCTATGCTAGGGTGTTCCTGAGGGATCTCTAAATCATAAGGCATCCCACATAACATTTCAAACAGAGAAGCCCCCGTGTCTGTCCTTGGTTGCGTCCTTATGTTTAACAAAGCTAAACATTTAATCCAGGACATTTTTGTTTATAACATTAATTTCGTTAGCTGTTTCTTAATTTCTCCATTCATTGTCTCCACTCTTCCAGAACTTTGGGGATGCCACGGGATATGACATTCCTATTTGGTTCCCATCGGAGCCAATGCCTCAGGGTATCATTTGGCCCCCCATACTGGTGGTTTCTATTTCTGTTTTCGGAGAGTGGATTAATATACCTTCGTATTTTAAGAGCCTAGCATCAGTTATCCATTTTTATACCTTTTGTTGTAATATCCCCCCCCTGAATGTTATGAGGAGAAAACACCTTTAACTCCCCTCCAAAGGTAACAAATAAAAGGTTTTCTAACATCAGGCAGGCTAAGCACAGGAGCATTAATCAAATCCACTTTTAAATTCTCGAAGTCTCTTTCATAAACTAAGGTCCATTTAACTAATTCATCTCGAGTTAATTTCTGGTACAAAAACTTTGCCTTCTTATTAAAATTTTCAATCCATTGTCTGCAATATCCCAACAGACCTAAAAGCTGTCTAACTTGTCTCTTACTCTTTGGAGCTTGTAGGGACAGTATCCCATTTACTCGATCTGGATCAAGTTTCTTACTTCCCTTTATAAACCAGTGTCCCAAATATTTTACCTTTTCTTCAGCAAACAGTAATTTAGATTTAGACACTTTCAACCCTTGTAAACTCAGGAAATTAAGCAATTTCTTACTTTCCTGTCCAACAGCTTCTTCGTCTCTCCCTGCTACTAATAAATCGTTCACATATTGAACTAAAATAACTTCTTTGCCTAACTCATAATTTCTCAAGATCTGTTCTAGTGCTTGTCCAAAAAGATTGGGGGACTCTGTAAATCCCTGTGGTAATACAGTCCATCTCATCTGTTGTTTTCTATGTATGTCAGGATCTTCCCATTCAAAAGCAAAATATTTCCTGCACTCCTCTTTCAGGGAACATGCCCAAAAGGCATCCTTAAGGTCTATCACACTATACCACTGGTACTCTGGACTCAATTGACTCAATAAGGTGTGCGGGTTAGCTACCACAGAGAACCTAGTAATAGTTCTCTTGTTTATCTCCTGGAGGTCATGTACTAATCTTTAAGTCCCATCAGATTTCTTTACTGGCAATATGGGAGTATTGAAAAGGGACATACAGGGCTCAAGTAGTCCCTTAGATATTAGTCTTTCTATTTCTGGTTTTAATCCTTGTCTACCTTCTTGTGACAAGGGGTCCTGCTTTACCCTTACCGGCAGCCCAGGGTTTTTCCTAAGTCTATAATTAAGTCTCTCCCTAATAAATTACAATCAGCCTCCGGAACTAACAAAAAGGATCCTACAGCATATTTTTGCTGCTTCAGATTCTATCAGTACCTCCTTCACAAGAGGTACTTTAAATGTTTCCCCTTTTGCCCCTACTACTTGTATTTTCTCTGAAGATATCTTACACCCCTGGGGCAATCGCTGGATTGTAGATCTCTCAGCCCCAGAGTCCACTAAAAATTCTACTTCCTGATGCTGAGGACCTAACTTCAGTTTTATCAAGGGCTCGGTTCCTCCTGTGGTGCTCAGCAAATAGAGCCCCTGACCCCCTATTCTTCCTTAAACATCTGTTAATGCACCTGTCTCCCAGGCTTTTATTTCCCTTTCTCATTGCTTTAGACTACTGCCAGAGCCCCTTTCTGTCCCTCCTGAACCTCCTCCACTAAAAGTATCTAATCTCTCAGACACACCCAGAGGATCTTCTAACAAACTCCCCATCACCTTTTCTTAATTTTCTCACATCCCCGGTATTCAGGGGCACAGCTGTATAACCAACCCCTGGTCCTCCTATCTGAGCTCCTGCTCCTGCATTCACAACGGGGACTTCCCTCAAGGGGAATAACCCCTCCTCAGCCCTTCCCTCCTGAGTCCTATTCCTTGTCAAGGGACCCGGAGGTGTCAGCTCTAACTCTAACAGAGTTTTGGTCCTGATGCTCTACTTCTGGAGGAATGAGGCTCACCCCTGCCTCAGGCAGGGGGGGAGGTGGAAGAGGTAAAATCGGAGGACCAGACTCAATAGTTGGTGGAACATATGGGGGCGGCCAAATCTCCTCTTGAAGTGGGCTCTTAGCTTTCTTTTCCTTAAGAGCGAACAAGGATACCTTATCAGAAGGTTGGGATATCCAGAGACTCGCATATTCAATTTCCTCTTGGGTAACGGTCTTTTTATCATTTACCCACAAATTGAGGTCTGCTCATAACCAGTCCTCAAAAGACCCAAATATGGGCCAAATAATATGGGGATTTCCTAATGACTTCCCCCCCCCCAAACTTCCATACAATAATGTACCATCTTTTCCTTACTCTTTTGTCTTCTACGGGGAGAATAATTCCAAAATTTTATCATCATCCCCAGAGGACTTTCTGGGGGAATATCTGACAGCCTATCCTTATGCCACCCATGGGATCAGAGGGCTTGCTCTTCTTCTGTCCCATCTTCCAGAGGGCTCTTGACTCATTCTCACAATCGTTCCCCTCAGTTGTGACCCACGCCCTCACAGGCAATGGGAAGTGCACTACTGGAGGATCTGCACTCGCTTGGTCTCCTTGAGACTTCTCAGTCACTCGCACTCTAGGATACCCACCCCGACCGAATGGAACCACGCAAATACTCAATCCAGAGTCTTCGTTCGGATCTTCGTGCACAAAAATTATGGGGTACTGCAGGTTTATTTGCTTATTTGCCAAATTTTAAGGGGGTTCGGAATACAGAGTTTGGCAAGGGAATTTCCCACACCAGGGCCATCCACAGATGGGGCGCCCCCCTAGTCCGGGAATCCAATACCAAATCTACCTGTATCGAGTTACGGCACCAAATTGTTATAAGTTGCTGTGAAAAAGTTCACAAGCCAATTTAAGTGACTCAGAGATCAAATTTATTAAGCAAGTGGCAAATAAGCAAAACAGCACTGAGCAGCTGGGAGACTCTGCTCCACCAACGGTGTGCGATCGCCCCCTCCGTATCAGAGTCCTTTTATACAGTCCTTATTGGTCGGGTGCATCGCTCCCTGGTGTACTCTGCACATGTGCCCGTCTTGTTACTAGGGGGTCTTCTTCTGCCTCCTGGTGGTCGTAGGGTGGTCGCTGGGATGAAGTCAGTAGTCTTCCTCTAGTGACCCGCTCATGAACTCTTCTCTTGGCTCTTATCAGCTCATGCGCAACCTATTGTACCTCTTATAAGCACCTTAGCCAACTGCACCTGTTCACATTGTAGAAACTTTACAGTTAAAGTTTTACAAGACTTTTACAATGACTTTAAACAGTTCCTTGCACAACTATTCTTTCATGATTTGATTAATGAACATGACCTTTTCCATTACAAGGCATAGCAGCAGGATGGGACAGGGCAGGACGGTGAAGGGTGGGTAGGAGGGGAGAAGAAACAATGCGTGCATTCAACTCCTGGAATGGTGCTATAGGAGGTTCTAGGGGGAAGGGCTCACATCCATGCTCTCCTCCTCTAGAGGTGGAGCCAAGGGTATTATGACATTATCACCTCCAAAGAGTCTCTTAGTATTTTCTTCTAGAGGTGGAGCCGATGGCACTATAAAGTCATCACCTCCAAAGAACCTTTTAGCATCTACTGGGAACGCAGATGGTATAGCATTTTCTGCTTTCATGGCAGCAGCTGTAGCACGCTCAGCTTCTAGCTGTTGTAGAATTGATGATACTAGTTTACACAGGCCAATAGCATTATTCAACGTGTCTCCTAGATTTCGCCAATGTCCCATTTCATATACTTCCTGTGGGGAGACGAAGAAACCTACTTCCTGTCGCCATCTTACAAGTCTTAACAAATCCTCTCTTTCAAAATTGAATCCTTTCTCAGCAAGGATATGCTGGAGGGTGTCAATAGGGTTTTCCTCTTTGCTCATCATCTTTCCCATTATACCAGTTTAATCGGTTCACTTGCCTTTTCAAACAGGAATCCAGGTGATTTTCTGCTGAGGGTTCTTAATCCAACAAATTCAGCTGATCACATCAGGGTCACCAAATGTTGTAGTGGTGCAAGCATCTTTATTCAACCTGGCTGATCCAAGCCACATTTGTGCCTACATTTTCACCTCTGGGTCTTTGACGTTTATCCAAACTGCAGAACAGGATGAAACAGCCTAACGATTTGTTATCCTAGGTAAAAGCACTGTCATCCTCAGATAGTAATTCCGTTTAGGGCTTAGTTGGCCTTGTAGTTATTAGTGTTAAACAATGTCCAAACCGTAGAACTGACCTAATGATCTGTCATCCTAAGCACTAGCTCTGTCATCTCTAGATAGTAGTGCTGTTTATAACTAAAGGACAAAATTGTCCTTGTGGTTATCAGCGCTAAGCAATAGTAACTATGTTTAGGAACACATCAGCCCTGAAACTATCAGTGCTAAGCAATAGTTGTGTTACAAGAAACAGCTGTGTCATTCTAATAGCTCTGTTTGTGGGCTTACAAGGCTAGCAATTTCATAAACTATATGTGTGATTTTCTGACCAATATTGTAAGTTTAATAAGTAAGCTTCCATAACCTAAACTTCTCTACCTATGAATCAATTTCCCCTTTCCCTTGATCTTTGCAAATTCTTTTGCAAAGCATAATAATTCAAATTATATCCTTTTGCACAAGCCTTCTGTTAAAGCTAGCTTGTGCTAAGTTGCAAATCATGTGCCGTAATTTTATGCATATAATGACTATCAAGATTAAGCGTAATATATTCAGTATAAGTACCACTACTACAGGATGGAGTAGTCGATTAAAAATTCCATGAGTGGTTGGAGATCATCCAAATAGAGCTTCCCACCAGTGATCATAGAATCATAGAATGGTAGTGATAATCCCCTTCTTCTTGTACTCTTTTTATTACTTGATGTATGTTTTGGGTGTCATGGTGTTGTAGTGGTGCAAGCAATATTCATTCAAAGATGTAGAGAATCTAGGTAATGCACGTGCAGAGACGTACACGGGCAACGTAGTACAATCAACAGAGTTGACTCAAAGCCACCCTTCCTTTGCTAGCTACCTCCTTCTATGCTGTTTCTACCCATGTGATCACCCAGGGCCCAATTGATTAACTTGCAGCTCCTATTTCTGATAATTGGAAGTAGCTTGCCAGCTTCATTAACTTGTCCCTACCATCTTTATTCAAGCTGGCTGGTCCAAGTCACATTTCTGCCTACATCATGGTGAATTGTAATTAAGAGCTTATGAGTACCTCCTTTTACTTTTTCTACAAAGTTATGCAGATCAAGGTGTTCTAATAACTTTCTGACCAATGTGGTGTTCATTCCAATTGCAGTTGATGACAAAGTATCATAACATGTAACTGCCATGTACAGTTTGGTACACAGTTCTTGGTATAGAGTAGTTAAAGTCACATCCTGAAATCATAGAATCATAGAATGGTAGGGGTTGGAAGGGACCTTTTGCGATCATCTAGTCCAACCCCCCTGCAGAAGCAGGTTCACCTAGATCAGGTTGCATAGGAACATGTCCAGGTGGGTCTTGAAGACCTCCAAGGAAGGAGACTCCACAACACCCCTGGGCAGCCTGTTCCACTGCTCCATCACTCTCACGGTGAAATAGTTTTTTCTCATGTTTAAGTGGAATTTTTTGTGTTCCAGCTTCATCCCATTACCCTTTGTCCTGTTACTATCTACTATAGAAAAGATGGATGTCCCAACCTCCTGACACTCACTCTTTAGATATTTATAAATTTTAATAAGATCACCCCTCAATCTCCTCTTCTCCAGACTAAACAGCCCCAGTTCCCGCAGTCTTTCCTTGTATGTAAGATGTTCTATACCCTTGATCATCTTGGTGGCCCTGCGCTGGACTCTCTCCAGCAGTTCCCTGTCCCTCTTGAGCTGAGGAGCCCAGAACTGGACACAGTACTCCAGATGAGGCCTCACCAGGGCAGAGTAGAGGGGGAGAAGAACCTCCCTTAACCTGCTGGACAAACTCTTCTTGATGCATCCCAGATTGCCATTGGCCTTCTTAGCCACGAGGGCACAATGCTGGCTCATATTTAGTTTATTATCAATCAAGGACTCACAGGTCTCTCTCTGCAGAGCTACTCTTCAGCAGTTCAACCCCGAGACTGTACTGGTGCCGGGGGTTGTTCCTTCCCAGATGCAGGACTCTGCACTTGTCCTTGTTGAACCTCATGAGGTTCCTCTCTGCCCAACTCTCAAGCCGGTCGAGATCCCACTGAATGGCAGCACAGCCTTCTGGGGAATCAGCCAGTCCTCCCAGTTTGGTGTCATCAGCGAACTTGCTGAGGGTACACTCTGTCCCCTCATCCAGGTTATCGATGAAGATGTTGAACAAGACTGGCCCCAGAATCGATCCCTCTGTAACTCCACTGGCCACAGGCCTCCAACTCGACTCTGTGCCATTGATCGACACCCTCTGGGCTCTGTCATTCAGCCAGATCTCGATCCACCTCACTGTCCACTAATCCAAGCCATAATGCCTGAGCTTTCTGATGATAATGTTGTGGGAGACAGTGTCAAAAGCCTTGCTGAAGTCAAGGTAGATGACATCCACTGCTCTCCCCTCATCTAGCCAGCCAGTTATGCACTCCTAGAAGGCTATCAGGTTAGTCAAATAGGATTTCCCCTTGGTGAAGCCATGTTGACTTACCCTGATAACCATCTTATCCTTCATATGTTCAGTGATAACATTCAGGATGAGTTGTTCCATTGTGGGGAGTTTTGTGGAGACTTGGCTAGAGGAAAGAGGACATGATAGAATACAGCTGGTTAGGCAGTAAGCATTAAGCGATAAGATATTGGACCCTTGCTCAAGGACCTGAGAGCAAGAGAGTTGTATGATAACAGGATGAGAAAGCAGGAGCTTAGTTTGGGTTAAGCAGCCACAAGTATCTGGAGTATGTTGAAACAAGGGCGAGGTTTGCATCTAACTGGGAACCAATGACGAGCTTAGCTTTTACAATATGTATGAGCCTGATTATTGTATCTATAAAAGAGCTGTATCTTTGCAAATAAAGTTGAGACTTGTTGCACTACAGGGTGGGCTTGTCTCCCATCGTCTTCAGCATTCCATCACTTGCCAGGGATGGAGGTGAGGCTGACCGACCTGTAGTTTCCTGGGTCGTCCTTCCTGCCCTTTTTGAAGACTGGCGTGACATTGTCCTTTCTCCAGTCATCAGGCACCTCACCTGTTCTCCATGACTGTTCAAAAAATTATAGAGAGAGGCTTAGCAATCACATCAGCCAGCTCTCTCAGCACTCTAGGATGCATCCCATCAGGACTCATTGACTTATGAGCCTTAAGCTTGGCCAATAAGTCTTTAACCTCTTCCTCTTCCACCCAGGGCAAGTCCTCTGCTGTCCAGGCCATCATGTTATCCTTGCCGGACTGGGCTTCCCGAGGGTCAGCCTTGGCTGTAAAGACTGAAGCAAAGAAGTACTTCGGCCTTCTCTGCATCCTAAGACACCAGGGCACCCTCAGCGTTTAGCAGCGGGCCCACATTACCCCTCGCCATCCTTCTGCTGCTGATGTACTTGAAAAATGCCTTATTACTGTCTTTAACTCCCCTGGCTAAATTTAATTCTAGAAGGGCTCTAGCCTTCCTAGTTGCACCCCTGCATGTCCTGGCAATGTTCCTATACTCTTCCCAAGAAGCCAGCCCCTGTTTCCACCTCTCATAGATGGCTGCTTTCTGCCTGAGTTGTCCCAGCAGATCCTTGCTCATCCATGGAGGCCTCCTACCTCCTTTTCCTCCTTTCTTGCACATTGGGACACACTGATCCTGGACTCGGAGGAAGTGGTGCTTGAAGATCGATCAGCTCTCATTGGCACTTCTGTCTTATAGAATCATATCCCATGAGATCTGTCCAAGTAGATCTTTGAAGAGGCCAAAGTTGGCTCGCCTGAAATCCAGGGTCATGGTCCTGCTTTGTGTCCTCTTCCACACAGGATCTTGAACTCTACCATCTCATGGTCACTGCAGCCGAGGTTGCCTCTAATCTTCACATCCCCAACCAGGCCCTCTCTATTTGTCAGTACCACGTCCAGCAGTACACTCCTCCTTGTTGATTCCTCGATCATCTGCGACAGGAAGTTGTCATCAACAATCTGTAGGAACCTCCTGGACTGCGTGTGCTTGGCTGTGTGGCTATCTCAGCAAATATCAGTGTGGTTGAAGTCCCCCATGAGGACCAGGGACTGTGATCATGAGGCAGCTCTCAGCTGTTCGTAGAAGGCCTCATCTACTTCCTCCTCCTGATCAGGTGGCCTGTAGCAAACTCCTACAACAATATCACCTGCCTTGCCCTGGCCATTAATTCTTACCCATAAGCACTCTACCCGCTCCTCATCACTACCCAGGCACAGTTCAGTACACATTAATTGCTCTCTCACATAGAGAGCAACTCCACCTCCACGCCTCGTCAGTCTGCAAATGTATGTAAAGTTAAAAGTACATAGATTTGAAGTGGTACTTTCAGGTCATCCTGATGAGCAAAAGCAGACATACAGAAGGAAAGGTCTGAGAAAGTTAGAAAGACACGATTCACTGTAAACTAACACCATGATAAAAAACCTCAGCTTACTGGAATTTGAACTGCTCCTTAGCAAAGGCCTTGAAGACCCTGAAAGCTGATAACTAAGAAACTGGTGTGCAGACAGCTGCAGATAAGAAGAACTTGGAATGTGGAAAACAGAATTGTTTGCATCCTGCTCCATGGCATGGAAATCTATCAGAGACACTGAACAAGTGTAAGCTCGAAGAGGACTTATTACAATACCGAGCAGGGATAGGTCATGAATATGTAATAGGCACTTATGCATACCCTTACCTGTACCCTATAAGTAGCCCTTTGTTAGACAATAGCATATGCGAGCTGGGCAGAATTATCTCCCTCACACCCGCCAGCGCAATACATACCTGCTTTATATATAACCCTTAACCGTGTTATAGAGTTTGTTCCGCACGTCAATTGGCGAGCCAGGCAGGAGTCCATCTCTGCCCGGCTGCTGGACCGGGTGGGGTGTGGGACATTCTAGGCGCACCACCGGATTGTTTCTCCAGAGAGTCTCCCATCCCCATCCGATCGCTACAGGGGAAGAGACGGACTGGCCAGCGGACCAGGTATGTAAATTGGGAAAGCCTGCAGGGGTATAGGGGAAGAGTCCGTAGGCTGTGTATGGGACACCTCACACTGTGACGAGGAATAGGGGAGCTCACCAAGACCCTGTAAGTCGTAGGGGGGAGTAGAAGTACCCTTTGCACCTGCTGAGCAAGGCGCAAGGGGTACTTGCACCTGGTGATACTGCTTGCCCCTGGGGAATTAGTGAATTCGCTAGTATGGTAACTTGTGCACTCCTCGCTGGGATAGTGGGAGCACTGTGTGTGGTAACTATCATCATATGTATCTGCTGAAAAATTTCCATACCGGTACCGTGCATATTTTGACATTGTTATGAGCTCAATTTAAGCGTAACTTGTGTTGCAGAGTGTTTGTGTGTGAGTGTGTGGTAGCGTGGGACTTGCAGCGTGACTGTGGAGTTCTGATCTGCGTCTCTGTTTTCCTGGGAGGGAGGCAACCGGAGACGAGCAGAGCCAAGAGGTCGTTGTTGTATGTAGGACATTTGTTCTGTGTTTTGTGAGTAGTTTGGTGTATGGCAGAGTGGTGGAGTTTGGTAGAAATCTAAAACTTTGGATTGTGGTGGGAGGGAAGACTCGAGCCACTGATCCTTGGGTTGCTGGCTGGGTGCGTGGACCCGTCGCACCACTAGGCGCTTTCAAGCACTATTCAAATAGAACTAGGCAGGACAGCCTGATCACTCTGAAAAGAGAGGGGCGCCGTGTTCCTCTGCAGACAGGGGGGTCAGGAGTCTGCGGATTGCAGGAACGGATCAGGTTTCGGTGTTTGGATTTTACTATAAGGCTTTGTTGTGTTATTCGGTTAAGGTAAAACACTTTATTTCCCTGAGTGCTTAAAATCCCTGGACAGGAGCTGTTGTTGTAACTAGTTGTAGGTTGGTAAAAATGGTTTCTGTGGAAGTTAGAGAAAGGTAAAATCGAAAGTGCAATGGGAGTAAAACCGAGCAAGGAATTTCCCCAAGCAAGCACCTTAGGAAGCATATTGAGACACTGGAAGGAATTGGCTGGGGGTCCAGGGGAACAACAACAAGGGGTTGAATTTCTAGTGGATACTGGTGCTACGTTTTCGGTATTGAATCAAGCTTTGATGCCTGTAGATGATGATTTTGTAATGGTAAAGAGAGATACTGGCCAAAGTGAAAAGGCATATTTTCTCCAACCTTTAAAGTTTGAATTGTCAAACAATTGGGGATCCATAAGTTTCTTTATATGCCAAACTCCCCAAACCACTATTGGGTTGGGATTTATTAGGAAAATTGGAAGCAGAAGTAAAAATGGGAAAAGACGGAATAGAAATGAAACTGGGAGGTGACTAGTTAATTGAACTTTTAAGTTTAGCCCTGATAAGTCCCTCTGAAGAGATAAGAGTGTCAAAGGGATGGTGAACCAGGCATTCCCTGGGGTACAGGCCACTGAAATGCCTGGCAAGGCAAAACAGCTTTACCTATAACAGTTAAAATAAAACCAGGAACCAAACCGGTAAGAGTGAGGCAATATCCTTTGAGGTTACAAGATAGAAAAAGGATCTGCCAGATCATGGAAAATGGAATGTAGAATATGGATTGCTAGTAGAATGTGAATTTGAATAGAACACTCCCATATTACCAGCAAAGAAGCCAATGGGAATTACAGAATAGTTCAGGACCATAGGGTCATGAACAAAATAACTGAGAATTTATACCCTGTGGTGGCCAACCCATATACTTTGCTGACAAAACTGAAACCTGAATTGGCTTGGTTTTCTGTACTGGATTTAAAGGATACTCTCTTCTGCCTAACTTTGAGCCTTGAGTCAACTGCTGTTTGCCTCTGAGTGGGAGAATCCAGAGACAGGGAGAAGGACACAACTTACATGGACTGTGCTCCCACAAGGCTTTAAAAACAGTTCAATTCTCTTTGGCAACCAGCTGGCTAAAGACTTAGAGCAGTGGGAGCGACCTCCTGGGATTGGAACAGTGTTGCAGTATGTGGATGACATCCTGGTAGCCACAGTAACAGAGGAGCAAAATATAGCATGGACAGTAAGTTTATTGAATTTTCTCGGACTAAGTGGTTATCGAGTTTCTCCACAGAAAGCTCAAATAGCCCCGCAAAAGGTGACATATCTAGGATATGAAGTCACAGCTGGTGAACGGACCTTGGGAGCAGCACGGAAGGAGGCCATCTGCCAGACTCCCAGACCACAGACAGTTAAGGAGCTTTGTACTTTCTTGGGAATGACAAGTTGGTGTCGGTTATGGATTTATAATTATGGATTGTTGGTGAAGCCACTCTTTGAACTTTTAAAGAGTAACACAAAGAATCTCGCCTGGACTGGGGAAACTGCTCAGGCTTTTCACAAATTAAAGCGAGAGCTAATGCAGGCACCGGCCTTAGGCCTGCCAGACCCTACAAAACCCTTTTGGTTATTCTCTCATGAAAAGCAAGGAATTGCGCTGGGAATACTGGCTCAGGAGATTGGCCCTGACCAAAGGGCAGTGGCATACTTCTCCAAACAATTTGATGAAGTAAGCAGAGGATGGCCTAGCTGCCTAAGAGCGGTGACAGCAGTAGTAATTAACATCCAGGAAACTCGTAAATTCACGATGGGTCAGCAGATCACAGTGTTGGTGTCTCATACAGTGTCCACCATACTGGAGGCAAAAGGGGGGGCACTGGTTATCCCCACAAAGATTCCTCAAATATCAGGCCATTATGGTAGAATAGGATGATGTCCAGATAACAGTAACTAACATTGTCAACCCGGCATCTTTCCTTAGTGGAGTTACAGGGGAAACAGTGACTCACGATTGCCTGGAAACCATTGAGGCAGTCTACTCCATCTGACCAGACCTGAAGGAACAACCGCTGGAGGATGCTGAGGACACATGGTATACAGACAGCTGCAGCTTCGTCAAAAATGGACAGCGCAAAGCAGGGTACGCAGTGATCACTACAGACAAGATTCCAAATATGCCTTTGGAGTGGTTCATGCCCATGGAGCAATCTGGAGAGAAAGAGGACTCTTATCCACCCAAGGGAAGCACATAAAACATGCAGAGGAAATTCTCCAACTGTTAGAAGCTGTACAGTTACCAAAGGAAGTGGCAATTATGCATTGCAAAGCTCACCAAAAGGGAACAACTGCACAAGAGGTAGGAAATTCCATGGCGGACTGGGAAGCAAAGAGAGTAGCTGAGAAAGGTACAGCAGAGATACAGTCTCTGATTCCAGATGGAAAAATTCCAATCAACCAAATTCCTAACTATTCAAAAGAAGACCAGAAATTGATTAAGGATTTAGGGGGGAAAAACAGAGGAAAATGGTTGGGCTACAACACCACAAGGGAAAGTAGCGGTGCCTAGCACATTACTTTGGGCTATAATCATGGCTGAACATAGAAAGTCTCATTGGGGAGTCGAAGTCCTATATAAGTATCTGAGCACAACCATCAAACAAGTAACACAACAATGTGAGATTTGTTTACAGGATAATCCACAGGTAAGCCAGGAAATGGAGCTAGGGCAGATAGGGAAGGGTAATTTCCCTGGACAGTGGTGGCAAATTGAATTTTCAGAACTTCCAAGAAAAGAGGGGTTCCAATATCCACTTGTACTAACTGATACCTTTTCAGGATGGCCAGAAGCATTCCCTTGCCAAACAAACAAGGTTAGAGAGGTAACTAAGGCTTTACTACATGAAGTAATACCAAAATTTTGGGTCCCAGTAGTAATATCCTCAGACAGAGGCCCTCATTTTGTGGTCAAAATTACCCAACAAATTAGTTGGGTTCTGGGAATAGATTGGCAGTTGCATACTCCCTATAGACCCCAAGCAAGTGGCCAGGTGGAGAAGATGAAACGCCTTCTTAATTTACAGATTGTAAAATTGGGCCAAGAAGCTGGACTAGCCTGGCCTCAGTCACTACCTCTAGCCTTGCTGCGAATAAGAACCAAACCAAGAGCTAAGGAGGGATTGAGTCCCTTCAAAATACTGTATGGGAGACCCTATTCGGTTCAAGCAGGAACATCAACAGAAGTTGGTGCCGAGGTGTTAACTGACTATGTAATAAGCTTACAAAAACAACTCAGAAAAATAGAAAAACTGGTTTTGGGGACCCGTGCTCGTGGCCTGGATGGGCCGGTACATAACATAGAAACAGGTGATTATGTATATGTCAGATCTCTTTCAGATTCATCCCTGGAGCCAAAATGGGAAGGACCATTCCAGGTTCTGTTGACGACACATACAGCTGTTAAGATATGGGAACAGACATCATGGATTCATCATACCAGAGTAAAGAAAGCTCATAAGCAGCATTGGGAGGTAACAGAGACTGGGCACTTAAGACTCCGACTCCGGCAAAGGTCTTCACAATCTTAAGAACAGACCTTTAAAATGATTAATGGAGAGTTTAAGCTGTTATTATGTTTTAGTATCTTCTCCCTCGCCTGCAACCAAAAGCCTAAGGGCTGGCCTTGGAATCATGCTCAGAAGAGCCATATTGTGATGAAGGGAAAGGTGGATCCAAGAACAAGGCTGGCTACGGTGGTTTCTTACGGGAATGAGGTATACCAGGAAAATCAATGGGATAGAGGTAATGGGGATGAGATTACCCAGTTATGGGCAAAAATGGGGAATGAGATAACAGTGGGGTGTCAAGAATATAATGAGGATGATGAGACCATGATTTTGGGGGAAACTATGATTATTATAAGGATGATGACATCCTCAAATGAACTTGGAGAAGTGTGCCTAGAGAGACGTGAATGCTGGTTTAATTTTTACCTAACCAAACCAGCCCTGGTCATCTGCCTATGACAAGGATTGGAAGGTCAGGTACTGCACTCTAAAGTTGAAATTGACCTGAGGTTAGAACTAAAGACCTTTGAGATACATCTGGACGCTAATCAGAAGACTGTAATTGTATATATTGGCCAAGGTTGTGTGTGTTTAAGGACTGCTTGCACCTCTATAGTAATAGATAAGATAAGAATCATTATAATTTTTGCATTTGTAACTTTGTTAAGATTGTTGGATGTGACTTTTCTTATTTGGCACCAGTCGTATCTGTCCAGCTGATAAAATCATATTATACAACGCTTCCCAAATTATCACCTGTACCTATTGGAATGAATCTTACATTGGTGACACAATTAAAGAAACATCGGAATTTGATCAAAATTTTAAACGAGGTCCAAGAAAATGGGAAAAAACCTTGATAACAGTTCACTATGATGCCAGGGGAATAACCAGGGTATTGAAACGACTAAGAGAAGACACAAACAAGCATGGGATGTGCTTTTTGGATGGTCCCCTACCGCAACTGGCATCCTAAATAAGGTGTGTCACCCCATTATAGTCCTTTTGATACAAGTATCAATTAGCTTTGTTTTCTCTGCTGTACCGTTTATTTGGAATTGGAGAATGCAACGACAACTAACAATTTTGTCTTCCATGTCTAGTGTCCATGAAAATGCATTAAAAGGTGAGCTACAAGTGAATTGCTTTTCAATTCCCCTTTGAGAGGTAGAAATGCATTTGGCAAATGAATTTGCTGATATTAAAAGATAGGGGGAATTGATGAGCAAAAGCAGACATACAGAAGGGAAAGGCCTGAGAAAGTTAGAAAGACGCGATTCACTGTAAACTAACACCATGATAAAAAAACTCAGCTCACTGGAATTCGAACCGCTCCTTAGCAAAGGCCTTGAAGACCCTGAAAGCTGATAACTAAGAAGCTGGTGTGCAGACAGCTGCAGATAAGAAGGACTTGGAATGTGGAAAACAGAATTGTTTGCATCCTGCTCCATGGCATGGAAATCTATCAGAGACACTGAACAAGTGTAAGCTCAAAGAGGACTTATTACAATACGGAGCAGGGATAAGTCATGAATATGTAATAGGCACTTATGCATATCCCTACCTGTACCCTATAAGTAGCTCTTTGTTAGACAATAGTGTGTGTGAGCTGGGCAGAATTATCTCCCTCGCACCCGTCGGTGCAATACATACCTGCTTTATATATAACCCTTAACCGTGTTATAGAGTTTGTTCCGCACGTCAATCCATTAACAGACTATCACAAGGGGTTCTTAAACATATATAATCATAGAATGTTTTCTAGAACAGTCCTTGGATCATTATCAGAGTATATTTCAAAATGACAAACACTTTGCTCAGTGTCTAAACAAATGTCTTGGGCTCTCAAGGTATTACTTTCACATATATATCCTTGTGTTCCCTTTGTGGTACAACCCTCAACATCAATAGTTTGCCATTCATGGGTGTATTTGTTTTTATAAACCCATTCCTGGTGCTCTACTGGCTATAATATCACATTTTATTTAAAATTCCTAAAGTCACAATAGGATAAATGGTATAGAGTGTTGCATTGCATATGGTTAATACGAAAACAACAATTTGGTTAGTATCCTGGTTATATGTAAAATTGGCAATGTGGCACCAAGATTGGAATTTTCTTTCAAAAATAGGGGCATTATCCCAGATGACTTTCTTAAATTCTATGGGTAAGAGTCCATTTTCTCCTTCTCAAATTATTGTAGCCACTGTGGATTGTATCCACAGCTGAGCCTGAATACAGCTCAGTGCCAGGGACACAGTATCTTGGACAGCTCCTATAGCATGGGCTGGTGGTCACCCGTATATGGAGGGTTTTTTTCAGATTCTTTAAAGAGGGTTGAAAGCATCCATTGGTTATTTCCTCAGCCCCACAAGGAAGGATTTAGGGGTTGTTCCAATTTTTGCAATTCATTAATAGTTGTGCTTAGTTTATTAGCAAGGATCTCAGAGTCTATTTTATTTAAAACTCCAAGTCCAGTTCCCAACATGCCAGTTACATCTTGCCTAGAGCGGGACAATTTTCTATAATGCAACCAAGAGTACCATCCAGTATTGGAGGTACTGAGAAAATGTGAACATTTTGAGTTGATAGTGCTCATATTATTTTGCACAGACATGTCCACCTTCTTTAGTGACCAAGAAGGATTAAGGAGTTAGCTTAACTGCATAGGGTCCAATCAGTAATTTTTGCTCGAGACCAGGTCCAAATGATCCCAGTCCTCAAGGTCCAAGAACCTGGTATCAACAAAATGATTGACAGCATCCATGATTCTATTTTATCGCTTCTGTAGTTTCAGCTTTAAAGGTCCTTGAAGTTCAGAATTTCGGTGTCCTTCTGGGGCCCTTTTCACTTGGTAGTAATGAATCCAGGTAGGTCGCTCCCATAAATTAATAGTTGTAAAGGTTGTTAGAAGCACTTGATGTGGTCCATCCCATTTCTCCCAAAGAGGATCATCTGAAAAATTTTTAACATAAACCCAATCTCCTGGGTTAAAAGAATGTATAAGGTAATCAAAGCCCCTGCTTCTAGTTCCCAGTACATTTTTATTAATTGCTTTCCCAGAGAGATTATATAATTCTGAAGGTAAGAATCTCCCAGTTGACTCAGATCCTCTCCCCCTTATACTCAGTGTGGTATGGCCTCTCATACAGTATTTCAAAAGGACTGAGATTTCCTTTAGTTGTTGGTTTTACATGTATCCTGAGCAAAGATATTGGCAATGCTTGATACCAATGCAGATTTGCCTCTTGGCATATTTTGGCTAGTTGTTGTTTTATTAAATGGTTCATTTTTTCCACTTGTTGACAGATCTGCAATCATGAAAGAACTTATCTACACAGGGATGCAGATAAGCAGGCACTTCTTTATTAAGCAGCGCTAGAGAACGCAGAGGATAGCTCCTCCAATTGTGCTCCATCTTCAGTTACAATTCTCAAGGTTTTTATACATTTCAAACAAAGAGCTACATTTGCCAACAAAAGCATGCATGAAATGTCCATCTTTTAATTTGCCCTTTACCTTGATTGGTTCTTATTATTGTAAAAGTTTCTCAATATCATAAGGATTGGTTAAATGTCTTCATTAGGCTAATGAAGAGATAGAAAACGGAGAGGACCTTGCTCAACTTTCTTGGCAGATATATGTGTCTCTCCTGGTCCCTTCTCCTACTACATTGTCGTGGCTTTGCCCAGCCGGAGCAAAGGGGAAAAAAAAAAAAAAAACAACAAACCGCGACTACTCCCCCTCCCCCTCCCGGCGGAATGCGGAGGGGATCGGAGAGGGAGAAAAAAAAAGTAAAAGAGCCCGCGTAAGTTGAAAGAAAAACAATTTACTGAGGAAAATTGAAGAGGAACAACTATAACAAAGACAAGGGGATAGTACAAAGAAAACTGGTGAGTGATGCAGTTGCTCACCACCCAGGACCCGACCTAAGCGACCACTCCAGACCAGCGACCTAGAGCCCGCGACCCCGGAAGAGAGCTTCTTCCGGCTAGCCTCCACCTATATACTGGGCATAACGTTAGGATGGTATCGGATACCTGGTGGCCAGCCTGGGTAAGCTGTTCAAGCTGTACTCTTTCCTGGTTCCTCACAGGAATCAACTCTATCCTGGCTCAAACCAGGATATTCCACCCCTTATTCTATACCATCTACATGTCATGTCTAGGTTTACATACCATAATCATCTACACATAAATAACATAGAGCAACTATAGGAATAATGACATTCAACAGCTATCATTATACAATTTAATTCATGGGTTATTCTCATCCAGAATCAAATTCCCTTGAGGCACACATTGGGTCTTCCCATCTGTAGTGGGTCTGGGATGGTAGTGATTTTCCACAGCAGCTCTTGCAGTGCTATGCTTACTGTTGATATCACTATTATGACTACTGCTCGCACAGCATCAGGGCTGTCCCTCCAGCATTCCTTCCCCCACCTTCACCAATAGCTGTGGGTGAGCACAATCTTGGGAGGGACCACGGCCAGAACAGCTGACCCAGGCTGACCAAGGAGATATTCCATACCATATGACGTCAGCTCAGTAATATAAACTGGGGGAGAGGAGCAGGAAGAGGAGGCAAGATTCATTTGTGGCCTTCCAAAAGCAACCGCTACGCGTACCGAAGCCCTGCTTCTCGGGAGGTGGCCGGACATCGCTGCTGATGGGAAGAAGAGAGTAACAGCTTTATCTGCTTTTGCTTTGCTTTCCGAGAGCGCGGCTTTGCTGTTTCTTTATTAATCTGCTTTTATATCAACCTATGAGACTCCCATCTTATTTTCTCCCCTTCCCTGGCTTGCTGAGGAGGTGGGGGATAGAGCGGTGTGGTGGGCACCTGGCATCCAGCTTGGGTCAAACTACCACACCAACCTTGATCACCCACATAGTACATCCAGGTCACTGAGCAAAAATAATCCCACAGATGGGTTTGCCTTTACCTGAGGCAGGACACACCCAGACTGCCTTCCCTAACATGTCTTTTACATGTACCACGGGGACTTTGTCCCCTTCTACAGTATGTAAGGGTTCTGATTGGGCAGAGCCAGCTCGATTGACAGATCCTCTGGAGTTGACTAACCAGGTGGCCTTTTCCAAGTGTGTATCCCAGTGCTTGAAAGTTCCACCTCCCATTGCTTTCAGTGTGGTTTTCAATAACCCATTGTATCGCTCAACTTTTCCTGAGGCAGGTGCATGATAGGGAATATGATAAACCCTTTCAATGCCATGCTCTTTGGCCCAGGCATCTATGAGGTTGTTTCTGAAGTGTGTCCCATTGTCTGACTCAATTCTTTCTGGGGTGCCATGTCGCCAGAGGACTTTCCTTTCAAGGCCCTGAATAGTGTTCTGGCCGGTGGCATGAGCCACAGGATATGTTTCCAACCATCCTGTGGTTGCCTCCACCATTGTGAGCACATAGCGTTTGCCTTGGCAAGTCTGTGGCAGTGTGATGTAATCAATCTGCCAGGCCTCTCCGTATTTATATTTCTGCCATCATCCTCCATACCATATGGGCTTCAACCATTTTGCTTGTTTAATTGTAGCACATGTCTCACACTCATGGATAACCTGTGCAATAGTGTCCAAGATTAAGTCCACCCCTCGATCACGAGCCCATTTATAGGTAGCATCTCTGCATTGATGACCTGAGGTATCATGGGCCCATCGAGCTAAAAATAACTCCCCTTTATGTTGCCAATCCAGATCTATCTGAGAAATCTTAGCAGCCTTGTCAAGTTGCTGGTTATGCAGATGATTTTCCGTGGCCCGCTTTTTGGATACGTGAGCATCTACATGGCGCACCTTCACAACTAGTTTCTCCATTCGAGCAGCAATGTCCTGCCATAGTGGAGCAGTCCAGACGGGTTTGTCCCATTGTTGCCAGTTGTTCTGTCTGCATTGCTGTAGCCATCCCCACAGAGCATTTGCCACCATCCATGAATCAGTGTAGAGGTAGATCCTTGACCATTTTTCCCGTTCAGCAATGTCTAAAGCCAACTGGATGGCTTTTACCTCTGCAAACTGACTGGATTCACCCTCTCCTTCTACAGCTTCTGAAATTTTGCCTACCAGACTCCATACAGCTGCCTTCCATCTCTGATGCCTTCCCACAAGGCAGCAGGACCCATAGGTAAACAGGACATACCGCTTCTCATCTTCTAGCAATTCATCATACGATGGGGTCTCATCAACACGTGTCACCTTCTCTGGTGATATTTCACCATCTTCGCACTCTGGTCAGTTTGTGATCACCTCCAGAATCCCAGGGCGACTAGGCTTCCCTATGCGAGCTCGTTGTGTGATCAGTGCGATCCATTTACTCCATGTAGCATCAGTTGCATGATGCGTAGGGAATGCCTTCCCCTTGAACATCCAGCCCAGCACTGGCAGTCGAGGTGCTAGGAAGAGTTGTGTTTCTGTGCCAATCACTTCTGACGCAGCTTGAACTCCTTCATATGCTGTCAGTATCTCCTTCTCGGTTGGAGTGCATCAGGCCTCGGATCCTCTGTATCCCCGACTCCAGAACCCGAGGGGTCGGCCTCGATCCTCCCCAGCTGCAGTGTAGAGCACATTTTTAACATCTGGTCCTGTCCGGACTGGCCCAAGCACCATCGTATGAACAATCTCCTGTTTAATTTGTTCAAAACTTTGTTGCTGCTCAGGACCTCATTCTTCTTCCGTGTCACACGGTAGAGGAGGCTAACAATCATACTGTAATTTGGAATATGCATTCTCCAAAAAGTATATACTCTTTTTTTTGTCTCTTCCACATTTTCTCCTAGAACTTAATAATGGCACTCAATTTATGGGAAAAACTGACGTGTTTAATTCCTCCCATTATGTCACTTACCCTCATTTCTTCAAGGTGCTTCTAATGGATTCTAACAATAATACTTGGAATGTTCGAATTACCATGTTTGTATTATTTTCCCTTGTTTTCACCTCAGCTTGTATTGTAAAATTTTTTTTGAGAGCTGTGAGGAGAGGTATAAATAATATGGACAGGTGTCCAGGGAGCTTTTTACCTGTAAAGATTTGGAGAACACATGAACCCATTCTTAACTCAGCTGTGCCAGAACCAGTTGCTGTTCCAACTCCAGCAGTGGATGTCCCTGTTGCAGCTGTGAACACTCATACCCAGACTGCTGACACCGTTGCTGTTACCACTGTGGACACTCAGACCCAGACTGTGAATATTGTTGTTGTGTCCACTCAAACTCAGACTGCTGCTGCTACAACTGTGGATGCTCAAACCCAGACTGTTGCTGTTACAACTGCGGCCACTCAAACTGAGACGACTGATACAATTGCTGTTGAATCAGAGTATCAATTTGTGCCAGTATCAGTTGCTCCTGTACAGAAAAAGAAATACACAAAAAAACCAGTTTGCAGCACTAAGGATGAAGATGAACAAGGGATATCACAGAGGGAAGAAGAGTTGGAGCCAGATATAATCAGCCGGTCCTTGTCCCTGAGTGAACTGCGAGATATGCAGAAAGATTACAGCCGTCACCCAGGTGAGCACATTATCACCTGGATGCTCTGATGCTGGGAAAATGGAGCCCACAGTTTGGACTTAGAGGGCAAGGAAGCCAGGCAATTGGGCTCCTTGTCCCGGGACGGGGGCATTGATAAGGCTATGGGAAGACCGTCACAAACCCTCAGCCTCTGGAGGTGACTTTTGTTGGGCGTGAAGGAAAGATATCCCTTCAAGGAAGATATTACAAGCCCCCCAAGCAAGTGGACCACCATGGAGAAAGGCATTCAATATTTGAGGGAGTTAGCTGTGCTGGAGATTATTTATAATGACTATGTGCCCACAGACCCAGATGAAGTTCAATGCACACGAGTTATGTGGAGAAAGTTCCTACGAAGTGCACCACCAAACTATGCCAGTTCGTTGGCAGTTGTCTCCTGGAAAGAAGATGAGAGGCAAACGGTGGAACAACTAGCTGCTCAACATCGGCAATATGAAGAAAATGTGTCGTGTCCCCTACAGGCTGTTGTTTCAGCTGTAGAGAAAATGTCACAGAAGATTGACCAATTTGTGTCTACTGGAGAGTGGAGACTGACAGTAGACTATCGTGGCCTGAATGAAGTCACGCCACCGCTGAGCGCAGCTGTGCCAGACATGTTGGAACTCCAATACAAATTGGAGTCCAAGGAAGCCAAATGATATGCCACCATTGATATTGCCAATGCATTCTTCTCAATCCCTTTAGCAAAAGAGTGCAGATCTCAGTTTGCTTTCACTTGGAGAGGGGTGCAGTATACTTGGAATCGACTGCCCCAGGGGTGGAAACACAGCCCCACCATTTGCCATAGACTGATCCAGGCCACACTGAAGGAGGGTAAGGCCCCAAAACATCTGCAATACATTGATGATATTGTGGTGTGGGGTGACTCAGCCGTGGAAGTCCTTGATAAAAGAAAGAAAATAATTCAAATTCTTCTAAAGGCTGGCTTTGCCATTAAACGCAGTAAAGTCAAAGGACCTGCATAGGAGATACAGTTTTTAGGAGTAAAATGGCAGGATGGACATCGTCATATTCCAATAGAGGTGATAAAAAAGATTGCAGCCATGTCTCCACCAACTAACAGAAAGGAAACACAAGCTTTCTTAGGTGTCGTGGGTTTTTGGAGAATGCATATTCCAAATTATAGTATGATTGTTAGCCCCCTCTACCGTGTGACATGAAAGAAGAATGATTTTGAATGGGGTCCTGAGCAGCAACAAAGTTTTGAACAAATTAAACAGGAGATTGTTCATGCAATGGTGCTTGGGCCAGTCCGGACAGGATCAGATGTTAAAAATGTGCTCTACACCGCAGCTGGGGAGAATGGCCCTACTTGGAGTCTTTGGCAGAGAGCACCTGGCAAACGCTCTATGGGGATGGCTACAGCAACGGAGACGGAACAACTGGGCTACTCCACTATGGCAGGACATTGCTGCTCGAATGGAGAAACTAGTTGTGAAGGTGCGCCATGTAGATGCTCACGTATCCAAAAAGCGGGCCACAGAAAAACATCTGCATAACCAGCAACTTGACAAGGCTGCTAAGATTTCTCAGATAGATCTGGATTGGCAACATAAAGGGGAGTTATTTTTAGCTCGATGGGCCCATGATACCTCAGGTCATCAATGCAGAGATGCTACCTATAAATGGGCTCGTGATCGAGGGGTGGACTTAATCTTGGACACTATTGCACAGATTATCCATGAGTGTGAGACGTGCTACAATTAAACAAGCAAAATGGTTGAAGCCCATATGGTATGGAGGATGATGGCAGAAATATAAATACGGAGAGGCCTGGCAGATTGATTACATCACACTGCCACAGACTTGCCAAGGCAAACGCTATGTGCTCACAATGGTGGAGGCAACCACAGGATGGTTGGAAACATATCCTGTGGCTCATGCCACCAGCCAGAACAGTATTCAGGGCCTTGAAAGGAAAGTCCTCTGGCGACATGGCACCCCAGAAAGAATTGAGTCAGACAATGGGACACACTTCAGAAACAACCTCATAGATGCCTGGGCCAAAGAGCATGGCATTGAAAGGGTTTATCATATTCCCTATCATGCACCTGCCTCAGGAAAAGTTGAGCGATACAATGGGTTATTGAAAACCACACTGAAAGCAATGGGAGGTGGAACTTTCAAGCACTGGGATACACACTTGGAAAAGGCCACCTGGTTAGTCAACTCCAGAGGATCTGTCAATCGAGCTGGCTCTGCCCAATCAGAACCCTTACATACTGTAGAAGGGGACAAAGTCCCCGTGGTACATGTAAAAGACATGTTAGGGAAGGCAGTCTGGGTGTGTCCTGCCTCAGGTAAAGGCAAACCCATCTGTGGGATTATTTTTGCTCAGGGACCTGGGTGTACTATGTGGGTGATGTGCAAGGATGGGAAGACCCAATGTGTGCCTCAAGGGAATTTTATTCTGGGTGAGAATAACCTGTGAATTAAATTGTATCATGATAGCTGTTGAATGTCATTATTCCTATACTTGCTCTATGTTTTCTATATTATGATTATTATGTGTAAACCTAGACACGACGTGTAGATGGTATAGAATAAGGGGTGGAATGTCCTGGTTTGAGACAGGATAGAGTTAATTCCTGTGAGGAACCAGGAAAGTGCACAGTCTGAACAGCTGACCCAGGCTGGCCAGCAGGTATTCGATACCATCCTAATGCTATGCCCAGTATTTAGGTGGAGGCTAGCCGGAAGAAGCTCTCTTCCAGGGGCGCAGGCTCTCAGTCGCTGGTCCGGAGCGGTCGCTTAGGTCGGGTCCCGGGTAGTGAGCAACTGCATCACTCACCAGTTTTCTTTGTACTATCCCCTTGTCTTTGTTATAGTTGTTCCTCTTCAATTTTCCCCAGTAAATTGTTCTTTCAACTTACGTGGGCTCTTTTACTTTTTTTTTCTCCCTCTCCGATCCCCTCCACATTCTGTCGGGAGGGAGAGGGGGGGGAGTCACATTTTTTTTTCCCCTTTGCTCCGTCTGGGCAAAACCACAACAACAATGATCTATTCTGTCTTTTAGGAAGCCACACACCCCATGTTTTTTTAGCAGCAGCATGTCCAGAGCCATTCTATTTTGCAATGCCATTCTGGAGGTAGCCTGTAATTGTACATCCATTTGTTTAAATCCCTTCTTTGTTACATTTGCCAAAGGCTCGACTTGTCCAGTTAAGCAATACACTCTCTTTTTCGGTAGGATGCTATAGGATTTAAGAGAGATTCTAATGTCCAGCCAATTTTTACTCCTGTATCTGGGCCATTCCAATCATCATCTAATTTTTATCTTTTCACTTGTGCCAAATGCAAATTTTCCAACCTGTCCTTGAAGGGAGATTTTTTTCCAAATTGGGCATAGTGTAGGCAATCCCAGAGTTATTTGTTTGACTTCCCCATCCACTGGTAGGTGAGATGTCCATGGCCCAGACCAGATGTCCTGGACTTGGAATCACATATCTTTGGCAACTAATTACCCAGCGGATGTGCATATTCAAGCTGTTTTTCAATCCTCTGCACAAACAACCAATTTTCAAAGCTGCTGCCAATTCAGGTACACGCTGAATTACTTGGCTCACCGTACTGCAATTGTATACTTGGTTCACATTTCCACCAAGGGATCCTTTTCACTTTTTTTCTTTTTGAAGTAGTTCTGTCCAATATCAGCCTGTCTACTGAAAATTCCAATCCGTCCCATTCAAAACACCAGGATGTTTTAGCCATGTATCTAAACTGTAAATTTACACTAACACCCCAAACCGAGTCCCATTCTTTTTCCTCATTGGCTGTTTTATTATCTTGTCCACATTCCCATTCCATGATCATTCGAGACACATTTCTTGTTTTTAGTTCATCATAGGAACAATAACCTCTGTCCCTTTCACCACAAGTTGGACCACTGCAAAAAAAACACATCATAACTTCTGGCCCTTCTACTATTGATTCAAAAGCATAGTTTGATAACTTGTGACAGTCTGCTTTATTTCCTGGGTATTTCCATTTCTTTTGAATATGATCTACTCTCTTTTGCCAGTTTACTACTGTTTTATGTTTGCAGTGTGCAGTCTTATTTTTCTTGACTGTAGTCAGATTCATTGTTTGAATATCCCAATGAATAGGGTCTCCCACTGCTCGAGGTATAGGTAGGCAAGCAGTAATTTGGGAAACGTTTTGCAAACATGCAAATTTCTTAATGAATCCTATCATCAAATTTTCCTCCTGAGTTTCTCTTGGTATCTGAATTACCTGTTCTGAGTCTGGAATTTGGGCCCAAACATGAGATATCACTATGGTTCCGTTCAGCCATCAAATTTTGATCCATGTTTCCACCGCCATAGACTGAAAAAAATCAACAAGAGCACACAAATTTAGTCATGTTTCAGAGTCAGATTCAATTTCTCAGGATCTCCTGTAACTCTCTACTTCCATGGGCTTGACGGTGCCTTCTTCACTTGAGTGTAGTGGATCCAGGCATCTGAATCAGCAATCTTGATTGCAGTGAAAGTGGTCAGTAACACCTGCTATGGTCCTTTCCACCTTCCTTGCAGAGGTTCCATGTTCCAGGTCTTTATGTAGACATAATCTCCAGGCAGGATGTTGTGTACTGGATTTTCCAAAGTCAGAGGTCGATTCCACACTACTGCACCTCGGAGCCTGTCTAGAGTTTTTCCAAGAGAAAGCAAATAGTTATACACATCTTGTTTCCCTGTTACATGCATGTTTGGATTAGGTTCAGGAGTCTCATAGGGTTTTCCATACATTATTTCATAAGGACTCACTGACATTCCACTTCGAGGTTTCACTCTTACTTGTAGCAATGCGAGTGGAAGTGCCTGAGACCATTTTAATTTAGCCTCCTGACAAATTTTGCTAATTTGTCTTTTTAGGGTCTGATTCATTCTTTCTACTTTTCTACTTGATTGTGGTCTCCAAGGGGCATGTAAATCCCAGGAAATTCCTAGGACTTTGATTACCTCTTGTACCACATTGGCCACAAAATGTGGTCCTCTGTCTGAAGATATTCCAAATGGTACTCCAAACCTTGGAATAATTTCTTGTAGGGGCCATTTAACTGTTTCCTTAGCCTGATTGGTGCAACAGGGAAAGGCTTCTGGCCATCCTGAAAAGGTGGCAACCCCAATCAACACATATTTATATCCATTATATTTAGGTAATTTGGTAAAACCGATTTGCCAATAATCTCCTGGTTCCACTCCAGTTATATTTGTCCATCTGTATCCTCTTTTGTACTATTGGATTGTTCTTTAAAAAAATTTCACATTTTGCTGTCACTGATTTGACCATTTCTAACATTCCTACTGATACTACACTTTTCTTTTGAAGTTTTATCATGGCTTCTGCAGCCCAGTGGCATTCCCGATGCTTTGTTTGCACAATCTCTCTCATAATTAAGGGAGGCAACACTACTTGATCTGTATTTGTAGTCCACCATCCTTTTGATTTTTTCTTTGCATTTAGTAACTTTGCCAATTTCTCATCCTCCCCGAATATTTCGGTGGATCCTTTAGGAAGTGTTACTGTTCTGGTGGGAATAATTGCCATTTGTGATACTGTGTGTTGTGCTATTTTCCTAGCAGTTTGATCTGATAATTTATTTCCCTCAACTATCTTTGAGTTCCCTGTCTGATGTGCTTTACAGTGCATGATTGCCACTTGAACTGGTTTCTGCACTGCTGATAATATTTGCAGAATTTCCTTTTGATGCTTAATGTTTGTTCCCTGGGAGGACAATAGTCCTCTTTCTTTCCACAAGGCGCCATAGACATACTCCAAAAGCATACTTTGAGTCAGTCCATATATTAATTTATTTTCCTTCACTTAATTCCAAAGCACGTGTCAATGCAATCAGTTCTGCCTTCTGTGCAGAAGTTGTACTTGGCAATGCTATTGCTCTACCTTCTATTACCGTGTTTTCGATTGTTACCGCATATCCTGCGTGGCGAGTTCCATTCAAAACAAAGCTGCTGCCATCTGTGAACAGTTCCCGTTCAGGGTTCTCAAGGGGTTCATCCTTCAGGTCCTTCCTGCTGGAATATGTATTTTCTATGGTCACAATGCATTCGTGTTCTGGTTGTTGTTCTTCCTGTGAAGTGCTCAGAAATACTGCAGGATTTAGAAGGTTAGTTGTTTTCAAAACTACATAATCTTGTTCAGTGACAATTACCTGGTATTTCATCATTCGACTCAGGGATAACCCATGTTCCCCCTTTTGCTCCAAGACTGTGGTTACCATATGTGGATCATAGACTGTAATAGTCCTTCCCAAGGTCAGCTTTCTTGCTTCTTGGATCAGTGTGACAGTTGCAGCTACTGCTCGTAGGCAAGAAGGCCATCCCTTGCTTACTGAGTCCAGCTGTTTGGAAAAGTATCCCACCGGTCTCTTCCAGCTTCCCAGTCTCTGTGTCAGAACTCCCAAAGCCAAATGCTGTTGCTCATGAACAAATAACTGAAAGTCTTTAGTCAAATCTGGCAGGTCAAAGGCTGGGGCTGTCATCAGAGCCACCTTAAGTTTCTAGAAAGCTTCCTGTTGTTCTTTGCCCCATGTAAATGGGATAGATTTTTGGGCTTCATATAATGATTTGGCTATAAGACCATAAACCATGATCCAGAGCCTACATCATCCTGTCATTCCCAAAAATGCTCTCAACTCATGCACAGTGTGTGGTTCTGGAATAGCACAAATCACTTCCTTTCAATTTACTCCCAGCCTCCGGGTTCCTTTTGAAATCTCAAAGCCCAAATATACCACCATTTGGCATGCATTCTGAGCTTTCTTCTTCGATACCTTGTACCCATTCAGTCCCAAAAAGTTCAAAAGTTCAATGGTTACCTGTATGCAGGCTGACCTTTCCATTGTGGCAATCAGGATATCATCTACATACTGGAGAAGCAAATGCTCTGGTCTCAGTGTCACTGTCTTTTCATTATTCCAAATTTCTAGTTCTTTTGCCAGTTGTCTCCCAAAGATAGTCGGGCTGTTCTTGAATCCTTGGAGTCCATGTTAACTGTACCTTGTGTCCTGTTTGGGGGCTTTCCCACTCAAAAGCAAATAGTTTATGACTTTCCTTTTCCAAAGGGATACAAAAGAAAGCATCTTTTAAATCAAGCACTGTAAATCACTGATAATGTTCTCTCAGAGCTGTGAGTAAGGTATATGGATTTGCTACAACTGGATGTATGTCTTTCACGATCTGATTTACAGGTCTTAAATCCTGAACTAACCTATATTATCCATTCGGTTTCCGTACTGCTAAAATAGGCGTATTATACTCTGGCTCACATTCCTCTAGAATTTGATATTTCAGAAATTTGTCAATTACCACTTTTATTCCTTTTTTTGCCTCAGCCTTTATTGGGTATTGTCTAACCCTGACCAGTTTTGCTCCTTCTTTTATTTCAGTCTTTACTGGTTGTGTCAATTTTGATTTTCCTGGAATTTCAGTTTCCCACACTATTGGGATCACTGCATTATCCACTTCTGGAGGCAATTCTAACACCTCCAGTTTTTCTTTTATCATCAGTATCTGTCCTGTTTTTGATCCCGGTATTTTCAGTAACAAGTCTCCATTTTCAAAGACAATTTGTGCATTTAATTTAGACAACAAGTCCCTCCCCATCAGGGGTATCGGACATTCAGGGACATATAAAAATTAATGTGTTATAACTTTGTTGCCAAATTGTAAATGTAAGGGTTGCAAGAATGGTCGATTTTCCTCTTTCCCTGTGGCTCCCACAATATTTGAATTTTTTGTTCCAAGTTTTCCCTTTTGACTATTTAATACAGAAAATGTTGCACCTGTGACCTCTTTTACTCCCAGCTTAATAGTAACCAGAGGCTCACCTGGGTTCGCCTCCAGTCCCCATCAATCCATATACTTTCCCAAAACCATCATTTTATCTGTAGTTTGTTGATCAGCTAATTTAAGGCATTCCTTTTTCCAATGTCCTTCTTCCCTGAAAAAAGCACATTGATTGATTCCAAGGGGGGTTCTGCCAGTTTCCCTCTTCCCCTTTCTCTCATCCCTCCTCTCATAGGGCTCTATCCCCATCCTCATCCTTGGTTTAAAAAACCTGGTGTCCTGTTCACTATTGCAAGTAATTGTCTTTGTTTTCTTACTTCATTTTCTTTATCTCAGTTGTTATAAACTTTCCAGGCTACTTCCAATAATTTGTCCAGATCTTGCATATTTGCTCCTTCCAATTTTTGGAGTTTCTTTCTAATATTTTCCTTTGATGGTCCCAAAAATATTAAGGCTAACTGCACCTTGGTTTCTTCAGCTTCAGGCTGCAAGTCAGTGTATTTACGGACTGCTTCCTTCAGCCTTTCCAAGAATGCTGCTGGGGATTCTTTCTTCTCTTGTCTAATATAATTTAGACCAATTTATAGTTTTAGGCATGGCATTTTGGACCCCATATAAAATCCACTGTTGGTACCTTTTCAATCTCTGCATATGATCATCCCTATTCCGATCCCATTGTGGGTCCCCCATAGGGAAATTCTGTTCTATGGTGTCATCTACTGTCCGAGTACGGACATCATCTTCTGCCCGTACTCAAGCAGTTCATAAAATTATCTAAAATCACCTGTATATCATTCCAATCAGGGTTTTGAGTTTTCATTATCATCCCCATTATTCTCGCCACTTTACCAGGATCTTCTCTATAGAGACTAAATCTGAGGCAGTGAAGGGCACTTTTACATACACTGGTCCATGTTGCCCAACTCCCTGTCTCAAGGGGGCTATTAATCGTCTCCCCTGCCGTGTTTTTAGAGGAGTTATCAAATGAATACGCTGCCTCGTTCTCCTAGATATGGGTGTAGATGACTCCGAATCTGATTCCTCATCTCATTCTAATCTGCTACTATCTGCGTAAGGACCCAAATTATCAGGTCCTAGAGCCCGTTGCCCTGTCAGGTGAACAGCCTCTGAGTCGGGTCTAATACCAGATGATGATGGAAGAGGATGATACGCTGGAATAGGAGCTATGGTAGCAGATGGAACTATGTCCAATTCTGGTCCCATATTATCACATTACTTTTTCCTTTGTTCTATGGCCAAACGTACACAGCAGGTTTTATTAGAGGTACAGGCAGAGCAATTCTTTTGAGCCTCCGTTCTTTTTACTGTTAACGGCATTTGATTACATTCCTGTTTAAACAATCCACATTCCTTTTGCCAATCTGGATTTTCTCAGAGATAAAAGAAAAGGTCTACATATGGAACCTCATCCCATTTTCTTTCACTCTTTGTCGTGGTTTGGCCCAGCTAGCACAGCAGCACCACAACAGACTCTTGCTCGGTACCCCCATTCACTCCCACCCTCGTTAGGATGGTGGAGGACCCAGCGAAATGGGAGTAAAAAGATAAGCAAGGTTGTTGTGGATTAAGACAAGGGCAGGGAGGGCTCGCTGCCAATTACGGTTCTGGGCAAAACAGACTCCAGTACTCAACTTAGAGAGGAAAGTAGGAAAGTTTATTCTACAAGAAACAGAACGGAATAAAAGCAAAAAGGGAGTAGGATGATGAGAAAATTACAACCAGCACTTTAAGATCTCCCTCCCCCATCCCTCCTTTCTTCCTGGGCCCAGCTCACTGCTCCCGATATCTCTACCTCCTCCCCCCTCAACGGCTCAAGGGGGCAGGGAATAGGGGATGTGGTCAGTCTCTCACAGATGGGCTCTGCCATTTCTGTCTTCTCAGATGAGGATGACTCCTGGCATTCTTCCCCTGCTCCAACATCACTGACCTTGGGGTCCGCATGGTTGTTTCTCTCACTGTTCCTACTCCTTGTACCACCACCAGCCAGAAGAAGAAGAAGAAGGGGCGGAAGAAGGAAAAAGATGGAGGAAGATGGAGGAAGAAACCTCCTCTTCCGGCTTCTTCTTAAAAAGTGATCGTGGAGGCATCTAATTGGCTCAGCCCCAGAAGTGTGTCTGGCTCAGAGTTGGGGAGAGTTGCGAGCAACTTCTTACAGGAGCCATCTTTACAGCCCCTTCCCCCTTACTAGAAAAGGCTGTCATGTCAAACCATGATACTCTTACAGAATAAGATTAATTGCAAGATTGTATCATAATTCAAAGTCCCATTTAAGGGTCACTTTTCCCCACTATCCAAGTCATATAACAACCACACATGATTACAGTACTCTATAAGTTGACCACCCTTAAATTCTTTCCAGTGTGCCAGCAGACACCCAAGGGGTGAGTTCCCAGGTACCTTGTTTGTCATTTCAATATCCTTTAAACCACAAATATTTTCTCAACAGTCATTTCGTCCTTTTGCTTCACTTTTTCCCGGCTGCACCCCTCGCAGAATCAGAGAACCGCAGATCAAAGCTCCGCACTCGCTTTGTGCGCAATTGCACATCTCACAGACAGATCACAACACAATATACAATAATATGTATGTATACACAAATACACAAATCAATAGATAGCTTTCCGTATATGTGTATGTGGGCCCACTTATATGAATATCAATGCCAATACCAACCCTGCGATCACTTTCGCGTTCACCTTTCAGGCGGTGCCTAGGCTCCCAATACCCGAGGATCCTTCAGCCCAACCAAGCGGAATTTTCACTCCGTCTTACTGGTAGGCTCCTTGGGCTTTCCCCAGGCCCAACCAAGTGGGGTCTCCAACATCACAACTTACAGGCTAGTTCAGCAGGTTTGGCCACCCCAATTAGAAGTGTCTTACCACTCCAGGGAATGTTGCAAGGAGCTGTAAGGGTCGCAGGCGATGGTCCTCCCCGAGAATCCCTCCGTGCCAGCTGGAGTCTGATCAGCGTCCGATCCGGCCCAGTCTCACTCGCAAGGTCCCATCTGGGTCACCAAAACTGTTGACGGATCCGCAATCGCGAAAGAACTTATCTACACAGGGATGCAGATAAGCAGGCACTTCTTTATTAAGCAGCACTGGAGAACGCAGAGGATAGCTCCTCCAATTGTGCTCCATCTTCAGTTACAATTCTCAAGGTTTTTTGTTGGGAAGTTTTGCGGCTCTCAGCCTAGGGTCCGATCCTCAACTGGATAGGGAAGAAATCCAGTCCTACTCAATGTGAGTGATAGTAGAAATCTTCACTTTATTGAAAGCAGGCTCTAACTTATATACACTGCAGGCTTCAAGCTAGCTCAGCAACAGCAACTGATAGGTTACATTTTCACGTTCATCCTATTTGCGGTTTCTGCGATAAGCAAGCTCCCTTGTTTTTCACATCTTGTTTTTCCTCGAAGTTGTTTACCACTTTTAGCCAAGAACAGTCCAACCTTGAGGGAATAGAAAGCGGCCTGCTGTCTATGTGACAGCAACTGCTTTAACTATGTCTCTGACTCTGGTCTTGATTGTGCATCAAATCCATATAACTAGAGCCCAGGCTGCCTTGCCCCAACGGGCCTAGCATTATACCCCGGGATCCATGTCCATGTTCCCTCATTTTTTATCCCCACAGTTTTTATACATTTCAAACAAAGAGCTACATTTGCCAACAAAAGCATGCATAGAACATCCATCTTTTAATTTGCCCTTTACCTTGATTGGTTCTTATTATTGTAAAAGTTTCTCAATATCATAAGGATTGGTTAAATGTCTTCATTAGGCTAACAAAGAGATAGTAATCTATTTACTTGACACATACATAATCAGTGAGGACTTTGCTCAACTTTCTTGGCAGATATATGTGTCTCTCCTAGCCCCTTCTCCTACTACATCCAGGTACAGATATTCCCCCTTGCATGGTATGTGCTCTCCCTCCTGGGGCAAGCACAGAACTTTTCACAACTTTGCAGTTTGGGCCTTTTGCAATTTAAACAATTTCTCATTTAACTGTTAGATGATTAAACTATTTGCAAGTGTTTAGTTGATTGATTAGACTGTTAGTAAGTTCTCAACAAGTGCTTAACATAAACCATTAACAAGTTATTGTGGTGTTAGCTTATCAATTAAAATAATCTTGTATCTGCAACACACTTGTCCACTCACCTGAGGCCTATAGGGAGTGTGTAATTGTCAATTAATTTCCAATAGTTTGCTCACCTGCTGCACTATTTGTGCACAAAAATGGGGTTATCTGTGTGATGAAATAGGTCCTCCAAACCAAGGTATTATTTCATTTAACAATACCTGAGTTACTTCTCTGGCTTTGTTGGTCCTACAAGGGAAAGCTTCTGACCATCCAGAAAAGGCATCTGTCAGCACCAACAGGTATCAAAAACCCCTTTCCTAGGGAGTTCTGAAAAACCAATTTGCCAATTTTCTCCTGAAGCATTTCCCCTCTGAACTGTACACAATTGTACCTGATTCACAGGATTAGGATTATTTCTCAAACATATTTCACCTTGTTGTGTCCTTTGTTTAACTGCTGTATATGAATTTCTCCCTATCCAATTTTTATTAAAGTATTTGTACAGGGCAATCGCTCCCCTATGGGTTTTTTTTGTGTTCTGCTCTAACCAGATCCCAAATTAAGATGGAGGGTATTATTGTCCTTCTATCTTCTAATCGTGCCCTTCTATCTTCTAACCTAATCCTTTAGGAGAGACTTTTATCCCTAGGCCTGCCATTAGTTCGTGATTTGGAATATTTAACATCTTGATCATCCAGTTCACTGTTTTTACTAGTTGGGATTAAAGTTGGAATTTGGACTTCACATTCTCTTTCTGCTGCCCTCTTAGCCTCAATATCAACCAATCTGCTACCTTTTTCTGGATCAGTGTTACCTCTCATATGTCCATGGCAATGCATAATGGCAACTCTAGCTGGTAATTGCACAGTTTCCAGAAGAAAAAGTATTTCTTCTGCATGTTTAATTTGTTTTCCTTGACTGGTGAGAAGTCCACATTCCTTCCAGATTGTTCCATGGGCATGTACAATTCCAAAAGCATACTTAGAATCTGTCCATATATTCATCTCTTTCCCTTTTGCCAGTTCTAATGCTCTGGTTATAGCAATGATTTCTGCTTTCTGAGCAGACATTCCAACAGGTAAATGTGCAGATTTGATTACCTTGTCAGTGGTGGTTATTGCATATCCAGCTTTACAAGTACGTTGGCGGACAAAACTGCTCCCATCTGTGAACCAGGAATTGTGAGCATCATCCAAAGGCTCCTCCTTTAGGTCTGGTCTGCTGGAATATACAACCTGCATCATTTCTAGGCAATCCTGAGTCAATGACTCAGTAGTTTTTTCACTAAGGAAAGAAGCTAGGTTCATAATGTTAGTGACTTCTATTGCAAAGTCATCAGATTCTACCAGGATAGCTTGATATTTCAAAAATCTGGATGGGGAAAGCCAGTGATTTCCTTTTTGCTCCAGAACAGCTGATACAGTGTGAGAGATCATCACTGTCATCATCTTTTGGCCTAGAGTAAATGTTCAAGCTTCCTCAATATTCCATATTACAGTAGCCACAGCTCGTAAACATCCTGGCCAGCCTTTGCTTACTTCATCCAGATGTTTGGAGATGTAGGCCACAGCTCTTTTATGAGACCCTAGACGTTGGTCCAAAACTCCCAAGGCAATGCCTTGTTTTTCATGAGAAAAGAGCCAGAAGGGTTTTGTAATATCTGGCAATCCCAAGGCTGAGGTACCTTTTTTAGAACATCAAAAGTATTTTGAGCCTCTTTAGTCCATACTGTCCTGGGTTTAGCGGGGATAGGGTTAACTCTCCACAGCCGCCGCCAGGGGGCGTGGCCAGGCTATTCAATCGCATGCGACATCTCCTCAGGATATCAGGGCAGCGGCCAGGCCGGGGCAGCGCTGTGGCAAGTGCGGGAACTGCGGTTCTGCCGTTGGGCTGCAGACAGTGAGCAGTTACACTGGGCATTGCTCATTTTTCTATGTCCTTTGGCCATCATTGTAACTGCTTACTCTCGGTGATGTTCTATTAAATTGCCCTTATCTCACCCCACAAGGTTCTAGAACTCTCTCTTGAGTCTCCTCTTCATCCTGCTGAGTTGGGGAGAAGTGAGTAACTGTGTGGTTTGGTTATTGTTCAGTCAGGGCTCAACCACAGCATTCTTTGTGGTGCCCAATGTGGGGCACGAAGGGTTGAGATAAGGACAGATCTGACAAAGAGTGTGTTGAGATTTGTTATATAGTTTTCTTATATTGACCATAGAACTGGTCACAATGCTTGCTCAGCTGTTTACATGGTGGGTTTATGTGAACTCTTACCTTCTCTACGTGTTCCCTGCGGTGCTGTTTATCACCTTAAGGAAAGTAATAAAGATCACAATTTTGCTATACTGGGTTCTTTTGGCTTATGATATGATTATATCATTGGTTATGGGGCTTAGCTGGTATTTGTACACAGCATTGTGGTCACTCCCATACCTCGGGCTTTTCCTTTCAGAATTCATTAGTAATCTAATCCAACCTAGAAGACAGGGGGTGATACTTTCTCCCACCCTTTTACCTCCTCTTTCTGGCTAACTAAAACAACATTTGAGAAATTTGGGTATTCTTGGGACATTCCAGTTATTCTGCTTTTACTTTTATGTCTCCTGAATATGTTTCATATCTTGCTTAAGATTGTAAAATTTGTTAAAAGTCCCACCCAAAGATCTGCCCCAAAGCTGCATAGTAATGGGTGGAATGATGTGTGGGAGAATATGGGCAGGTATCTAGAGAACTTCTCACCTCCAGTGGTCTGGAACTTCACCCTGGAACAGCTACATGACCCTGATACAGTGATAGAGTACTTGAAAAGAAAATGCTATGGCTATTCCAGAGAGGCCCAACTGACTGCACTGTGCTGGGCCCCTGGCTAGTATCTATCAAATGCTACTCAACATTAGGCAGCACCCTCAGGGGGAAGGGGAGAAAAATAGGCCAACAGGCACTGCAGCTACCCCAGCCCCAATTACATGCACTGTGGCTACTCAGACCTCAGCAACAGGCAGCGTGGCTACTCAAACTCTGGTAGCAGGCACTGCAGTCAAATCAGGAAAAAAACCTCTGCCAGTATCAGTTGCCCCTGTAGAGAAGAAATGTTGGATGCAGAAGTCGACTCGCTTAGAAAGGGAAGAGACTCCAATTACAAAGGGGAGGGAGGAAGAAATCGAAGCAGGACCATCACAAGAAGAGGAGGAGGAGGAAGAGGTGGAAGATATGAATGAGATAATTACCACCTGATCACTATCGCTGAGTTGTGAGACATATGAAAGGACTTCAGCCGTCACCCAGGGGAGCACATTGTCACCTGACTGCTCCGATGCTGGGATAATGGGGCCAATAGCCTGGAACTGGAGGGCAGGGAAGCCAAACAACTGGGCTCTCTGTCTAGGGAAGGAGGGATTAACAAGGCAATTGGAAAAAGGACACAAATACGCAGCCTTTGGAGGCGACTTCTCTCAGGTGTAAAGGAAAGGTATCCATTCCAGGAAGACATCACATGTCACCCAGGCAAGTGGACTACCATGGAGAAAGGTATCTAGTACCTGAAAGAACTGGCTGTGCTAGAAGTCATTTATCATGATCCAGACAATGTGCAGTTATCCATTGATTCAGATGAGGTCCAGTGCACACCCCCCCATGTGGCGGAAGTTCCTCCGGAGTGCACCACCATCGTATCCCACCTCATTGGCTGTCATGTCATGGAAGGAAGGCGAGGGGAAAACGGTAGATGAAGTGATCAGCCATCTTTGGCAGTATGAAGGAAGTCTTTCTTCTTCTTTACTGTCCTGTGTCTCTGCTGTGGAGAAACTATCCTGTGAGTTCCAACAGTTTAAGAAAGATATCTCCTATTCTCTACCTGTATGGGCCCATGTCTCCACTATTAGGAGCAAGTGTTCTTCTGATCAAGAGAGGAGATACAGAGGATACACACACCAGGGCAATCTGTGGTTCTATCTATGGAGCAAGGGAGAGGACATGAGGAGGTGGGATGGAACGAAGTGGTCTGAACGAAGTCATGCCGCCACTGAGTGCTGCTGTGTCGGACATGCTGGAACTCCAATATGAACTGGAGTCCAAGGCAGCCAGATGGTATGCTACCATCGATATTGCTAATGCATTCTTTTCAATTCCATTGGCAGCCGAGTGCAAGCCCCAGTTTGCCTTCACCTGGAAAGGCATTCAGTACATTTGGAATCAACTGGCCCAGGGGTGGAAGCACAGCCCTACCATTTGCCATGGACTGATCCAGGCTACACTGGAAAAGGGTGAGGCCCCAGAGCACCTACAATATATTGATGACATTATTGTGTGGGGCAATTCAGCAAAAGAAGTTTTTGAAAAAGGAAAGAAAATAATTAAAATCCTACTGAATGCTGGCTTTGCCATAAATGAAGCAAAGTCAAAGGGCCTGCACAAGAGATCCAATTCTTAGGAATAAAATGGCAAGATGGTTGTCGGCATATCCCAATGGATATCGTTAACAAGATTACTGCAATGTCTCCACCAATCAGTAAGGAAGAAACTCAGACTTTCTTAGGCACTGTGGTTTTTTGGAGGATGCATATTCTCAACTACAGTATGATTGTGAATCCTCTCTGTCAAGTCACTCGGAAGAAAAATTCTTTCAAATGGGGACCTGAACAATATCAAGGCTTTCAACAGATAAAAGAAGAAATTGCTCAGGCAGTAGCCCTTGGGCCAGTTCAAACAGGACCAGATATGAAAAATGTGCTTTACACTGTAGCAGGAGAGAATGGCCCTACCTGGAGCCTCTGGCAAAAAGGACCTGGTGAAACTTGAGGCCAACCCCTCGGGTTCTGGAGTTGGGGATACAAAGGATCTGAGTCTTGATACACTCCAAATGAGAAGGAGATCTTGGCAGCATATTGAAGGAGTCCGAGCTGCCTCAGAAGTGATTGGGACAGAAGCGTAACTCCTCTTAGCACCCTGACTGCCAGTGCTGGGCTGGATGTTCAAAGGGAGGGTCTTCTCCACACATCATGCAACTGACGCCACGTGGAATAAGTGGGTTGCCTTGATCACACAATAGGAAATCCCGGTCGCCCAGGCATCCTGGAAGTGATCACCAACTGGCCAGAGGGCAAAGACTTTGGAATATTGCCTGAAAAGGTGACACATGCTGAAGAGGCCCCACCATACAATAAGCTGTCAGAAAATGACAAGCAATATGCTTTGTTCACCGATGGGTCCTGTCGCATTGTGGGAAAACATCGAAGGTGGAAAGCGGCTTTGTGGAGTCCCCTACGACAAGTTGCTGAAGCTGCAGAAGGAGAAGGAGAATCAAGTCAGTTTGCAGAGGTGAAAGTCATCCAGCTGGCTTTAGACATCACTGAATGAGGAAAATGGCCAATACTGTACCTCTATGGTACAACTCATGGATGGAGGCAAATGCTTTGTGGGTGTGGCTACAACAATGGAAACAGAATAACTGACAATGCTGGGGCAAACCCATCTGGGCTGCTTCATTGTGGCAAGACATCACTGCCCACCTGGAGAACCTGGTTGTGAAGGTGCAACAAGTAGATGCCCACATACCCAAGAACCGGGCCAATGGAGAACATCAGCACAACCAGGAGGTGGATCAAGCTGCCAGAATTGAAGTGGCTGAGGTGGATTTAGACTGGCAGCATAAAGGTGAATTGTTTGTAGCTCAGTGAGCTCATGATGCCTCAGGACATCAAGGAAGAGATGCCACCTATAGATGGGCTCGAGATCGAGGGGTGGACTTGACCTTGCATGCTGTGACACACGTCATTCATGAATGTGATATATGTGCTACTATCAAACAGGCTGAACGGATGAAGCCTCTGTGGTATGAAGGACGATGGCTCAAGTATAAATATGGAGAGGCCTGGCAGATTCATTACATTACACTGCCACTGACTCGCCAAGGCAAGCTCTATGTCCTCACCATGGTGGAGGCAACCACTGGATGGCTGAAAACATATCCTGTTCCTCATGCCACTGCCCAGAACACAATCCTGGTCCTTGAAAGGCAAGTCCTATGGTGACACGGCACCCCAGAAAGAATCGAGTCAGACAATGGGATGCATTTCAAAAACAACCTTATAGATACCTGGGCCAAAGAGCATGACATCGAGTGGGTCTACCACATCCCCTATCATGCACCAGCCTCTGGGAAAATTGAATGATACAATGGACTATTAAAGACCACTTTGAGAGCAACAGGGGATGGGACCTTCAAACACTGGGACACGCATCTAGTAAAGGTCACCTGGATAGTCAATACAAGGGGCTCTGTCAATCGAGCTGGCCCTGCTGAATCAGAACTCCTACACACTGTGGAAGGGGATAAAGTCCCTGCAGTGCATATGAAAAATCCAGTTTCAACACAGGCACTTCAAGTAACAGCCTGTGGATTTGTGGATCTGATTCATATTACTGTAAATCTACTGCTCTGCTTCGTGTGTTTTCTGGCAACCTCCTGCCTTAAGCATGCTCTTCAGGAAGAGGTGATCTCATACCAGAACATGCACCCCGAGCTGAGACCAGAGAAGCTGAAGCAGCGGGTTGATATCATCTGAGCAGGAACCTGGAAGACTGCTATGAGAGATAGAGCCCTGAAGTCATGGACTAAATTAACGGCCCATGGACTAAGGGAATAATATCTGTATCAATGACAAATGTTTAAAAATGTGCCTTATCTGGGCATGATGTACATGGTATAGAATAAGCGGTGGATAATATCCTGGATTTGGTGGGGATATGGTTGACTCTCCTCAGCCGCCGCCAGAGGGCGTGGCCAGGCTATTCAATCTCGCTCAGGATATCAGGGCAGCCGCCAGGCCCGGGCAGTGCTGCGGCCAGTGTGGGAACTGTGGTTCTGCCATTGGGCTGTAGGCGGTGAGCAGTTACACCGGGCACTGCTAGTTTTTCTATATCCCTGGGCCATTATTGTAACTGCCTACTCTTTGTGGTGTTCTATTGAATTGTCCTTATCTCAACCCACATGGTTCTAGAACTCTCTTGATTCTCCTACCCATCCTGCTAAATTGGGGAGAAGTGAGTAACTGTGTGGTTTGGTTATTGTTCAGCCAGGGCTCAACCACCACAGTCTCTGCAGGCAAAGATGTCACCAGTTCTTGTACCACCTCAGCTGCTGATCCAGACCAGGCTAACTCACAGTAGCTTTCATTTACTAATGATGTGACTTCAATTAAAAGCATTCCTTTGCAGAAAATGGGAAACTCATAAACAGCCTTTACACAGCAGCAAGAAAGTCAGCCAGTCTGTCTAGGGTTTGTTTCCAAGCACCAATGGTTATGGTAAATCTGTACATTGCAAATCATGAGGATGATGGACTGAAATGGTTCATCTACACCATATAGTCTCACTGAACAACTTTGAGACATATCATTAAAATGCTGTTTTTCTAACTGAACAGATGCCATGGCTTTTGTTCTTCTTTAATGGCATTAATCTTATAATTTAAAAAAAAAAAATCAAAACCAAAACAGCTTCCTTCCTTTCACCACCCACCATCCCAGCATCTCAGAATCCTGAGCAGAATAGCTGATCTAAGTTAAATGAGGTGCAATGCTACCTACCACCTTTGGCACTTATAGCACCTTTTCAGATAGATGATAAGAGCTTGTTACAAATTAAATAGTTCCAGCTTTCCACTTTTAATTCCCTTTAAAAGCAAGCAGATATCCAGGAAGCTGATAAAAGCAGCAGAAGCTGCAGATACATGGCCATGCAACCTCCATCTGACATTTCCTCCATTTCCAAACCAGTTGAGGAGGACACAAAACTTGTGATGGGACTTTTGGGTTGGGTACATGTGCATGCAAAGAAATGAGCAGTTTCCAGCAGTTTCCTGCCTTCTCGGATCTTTCTTTGTGACCGATCAGAAACCATTGGTAGTGTTTCAAGCATAGCCTTTCTTAGCAACAAAACAATTACCCTTTGCAGTATGTCATCACAACCTGTTGATCCTGGTTTCCCCAGAAGGCAGAGAGGCATTGCATATTCTACACCCCAGCTTCTCAACTCAACTGACACACTGTAGTGTTTTTTTCTGGGTGAGGTTTTGGTTGTGGGGGAGAGATACAGGGGTGGCTTCTTTAAACAAAGAGCTGACAGAAGAGTCCCCTGTAGCTGATAGGGTTAGGGCCAGTAAATTCTAAGATGGACCCACAGCTGACTCAGATCTGGCCAATTAGTGACTGAGGTAATGCCTCTGTGATTAACATATTGGAGAAGGGGAAGAAGTTGCTGGGCAGTTGCTAAACTGCAGCAGCAACAGGGAGTGAGAATGTGAAAACATCTCCACAGACACCAAGGTCAGTGCAGAAGGAGGGGGAGGAGAGTGCTTAGGCCCTGAAAGAAAGACTCCCCTGTGACCTGTGGTGAGGACCATGGTGAAGCAGGTTGTCCCCCTGCAGTCCATGGAGAGCCACCGGGAAGCAGAGACCCACTCGCAGCCAATGGAGGACCCCACACTGGAGCAAGTGGATGCCTGAAGGAGGCTGTGACTCCATGGGAAGCTCATCCTGGAGCAAATTCCTAGCAGGACCTGGGAGTCTGTGGGGAGAGCAGATTTTCTGTCAGGACTTGTGACCCTGTGAAGGACTCAGGCTGGAGCAGTCAGTGCCTGAAGGACTGTTCTCCCCGTGGATGACGCACATTGGGGCAGTTTGTGAGGAGCTGCCCCGTGGCAGACCCCAGGCTGGAGCAGTTCATGAAGAACTGTAGCCTATGGGAAGGCCCCACATTGGACAAGTTCCTGAGGGACTGTCTCCCATGGGGAGGGACCCCACAGTGTAGCAGTGGGAAGTGTGAGGAGGCCTCCCCCTGAGAAGAAACAGCAGCAAAGTCCATCTGTAATGAACTGACCACAACCCCCATTCCCTGTGCTGCTGGATGAGAAGGAAGGAGAGTCCTGGGAAGGGGGGAGGGGAGGGATGTTTTAAGATTTGGGTTTATTTCTCATTTTCCCTACTCTGTTTTGATTGTTTATTAATAAATCAAACCTTTTTTCCCCAAGTTGAATCTGTTTTTCCCATGACACTAATTGCTGAGGGATCTCCCTGTCCTTGACTCATGAACCTCTCGTTATATTTCTCTCTCCCCTGTCCAGTTTAAGAGGAGGAGTGATAGAACGACTTGGTGGGCATCTGGCACTCAGCCAGGGCTAAACCACCACACAGTCTAAAGTATTAAGTTAAAAGAAATCAAATGTGTCAAAAACTAGTATGGTGAGCAAAGGTAGAGCAAAGGGAAAGGGAGTACCTGCTTTTAGCTCTTCAAGATCATACAGTCTTTCTTCATGTTCTCTTGTCCTAACTTATTTATTTTGTTGAGCTAGCTTTAACTTTAGGTTTTGGGGGTTTTTTGTTTGTTGTTTTTTTTTATTATTCTGAATTGGAAATACACCACTCAGATATTTGCCAGAAGTCAGTGAGGTCAAGTACATCTCTGCTAAGAGAACTGATTCTTTAAACAAAGGCAATCTATTAGAGTTTCTGGAAGTATTCCAGAAGTAAGGCATAAATGAAAATAAATTGAGCTCTAAAAGCTGGGAATGAATACAGATGAAACCGTGATTAAAGATCTAGCTAAATACAAGATATGAGAAGATGACTACCCATGTGGAAGATAGGCACTGAGACAGTTCGTCAGGAATCAATTTGTGATTAAACTGCCACTTGTGACACCATCAGTGCTTTATTATTTTTTTCAATTTACCATATATTCCTACATGTTGCCGCTACCGGCAACATCCCCAGGCCGTCCGCATGGATCACTCAGCTCACCGACCGCTGAGGGGACAAGATCACTGCATACTCAGTATGGATGATGTTTTATTCCAGCTTATTGCTTGCACCATGCGCTTTTATCTGCTAACACAAGCACCTCCTTTCACTCCATCCCGTGCCCTCCACCTCTCGCGTTACAACCTGAGATCTTCCAGGCACCTACAACATCTTCCCCTCCCTAAGCTCGATGACTCCAGTATCCAGTGGCACGGGCTGATACATAATGTGTCTGCCCAGCACACGTGCTAGCTGAGCCAATTGAGGGAAGATATAAACAGGTGCTGGTTGTGTTCCACTTCACTGCCCAATCTCACCAATAGTTGAGTGACCCCAGCTGGATCTGCATTATGGCAAGCACTCCAAAGAACATGTCAACCTGCAAAAGAAACTCAGTAGACAGACTCATATTTCTGGTCATATTCATTTTGCTGGGACCCACTGCTGGGTTCCCTCCTTTTCTACACAAGCATACCCTTGGCCCAGGCATCTAAGCCTCCATCCTGACTCCCACTCCCCAATGTCGATTTGCCACAATTTGACTGCTGGTAATTTATCTACTGCTACCGGTTCTTGCTCCCTAAAGTGTGCTTATGCCAGTATGGGTCCTGACCCTCGAACAAAGTGGTTAAGGACATACAGACAGCACATTAAAATATCGTGTTGCCTATCAGAGGGAGTTCTATGTCCCATGCTCTCCCCCTCCCTAAAACAGCTGAGCTGTACTTTAAGAGTAACGTGAGCGCGTTCAACGATTGCCTGTCCTTGGCTATTGTGAGGGATGCCATGCACCAATTTAATCTGCCAGGTTCGACGGAATTCCTGTGTCACACGGGAGGTGTAACAAGGCCCATTGTAAGTTTTGTTTTGTTCAGGACATCCTAGGACAGCTATACATTGTAGCCAGTGCCTAATCACGTGGCGCGTTGTGGCTCGACGCATGAGGGTAGCTAGTATGTAACCACTGCAGATGTCAATGGTGACATGGAGGTGATGGTTGGGGCGAAAGGACTCATAAATTGTGACATCTGTTTGCCAGATCTGATTCGGGAGCAACCCTTGGGGGTTAACTCCGGCTTCCCATGGTGGCGCTGGAGCACACTGAGGGCAAGCAGCAACTATCTGCTTTGCCACTTGGAGAGGGATCTTGGTCTGATGATGCAGAGCCCATGCTGCACAATGCAAAAAGGCGTGTAGCTGTCTGGCCACTGGGAAATCCTCTTGGGCGGAGATAGGCCATACATGCGTCGTTGCTTCATCCGCTTTTTGGTTACCTTCGGTGAAAGCCCCCAGAATATTGGTGTGGTTGTTGATATGTACAATAGAGCAGGGGGCAGAATGAGTTTGTAAAGCACTCAATATGAGGTCTGCTATACTGGTGGAGGCACAAATGGCTCGTGCACATTGTCAAACTAGTTCAGCGACGAATCTTGAGTCGGTGACAATATTGTCATTGAATGCCATGCCTCCAGGGCAAGGGCGACAGCCTTGGCCTCCAGATATTGCACCAATTTTGTGGCATCAGTATGCAAGATTTTCTCCCATCTGTCTCCCTGTTTCCACACCACTGCCACTGTATTGGTCTTTGATGAGGCATCTGTAAAGACAGTGAGGCCTTCCATCAGCACCATGGAAAACTGCACATCAGGTGTACACTGCACATTCCACAGCAAGTGCAACAGCGGGTGTTCTATCGGGCCAGAGAGTTGACCGGTGAAATCCACTAAGGCATTTTGGAGCTCCCACTCCATCTGAAACATTTTTTTCCATTGTGCAACTGAAATAGGCAACATAAGGACGGTTGGGTCCATTCCCGACAGTTGCCATGCAAGCTGTCTTACCCGTCTAATTATGGCCATGCATACTCGAGTCCAAAATGGCATGACCAACTTTTTGTGGCTCTCATAGATCCACTGCAGGACGGTGAGACAACGACTACCATCAAGTTGCCCCAGGAAACCGTGTGCTCCTTGTGGAATCAAATGGATAGCGGCGACCAACGGCTGGCCTGGTTGCCATCTGGTCAAGGCATGACTGCACACAGTTGATAATGTTCGCCAGTAATGCTTTCTGGCGGTCAGACAGCATCCTTGGGGCTTGCACTACTGTCTCACCTTTGAGGAGTGGGTAAAATATCTGCATCTCATCCTGTGTGATTGGTACGAATTATTGCAGCCACTGTAGGGTCCCCACTAACTGTTGCACCTGTTGTAGCATGGTTATCTGGTCAAATACCAACAATTTCTGTGCTCTCACTTGACTTTTTGTGATAAGCGTCCCTAAATATTTTATCCTGCTACCCCACTGGGGTCTTACTAGGTTCGATAATTAGTCCATGTTTAGCTAACTCCTCCACAACCTCCCGGTGGATTTGGCAGAGGTTGCTGCCGCTAGGCAAGCTCAACAAGATATCATCCATATAGTGGACTATTTTCACTTGTAACCATTTATGACGAATGGATTGTAGGGCAACACTGACTGCCAATTGGCACAATGTTGGTGAGTTTTTCATGCCTTGGGGTAGCACAGTCCACTGATATCTATGTGTCGGCTCTTAAAATCTCGCCCCCTCAGGGCCGCAGGTTGTTGTGGCGTCGTCCACCAGCCCTCCCCCATTAACTGTTTGATGATTACCCCGTGCAGATGATGCTGGGGATTGCCTTGCACTTCCGTACATATGGTCTGATTTATGGTGCGCCACTCTTCCGTCCACAACAAAAATAAGGGCCCCAATAGAATAGCCTTCACTAACTGTGTGCATTCCAGTAGCACCAGGGACTCTGGACTGCTAAGTCTGTGTGTCTTTACAGTCCCATGCAGCTCCTTTACAACCTTTGTTTCTAGGGGAGCCCATTCATATCTGCCCCCATCGGTCATTGAATCATAGAATCATAGAATGTTAGGGGTTGGAAGGGACCCCAGAGACTACCCAGTCCAACCCCCTCCCCCCCCCCCCCCGCCTCCCTGCATAAGCAGGTTCACCCAGACCAGGTCACATAGGAACATGCCCAGGTGGGTCCTGATGATCTCCATCCCCGGCGCCAGCAGAGCGCATTCCTCTCTCCCGTGTTTTCTTTTTCTTGGTCACCCTTGCGTGCCCGACGGTACCTAATCTAACATGGGGTTGCGCCCCCCCATTCTCCCCTGATCATCCTGAGCCATACCTCCGCGCGACTCCACCTGCTCGGCATTCCCCATCCGCATCCCCTCCAACTCGTCCCAGGCGTAACCCAGCGGGATGGGCTCAGCTGGGAAGCAGCTCTCCCGGTGAGGCTCTGCTCTGGGACTGCACTCCTCACTCTCCTCATCGCTGTCAAGTTTATGACATTACGCATCCCCACATAGCGACAGACCCGTCTGCACCCCCAGACTCTGCACTTCCACACTCGTTGGAGCCTCCTGATCGCTACAAGTTCTATCTTCTGTCCACGCTTTCCTCCCCTCCCCATGGATAGTTCCCTGCACCGGCAGCCAGATTTGTTTCTCCTGTGCTGCCTTAGACAGAGTCCTCTTAATCTTCCCCCCACGTTTTAAGATGCTGTTCCATCCCCTTGGCCCACATCAAAGCAGCCTGTAGCATCAGGTCTTTAAACTAAGGGACTTGGGGGGTAGGGGGAGAAGCAAAACAGAACAAGCTGTCCCCTCTAGCTGGGAAACAGGGCAGGACAGAGAATGCAACGATAAGTGCCCTTTGTAATGGAAAAGGTCATGTTCGTTAATCAAATCATGAAAGAATACTTGTGTAAGGAACCGTTTAAAGTCATTGTAAAAGTCTTGTAAAACTTTAACTGTAAAGTTTCTACAATGTGAACAGGTGCAGTTGGCTGAGATGCTTATAGCAGGTACAATAGGTTGCGCATGAGCTGATAAGAGCCAAGAGAAGAGTTCATGAATGGGCCACTAGAGGAAGACTACTGACTTCATCCCAGCGACCACCCTACGTCCAAGAGGAGGCAGAAGAAGACCCCCTAGTAACAAGACGGGCACATGTGCAGAGTACACCAGGGAGCGATGCACCAGACCGATAAGGACTGTATAAAAGGACTGTGATACAGAGGGGGGGTCGCAAGCCGTTGGTGGAGCAGAGCCTCCCGGCCGCCCAGTGCTGTTTTGCTTTTTTGGCGCTTGCTTAATAAACTTGATCTCTGAGTCACTTAAATTGGCTTGTGAACTTTTTCACAGCAACTTATAACAATTTGGTGCCGTGACTCGGATACAGGTAGATTTGGTATTGGATTCCCTGACTAGGGGGACGCCCCATCTGTGGATGGCCCTGGTGTGGGACATTCCCTTGCCAAACTCTGTATTCCGAACCCCTTCCAAAATTGGCAAATAAGCAAATAAACCTGCAGTACCCCATAATTTTTGTGCACGAAGATCCGAACGAAGACTCTGGATTGGGTAAGTATTTGCGTGGTTCCGTTCGGTGGGTATCCTAGAGTGCGAGTGACTGAGAGGTCTCAAGGAGACCAAGTGAGTGCGGACCCTCCAGTAATGCAGTTCCCATTGCCCGTGAGGGCGTGGGTCATGACCGAGGGGAACGATTGTGAGAACGCGTCAAGGGCACTCTAGAAGATGGGACAGAGGAAGAGCAAGCCCTCTGATCCCATGGGTGGCATAAGGATAGGCTGCCATATATTCCCCCAGAAAGTCCTCTGGGGATGATGATAAAATTTTGGAATGGTTCTCCCCGTAGAAGACAAAAGATGGTACATTACTGTATGGAAGTTTGGAGGGAAAGAGTCATTAGGAAATCCCCATATTATTTGGCCCATATTTGGGTCTTTTGAGGACTGGTTATGAGCAGACCTCAATTTGTGGGTAAATGATAAGAAGACCGTTACCCAAGAGGAAATTGAATATGCGAGTGTCTGGATACCCCAAACTTCTGATAAGGTATCCTTGTTCGCTCTTAAGGAAAAGAAAGCTAAGAGCTCACCTGAAGAGGAGATTTGGTAGAGGATCCTCTGGGTGTGTCTGAGAGATTAGATCAGTTCTTAGGGCCCAATCTCTATACCTGGATGAACTATATTATTCACAGTGGAGAAAAGGGAAATGATTCGAAGAGCAGGAATGAGAATCTGGGATCAACAGCACCAGGCAGGACCAGGCGCAGATGTGAAATGGCCCTTGCAAAGGCCCAATTGGAATATTCAGATGGCGGAGCACAGAGCCCATATTGGCTGACCTCCGAGCCATCATTGTCCAGGGAATCAGAGAGTCTGTTCCCCGAGGACAGAATATTAACAAAGCATTCAATGAGAGACAGAGAAAAGACGAAACCCCGACTGATTGGCATGAGAGATTATGTAAAAGCCTCCAATTGTACTCTGGAGTAGATCCAGCAGTTCCAGTGGGACAGGCATTATTAAAGACCCAGTTTGTCGCAAAATCATGGGTAGATATCCAAAAGAAACTAGAAAAAGTAGAAGATTGCCAAGAGAAAGGGCTAGAAAGGGAAACAAAAGCCTGGGAGACAGGTGCATTCATCAGGAAAAAAAAAGGAATCAAAGGACGATGGAATGTTTTTATTGTAAACAGAAGGGACACCTAAAAAGGAATTGTAGGAGATTCCAGGATGAACAGATGTTTAAGGAAGAATAGGGGGAGTCAGGGGCTCTATTTGCTGAGGACCACAAGAGGAACCGAGACCTTGATAAAACTGAAGTTAGGTCCTCAGCATCAGGAAGTAGAATTTTTAGTGGACTCTGGGGCTGAGAGATCTACAATCCAGTGATTGCCCCAGGGGTGTAAGATATCTTCAGAGAAAATACAAGTAGTAGGGGCAAAAGGGGAAACATTTAAAGTACCTCTTATGAAGGAGGTACTGATAGAATCTGAAGCAGCAAAAATATGCTGTAGGATCCTTTTTGTTAGTTCCGGAGGCTGATTGTAATTTATTAGGGAGAGACTTAATTATAGACTTAGGAAAAACCCTGGGCTGCCGGTAAGGGTAAAGCAGGACCCCTTGTCACAAGAAGGTAGACAAGGATTAAAACCAGAAATAGAAAGACTAATATCTAAGGGACTACTTGAGCCCTGTATGTCCCTTTACAATACTCCCATATTGCCAGTAAAGAAATCTGATGGGACTTAAAGATTAGTACATGACCTCCAGGAGATAAACAAGAGAACTATTACTAGGTTCTCTGTGGTAGCTAACCCGCACACCTTATTGAGTCAATTGAGTCCAGAGTACCAGTGGTATAGTGTGATAGACCTTAAGGATGCCTTTTGGGCATGTTCCCTGAAAGAGGAGTGCAGGAAATATTTTGCTTTTGAATGGGAAGATCCTGACACACATAGAAAACAACAGTTGAGATGGACTGTATTACCACAGGGATTTACACAGTCCCCCAGTCTTTTTGGACGAGCACTAGAACAGATCTTGAGAAATTATGAGTTAGGCAAAGAAGTTATTTTAGTTCAATATGTGGATGATTTATTATTAGCAGGGAGAAACGAAGAAGCAGTTAGACAGGAAAGTAAGAAATTGCTTAATTTCCTGAGTTTACAAGGGTTGAAAGTGTCTAAATATAAATTATTGTTTACTGAAGAAAAGGTAAAATATTTGGGACACTGGTTTATAAAGGGAAGTAAGCATTATTAAAGAAGAAGGTAAGATTTTTGTACCAGAAATTAACTCGAGATGGATTAGTTAAATGGACCTTAGTTTATGAAAGAGACTTCGAGAATTTAAAAGTGGATTTGATTAATGCTCCTGTGCTTAGCCTGCCTGATATTAGAAAACCTTTTATTTGTTACCTTTGGAGGGGAGTTAAAGGTGTTTTCTCTCCATAACATTCGGGGGGGGGGGGTATTACAACAAAAGGCAGAAAAATGGATAACTGATGCTAGGCTCTTAAAATATGAAGGTATATTAATCCACTCTCTGAAATTAGAAATAGAAACCACCAGTATTGGGAGCCAATACCCCATGGCATCCCCAAAGTTCCGGAAGAGTGGAGACAATGAATGGAGAAATTAAGAAACAGCTAACGAAATTAATGTTAGAAACAAAAATGTCCTGGATTAAATGTTTACCCTCAGCTTTGTGAAACATAAAGACACAACCAAGGACAGACATGGGGGTTCTCCGTTTGAAATGTTCAGAAATATATTATTGAAATGTTGAAAATACAGAATGAATTAAGGAAAAGGGAATGGTGGTACAGAGACCACCCTTAGATATTGCTATCCACATGATTAATCCTGGGGAAAAAGTCTTGATAAAAACCTGGAAAGAATCTTTAACCCTCCTGATGGGAGGGTCCTTTTCTTGTCTTATTTAAGGACCAATTTCCCAGGATCAGTGGGAAGCTGCAGAGGTCCCAGGAAAACTGAAACTTAAGCTGCATAAAAAGTGACATGTTAACTGAGGAGCAGAGTGGAGTGATTTCCTTTTTGTAAAATATTAGAGTTTAATGTTTAAATTGTGATCATCAGAAAGGTGTAAAATAATCGGTGGGACTGTAATATCTATTTTAAAGTAACAGATCGTGGAATAGAAATACCTTAGAAGTATAAAACAATCTGAGTCGAGTGGGGGTTGTAATTTAAGTTTATAAAAGGGTGCTTTATATGCAGAAGGCCCGTAGAACCGAGACCTGGATGTGAAAGTCAATGTTTCAGGCACCCCGTGGGTGCTGGAGGAAAAGGCAAAAGGAAAGAGGCCTATAAGGAGACAGAGAATATCCCTGAAGATTACGACTGCTGCTGAGAAGATCATAAACCTCACTGCTCTAAGCAACAGAGTAGGTGAAGGAGGCAGAGGCGTACTGGGAGTGGGGTATAGAGTCTCTCAAAGCCTCAAATTTGGAATCCTAAGATCCCAAGCCTACCTCTAAGAAGGGCAAAAGCGTTGCACCTAAAAGAATGTGGGGCGAAAAACTGAAAAGGAAAGTACTATTTTATTTGATAAAGACCCCTCCCATTATCCAGGGATGGTATGTTGTTATCTGGCTGATGGAGTGGTTAACTATCCTAGTCCAAATGTTACAGAGCGCTGCTGCCTATGTTATAGCATGAACCCCCCATTTTATGAGGCAATCAGACTGAATTAATCAGACCTGTGAACGGCTACAAGTGGGTTTGTTCGAAAATTAGTGTAACCCCATGCCTCTCTGTAAAGGTATTTAATGCCAGCAGTGAATATTGTATTCAGGTACCAGGCTACTCCGGCATAAGCCGGAGCCTTTCACAACCCTAACTATAGCTATCTTAATGGCAATTGGGGCAGTGGGAGATTACGGGGGATTACATCTCTAGTGCAGGAGAACCAGAAATTCCAAGCTTTCAGAAGTAGCTTTACAAAATTACCAGGGTTTGGATCTGCTGTTTTTACAACAAGGGGGACTGTGTGCAGCCCTAGGGGAAGAATGCTGTTTTTATGCAGATCATACCGGTATAGTGAGACACGATGACAAAATTATGGGAGGGCTTGGAGAAATGAAAACGAGAAAGGGAACAGCAACAAGCCTGCTATGAGTCATGGTTCAACTTATAACACTGGGCTGAGATACGGAAGACAGACCACCCTGAGAAAGAGTCAAACCAGGGAGGAACCTCCTGCACCCATCCAGGGAAACCTGTGTGTTTGAGTAAGCCCCTGCACTGCCTCTACACTAATGCACGCAGCCTGGGGAATACGCAGGAGGAATTGGAGATGTGGGTGCGGGGCTACGACCTCATTGCAGTCACAGAGATGTGGTGGGACAGCTGCCATGACTGGAGCACAGCCATCAAGGGTTATGTATTGTTGAGGAAAGACAGACTGACAAGGCGAAGAGGTGAGGTTGCTCTCTATGCGAGGGAGCAATTAATGTGTACTGAACTGTGCCTGGGTGGGGATGAAGAGCGGGTAGAGTGCTTATGGGTAAAAATTAATGGGCAGGGCAAGGCACGTGATATTGTTGTAGGAGTTTGCTACAGGCCACCTGATCAGGAGGAGATTGTGGACGAGGCCTTCTACGAACAGCTGAGAGCTGCCTCATGATCACAGTCCCTGGTCCTTATGGGGGACTTCAACCACACTGATATTTGCTGGGATAGCCACATAGCCAAGTGCACGCAGTCCAGGAGGTTCCCACAGATTGTTGACGACAGCTTCCTGTCGCAGATGATCAAGGAACCAACAAGGAGGGGTGTGCTGCTGGACATGGTACTGACAAATAAGGAGGGTCTGGTTAGGGATATGAAGACTGGAGACAACCTCGGCTGTAGTGACCATGAGATGGTAGAGTTCAAGATCCTGTGTGGAAGGGGCAGAACACAAAGCAGGACCATGACCCTGGATTTCAGGCGAGCCGACTTTGGCCTCTTCAAAGATCTACTTGGATGGATCTCATGGGATATGATTCTAGAAGATAGAAGTGCCAATAAGAGCTGGTCAATCTTCAAGCACCACTTCCTCCAAGTCCAGGATCAGTGCGTCCCAATGCGCAAGAAAGGAGGAAAAGGAGGTAGGAGGCCTCCATGGATGAGCAAGGATCTGCTGGGACAACTCAGGCAGAAAGCCGCCATCTATGAGAGGTGGAAACAGGCTAGCTTCTTGGGAAGAGTATAGGAACATTGCCAGGGCATGCAGGGGTGCAACTAGGAAGGCTAGAGCCCTTCTAGAATTAAATTTAGCCAGGGATGATAAAGACAGTAATAAGGCATTTTTCAAGTACATCAGCAGCAGAAGGATGGCCAGGGGGAATGTGGGCCTGCTGCTAAATGCTGAGGGTGCTCTGGTGTCTGAGGATGCAGAGAAGGCCGAAGTACTGAATGCCTTCTTTGCTTCAGTCTTTACAGCCAAGACTGACCCTCGGGAAGCCCAGTCCAGCAAGGATAACAGGATGGCCAGGACAGCAGAGGACTTGCCCTGGGTTGAAGAGGAAGAGGTTAAATATTGTTGGCCAAGCTTAAGGCTAATAAGTCAATGGGTCCTGATGGGATGCATCCTAGAGTGTGGAGGAAGCTCGCTGATGGGATTGCTAAGCCTGTCTCCATCATTTTTGAACAGTCATGGAGGACAGGCGAGGTGCCTGAGGACCGGAGAAAGGCCAATGTCACGCCAGTCCTCAAAAAGTGCAAGAAGGATGACCCAGGAAACTACAGGCCAGTCAGCCTCACCTCCATCCTTGGAAAAGTGATGGAACAACTCATCCTGAATGTTGTCACTGAACATATGAAGGATAAGATGGTTATCAAGGGGAGTCAACATTGCTTCACCAAGGGGAAATCCTGTTTGACCAACCTGATAGCCTTCTAGGAGTGCATAACCGGCTGGCTAGATGAGGGGAGAGCAGCGGATGTTATCTACCTTGACTTCAGCAAGGCTTTTGACACTGTCTCCCATAACATTATCATCAGAAAGCTCAAGCAGTGTGGCTTGGATGAGTGGACAGTGAGGTGGATCGAGAGCTGGCTGAATGACAGAGCCCAGAGGGTGGTGATCAATGGCACAGAATCGAGTTGGAGGTCTGTGGCCAGTGGAGTTCCACAGGGATTGGTTCTGGGGCCAGTCTTGTTCAATATCTTCATCAACGACCTGGATGAGGGGACAGATTATACCCTCAGCAAGTTTGCTGATGACACCAAACTGGGAGGACTGGCTGATTCCCCAGAAGGCTGTGCTGCAATTCAGCCAGATCTCAACTGGCTTGAGAGTTGGGCAGAGAGGAACCTCCTGAGGTTCAACAAGGACAAGTGCAGAGTCCTGCATCTGGGAAGGAACAACCCCCTGCACCAGTACAGGATGGGGGCTCAAACTGCTGAAGAGCAGCTTTGCAGAGAGAGACCTGGGAGTCCTGATTGACAATAAGCTAAATATGAGTCAGCAATGTGCCCTTGTGGCCAAGAAGGCCAATGGCATTCTGGGATGCATCAAGAAGAGTGTGGTCAGCAGGTCAAGGGAGGTTCTTCTCCCTCTCTACTCTGCCCTGGTGAGGCCTCATCTGGAGTACTGTGTCCAGTTCTGGGCTCCTCAGCTGAAGAGGGACAGGGAAGTGCTGGAAAGAGTCCAGCGCAGGGCCACCAAGATGATCAGGGGAATGGAACATCTTTAATATGAGGAAAGGCTGCGAGAACTGTGGCTGTTAGTCTGGAGAAGAGGAGACTGAGGGGAGATCTTATTAACATTTATAATTATCTAAAGGGTAGATGTCAGGAGGTTGGGACATCTCTTTTTTCTGTAGTAGCTAGTAACAGGACAAGGGGTAATGGGACGAAGCTGGAACACAAAATGTTGCACTTAAATATAAGAGAAAAACTATTTCACTGTGAGGATGACGGAGCAGTGGAACAGGCTGCCCAGAGGGATTGTGGAGTCTCCTTCCTTGGAGGTCTTCAAGACCCACTTGGATATGTTCCTATGCAACCTGATCTAGGTGACCCTGCTTCTGCAGGGGGATTGGACTAGATGATCTCTAAAGGTCCCTTCCAACCCCTACCATTCTATGATTCTGTCTCCTCCTCTTCCACCGTCCAATTCTGGACAATAACTCTGTGGGTGCTTTTAACACACCCCACCTCCGCATCCATAGGATGCAAGCGGCCGTGGGCGCACTGTGAACCCGCTCGCCCATCTTGAGCACAACTGCCTTGAGTACCTTAATCACTTGTTCCAACTGTGCCATGGTCGCAGACGTCCTGCTTTCCACCGATCGTCAGGGTCACTATAAGTTGCTGCTACTGGCAACATCACCAGGCCGCCCGCACGGATCCCTCAGCTCACCAACTGCTGAGGGGACAAGATCACTGCATACTCAGTATGGATGATACTTTGTTCCAGCTTTATTGCTTGTGCCATGCGCTTTTATCTGCTAACACAAGCACCTCCTTTCACTGAACCCCGTGCCCGCCTTGTCTATACCCTCCACTGCTGAAGACGACGGGAGACAAGCCCACCCTGTAGTGCAACAAGTCTCAACTTTATTTGCAAAGATACAACTCTTTTATAGATACAATAATCAGGTTCATACATATTGCAAAAGCTAAGCTCATCATGGGTTCCCAGTTAGATGCAACTCCCCTCCCATTTCAACATACTTCGGATGCTTGTGGCTGCTGAACCCAAACTAAGCTCCTGTTTTCTCATCCTGTTATCATACAACTCTCTTGCTCTCACGTCCTTGAACAGGAGTCCAATATCTTATCGCTTAATGCTTACTGCCTAACCAGCTGTATTCTATCATGTCCTCTTTCCTCTAGCCAAGTCTCCACAAAACTCTCAACATTCCACCTCTCACGTTACAACCCAAGATCTTCCTGGCACCTACATACGTATGCTCTGGCATAGATATATGTAAAAAATAAGTGTGGATGCATAAGTGTTTAATGCAATGTCCTAATGATATGTGCTAAAGCTAAAAATTCGGGAGGCATTGTCAGTACAGGAGCAAAATAATGTTACAGGTGTTATGGTTTGATGTGAAGCTGTTTCTGGTGAGGGGGAAGAGGCTGTAAAGATGGCTTCTGTAAGAAGTTGCTCAAAACTCTACCCAGTTCTGAGCCAGACCCACTTCTGGGGCTGAGCCAATTAGACGTCTCCACGATCACTTTTTAAGAAGCGGAAGAGGAGACTTCTCCCTGTTTCTTCCTTCTTCTGGCCCTTCTTCTTTTCTGACTGATGGTGGTGCAAGGAGTGGGAAGAGTGAGAGAAACAACTATGCGGACTCCAAGGTCAGTGGGGGAAGCGAGGAGGAGGTGTGCTGGAGGAGAGACTCCCTGTCGTGGTTTGGCCCAGCTAGCACAACAGCACCACGACAGTTTCTTGCTCGATGCCCCCATTCACCCCCACCCTCGTTAAGATGGCGGAGGACCCAGTGAAATGGGAGTAAAAAGATAAGCAAGATTGTTGTGGATTGAGACAAGGGCAGGGAGGGCTCACTGCCAATTATGGTTCTGGGCAAAACAGACTCCAGTACTCGACTTAGAGAGGAAAGTAGGAAAGTTTATTCTACAAGAAACAGAACGGAATAAAAGCAAAAAGGGAGTAGGATGATGAGAAAATTACAACCAGCACTTTAAGATCTCCCTCCCCCATCCCTCCTTTCTTCCTGGGCCCAGCTCACTGCTCCCGATATCTCTACCTCCTCCCCCCACAACGGCTCAGGGGGGCAGGGAGTGGGGGATGTGGTCAGTCTCTCACAGATGGGCTCTGCCGCTTCTGTCTTCTCAGAGGAGGACGACTCCTGGCATTCTTCCCCTGCTCCAACACGGGGTTCCTCCCCCGGAACACAGTCCTTAACAAACTTCTCTGGTGTGGGTTGTTCCCAGCAGCTGTGGCTTCTGCCGATACAGGGTCCCTTCCTCGGGACACAGTCCTTGGTGAATATCTCTGACGTGGATTCTTCACCGCGGTTGCAGGGTCCCTCTCTCGGGACAAGGCCTCTTCTGGGCCTAAGTTTAATGAGCTGCTTTGTCGTGGGTTCCTCCCCGCAGTTGCAGCTGTGGATATTGGGTCCCTTCCTCGGGACAAGGCCTCCTCCGGCCAAAATCACTGTCCCTGGCTCAGGGCCTTTAATGAAGTGAATCGCTGCCCCTGGTCCGGGGTCAGCTTTAGCAAAATGAGTCTCTGCCCCTGATGCGGGCTCATTATCAAAATGAGTCTGTACCGCTGATGCAGGGTCTTTAAAGAAATGAAAATAAATCTCAGCTTCACCAGTTCTCTCCATAGAATGCAGGGGAGTCTCTGCTACAGTACACCTCCTCCCTTTCATCACTGACCTTGGAGTCCGCATGGTTGTTTCTCTCACTGTTCCTACTCCTTGCACCACCACCAGCCAGAAAAAGAGAAGAAGGGGAAGAAGAAAAAAAGAAGATGGAGGAAAACACCTCCCCTTCCGGCTTCTTCTTAAAAAGTGATCGTGGAGGCGTCTAATTGGCTCAGCCCCAGAAGTGAGTCTGGCTCAGAGCTGGGGAGAGTTGTGAGCAACTTCTTGCAGGAGCCATCTTTGCAGCCCCTTCCCCCTTACCAGAAAAGGCTGTCATGTCAAACCATGACATTCCACCCCTCGCCTTCACGAATTGCTTTTTAAGGAGGTGTTAAAAATCCACCCCTCGTCCCTTCACCAAAGGTAGAACCACTTAAAACCTCAATAGTCAGCAGTACAGTTCATGTTTTGCCCGTTACCACTCCCAATTAGTATCCTTGTCTCAAATTTAATCTGTAATGCTCCAAGTCCCACAGACTCGGGGCCCCACGTTGGGCGCCAATAATGTCGTGGTTTGGCCCAGCTAGCACAACAGCACCACGACAGTTTCTTGCTCGATGCCCCCATTCACCCCCACCCTCGTTAAGATGGCGGAGGACCCAGTGAAATGGGAGTAAAAAGATAAGCAAGATTGTTGTGGATTGAGACAAGGGCAGGGAGGGCTCACTGCCAATTATGGTTCTGGGCAAAACAGACTCCAGTACTCGACTTAGAGAGGAAAGTAGGAAAGTTTATTCTACAAGAAACAGAACGGAATAAAAGCAAAAAGGGAGTAGGATGATGAGAAAATTACAACCAGCACTTTAAGATCTCCCTCCCCCATCCCTCCTTTCTTCCTGGGCCCAGCTCACTGCTCCCGATATCTCTACCTCCTCCCCCCACAACGGCTCAGGGGGGCAGGGAGTGGGGGATGTGGTCAGTCTCTCACAGATGGGCTCTGCCGCTTCTGTCTTCTCAGAGGAGGACGACTCCTGGCATTCTTCCCCTGCTCCAACACGGGGTTCCTCCCCCGGAACACAGTCCTTAACAAACTTCTCTGGTGTGGGTTGTTCCCAGCAGCTGTGGCTTCTGCCGATACAGGGTCCCTTCCTCGGGACACAGTCCTTGGTGAATATCTCTGACGTGGATTCTTCACCGCGGTTGCAGGGTCCCTCTCTCGGGACAAGGCCTCTTCTGGGCCTAAGTTTAATGAGCTGCTTTGTCGTGGGTTCCTCCCCGCAGTTGCAGCTGTGGATATTGGGTCCCTTCCTCGGGACAAGGCCTCCTCCGGCCAAAATCACTGTCCCTGGCTCAGGGCCTTTAATGAAGTGAATCGCTGCCCCTGGTCCGGGGTCAGCTTTAGCAAAATGAGTCTCTGCCCCTGATGCGGGCTCATTATCAAAATGAGTCTGTACCGCTGATGCAGGGTCTTTAAAGAAATGAAAATAAATCTCAGCTTCACCAGTTCTCTCCATAGAATGCAGGGGAGTCTCTGCTACAGTACACCTCCTCCCTTTCATCACTGACCTTGGAGTCCGCATGGTTGTTTCTCTCACTGTTCCTACTCCTTGCACCACCACCAGCCAGAAAAAGAGAAGAAGGGGAAGAAGAAAAAAAGAAGATGGAGGAAAACACCTCCCCTTCCGGCTTCTTCTTAAAAAGTGATCGTGGAGGCGTCTAATTGGCTCAGCCCCAGAAGTGAGTCTGGCTCAGAGCTGGGGAGAGTTGTGAGCAACTTCTTGCAGGAGCCATCTTTGCAGCCCCTTCCCCCTTACCAGAAAAGGCTGTCATGTCAAACCATGACACTCCCCTACACTCTACAGAGAGCACTAATGAAGCTGAGATTTGTTTGCATTTTGTTAAAGACCCTGCATCAAGGGCAGTGACTCATTTTGCTAATGACCCTGTGCCAGGGGTGGTGACTATGGCCAGAGGAGGCCATGTCACCTGTGGGGGACCTCATGTTCACAGAGGCTGTGGTTGTGGGGAGGAACCCATGCCAGCGAAGCTCATTGAAATTATGCCCAGAGGAGGCTATGTCCCGGGGGAGGGACCCTGTATCTGGAGAGGCTGCAGCTGTTGGGAAGAACCTGTGCCAGAGATGTTCATTGGGGGCTGCGTTCCGTGTAGGGGACCCTGTGTCGGCGGAGGCCATGGCTGCTGGGAAGAACCCACACCAGAGAAGTTTGTGGGGGACTGTGTCCCTTGGGAGAGAACCCGTATCGGAGCAGGGGAGGAATGCGGAGGGTCATCCTCTGAGAAGAGAGAAGCGGCAGAGCCCATCTGCGAGAGACTGACCACATCCCCCATTCCCTGCCCCACTGAGCCGTTGAGGGGGGAGGAGGTGGACATGTCCGGAGCCGTGAGCTGGGCCTGGGAGGAGGGGAAGGATGGGAGAGGGAGATCTTTAAGTGCTGGTTGTAATTTTCTCAGTCATCCTACTCCCTTTTTGCTTTTGTTCTGTTCTGTTTCTTGTAGCTACCTACAAGAATAAACTTTCCTACTTTCCTCTCTAACTCAAGTACTGTTTTGCCTGGAACTGTAATTGACAGTGAGCCCTCCCTGCCCTTGTCTTAATCCACAATAACCTTGCTTATCTTTTTCCTCCCATTTCACTGGGGCCTCTGCCATCCTAATGAGGGTGGGGGTGGATGGGCGGCACCGAGCGAGAGAGTGTCATGGTGCTTCTGTGCTAGCTGGACCAAACCACAACAACAGGTTACATATTTCCAGTGAAGATAAAGACATACTGATGCCACTCTACGTGGCAGAATGGACATCGCCAAGGTCAGGGTTTATCAACTAAGGCATCATCTGTTCTGTGCTGGAAGATGAAATACTGACCCTTGAGTGAGAATATGAAGCATTACCACAATATAAATATCAATTTAACTGTCTTGGCACAGTAGAGGTCTTCAGCAGAATAAAAGGTCTTGATATCAATTAACTGTAATTTGAATCCCTGTCACAGAACAGAAATCAAACATCATGGAAGAACATAAATATACACAGATGCCAACAATGCAGCTACAGTATGTTCTGCAATTGTTTGGCTGCAACAACATAGCTCATGAGCTTTTCTGAGACACCCTGACAATAAACCCTGGAAAGCTGGCCTTCAAGCATAAAATCCAAACCTGCAGATATAGGTGTGGTATGCTCCTGCAAAAGGCAGGTAAATGTGGACCTCGAGAATATTGGAACAGACTGGAAGGCCACCTGGTACTGTGATAACCACAGTATGTGAAGAAGAGACTGAGTTCCTTAGAAATGTAGATATTTGCTTAGAAATGTAGATATTTAGGCTATATTTGGGTCATTTGTAACACTACTAAGCTGCTGCAAAAACAGAACTTAGAAGCCTGGAAAATTACAGCTTGTAAGCCTGAGGGTATAAATATGTTTGTACAGTAAATTATGCTGATTCTATTCCTGCACCTTAACAGAGTCTGTGCCCATGTTGCCACAAATGGTGTCTCTGTGTGAGGAGGCAATGTCTGCAGTCAAAGACTGAGCCGGTGGCAAGCCCCACAGAACTGAAGCTACTGAAAGGAATCAGGAGCCTGGCACCGGCACAATTCACCATTGCAGGAAGAGCAAGGTGAGCTGTGGGGGACAATGAGTTCTAGCATACCATCTGAAGAAAAATCATTCCTGAGACTGATGGAAGGACTATTATCTAAGCATAAGGTGCACATAACCCCAAATACCCTAGAAAAACATTTGAAATGGGTCTCTGTTGAGGTCCCTGGGGTTGATGCCGTTTCTATCTTTATGGCTCGAATATGGGATAAACTATGGGACCGCGCGACACAGAATGATAAAGTAACCGCTGAGCTCTTAACTCCTTGGAGGCAGATGTTAGAGGTAATAAAAAAGCAGGAGGAGATCAGAAGATCATAGGATAAGGCATAGGAGTCTGGGACAGAACAATCTGTAGAGCCTCCTCTTCTGGGGGTTGGACTAGATGATCTCTAAAGGTCCCTCCCAACCCTACCATTCTATGATTCTATGATTCTTTTGTCAGACCTGTTGAATTGTGTCAGTACCCAAACCCAATCAACATCAGGGTCAGCTCCTCGAGTCCTGCTCACTCAGATTAATGATGATAAAATAACCCATCTTGCCCAGACCCGTTGAACCCTAGAAAGGAGCCAGACATATCCATTGGAGCAGGACCCATGGGTGAAAGTAAAACAGGAAGCTATGCTGGCAGGGGACTTTGAAAATAGCAGGAAAGGTTGTTGTTCCGGTTATTTATGAAGCAAACCAACTCCCATGATGGGAAGGGATCAGTTTTTCAGTGATTAAGGAACTAAGACAAACTGCAATGGATTTTGGATTGACATCTCATAACCAATATGTTAGGGTCAATCATGAATAATTATATCTCGACTCCAAGAGCCCTGAGTCAACTACTATTGTCGGGAACACAATATACTCTGTGGGAGTTGGTTTGGCATCGTTTACTGGAGCAAAAGCAGTTAGAGTATCTAAATCTCCCAGCAGGCAATCCTGCTCAAAAGATGCCGTTTGATGCCTTAGCAGGACAGGTGGAATGGAATGATCCTGTGCAACAAGCTAGAGAAATACTATGCTGTGTACTAGATGATATAAAGGTTTGCACTTTTCAGGCGATACAACAGGTTCCAGAGGTGGGCAAACCTATGAAGTTGTTTACTGACATTAAGCAGGGTCTGAAAGAGCCATATATGCAGTTTATCCATCAACTACAGGATAGCTTGGACAAACTGATCCCAAATGAAGAAGCTCAAAACATCATTTTGTTAAAAATGGCAATTACCAATGCTAATGCAGATTGTAAAAAGGTGCTTCTCCCATTAGAAAAAAACATACTTATACAGGTGATCGAAACTTGTAATAGAATTGGCACAGCTGACCACAAATATGAGGCACTGGTCGTGGCATTCATCACTGTAAATTTCAAAAAGCAAGCCTGTTTTGAATGTGGTCAAATGGGGCACCTAAAGAGACACTGCCCTAATATGAAGGTGAAATTGCTGGATCTATGTCCCAGATGTAAGAAAGGAAGGCATTATGTTACCCCATGCCACTCTAAATATGACAAAAACGGCAAGCCCATTCAGGGAAACTGACCAAGGAGTGCGAGCGAGCATTGTGCAATGACACAAATCCCTCCAGCAGCCCAGTGGGTTTGTCCGAGCTGTGTGCAGCCACCTGCAGCAGCGCAGGCATGGACTTAGCAGCTGCCGACTCTGTAGCATTGTTAGATGATACAGTTGCCCTAATTCCAACAGAGGTATATGGCCCACTGAGAAGGGCAGAGTGCCTTATTATTGGGTCGGTCATCTACAACATATACGAGGTCTTTTTGTTTTACCAGGAATTATTGATGCTGATTATAGAGGTGTAGTGGTTTTGCCTGGGCCAGGTTTTTTCGTAGCGAGGGGACTACAGGGATAGCTTCTTTAAACAAAGAGTAGCCAGAAGCTTCCCATGTAGCTCACAGGGTTGGGGCCAGTCAATTCTAAGCTGGACCCTGCACCTGACCCAGGCCTGGCCAATTAGTGATGGAGGTAACACCTCTGTGATCAACGTATTTGAGAAGAAGTTGTTGCGCAGTTGCTAAACTGCAGCAGCAACAGGGAGTGAGAATGTGAAAATATCTCCAAAGACACCAAGGTCAGTGGAGAAGGAGGGGGAGGAGGGTGCTTAGGCACTGAAAGAAAGACACCCCTGTGATATGTGGTGAGGACCATGGTGAAGCAGGTTGTCCCTTTGCAGTCCACTGAGAAGCAGAGACCCACTCGCAGCCTGTGGAGGAGCCCACACCAGAGCAAGTGGATGCCTGAAGGAGGATGTGACTCTGAAAGAAATTCATCTTGGAGCAAGTTCCTGGCAGGACCTGAGAGTCTGTGGGGGAGGTGCCCACATCAGAGCAGGTTTTCTGTCAGGACTTGTGATCCCATGAGGGACTCAGGCTGGAGCAGTCAGTACCTGAAGGACTGTTCTACCGGTGGACTCTTCTCTCATGTTGGGGCAGGGTGTGAGGAGCTGCCCCCATGGGAGGCTCCATGCTGGAGCAGTTCTTGAGGAGCTGCAGCCCACGTGAAGGACCCATGCTGGAGAAGTTCATGAGGGACTGTCTCCCATGGGAGGGACCCCACAGTGTAGCAGTGGGAAGTGTGATGAGGCCTCTCCCTGAGAAGAAGCAGTGGCAAAGTCTATCTGTAATTAACTGACCACAACCCCCATCCCCTGCGCCACTGAGGGGAAAGGAAGGGGAGTCCTGTGAAGAGGAGGGGTGGGGGGAGGTGTTTTTAAGACAGTTTTTATTTCTCATCTCCCTGCTCTTATTGTTCTTTTAATAAATCAAATGTTTTTCTCCCCAAGTTGAGTCTGTTTTGCCTGTGACGCTAATTGCTGAGTGATCTCTCCGTCCTTATCTCATCTCACAAGCTGTTTGTTATATTTCTCTCTCTCTCTCCTGTCTAGTTTGGGAGGGGGAGTGATTTTATGACTTGGTGGACACCGGGCTAAACCACCACAAGAGGTGAAATTAAGCTCATGGCATGGACCCCATCCTCCCCATGCACAGTTGTTAAAGGGTCAAAAATTGCTCAGTTGATATATTTTGATGCCACACGTCCTCAATGTGCTTCCAAGGATCGGGGTGCTTCTGTATTTGGGTCTACCGGCATCCCACAGATATTCTGGGCACAAACAGTTATGCAAGGGCGACCTCTAGTGAAATGTCTGCTTACTGGACATGGATGATGCGGGCATGTCTAGATTTTCAAATAGCATTATGTGCCTATCCAGCGGTAATTTCTGTTCACCATCTGCCACATAAGCTCTTACAACAAAATTTTATTCTATATTCTCGTCCTAAATGGAGTCATGTGCCCTTGGAAGCATTGACTGCATTTACTGATGGCTCAGGAAAAACTGGATGATCAGTCATTGTTTGGAAAAATCCTCCATCCAGTCTCTGGAACTCTGATATAACTCATTCTACAGGATCCCCGCAGACTATAGAACTGAATGCTGTAGTTTGGGTGTTTAAAAAATGGAGTGAACCAGTTAACATTGTGACTGATTCTGCTTATGTTGCAGGTTTTGTTCAATGATTGGAAGGTTCATATCTAAAAGAAGTAGCCAACTCACAACTGTATGCTTTGATGCAAACCCTTTTACACTTGCTAAACAGGCGAAAACATGCCTATTTTATTGTACACATTGGCGCTCATACAACTTTGCCAGGGCCATTGGTAAAAGGCAACTGACGAGCTGATGCCTTAACACTGGCAATACAGGTAGTCCCTAATGCTTTTGAACAAGTGCAACTCTCACGCTTTTTTTCATCAAAATTATTGGATGTTACAAAAACAATTCTCTTTAACGTGACAGGCCAAAGATATTATTGCAACATGTCCGAACTGTCAGAAAGGGTTCATATCTACAGCAGGTGGGGTCAGTCCTCGTGGACTCACTGCTTTGATAGACAGATGTCACTCATATTCCCGAATTTGGCAACCTGAAATTTGTGCACGTTTCAGTGGACACCTTTTCTGGGGCAATTCATATCTCTTGTCATACACGGGAAAAGATTAAAGATGTTCACAAACATTTTTTTATCTGCCTTTGCTGCCTTGAGGGTGTCACAATAAAAAGACAATGGACCAGTCTATGTCTCTGCCTCTCTTCAGACATTTTTTCAACAATGGGGTATCAGTCACATTACTGGTATTCCTCACTCTCTGACTGGTCAGGTGTAGTGGTTTAGCCCGGTGTCCAACAAGTCATAAAATCACTCCCCCTCCTAAACTGGATAGGAGAGAGAGAGAGAAATATAAGAAACAGCTTGTGAGTTGAGATAAGGACAGAGAGATCACTCGGCAATTAGCGTCACAGACAAAACGGATTCAACTTGGGGAGAAAAAGGTTTGATTTATTAAAGAAACAATAAGAGTAGGGAGATGAGAAATAAAATTATCTTAAAAACATCTCCCCCCATCCCTTCTCTTCACAGGACTCTCCTTCCTTCCTTCCCCCCCAGCAACACAGGGATGTGGGATGGGGGTTGCGGTCAGTTCTTTACAGATGAACTTTGCCACTGCTTCCTCTCAGGGGGAGGCCTCATCACACTTCCCACTGCTACACTGCGGGGTCCCTCCCATAGGAGACAGTCCCTCATGAACTTCTCCAGTGTGGGTCCTTCGCATGGGCTGCAGCTCCTCACGAACTGCTCCAGCATGGAGCCTCCCATGGGGGCAGCTCCCCAACATGAGAGAAGAGTCCACCGGTAGAACAGTCCTTCAGGTACTGACTGCTCCAGCCTGGGTCCCTCATGGGATCACAAGTCCTGACAGAAAACCTGCTCTGATGTGGGCACCTCCCCCACGGCCTCCCAGGTCCTTCCAGGAACTTGCTACCAGTCTCGTCTAGATAGTAGTAATGTGGAAAATGAGGGATCTGACACAGAATCCTCCTCATTGGTGTCCAGAACTTGACACAGTACTCATTTAATAATCCCCTTAAGGATCCCCTTAAAATCTAAAGTCAAACAGCATGTAATTGCCCCAAGGGGTTGGGCAGAATGAACCAGTAAATATAAAAGTGCTTTTCTCACTTTCCAATTGAATTCTCTGAGAAAAATCAACTGACTCCTATAAGGAGGATCCAGATAAAGTGAGAGAGAAAAATCAGAATCAGAGACCTAGATCCACTACACCAGAGTGAAGAAAGCACCATCTCCAAACTGAAAAGCAGATGGAAACTCAAAAACTTTAAAATGGACTCTGAAACATGATTAACTATATTTTGTTTTTCTATTATTTTTACAGTCTGTGGTGGTGGAAACATAGATAAAGATCGTCATCAGCCTAGTGTGGGTAACAAATTCAAACCTGTAATCCAAATGGTTGATGAGTAAATGTAACATTAATCAAAACATTGCTTGTTTTGGCATAGATATTTCTAATAATTTGCCTGGCTTATGGCTGTCTAAAATGGCAATTAACCCACAAAACAAATTTTAATCAAATGATTATTCAAGCAGTAACAAGAAATCAAAATAAACTGAGAATCCACCATCACATGTCAATTCAGCATATAATGACGTTCCATTGTAAATATGTGAAGGTATTTAGTAATGATTATCAATACTTTCAAAGGGGAGAAATGTCACAGAAGGTATAAAAATTCAAGTAATTTTATCAAATACTTATTTTTAAGTAAAATTCATAAGTAAGTTAGCATAACTAAGCAAAACTAGGCCTCTTTGGTGAAGCCGCTCCCAAAGAGAAGATCATGCATGAGAAATCAGGCACAACGAAAATAAGAATGATAATGAGGGGGGTTGTTTAAATCCACGCACCTGCAAGCCATAAAACATCTAAGAACAATGTTGGGAGTGATTGCTTAAGAGGAAGAAAAGAGTTTGTTATATTAACCATTAGGCTGTTTATTGTCCTGAACCCCCGTAACTTTTTGGTCCAGGGCACCAGATAATTAGTACCATTCTGGCCAAGAGCACGAAATAATCCATAGCTTAAATCAGCTAGTTGGCCAAGTGATTTTGAAATATATATGAATATGTATAACTTGTGTGATAAGGGACCAATTGATAAAAGTGATGTTATGTGTAAAAGTAACAAATAACCAATCAAGGTAAAGGGTAAATTTAATGAACAATTCTAAGCGGGCTTTTATGTATAGTGGAAAAGAACAAAAGAATGTTGAGTATAAATATCTGTTAATTTTAATGCTTCATTGGACATTCTTTGGGAATGATCCCGTGTCACCAGTGCATTGTCAAATAAAGGACGTCTCTGTTAATCTAACTTTGTGTAGATAAGTTTTTCTTCCCCAGCAGGTTTGCAACACCGGTGTCTTTATCTCCTCCCTCGCTGAACAGCTCAGGGGGGCAGGGAATGGGGGTTTCAGTCAGTCATTATAGATGGACTTTGCCACTGCTTCTTCTCAGGGAGATGCCTCCTCACACTTTCCGCTGCTACAGTGTGGGGTCCCTCCCATGGGAGATAGTTCCTCATGGACTTCTCCAATGTGAGTCCTTCCCATGGGCTACAGTTCTTCACACACTGTCCCAATATGGCTGTCATACACAGGGGAAACAATCCTTCAGGAACAGACTGCTCCAATGTGGATCCCCCAAGGGTGTCATAAGTCCTGACAGCAAACCTGCTCTGGTGTGGGCTCCACTCTCCATGGGTTCCCAGGTCCTGCCAGGAACTTGCTCCAGGATGAGCTTCCCACGGAGTCACAGCCTCCTTCAGGCATCCACCTGCTCCAGCATGGGCTCCTCCATGGGCTGAGAGTGGGTCTCTGCTCCCTCATGGTCTCCATGGGCTGCAGAGGCACAGCTGCCTCACCATGGGCTGCACCACAGGGCACAGGGGAATTTCTCTTCCAGTGCCTGAGCATCTCCTCCCTCTCCTTCTCCACTGACCTTGGTGTCTGTGGAAATGTTTTTCTCGCATTCTCACTCCCTTCTGCTGCTGCAGTTTAGCATCTGTGCAGCAACTTCTTCCCCTTCTCCAATCTGTTAATCACAGAGGTGTTATCTCCATTACTAATTGGCTTGGCCTTGGTCAGTGGTGGATCTATCTTAGAGCTAACTGGCACTGGCCCTGTTAGATACAGGGGAAGCTTCTAGCAGCTCTTTTTTTTTTTTTTTAAAGAAGCCACCCCTGTTGTCCCTTGCTACCAAAACCTGGCCACACAAACCTACTACAGCAGAGCAGGATAGCTGAGTGTCCCCAGCTGTCCCAATCACCTCCCAGGTCCCTAGGAATGGTGAGGCAATGGTTTTGCTCCCCCTGCATGCATTTCCCCACTGCCTTCTCCCAGTGGGCTTCAGCCACTGTTTTTGGGCCTAGAATGAACCAAAAGGCTTTGCATACCCTCATTGAAAGGGGGTCATTCTGGGAATGTCACTGCTGCATGGGACATCAGCGATTGCCAGTGGGGATTTGTGGACCATTTCTCCCATTCTCTCCTTTCTTAGGTGGCTGCAGGCAAAGGTTTCACTATTCCAGGGTGGAAAGCAGAGGTTAGGGCTCTACTCAGTCTGTGTTTTCCCCGCCCATATTTTCCATGTCCTGGATGGGGGGAGGGGGAGCTCAATCCACTTCTTTGTCATCTGCCTGCCAAATATTTAAAGCTTTTCCATATGCAGTTTCTCACATCACACTCTGGTAAGGGATGTTGTAAGAATTTACAAGTCTCTGGGTTTGAGGCTGATACATTCCTGGGCAAGGAACATCTGTCTGCTTTTTGGGTAGTGGGCTGAGTTGTGTGCTTGCCTTGAAATAGTGGCCAGCTTGAAAACAGGTTAGACAAAACCCTGGTGGGAACAGTTTGAGCAGAGGTGATCCATTCTTGGTGTAAATGTCAGGTGGGTGGCCTAGGTGACCATTTTAGAGCTTTTTTCTTTTAGATCTAATTTCTGATTCACTTAGAAATAATTGTTAGGTGAGATCTTGAAATTCAGATATCTAATGAGAGTCCAGTTCTCCCTACTTAGCTGAGTTGTGCACAGATGTAACTGCAGTTCTAGTGTGCCTCTTGCTTTCTCTTATGTTCCCATTTGCAGACCTATTATACAGTGGCCAGAAGGATATTGGATGACAACATCTAGTGAGTAATTCTTGAACATTCCTTCCCTTGATTAGTAAGTAGCATTAATTCTTGTAGGCTTTTCATGACTCGGTTTCTTGGGCTGGTCCTGTCTGCAGAGTGAAGCTGAGCTTTTCCAGTTTAAAATGTGGAGCTCATCTACATTTAGGTGGAAGTCATCTGTCGCATTGATTTTAAACTCATTTATTTTTCTGTTGGTTGGTATTCACTTCTTAGTGTTGGCTCAACAGTGTTGTTTTCCATGCATTATAATTATATCAATTTGATGGCTAGATTGTCAACTTACATGCTCCCTTTGTGAGCAGCTAAAGGTACCTTGTACAAACTGCATTTCTCTGCAAATGACCGGCAAACTGTGTGAGGTTCACAGCAACCAAAGCTTCTGTGCCAGTGGTGCATTGACTATTTGAGGCCCATGTCTTACTAGATCCACAGTTAGAGAGCTAACACCAGCAAAACTATGTTTTACTGGTGCAGATACTGCTGTGCTTGGACAACTGTGCCTGCACAGCTGTTGTCAGAATGTTGCCAAGACAGATCTTTTAGGGGAAGCAGAGAAGCAGTGGAATAACTGAAGAGACACAAGGTGCAGGCAGCTCATGTGAAGTTAACTCTCTCTTTTCTCTTGCAGTAACATTTGCACCTGGACAAAATTGAAAGTTAATAATGTTCTCCTGCATATACAGTAAGTGATGCCTGGTTCAGAGCTATAACTAACATCCACATCACCTACATTGTTTCTCAGCTCCCTTCAAGAGGGTCTGCAGTCACTGTTCTTCAGAACCAGGACTGCCTACAGTTTGAATGTGCTGTTACACAGATAGGTGTGCTTGAGGCGTGAGGAGAAGATAAATCTTCAAAGCTGTCTCTGCTCTGAGAAGTCCCCTGGATTCAGGCTTACTGACAGCTCAGATTGTCATTGTTGCTTAAGACAAGCTGGCCTGGCAAACTTCCTTCAGGAATACTGATTGTAGCTGTTGGAAAGTAATTCTTTGATCTAGAGCTAGAAGTACTGACTGGTTTGATGCCTGCCTGCTTTGTGATGTTGGGGGCAAATTCATTCAGCCTGGACTCTGTGTGTGTCGGAGAGAGCACCACCGGAGAAATGACAGACACCAATATGGTTAGGTCATAACTCAAATTTTACTAACAAGCATCAGACTTTTATAATCAGCAGCAAAGCTAGCATGTTTACATTACTTCTAATTGGTCCTTTCTCTAAAAGCCAGCTGCACTTTTCTGCAATAAGCCTTGCGGTTTCACATACTGCTTCAGCCTCCTCCTTACTCGAGCTTGTTATCATGTAGGCGTTCTTTCTTCTTCTTTTATCACAGTCCAGAGCGGCTCAAGGACAATCCACTCATTAATTTCAAAGCATGGGTTGTTCACTGTTCACAGGTGTTAAAGCATGGGTTGTTCATTGTTACCAGGTCATGTCCTTTATCAGTTAGAAATTCCTCCACGTGTGTGGATATGTGGCTGATTACCTCTGAGTGTTCTGACAGTAGCTGCTGAGAGGCTCTTCTGCAGATTCTGTTGTCTGAGGCAGTACAGCAGTGCTAGGATGCTCCATGCAGCCATGAAAGAAGAGTGGACTTCATTATCTGAGGTTAAGCCACTTTAGAAAACACTGCAGCAGAAATTATCTTCTTGTGTAGCCTCTGTCCACCACAGGATCTCCCTTCATATTGGTGTGACACGCTCCAGGTTGTGAGCCTACTCCTGAAAGGTTGACCTCTAGGTTTACCATCTACAGACTATTGTTCACTGAGCCCATGATTTCTTAAGGAAGAACTGCTTTTGCACTCATCTAAAGCCAGGGATTCATTTGTTGTATCTAGAAATGGACTGTGGAAAGTAGGAAAAGTGTTTGATTGGAGAAAGTATGTGAATCTCTTGGAGGCAGGCCAGACTGGAATTCTACCAAGTCACTAAAGAAATGTCATTGATGATCTCCTGAAATATAGACGTTTAATTCTTCATCTTCTGTTGCAATTTGAAGGGCTGCATTGTCAAGGGTTTTTTTGGTTGGTTTGTTTTGTGGGTCTTAATGCAGGTTTTAACTGTAATCAGTGATGAGTGATGCAGAGTTCAAACAGATAAAGCATATAAAGAACCACCATGCTACTCAAAGCACAGTGAAACTGGTGCATTTTGGACAGCATGGAGAATGGCTCTGGCTCTTAAGGCCACTTTGTCCTTAGCTGATGCTGTGGGCTGACAGGACCTTTACTCTCTCCTGGCAAGCTCTCCATTAGCCAGAAACTGAAGATGATGCCAGTCATCTTTACATTCCTCTGCACCACATCTCCTCTTGCCACTGATGAGTTGCACAGTGTTGGGAGAACCTACTTGGTGCAAACAGCTCCTGAGGTAGCACAGAAAGGTAGCGATTGAAAGCGAAATGCTTTTGTCTATAGATAACTCCATAGGAGCAGGTAAGCAGTGAAATGGCACAGGAGTGTTATGCTGGGATATGGGGTTTAATTACAGACTGGTCAGCCTCACCTCCATCCCTGGAAAGGTGATGGAACAACTTATCTTAGGTGCTGTCTCCAGGCATATAATGGACAAGAGGGTCATTAGGAGCAGTCAGTATGGCTTTACCAAAGGGAAGTCATGTTTGACCAACCTGACAGCCTTTTCTGAAGATGTAACCACCTGGATAGATGGTAGTAGTGCAGTGGATGTGGTTTATCTTGATTTCAGTAAAGCATTTGACACCCTCTTCCACGTCATCCTCACTGCAAAACTGAGGAAGTATGGTCTAGATGGTCAGGTAGTGATGTGGATTGTTAACTGGTTGAAGGGAAGAAAGCAGAGAGTTATGAACAATGGGGCAGGATCTAGTTGGAGGCCTGTATCTAGTGGAGTCCCTCAGGGGTCAGTGCTGGGACTGGGACTGTTCAATCTATTCATTAATGACCTTGCTGAGGGAACAGAGGCACTGTCAGCAAGTTTGCTGAGGATACTGAACTGGGGGCAGTGACTGACACCCCAGAAGGCTGTGCTGCCATTCAACCAGGGCAAGCGTAGAGTCTTACATCTGGGAAAGAACAACCCCATGTAGCAGTACAGGTTGGGAAAAAGGACCTGGGGGTGCTTGTGGGCATCAGGATAAGCACGAGCCAGCAATGTGCCCTCATGGCCAAGAAGGTCAATGGCATCCTGGGGTGTATTAGAAGGGCTGTGGGTAGTAGGTGGAGAGAGGTTCTCCCTCTCTGCTCTGCCCTCATGAGGCTGCATCTGGAATATTGTGTCAAGTTCTGGGTCCATCAGTTGCAGAAGGACAGGGAGCTGCTGGAGAGTTCAACACAGGGTGTTGTTGTTGAGCAAGCAATAATCACTCAAAGACGTAGAGGGTCTAAGTAATGCACATGCAGAGACATACAGGGGCAACATAGTACAACCACCAGAGCTGACTCAAAGCCACCCTTCCTTTGCTAGCTACCTCCTTATATGCTGCTTCTGCCCATGAGATCACCCAGGGCCCAATTGATTAACTTGCAGCACCTGTTTCTGAAGTAGCATGCCAGCTGCATTAACTTATCCCTACCATCTTTATTCAAGCTGGCTGGTCCAAGCTACGTCTGTGCCTACGCTTCCCCCCTTTTTCTTTTTTGAACCAGCCAGCCTTTAGCAACACATTTCAAAATTAAAGGTACATGAAGAAAACATAAATATTTTTACCCATGGCCATGAGTTTACAACAAAAGGTCAATAACAGCTACATCGCTGAACAATACAATACAGAAATCCATAAAGTCAAAATAAACATAATCTGATATGTGTTGGTAGGAGGGACGCACACTGGCAGGAAGGGATGAGGTCTTGGTAGCTCCACTGATATTTCTTTTTCCTGATGTAGTTCTGGACTTTTCTTCAGATCCTTTAGCATGCTGATCTGTGAGCATTATCAATAAGATGGAAATATCTCTTCATCTGTTGGTCATCTTAAGTTCTTTAATTCCTTTATAGCTGAAGGAATTTACAGCAGCCTAAGTGGTGCCACAGTTGCAAGTGTTTACATTTTAATAGAGTGATGGATTGAGGGTGGATCACTTGGTTCTTTCCTCAAGATTGTTTTTTCCATTGGTCTTACAGTTAAGTCCTTTCTGTTGATGTGGCTTGATCCATTTTGCCGGAATCCATCGGGGACCTTGATCTGTAATGACACAAGCATAGCCTCTTCCCCACGTTAACAGATCTGCAGGTCCTTGCCACTCTCCAGTAGTGGGATTCTTATACCAAACTTTAGGTTTGTCAGTAAAATCCAAATCCCGACTCATTTGGGCAAAGTGTGTTAATGCCGGTGGTTCATTCCGGTTTGCCACAATTCTGAGATGATTCATTGTATAAAGGGCTTTCATTAGTCTGTCTTGAGGACTCACCCCCTCTTCCCCCGTTTTTTGTTTTTCTAGAAGGCCTTTTAAGGTTTGATGTGTCCGTTCAATAATGGCTTGACTGGTGGAATTTCCTGGGATTCCAGTATTATGTTTAACACCCCATAAGTTTAGAAACTTATGTGTTTTACTGGCTATGTATCCGGAGCCATTATCGGTTTTTATCTCTCTTGGAATACCAAGGACAGCAAAGCAACTCCTCCAATGTCTTATGACGTCTCGAGAACTGTCACTGCTTAAGGCTGTGGCCCAAACCATGGCTGAATAAGTATCAATAGTAACATGTATACGTTTAAATCGCCCAAAAGGAGCATAGACAGTGATATCTGATTGCCATATACCTAATGGTGCCAGACCCCTGGGATTGACTCCTGCTCCTAGGCCGATTTGATTCTGGCATGCAGGGCACGTGGAAACAATACCCTGAGCATCTGATATGGTCAGGTCAAACTGCTTCGCCAACATTTTCGCACTTTGATGAAAAAAATCGTGCGATCTTCGGGCTTGAGAAAATTTGTCAATTATTGGCCCCATAGGTATCAATAAAGGAGCTGCTACTATCTTGTCAACAATTTCATTGCCAACTGATAGGCCATCTTTTAAGCCCGAATGGCTTTGAATATGTCCAATATAATAAGCAGTTTGCCGTTCATTTATCTGATGCCAGAGTCGCAGAAATAAGTTATACAAATTCTGATTAGAGATTTCTTTCAACAGCGCTCTCTCTAATCGAGTGACAGCATCGACCACATAGAAGGAATCAGAGATGATGTTTAATGGGACATCTGACCATTTCTCAAAAGTTTTAACTACAGCCATCAGTTCCAGCAGTTGAACTGAACTGCCTGGGGAGTGGACAGTTAGATTTTGCCATTTTCCATTTTCCCACCAAACCACTCCTGCTTTGGCTTGGATCTTACCGGCGTCGGTAAAAACAGTCAGGCCTTTAACGGGTACTGCTGATCTCAACGGCCGGTCTTCCATTTGAAATTTAACAGAAAACAATTTATGGGCCGGATAATGATTATTTATAGTTCCTGGATATGACAATAAGGCCCACTGTAATTCATCAGATTGTTGCAGTGCCCAGTTCAAGATCTCATCTGTGAGAGGAACGAAAATGATGTCTGCCTTAATCCCTGCTATTTCCAGCAGACGTTTCCTGGCCTTAACTATTATTTTTGCAATTGCCTCAAGCCTCGTGGTAATTGTTTTTTGTAAATTATATGGCAAAAATATCCACTCCAAGATCCTCAATGGGTCTTTCGCTACTGAATCCCATTGCATCAAGATTGCCATTACATGCTGGTTTTGACTTATCACAGCAATGTTAATTGACAAGTCAGGATCATATCGGTGACTGTAGTTATTGACTATCTTGCTTCCTATTTTTTCTATTGCTTGGATTTGCTGCCGGGATAGTTTTCACGCACTATCAGCCTCTACTGAGCCCTTTAACAAAGGCATTAGTGGCGCAAGATCCTCATTTGTGATACCACATATGGTTCGTACCCATTGGATATCACCTATCAGCTTTTGAACGTCTGTTAAGTTAGCAATATCTGTTTTAATTGCCACCTTCTGAGGATAAATGCGCGCATCAGTGATAATATTACCTAAATATTTCCAAGAGGCGTGCATTTGTACCTTCTCTGGCGCGATCACCAACCCGGAGTTGCTTAACTGCTGGTTCACTTCTTGTAGAATGCGATGCTGGTCCAGGTCTTTTCCTGCAATCAAGATATCATCCATATAATGGTAAAATAAGACACGAGGGTATTTTTTGCACAGAGGTGCCAGCGCCCAGGCAACATAAGTTTGACAAATAGTTGGTGAGTTCTTCATTCCCTGAGGTAAAACAGTCCATTGATATCGTTTTGCTGGCTCTTGTTTGTTAATCGATGGAACTGTAAAGGCAAACTTCTCACTGTCATCCTCATGTAGGGGAATTGTGAAAAAACAGTCCTTTAAGTCAATCACCAACAGGGGCCACTCTTTTGGAAGCATTGCAGGAGAGGGTAATCCTGGCTGTAAAGCACCTATGTCCTGCATCACTGCATTAACAGCTCTTAAATCATGTAACAGCCTCCACTTCCCTGATTTTTTAGGGATAGTAAAAATTGGTGTATTCCATGGACTGGTGGATGGCTTAATATGACCCTTCTCTAGTTGTTCATTTACTAATTCATGAATGTGGGCGAGCTTTTCTTTGCTTAGCGGCCATTGATCAATCCAAACTGGTTTATCTGTGAGCCAGGTTAACTTCAGGATTGGTCGCCCATCAATGGCCGCCATTAAAAATTTTCATTTGACAAACGAAAGCCCATTTGGCTTAAGGCATCTCTACCCAAAAGCCAAACTGAAGTATTCATTACATAGGGCCCAATTTGCACACATCTATTCTCTTCGCCCTGTATACATACCGAAATCAGGTCTGTGCTAATTTTTGTCATCTGTATTCCTCCTACTCCAACAACAGGGGTGTCTAAATTCTCTAAAGGCCAGCTTTTTGGCCAATAGGATAATGGAACAATAGTAACATCTGCTCCCGTATCTAGTAATGTGTTGTACCCAACCATGTGTTCACCATTTGGATGTTGGAATACAACCGTCTGAGTGGGCTTTCCCTGTGAAAGCGGCACCGCCAGTCTTACCTCAGGTACTCCAGTGGATCCAAAACCACCGCCTCGACGCTTACGACTTCCTGCGAAAGGAACTTTAGCCCTGAAAGGAACTAATTGCGCTATTTTAGTTCCTTTAGGTATATGAACTGGTGGCTGCCAAACTTTAACCATTATTCCAATATTTCCTTAATAGTCTGCATCAATTACACCGGGGAGCACAAAAATACCCTGTCGAGAGGCCGATGACCGTCCTAAAAGCAAAGCGCTTAATCCATAGCCAAGGGGTCCATTAACGTTAGAGGAGATAATTGTTACCTCTGTGTTGTGGATGGTTACATCTACTGCTGTTTTCACATCCACTCCTGCGCTTCCTGCAGTGGCTGATCTGAGGCCATCCAGGCAGCTCTTGGTGTTGAAGGGCGTTTTTGTGTCATCGCGCTCACCCTTTTTGCGCTCGTTAACCCGTTTCCCTTATGCATTGTATGTCTGGCCACTTGAGAGCGGCACTCAGTGGCTCTATGGCCAAACTTGCCACATCTGTAACAATTACCATGAAATCTGCCGTTGGACCCAGATGGCCTGGCGGAGCTGTTTGTCCATACCAATGGTCTGGACCGACATTGATTTTTCACGTGTCCTATTTTTCCACAGTTAAAGCACTTTGGCCTCCGATCTCCTTTGTGGGCTTGAACTAAAGGTTTCAATGCTGTTGCCATTGCCTCAGCTAAATGTGCTGACGATCCTACCCTAGAGCAGGCTTCTATCATGTCGACCAAAGTTGCTGTCCGCGGGAGAGCCTGCAGGATCTTTTTGCAGTCATGATTAGCGTTAGCAACTGTTAAGTGTAATCCTATTTCTGCCTTTACTTCAGCCGACATGTTTGGTATACGATCCAGAGCTGCTCTTAGACGGTCTAAGAAGGTCATGAAAGGCTCATTAGGTTTTTGAATAATAGTTGTATATGAGGGAACTGGCACCCCCATATCAGGAACAATCTTAAATGCTTGACGTGCCAGTGTCTGTGCTTGCTGCAAGATAGCTTCATGCAGTCGGGCTTGTACCTGAGGATCAGCAAATGGTCCTTTACCCAGCATCATGTCTGCTGTGACGACTCGCCGCGGATCTCCCTGTTGTAAGTCCATGTTTTCCACCACTGTCAGATCAACTCTTTTTTCCCATTCAGACTCCCATAGTAATACCTGAGTGGGCTTCAGGAAAGTTTCTGCAAGCTTCCGGCAGTCAAATGGAGTCATTAACCCACTGGCGAAAATATGATCCAGTAACGTTTGAACGTATGGGTTGGACAAGCCATATTGCATTACCGCTTTCTGGCCTTCTCTTACCAATTTCCAATCTAAAGGTGCCCATTGTCGTTTTCTTTGTGCTGTTATTACTGGAAAGGCTTGTGGAATAAATTCGCCTTCGATTACCGCATCACGTATGAGGCCTCTCCATTTCTTAGCCGGATCATAGTCATCTGGCCGAGGATCTCTGAGTACCTGTGGGGATGAAACTTTAATCTTTGTTTTGGTTAATTCATTAATTCGTTCCAACAGTTGATTAGCTGTTGCTTTTGGTTTTTCTATCAGTTCCTCCAACTGGGCCAAAGTGTGTTTCATATCTTCTCCGTGTTGTATTAACTCTTCCTTTAATAATTGTCTTTGTTGATCTTCACTAGATGTTGGGGGTGATGATGGCAGAGGAATACACTCAGGGATTGATGAGCTCAGGGGCAACGGCATATCCACAGTATCATTTGTAAAACGTACCTTTCGTTCTCTGTCAGGTACTCCTTCAGGTATAGCAGAAGGATGGGATGGGGCAGGATGGTGAAGGGTGGGTGGGAGGGGAGGAGAAGCAATGCGTGTATTCGGCTCCTGGAACGGTGCTCTAGGGGGTTCTGGGGGAGGTGGGCTCACATCCATGCTCTCCTCTTCCAGAGGTGGAGCCAAGGGTATTACGACATTATCCCCTCCGAAGAGTCTCTGAGTATTTTCTTCTAGAGGTGGAGCCGATGGTACTATAAAGTCACCACCTCCAAAGAATCTTTTAGCATCTACCGGGAACGCAGATGGTGCAGCAGCTTCTGCTTTCATGGCAGCAGCGGCAGCACGCTCAGCTTCTAGCTGGTATATAATGGATGATACCAATTTACACAAGCCAATAGCATTATTCAACATGTCTCCTAGGCTTTCCCAGTGTCCTTTTTCATATACTTCTTGGGGGGAAGCAAAGAGACCTACTTCCTGTCCCCATCTTACAAGTCTTAGCAAAGGCTCTCTTTCATAATTGAATCCTTTTTCCACAAGGATATGCTGGAGGGTGTCAATAGGATTTTCCTCTTTGCTTAGCATTTTTCCCATTATATCAGTTTGCTCAGATCACTTGCCTTTTCAAGCAGAAATCCAAGTGCTTTTCTGCCGAGGGTTCTTGATCCAACCAATTCAGCGAATCACGTCGGGGTCACCAAATGTTGTTGTTGTGAAGGCAATAATCACTCAAAGACGTAGAGGGTCTAAGTAATGCACGTGCAGAGACGTACAGGGGCAACGTAGTACAACCACCAGAGCTGACTCAAAGCCACCCTTCCTTTGCTAGCTACCTCCTTATATGCTGCTTCTGCCCATGAGATCACCCAGGGCCCAATTGATTAACTGGCAGCACCTGTTTCTGAAGTAGCATGCCAGCTGCATTAACTTATCCCTACCATCTTTATTCAAGCTGGCTGGTCCAAGCTACGTCTGTGCCTACAACAGGGCCACAAAGATGATGGAGTGGAGCATCTCCATTGTGATGAAAGGCTGAGGGAGCTGGAGCTCTTTAGCTTGGAGGAGAGGAGACTGAGGGGTGACTTCATTCATGTTTACAAATCCATAAAGGGTGAGTGTCAGGAGGATAGGGCCAGGCTGTTCTCAGTGATGTCCAATGATTAGGAAAAGGGGCAACGGGTACAAGCTGGAACACAAGAGGTTCCAAAGAAACATAGAATTATAGAATCATAGAATGGTAGGGGTTGGAAGGGACCTTTAGAGATCATCTAGTCCAACCACCCTGCAGAAGCAGGGTCACCTAGATCAAGTCGCATAGGAACATGTATAAGTGGGTCTTGAAGACCTCCAAGGAAGGAGACTCCACAACCCCTCTGGGCAGCCTGTTCCACTGCTCCGTCACCCTCACAGTGAAATAGTTTTTTCTTATGTTTAAGTGGAACTTTTTGTGTTCCAGCTTCATCCCATTACCCCTTGTCCTGTTACTAGCTACTATAGAAAAAAGGGATGTCCCAACCTCCTGACATCTACCCTTTAGATAATTATAAATGTTAATAAGATCTCCCCTCAGTCTCCTCTTCTCCAGACTAAACAGCCCCAGTTCCCGCAGCATTTCCTCGTATGAAAGATGTTCCATTCCCCTGATCATCTTGGTGGCCCTGCGCTGGACTCTCTCCAGCACTTCCCTGTCCCTCTTGAGCTGAGGAGCCCAGAACTGGACACAGGACTCCAGATGAGGCATCACCAGGGCAGAGTAGAGAGGGAGAAGAACCTCCCTTGACCTGTTGGCCACACTCTTCTTGATGCATCCCAGGATGCCATTGGCCTTCTTGGCCACAAGGGCACATTGCTGACTCATATTTAACTTGTTATCAATCAGGACTCCCAGGTCTCTCTCTGCAGAGCTGCTCTTCAGCAGTTTGACCCCCAGCCTGTACTGGTGCAGGGGGTTGTTCCTTCCCAGATGCAGGACTCTGCACTTGTCCTTGTTGAACCTCATGAGGTTCCTCTCTGCCCAACTCTCAAGCCAATTGAGATCTGGCTGAATGGCAGCACAGCCTTCTGGGGAATCAGCCAGTCCTCACAGTTTGGTGTCATCAGCAAACTTGCTCTGTCCCCTCATCCAGGTCGTTGCTGAATATATTGAACAAGACTGGCCCCAGAACAGTGGAACTCCACAGGCCACAGGCCAAACACAAGGAAAAACTTCACTGTTGAGGTGAGGGAGCACTGGAAGGGGCTGCCCAGATGGGTTGTGGAGTCTCCTTCTCTGGAGACATTCCAAACCCACCTGGATGAGTTCCTCTGTGACCTACTCTAGGTGATCCTGCTCTGGCAGAGGGGTTGCACTGGATGAGCTTTTGAGGTCCCTTCCAACCCTTAAGATTCTGTGATTCTGTTAATGGGCTTCTAGAATAGCCAAAGCACCTGTTTTAATGGTAGTGATTTTAGAATGGGCTGCTTTAATGCAGTCTGAAAGACACTTTCTCTCTCCAGCATATGAAATTGAGCTGAGGGTGTCTTGACTATTGTGTTCTGGATCTGTGTAATATGGACAAAACAGGATGGCTCTGGAAGTTCACCATGGGATCTTTATATTATGGAAGTCTCATCTGGTACAATCACAAGTGTAGTTCTGATGTGCTTTTGCCTTTCAGGAGTACCCTGACCTGCACATACCTGTCTCATTCAGAGCAGCTGGCTTTTGAAGACTACCAGTACATGGACTGGGGGAATGCCACACTGCCTCACCTATTACACCACTTCTTGCCATGACAGGGCCAGGCTGGCAGAGCTTTTGGGTGCAGCATGTTTCACCACCAATGCAGGTCATAGGGAGACAAGCTTCTGGATCTTCTTTTCAATCTATGCCTTAGATCAAAGGCTCAGTGTTTCCTGAATAAGACTTATATCTCTCATGCAAAGATGGTAATATACTTGGCCTTATGAATATGGACTCTGCTGCCCTCAGACTGCAACTTCTTCAGTGCTTTATCACAGCTGGCACTTCAGCAGAGTGACCAATGTATGAGGTGTCTCTGTGTAGCTGATGGCAGTGGGCCACACTCCTGTTGCTTTGGAGGTAGTGCCCTGTTAAATCAAACTAATTGTAGTTGATTCTTCCTTGCCTAATTTTGCTCTTCTGTCCTGAATTTAAGTATTTCATAACTTAAAGAAGCAGGACTATGATGAGACCTTTTGGGCTGGATTGCATCTGCATCACCAGAATCTAATGACACTTGTACAACCAGAGTAAGAAGCAGGACTGATGTCTCTGAGTCTTAAGTAAAACTGGTGCATGTTGTGCCAAAACACCTTGTGAGAGTGACTCTTGGGTGACTACTGTTTTAAAGTGTCCAGTATAGCAGGTGAGAATATGCATTTTTGTTTAGATGTAATTTTAAAACAAGCTCATCCACTACCTTTTCCTTAACAGCATCTGTCTCAGCAAGAAAAAAGTGTGTTTTTTGTGTAATGAACCAAAAAGGTGGCTGCTCTCCTGCCAGTGGTATTTGGTGGCCAGCACATGCTGTTTGTTGTATTGTTTTCTTGCATTCTTTGGCATTTAATGCTTTCAACCTGAACAAGCATGAGAGACTGGAAAAGTTTAGTTTGCACAAATATCAGGAAACAGATGTTTTGGGGGATGTGGTTTTTATTTGTTGTGAGTTTTTTTGTTGTTTTTTTGTTTGTCTAAAGCTGCCAACAGACTTTACAGGAGGAGCAACTCTCACAGCCTTCTCTCTTTCCAGGGCTGACAGTTGTATTCCCCCCAGTGATAGAAGGGTTAAACTTGAAGAATAAAAGTTTCTAGTTTAGATGCTGCCTAATTCATTTTAGATGGTAAAATAAGAACCTGTTGGTTGCTGGACTAAAATCTTTATTCATCAGTTCAGTATTTTTCTGCATCTGTCCCACTAAAGCATGGAATCAAAAGCATCAGAAATGGTTGAAGACTATTGAAGAAAGTCTTTGATCCTGTCTGCAAAATACGTTTCCTAAACCGGCACCTCTCACAGAGCTGTTGCGGTATTGCTCCTCACCGTATCATTCACTGAAATCACACTGAAATGGTAACTAGTCAGCTTCCTCCCTGAAGCAGGGATGAAGCAGCTCCATGTCCTGTGCTGAAATCCTCCCTGCTCATCACATCTCTTCAGTGCTTTTTGTATTTGCCAAATTGTTGATTCTGCTGTGCACCTTCCTCCCCTCCTGTTGAGTTTCCAGCTGTGTGTTTATCCTGCTCTTATCCACTGTACCATTATCATCTGTTCACAAATAAGGGGCCTTGTGCAACCATGGATGACTCATCTTTGTGCAGCAGGTCTTCACCCTTGCTGTAGCCCAGCTCCAATGACAGCTTCATCAGCAGGGCCACAGGCATGAAGGGAGAGGGGAGGCTGATGAGACAGCTTTAAGAAGGCAGAGCAGAGTCTAGGGAATAGGCATTCCCAAGAAAGTACCTGAGGCTGGATCAGACAGCTGTAGCCAGCTGTGTACCGTCTAGATGTGGATGCAAACATCACAGTGGACAAAAAATGAGAGCAGCTTGCTCTAGGTACGAGCTGGGAAGCCTCCATAGCTGCATCCCATTCTCCTTGACCCTCCCCTGCCCTGCCCCTTTTCTGGGCTCTTTGCTGAGGGTGGACAAGGTGCAACCCAAACTCACCCAACCCAATGGGCTGAGGCCAGTTATGTGAGGAACAAGGCTGAGTTCTGCACTTGGGCCACAACAACTGCCCTACAGTCTGGGGCAGAGGGGCTGGAAAGCTGCACAGAGGGAAAAGAGCTGAGGGCGTTAACTGACAGCTGGTTGAACATGAGCCAGCAGTGTGCCCAGGTGACCAAGAAGGCCAAGGGCATCCTGGCTTGTATCAGAAAGTGTGGCCAGTATGACCAGGGCTGTGATTGTCCCACTGTGCTGGACCCTGGCGAGGCCACAGCTCGAGTGCTGTGTTCAGTGTTGGGCCCCTCGCTGGCAGAGGGACACTGAGGGGCTGGAGCATGGTCAGAGCCAGGCAGCGGAGCTGGGGAAGGGGCTAGAGCACAAGGGTGCTGAGGGAATGGGGATGTTCAGCCTGGAGAAGAGGAGGCTGAGGGGAGACAGGAGCACTCTCTACAACTCCCTGACAGGAGGTTGGGGTGAGCTGGGGATCAGTCTCTGCTCTCCAATAATGAATGATAGGACAAGAGGAAACAGCCTCAAGCTGCCCCAGGGGAGGTTGAGATTGGAGCTGAAGCTGAACTTTTTCCCTGAGAGGGTTGTCAGTCCCTGTCCCAGGCTGCCCAGGGAGGTGGGGGTGTCCCCAGGCCTGGAGGGATCCCAAAGTCGTAGAGTTGAGGTGCTGAGGGCCATGGGTTAGTGGTGGGCTGGGCACTGTGAGGACTTGGACTCCAGCAGCTTCAAGGGCTTTTCCAACCAAAATGATTCTATTTTTTTCTTTTCCTATGACTTTCTCTGTGCAGAGTCCCGCAGGGGAACAGCCCTGGCCCCACTCCCGCCGCCTCACCCGTCCGCCGCAGGCTGCAGAGCCACCGTCCTGCCCAGGCCCCTGGGGCAAGCCACTCCCGCCGACCTCTCCACAGCCTCTGCATGACATGAGCTGTCCCGTCACTTCTGCCACACTCCTCTGGGTTGTGCTCGGGTGAGGCCACGGCCATGGCGGACCCGGCGGCCGTGGAGGAACTCGTTAAGCTCAAGTACTTGTCACTGGTTTCCAAGGTCTGCGCCGAGCATCACCTGGGTAACTGAGGCGGGCGCGTGCTGGGGCTGTGGCGTCTGTCATGTTACGGGGCCTGACGGCGGTTGTGGGGAGGGCTCTTGTAGCTGTTTCTGTCGTTCAAGGACACAGGTTTCAACTTCAGGGGATTTAAAAAAAACACAATTAATCTTGTTTTTTCTTCAAAAAAAAATGTCACCAGAGTGAAAAAAAATGCTTCCGTCCGGGCTCCTGCGAAAGGACTTTGAATGTGACAAGCGGCGTGCTGTCTTTCCCTAGGCAGATGGACGTATCTGTGTTGCTGGGGGAAAGAGCTTTTATCCAAATATGAAGCGATTATGTTGCCTTTTCATTGCTTGTTCTAATTTACTTTCTGCTTTGTTTCTTCGCAGCCGAGTTTGTGATAAGTCTTGCTGAGAAAAATACGGTTTGATACATTTAAAGCAGTTCTTCTGAAGAATGGCACCGACTTCACTGTAAGCCAGAATATTGTTTATGTGTTCTTCTTGAGTTGGGGTATTTTATGGAGCTTTTTGTTTTAAAGAGAGAGATGTGAGGAATGATTAATGGTTTTCCTCAGCTGGAAGATGATGTGCTAATTAGCTTTTGAATATCCCAGCCTCATCAAGCCATACCTGTCCCTCCCTCCTCCTTTTCTGAGAACCTTTGTAGTCTTTCCAAAGAGTCCTTCTGAGGACTTAGAAGTGTTTATTGACTTTTTGAACATATGAAATGTAGAAGAAACAACTTTTCCCAAAAAGAAATGCTGTCCTAAGTGGTGCTTCCATGCTGGGTTCACGAGTTCCTCAGGAATAAGTGTAGTTGGTTTAAATGTGAGTGATTAAAAACGACAAGTAGAATGGAATTATCATCATCGATTTTGGATTCAATATATACATCTTTCTAGGATGTAGTCCAGTGAGACCTTCTGAAAATGAACCTGTGTCTTCAGAATTGGTCTATTTTGTCCTGCTGATAAACTCTCACTTGTGCCTTCTAATAAAGCAAAGTCATTCCTTAAAGTATTTTCTTTGCTTTTCCAGGATTCCCTTATTAGTAATTTGCTGCATCTCATACAGATGATGCGGCCTCCACCAAAACCATCTGCGAGCAAAGGTACACATCATCTCGTTGTTTTTATTGGTTCAGTGTAAAAAAGAGAAACAGAACTCTTGGGCTTTTATAGTTTTTGGCCACGTTTGGTGAGATTGATGTAGTTATTGTAGTTTTACAAGGCAAGACTTTGTCTTGTATTGTTGCAGTGAGAGTCTCTTGGTTGTTAGTGGTAGAGTAACAAAACTGAGTAGGCACTAGAAACATACCAAGTACACTACTTAGAGTTAATTTCTTCATTTCACAGATTCATTAATATCAGGATTTTGTTTGTAGGAAGGTAACATTGTAATCTGTTAATTGAATCTCTGTCAAATCTGTATCAGTGTTTGCATTCAAGTGAAAGTGAAACTTTATAGTGAATTATAGAACACTTAAGAGTGAGGCATTCTAACTCTTCTAACTTTGGGATGTTTTTGGTTTGTTTTAAATCTCACAATCAGAGACAGCTGTCAAACCCAAATCTGAGAAGGAAAAACTGAAGGAATTGTTTCCAGCCCTTTGCAGGCCAGACAATCCCAACATCAGGGTAAGGTCATAAATTCAGCTTTCTTTTATGACTATATGAAAACTGTCCCCTGCCTCTTTTCCTTGTTAATCTGAGTGTCTGCTGCTAATGTTTGGATAAAAGTAGACTATGAGAAAATACAAAAGAGGCAGAAGACTGGTATTATTGCAGATCATTAGCAAGAGAGAGCTGTTCCAGCAATTGATCCTGGAGTGGATTAGAAGGTCTGTGAGCAGTAGGTGGAGAGAGGTTCTCTTCCCTCTCTACTCTGCCCTCATGAGGCTGCATCTGGAATATTGTGTCCAGTTCTGGACCCCTGTTCCAGAAGGACAGGGAGCTGCTGGAGAGAGTTCAGTGCAGGGCCACAGATGAAGGGAGTGGAGCATCTCCCTGGTGATGAAAGGCTGAGGGAGTTGAGGCTCTTTAGCTTGGAGAAGAGGAGACTGAGGGGTGACCTCATTCATGTTTACAAATCCATAAAGGGTGAGTGTCAGGAGGATGGGGCCAGGCTGTTCTCAGTGATGTCCAATTATAGGACAAGGGGCAACGGGTACAAGCTGGAACACAAGAGGTTCCAAAGAAACACAAGGAAAAACTTCTTCCCTGTTGAGGTGAGGGAGCACTGGAAGGGGCTGCTCAGATGGCTCCTTCTCTGGAGACATTCCAAACCCACCTGGATGAGTACCTGTGTGACCTACTCTAGGTGGTCCTGCTCTGGCAGGGGGGTTGCACTGGATGATTTTTCGAGGTCCCTTCCAACCCTTAAGGTTCTCTGAATACTTGCAAGATGAGGCTCATCTTCTTGGTGACAGGAAATTTGTAACCTGGCCTTTCTTACATGATGTTCAGAGAAATGATGGATTTACAAACTAGATAAAAATTCTGGATGTTTAGGTGCTATTTAATGCTAAAATATTATGTATTTTATATATCTGTAATAATTTGAGGTGGGAGATGAAAGCAGAACTGTCTCAATATTGTGGGAAAATAGGGGGATATGTTACTCTTTTTTTTTTATATCACGTATTGTCTGATCTTTTCTTATCTGACATTCTTTCTAAATAGATATACATAGAATCACAGAGAATGGTAGGGGTTGGAAGAGACCTCTAGAGAGATCATCTAGTCCAGCTTCTGTAGATTAGTTCTCTGTGACAGACTTTTTAATCAGCCTTCTTACAGAAGGATTCCCTGTTCTTAGAGAATATGCTGGATGAAGATGATGTGAAAGTGGCAGCTGATGCACTAAAAGAGCTTGAAGCTCTGATGCCTAGTGCAGACAGGCACAACAAGCAAAGGAGCAGTGACCACCAGTAGGTTTCTAGTGTCTCTTTGAGGGATGGATAATGCCTGCTCACTCTATTGTCTCTGGAATTTCTCACTTCAAATCTGTAATGTTTGTTTAGGGCAAAGAAAAGGAAGAGGAGCCGAAGTTGTAGCAGGGACAGGAAGAGAAGACGTAGATCTCACTCAAGGTCTTGTTCTAGGACTCGGGATAGGAACAGGGGAAAATCCAGGTACAGATCAAGGAGTAGAAGTCGAAGTCCCAGTAGGGACCATAAGGAGAGAGATAAATACTCTGAGAAGAGCAGTGAGAGATGGAGAGACAAGCACATAGACCGCCCATCACCCGAGGAGCCTTCCATTGGAGACATTTGCAATGGCAAAGTCACAAGTATAATGCAGTTCGGATGCTTCGTGCAGCTGGAAGGACTAAGGTACCTTCTGATGTTCACAATAAATCTGTTACTATTCCACCTGACTTCTCTTTTCTGCTAGTAACTTGAGGTTATGAAGTTACAAAAAGGGATGTTGTGTTTTGATGCCAAAATGAAGGCTAGTTCAGAAGAAGAAATTTGACAGCAGTTTACATGAGCTGTCAGTGGACAACAAAATCCTTTAATCCAGACTCTGAATGAGCTGAAAGATTGTCAGATTAACAGTGTCTAACATCTCATGCCCCTCTGTCCGTTGCACCTCCAGGAAGCGTTGGGAGGGCTTGGTCCACGTGAGAGGGACGTGTTGCCAATGTCGCCGACATTGTGAGCAAAGGCCTAAGAGTAAAAGTCAAAATGTTGTCCTAGGCTGGATCCAAAACCAGCCTGAGCATGAAGGCTCAGGATAGGAACAGGGCATTCTATAGTGCTTATAATAAATAGGGTTTGTGGTGTTTTTTAAATATTAATGTCTCTTTTTTGCCATTTTCTGCTCTTTTTGATTAAAACTAATACATAACACTAATGGCAATTTATTTAACTTAAAAAAATTGAGTTACTGTTCAGTATTTAAGTGGCATCTTTTCACTCCATTTCTGTAGGTTCTTTTTGATGTAACATTTTTAACAGTTTTTTAGCTTGATCTGTTAGCTAAGTGACAAGGCAAACTGTTGCTGTGTTTGTCTTCCTTTGTCAGTATGACAGAAACATTTCATTTTAAAGGAAATCACTGCCATTACCAGGACAGGGTAGAGTGTTCCAGGATTTGGGGGAGTGTACTTGCCTCATAATACCAGCTGAAAAAAAAAGGGGGCTGCAAAATAGCTTGTTTTGTGTATGGGTTGTTGTTGGCAGTAATCTGCTTGAGAGATATACTCTGAGAAGCATCACAGAATCACAGAATCTTAAGGGTTGGAAGGGACCTTGAGAGATCATCCAGTCCAATCCCTCTGCCAGAGCAAGACCACCTAGACTAGGTCACATAGGAACTTGTCCAGGTGGGTTTGGAATGTCCCCAGAGAAGGAGACAAGGATCGGTGTTAATAGATAAGGAGAAGTCAAGTATATATAGAGCTAATTGATTAATCAATCTAATGCAGGATGTTGATCAAGACACTGGGGAAGACTTGAACCCAAACCGGAGGAGAAACCTGGTTGGAGAAACCAATGAAGAAATCTCCATGAGAAACCCAGATAGACCCAGTCACATGTCCCTGGTGAATGCCCCAGAGGTAGAGGATGACAGCCTGGAAAGGAAACACCTCACCAGAATCTCAGACCCAGAGAAATGGGAAATAAAGCAGGTGTGTGTTATTTTTATTCAGGATGAGTCAGTAAAATTACTAAGGAGTTTCATGAAGTAGAATACAGCTCCTTGATTGTTTGTGTAATTTACTCTTTACCTCTAAATTGCTGCCTTCTTGCAATTTGGACCTTCTGACTTTAATTTCTAATTATGAACTTTAGCCCTGCTTTGAGGAGGAGGTTGTACTAGGTAACCTCCAGATCTCACTCTGACCTGGAGGGATCACCATGCAATAGGTGGTATTTGATGACCAGTGCAGTGCTGTCTTTACACTGGTTGTGTTTAAAACAACAAAAGGACTATTTACTCAGATACTGGATGACTTGGGTAGAGATGTGCCAGAATGTAGGACCATTCCTTGGTCCTGAAATCACAACATTCCTTTGTTTCTGTTTTACAAGTCTGGCAGCAGCATTGGAACAGATCTTGTAGGTATGAATTGCATTTGTTCATTGGGACGAATTCATGCTGTTATTTGTTCTATTATCAGATGATTGCAGCTAATGTGCTTTCCAAGGAAGAGTTTCCTGACTTTGATAAGGAGACTGGGATTCTTCCTAAAGTTGATGATGAAGAAGGTAGTATTTCCAAGTAGTCTTGTTGTGTGGTTTTGGATGTGTTTTGATTCAACAAAGAGATGATGATGATGATATAAATGGATGTGAAGCATGCTACAATTTGCTATCATCTTAAACAAATGGAAGAAGAGTTGCTCCAGCCCTTTTATTAGTGACATATTTGGTTGTGTCCTGCCTATACAGTCTTTTAATTTATGATGTTTTCATCTAAGTGCATCATAGTGAAGAATACACAGGAAGCACTGTTTGAAGAGGTACTTCTATGTACCTGAAAGATGACAAATTTAACTTCTTTATAAAAATTGTCACTTGTGTTTTTTAGATGAGGACCTTGAGATTGAGTTAGCGGAAGAAGAGCCACCGTTCCTTCGAGGTCATACTTGTAGGCACAGATATAGCTTGGACCAGCCAGCTTGAATAAAGATGGTAGGGATAAGTTAATGCAGCTGGCATGCTACTTCAGAAACAGGTGCTGCAAGTTAATCAATTGGGCCCTGGGTGATCTCATGGGCAGAAACAGCATATAAGGAGGTAGCTAGCAAAGGAAGGGTGGCTTTGAGTCAATTCTGGTGGTTTTACTATGTTGTCTGTGTATGTCTCTGCATGTGCATTACTTAGACCCTCTACGTCTTTGAGTGAATATTGCCTACACTACTACAACACATACTAAACAGAGCATGGATATGAGTGCCATTGAAATAGTAAAGGTAAGAGAGTTCCAAGACTAAAACCAAAATATTCAATTTAATTTAAAAATATTTGGAAATTTAACAGCCAGTTTTCTGCTTGGACATTACTTAGAGCCCCTGAAGAACATTACCACTGAACTGAAGATCTTTCCTTTACTTATAAAACTGAATTTTAAACTGGTGACAGTGAAGTGGAATAATAGAATCAAAGTGAGCACCAGCAAGCATTTCACATAATGTGTTAGAACATGCTTTCTCTGTTGTGTTTTTCTTATCTTTGGAAAGTAGAAGGTGGTAGAGAAGTAGTTAATTTTCATTGATTGTGTTCATAATCTGACTGAATGCTGTAGGGACGCTCCATATGAATCATGACCATAGAAGTTTGACCTGGGTAACGGAAATAGCCTGGAAGTCAAACAGATAAAAAGTTAACATCTTTTAAAGCATCTTCAGACAACTCTTCTGAAGGACAGTGATGATAATTGAATGATTGGGAGTGCTTGACATCTTCTTTTTCTTGCTTTGCAGAATCCGGATGGTTCCTTGTCCCAGGCTGCAATGATGCAGAGTGCTTTAGCTAAAGAAAGACGAGAACTTAGGCTCAGAGAGAAGCAGAAATGGATTCTATCCCCGTGGGACTCAACATACACTGGGTGGATCCTCTCCCTGATGGTATGTCTGAACACCTTTTAAGTGTGAAGTGTTCTTTTTTGGGTGATAATTGAGCACTTGTTACTGTCTGTCTTTAAAAGTAAGGCATAAAAGAAATGCTTTTCCACTGAAGTGGAAATAGGAGTGTCAAGGGAAATGTACAGGATAGCTTGCTATCCATCAAGGATGCATTACTAAAAGCTGTGATGGATGGTGAAGCAATTTTTTACATGGAGATTAATGTAATAGCAGGAGTATACATATAGGATGTAAAGAAATACTTAAATCCACAACTATAGAAGGCAGGGATGGATAATTGAACAGTAGGAACAGGATCATCAGGGTCTGTGCTGTGTGAACATAGATGTAATGGTAGAATTGTTTCTTTTCTAGTGGATGGAAGGCAAATAGCTGTAAACATGAGAGGTATTGGGATGATGCCCAATGATATCCCAGAGTGGAAGAAACATGCCTTTGGCGGCAACAAAGCTTCTTATGGTAAGAAGACTCAACTTTCCATCATTGGGCAGAGAGTCTCCCAATCTTCAGACTGAAGGAGCAGCTGATACAAGTAAGACTTTTGAAATGGCATTCTGGTTTGAGCAAGCAATATTTGCAAATAAATATTTCTTGGTTTAACTTGCTGACAGGTGAATAGTTGATACTTTTAAATTAAGAACTGTAGTTGGGACTAATTATTTTAAAGGATTAAGTCTGTATTTTAATAAAGCTCCAGGAATTTATTGACTTAAGTAAAAATTGAAACTGAGATCATGTTGGCAAGGAGTTAAGCAGTTTTCTGACTTCAGTAAGGGCACTTACATGATTTTTTGTCTGGGTCACCTGGAGCAAGAGCAGTAGATGCTCAATCTAGTCCTAGAGAGACTATATTGAGTTTGTTTGTTTCTTTACATTTTGACAAATGTATCTGTTCCAACCTTTTCTAGGCTGTACATGACAACCAGATTCTGATTGTTATTGGAGAGACAGGATCTGGGAAGACAACACAGATTACCCAATACCTGGCTGAAGCAGGCTACACGTCAAGAGGAAAGATTGGATGCACTCAGCCTCGCAGAGTGGCTGCAATGTCTGTTGCAAAGAGGGTGTCGGAGGAATTTGGTTGCTGCTTGGGACAAGAGGTGAATTTCCATGTTGAAGAACATGCCAGAATAAGCTTGAGGAAAAATTAAGAAAGATCAGTAGTGGAGCTGGTTTGCTTGGATGTCCATGTATTTGTTCCTTTGTAGGCTGTAAAATGAGCTTGCAGAGTAACCAGACTGGGAATTAATGGTGCCAATAACTTAATTCTGTAGCTTTAGTTTCTGTGCAATTCTTTTTTTTTTTTTTTTCCCCCTCTAGGTTGGCTACACCATTTGATTTGAAGATTGCACTAGCCCTGAAACTGTTATCAAATACATGACATGGTATGTTACTGAGGGAGTGCTTGATAGACCCTGATCTCACCCAGTATGCCATTATCATGCTGGATGAAGCCCACGAGAGGACCATACATACAGATGTGCTCTTTGGACTCCTCAAGAAGGTAATGTAGCATTTAATTTTGATTGCTTCTGTGTCCTTGGTCTGCTATGTATGGGTAAGAGCACACAGGGAAAGTCAAGGTGACACAAGTCAAGTTCATTCCTGTGCTCTAAGAGTCAGTTCTGAAGCAAAGCTCCTAAGGGTTTGGAGTCCAGATTTTCATAAGATGAGCCTCTGTGTGAAGACAAAGCAAGCAAAATTCATCAGAAACCATAAGAACTGGCAGTTCAAACTGCTTATAATGATGGATGAGCAGAGGAGTGTTCTTGCTTTGTTATTTCTTTGACAAAGGCTTTCTGATAGATGCTGCTAAGAAAGGTTTGAAATGTGACCTTAGTGGTCAATTGTTTAGCATTTTTGGATACTGGATGAACTACCTCTCTACTCTAGACATGAAACCACTTGATACTATTGGTCTTATTTCTCTGACTTGAGTCAAATGCTCTATGTTAATATTCCCGAAGGCAATAAATGACTTGAGAACTTTCTGTCCTGCTGTAGACAGTGCAGAAGTGACAGAATATGAAGCTGATAGTGACATCAGCAACGTTGGATGCTGTGAAATTCTCTCAATACTTTTATGAAGCCCCAATCTTTACAATTCCTGGCAGAACATACCCAGTAGAAATTCTGTACACAAAAGAGCCAGAAACAGATTATTTGGATGCAAGTCTGATTACAGTAATGCAAATCCACTTAACAGAGCTACCAGGTGAGTGGTTGAAGGTTATCAGTGGTTCAAGGATCTTTCTATAAGTCAGGGATTGTGTATTAGTAACATGAGCCAAATGCTCCCAGCACTGTCTTCTATTTGCAAATGCAATAGATAAAATGCTGAGGAAGTTGGGTGAAAGACTGAAGTATGTTGATTCTGGCAAAGAGTTGTTGCCCAGTGGCTAGCAAAAGTTGGGGATCTTCTTGCTTTAAATGGAAAAGATGAGGAATGGGAATGTGATAATGCAGGAGTTGTACTGAACAGAACTGATTCTGTGGATGTTTTAATTTACTTCCTGTGTAGGTGACATTCTGGTTTTTCTGACTGGAAGAGATTGACGCTGCCTATGAAATCTCTAGGACCTAATGTTCCAGAGTTCATTATCCTACTAGTATATTCAGCTTTACCCAGTGAAATGCAAACCAGGTTCTTTGACCCAGCCCCACCAGGAAGCAGAAAGGTAATTTCAGCTGAGTGTAGCTTCATCTTCTGCTGATGTATTTTAATAGTAGAGTGTATTACACTGCTTATATGAAGCTTAGAGCATGGTTTTCATTATGTATGTGCCCATAGATGTTATCTAAAAATTTGTAAATGTATATAAAAACATTTGGTGTAGCACACTCCTGAGTGGGATCTTCTTGATGTGTTTTTTAATGCTGCCTTTAAAGAATATTAACTTTAGCAAAATGTAAATGCAGTTCTTTTTGGATGGATGGAAATTTCCTGCCAAACAGCTAGTGAATATCTAGAGACATAGCCTCTGGAAGATTATTCTCTAAATATAGACTGTGTTTGAGAGATAAGGAAAAAAGATTCTTCCTGCAGTCAGTGCAGCCTGCTTAGAAACTTAGAATAATCTTTCACTTGCTCCTTTTAATTGTTGTTTTTATCATGTTCTTCTCCATATTGCCCAAATCTACACTAAATATAGATACTTAAAACCATCTTTGACTGTACTTCCTGTTCCTCTGTGAACGCATTTCCCCTTTCAATGTTAAATGACAGTAGTTGCATTTGTAACAAACTGCTTTTTATCAGGTAGAATGGATTGTTTGAGCTTTGGCAGCCAGGCACAGATCTGGTACTGAATGAACCTGTTGTTTGCAGGTTGTCATTGCCACCAACATCGCTGAGACATCTCTGACTATTGATGGGATAGATTATGTAGTGGATCCTGGCTTTGTAAAGCAGAAAGTTTACAATTCCAAGACTGGAATTGACCAGCTGGTTGTTACACCCATTTCACAGATAGGCATTCTGACTTTCTTTTTTTCTCCTTTTTCATTTCCCCTGATAATGTTTATCTTGATGATGTGTTGTCCAAGCACGTGGAAGTAAAGTGAGACAGAGAATCCTTGAGGTTGTGCCTAAGGAATACATCCTTCCCTGGGCTGTATTGGAAATATCTTTCTTTACAAGTAAAATAATGACTCACTTTTACTCCTTTTCACTTGTGCTTGTTTGCACCTGCTCACTGAGATGCCTTCTTACCTTTAGGCTCAAGCAAAGCAACCAGCAGGAAGGGCTGGGAGAACAGGACCAGGAAAATGCTATAGGTTATACACAGCGTGCTTATCGAGATGAAATGCTGACCACCAATGTGCCTGAAATCCAGAGAACAAATTTGGCTAGTACAGTGCTTTCCCTGAAGGTGGGTATTTCACCAACTTGTAGCAAACCAACATGATCATAAGTGTTTCAATGAATGAACTTCTGTCTTTGAGCCTTATGAAGTACTTCTGTAATTTCACATCCTTCTAGTTGAACAGAGGCATTACATCAAATGCAATTCTCAGGAACTGAGCTTCCTCCTGCATTTCTCTTTTGAGGGTTATAATGTTGAATATCCACCTAAATTGTATATCTCAGCTGCACAGAACAGTCAGTTGCAGGAGGTTTGAGAAACGGGAATGTTATGGGCAGTACACATTTCCTATGTATGTTCCATTTATGTTGTTTAACAGATAAGACAGTGGTTTAGAGTGGTTTATGATCTCTAAACATATGCATCTTCTAAGTGTGCACCATCCCTCTAGGAGCCTGCAAACTGGATCTAACCCAATACATAGCAGCTGAGGGAGCTGCTGCCTTTCCCTTTTTCTGGGAACAAGGGGAAGGATGGAGACATATTTAGTGTCCATTCAAGGTGTCAACCCACACTGGTTTACAAGGCAGGAAGTCCTCAAAACCAGCATTCAGTCTGTCTGTCCTCAATTGAATCTTCTTGCTTGAGAGATTTATGGGACTGGACCAAAGAAACAAACTGGAAGATTGAAACCCATGGGCCAGCATGGGTTATCTCAGTGTAGAAGTACAGCCATGTAGCCCTGATGGTGGTTACAGACAGGATAAGGCCATGAGGCTGTTGTTACCTAAAGTTCTGTAGTGCCTCACTGTTTGATTATGTACATCTGGAGTTTGGTGTTTTCCTTCTCAGTGTTTTAACTTGGGTTTTCTCCACTCTCTCTGTCCAGGCTATGGGCATCAATGATTTGCTCTCCTTTGACTTTATGGATGCTCCCCCAATGGAAACTCTCATCACTGCCATGGAGCAGCTGTACACCCTGGGGGCTCTGGATGATGAGGGACTTTTCACTGACTTGGGTGTAGGGTAGGCAAAACAAAACACTTGTTAGCACTGAATGAGTTGCAAATATTTAGGGGGTGACATGAGAGTAGTTGTATAAAGACTTGATTTGCCTTTCCTATTATTCTCTTGTGTTCTGTTGTTAGCTTTTCACTTACCTTAGTTGTATAACTTCTGCTTTTTAAGGAGCAGCTATTATTTTGCCTTACTCTTTAAGTAATGTCTAAACATTTCCTATAAGTATTGAAATACTCTTCTAATAGTGAATATAGACAAATAATTTACTTTATGTTAAGTTCTTCTGGGTAAAGCACACTGCTTTGGGAAGGAAGCATGGGAGAAAAGACATTGCTATCTTTTGCACTGAGATATTGCAGGCCATCCTGAAACAGGTTTCTTGCAGATGGCAGAATTCCCCTTGGAGTCTATGTTGTGTAAGATGTTGATCATGTCTGTGCATCTGGGATGCAGTGAGCAAATGCTGAAAATAGTCTCCATGCTCTCTGTCTGGAATGTATTCTACAGGCCAAAGGTAAAGAGTGCAGCCAAGAAGCAGCAGTTGTTGCAGTTTGGGTGGTTTTTGTTTACCTGCTTTCGGTGTTAAGAAAGGACTGAGCATATTTGCCAAAACAAACCTGTAGCTTGGTTAGACTGTTTGCGTGTGTGTTACATTTCTGATATAGCTTTTAGTTAAACACCCTGTAGCTGTGGATGTTGGTGGTCTCTGCAGATGGGAAGATGGAAGTTACAAGTCTCACGTGCTTTGTGGTACTTCCTAAGTAAACACATACAGCCCCTAAACCAAATCAGTCCCAGCTCTGAATGTATTTCTTCATGACAGTCCTATCCTATGCTGATTTAAGTCAGCAAGGAGCAGACTCTGCCTTGGTAGGATTCCTCAAGAGCAGACTCCTCTTGAATCCATTATTTCTTCATTATGATGGCATGCTGCCATTTAGTTTCTGAACTTCACTTTCCATCTATGTAGCCACAGCATTTGATTAATGTTTTATCTGCAGATTGGAGAAGTGGGAAGATGTGGGGAGGTCAGTGAGGTCAAAGCTACTGCTTTATTGATGAGTAATTGAGGTTGCTTCTAGAGCAATGAACAACTAGTTAGTTCAGTGCATACATACAGTGCTTCCTACAGTATAAATGAGCCATTTGCTTTGAAGTGTCCTTTCAAACATGGGGACTGAAATGGAATAAAAAGTATCAGTTAAAATTAAAAAGTTCTTAATCTTTTCTAGTCAGATCCTTGTCACCTTTAGGAGAGTCTACATGAGGTCTCTCTTTGGTGAGTTCCAGGCTTTCCTTTCATAAAAGCATGGTTTGGGCTTAGTGAGAGTAATGCCAGGGACCTTTAGATTCACATCACTTGGTCCTTAGTCACTCACCACTCCAAATTTTGTGTTGTCTTCTCAATCTTACATCATCTGTTTCTTGGTAGACTTCAAAAGTCTCCAGGGAACATGTTGGCACAAGGCTTGTCTTGATGATGTGGATCCCTGATTGATACCTCCTTTATGTGTTAACATAAACATGTACTTGCTGATGAGAAGAAAGCCAAGTTCCATCAGACAGAAGGTGACCACTTCACTCTGCTGGCTGTCTACAATTCCTGGAAGAATAATAAGTTTTCAAATCCCCGGTGCTATGAAAATTTCATTCAGGCCCGATCCTTACGCAGGGCACAGGACATCTGCAAGCAGATGTTGGGCATTATGGACAGATGAACACATCTAGAAGGACAAGTAGTGACTTTTTCTTGGGTGTTCTTTCACCAAAATGTGCTAATCTGATATTGGTAGCTGCACCTAAATCTAGAGAAAACTCTTGTCTGGTAGACACAAGCTGGTTGTGGTATCCTGTGGGAAGGCAACGGTTCGTGTCCAGAAGGCCATTTGTAGCAGTTTCTTTTGAAACACAGCAAAGAAGGATCCTAAGGAGGATTATCGGACACTCATTGATCAACAAATGGTTTATATACACCCATCCAGTGCTCTCTTCAACAGGCAGCCAGAGTGGTAAGTAAAGCAGTATCATCTGCTTTTTCTGTTTCAGCTCAGACCTTATAACTGAAAAGGTTGTGACGTGCACTCTTTGTGCACAGATCAAAGCACAGGCTGCTGATTTCTCACCAATGAACAGAATGAGAGAAGTTTCAACTCTACTTTTGGCTCTTTCTGCTTCTAAAGTTAGTGACCCAGCAGAGATGAGACTGACTTTTTCAGCCAAGGCCAAGCCTGAAGTTCTGTGTTTCTGTATTGTGATGTGAGTTTAAAACACTGAGGGCTGAGAGGAGGGAGGGAGGGAGAGACAAGGAGCGGGAAGAGAGAATTGTTATGTAGTTCTGTGCTGAAGGGTAGGAGAGGAAAAAAAAAGATAGCTCTCAGGATGATTCTTTTGGAGCCTGCATTGGAGCTTATAAGGAGCCTTATGCTGAAGGAGGGTCAAATGAAACAGGCTGCCCAGGGAGGTTGTGGAGGCTCCTTCCTTGGAGATCTTCGAGACTTGCCTGGACATGTTCCAGTGAGACCTGCTTTGGCAGGGGGGTTGGACTAGATAATCTCTAAAGGTCCCTTCCAAACCCTACCATTCTGTGAAATGGAGATAAAGGGGAAAATGTAAATACTCAAGCCCATGTCTTATCAGCGGGATCTTGACCAGCTTGAGAGTTTGGCAGAGAGGAACCTCCTGAGGTTCACCAAGGGCAAGTGCAGAGTCCTGCATCTGGGGAGGAACAACCTCTTGCACTAGGACAGGCTGGGAGTGACTTGCTAGAGAGCAGCTCCAGGAGAGAGATCTGGGAGTGCTGGTTGATAATAAACTAACCATGAGCCAGTAACGTGCCCTCGTGGGCAAGAAGGCCAATGGCATCCTGGGGGCATCAAGAAGAATGTGGGCAGCAGGGTGAGGGAGGTTCTGTTCCCCCGCTGCTCTGCCCTGGTGAGGCCTCATCTGGAGTACTGTGTCCAGATCTGGGCTCCCCAGCTCAAGAGGGACAGGGAACTGCTGGAGAGAGGCCAGCACGGGGCTACCAAGATGATTAGGGGACTGGAGCATCTTCCTTATGAAGAAAGGCTGTGGGCCCTGGGGCTGTTTAGTCTGGAGGAGACTGAGGGTGGACCTCATTAATAGTTACAAATATCTAAATGGTGGGTGTCAGGAGGTTAGGGCATCCCTTTCTTCTATGGTATCGAGCAACAGGACAAGGGGTAATGGGATGAAGCTGGAACACAAAAAGTTCCACCTAAACATAAGGAAAAATTATTTCAGTGCTGAGGTGAGGGAGCCCTGGCCCAGGATGCCCAGGGAGGGTGTGGAGGCACCTTCCTTGGAGGTCTTCAAGACCCACTTGGACACATTCCTGTGTGACCTGATCTAGGTGGGACCTGCTTCTGCAGGGGGGTTGCACTGGTTGATCTCTAAAGGTCCCTTCCAGCCCCTACCATTCTATGATCAAGAATCTCTTCTTGTTCAGAAAAAACCCTGATTTCCAAAGTTGCTGTCCCTTTTTTGCAGGGTGGTGTATCATGAACTGGTGCTGACCACCAAGGAATACATGCATGAGGTGACAACCATCGATCCTCGCTGTCTGGTGGAATTTGCACCAGCTTTCTTCAAGGTTTCTGATCCAACCAAGCTGAGCAAACAGAAGAAACAGCAGCGTCTGGAACCCTTGTACAATCGCTATAAGGAACCCAACGCTTGGAGGATATCTCGTGCCTTCAGACGACAATGAGCCTCATTCCCTCCTGGACTCTTAATGCTTTTATATCTGTCAGACTGGGATGTTGCAACTGTCCTGAAAGCAAGGACGTTTCCTTTGAAGTTTACCAGAAAATGAGTACTTTCAGAGCTGAAGCACAAGGTGGCAATGTGGGCTCATATCAGCTGCCCTTCAGATTCAACAGCTGCCTGACAGATGTCCTGGATCTCCTCTGTCTGTTGCATCGTTTCAGAAATGGTTCTTGAATCACTTCTTTAGGTGTTCCTCTTCTAGGAGACAAAACCTAAGACTCAGAAATCTGGGCACTGAGTTGAACAGCATCAAAAAGATAATTATTAAAAAAATAGTTGTTCACCGACCATACTATTCTGAATGACCAGACAAGTAGAGACTGGAGCAGTTAGTTTCATTACCCTGCTAGAAGGGGATTTATTTCTACTTCCACTCTTGGACAGTGGCTGTTTTTTAGGAGCTGCTTGTTCTTCATTTTTCCCATCGTTTCCTATCCAGTCTTTTATTCAAGCCATCTGTGGTGAGATATTTGGCATCTGTGGCTTTGGGATAAGGCAGGAAAAATCCCTTGAAACCCATCTAGAATGTCAGTTACACTTGGACAATGACACAGGTCAGACCGCAAGTATTATCTTTCATCACCATCTCCCGTGTGCTGAAGACTTGTCTATTGCACACTAATTAACCACATCCACTCTATAGCATGACTCTGTGGCCATAAGTGGTTACAGATGTTTAGATTTTCTATACAGTGTCATGTGTTTTATTTCCACTTTACAATGGTTGGTGACATCACAACTCATGACTTCTTGTTTTTAAGGGAATATGCTCTCACAGCTAAAATGTCTGTAAAACAAGTTCCTTGTTGAAAAAGAAACAGACTATCTAGTGTGTCCTGTGTCATGCTGAAGCTATCTAGAAATGGTTTTTTTTCCTATTACAAACACAAGAAACTTATTTGACTCCATAGCTGCAGCTACCCTATTTTTATTGCTTCACTTTTTTCTTTCCCAAAGCTGAGACATTGGCTAAAATTACTGTTGAAATGAATATGAGACTGGTTGTTTTACACTCTATGAACTTGAAGACTGTTTCACACTGAGAGGTAGCTGTAATGAAAATCTGTATCAAGTCTACAAAGGTGAGCAGGGATGTTGTATATACTGTTTTATTATGTTGTATAAATGCTCTGAGCTTCTTATATCTTCGTAAGGTTAAATAGAATTAGAAAGTTCCTGAGTTTTGAGGCTTTTTTTTTTAAGACAATTGTGCTTTTGAATAGTCTTCTAAGCATGTTTTCCTTCCATGAGCTCTTAGCTGCACCTGTTACAGTTTTCTATGAAAGCTTGTACTGGACTTTTCAAAAGTCAGCTGAAAGATGTAAAAATAAATGTTGTACAGCATATTTGGAGATGTTGCTGTCCCAAATTCATTTTGTATTTGCTTCTCTTTCTGATACACTCTTGGGGAACAACTGAGTGAACAGTTGTCATCTGGTTTGTGTTATTTCTTTCCTTGGTGTAACTTTTTCAGTAAAATTCTAAAATTCAGTTGTAGAAACTTTGTCATGGTGATCTCAGCTGCTTGTTTTGGGAATACTCCGCATCCAAAACCATGATGCAAGAATGCTGGCTTACAAACTTCAACCACTTACACTTTTATGGTTTTTAAAGCAAGGTTTCTTCAACCTGTTACTTCCCTGAGGTTTATAACATCCTATTGTCTTCTGCTGATTATGTGGGTTTTAGTTGGTATATCTTGTGTAAAAACCTGTAAATCAGGATTTTACCTGATCCTTGAATAAAACCACAGACTTAACATTTTATTCTGGCAGTACTTAGATCACTGAAGGGATGTTTTGACCCCTTGGCTGGGGAGGATGTTCCTTGCACTCTAAGTGCTTGTGTAACACTTGGAACCTGCCTCTGTCTAAATGAACTGCCTGATTCTAAATAGTATCAATTGTAGCTCTTCTGGTTCTTTTTGACTGTGCCGAGTTAATGTACTAGAACTGGTAACAAAAGTTTCTTACCTAAAGGCAAAAGTTCTGCTAGCAGAGACCGTGTGTCCAGGCTGGAATGTTTTTGGGGGTATTACATTTAGCATAAGTGCTAAAAATGCAACCTTTGCATGTCTTAGCAGGTCTTGTGCTGCAGACTCTGCTGGTGTGGGGTGGAAGTTTCTATAGACATGCCAGGAGGAATTGTGATAGATCAATGGGCTGAGGCCAGTGCTACACGGTACAACACAACCAAATGCTGAGTCCTGCCCTTGGGCCAGCCACATCAACCACAGGCACTGCTCCAGGCTGGGGCAGAGGGGCTGGAAAGCTGCTGGAGGGAAAGGACCTGGTGATATTAATTGACAGTAGCTGAACATGAGCCAGTAGTGTGCCCAGGTGTCCAAGGCCAGTGGCATCCTGGCTTGGATCAGCACTGGTGTGGCAGCAGGACCAGAGCAGGGATTGTCCCTTATGCTGGGCCCTGGGGAGGCTGCAGCTCGAGTGCTATGTTCAGTGTTGGGAAGGGGCTGGAGCACAAGGGTGCTGGGGAGGGGCTGAGGGAATGGGGATGTTCAGCCTGGAGAAGAGGAGGCTGAGGGGAGACAGGAGCGCTCTCTGCAATTCCCTGACAGAAGGCTGCAGGGAGGTATGGGTCTGTCTCTCCAGTAATGAATGATAGGACAAGAGGCAATGGGCTCCAGTTGCCCCAGGGGAAGTTGAGATTGGAGCTGAGGCAGAACTTTTTTTCTGAGAGGGTTGTCAGCCCCTATGCCAGGCTGCCCAGGGAAGTGGAGGGAGCCCTGGAGGGGTCCCAAAGCCATGGAACTGAGGTGCTGAGGGACATGGGTTAGTGGGGGGCTGGGCAGGGTGAGGGTAGGGTTTGGACTCAACGATCTTAAAGGGCTTTTCCAACCATAATGATTGAGATAGATGTGCTTGCCCTAGCTCCAGTCTCATTCCTGCCAGCAGCAAGTACAGCCCTCCCTTGTGCTTGGGTGGCTCCTTCCTTCTAGCAGCATTTGTTAAGGTGTTGAAAAGAGGCTTCAGCTTTAATTCAAGGAGAAAGCTTAGGTTGCTGAAGCACTGGAGTAGTTCTTATACCCACTGTCAGAGCAAAAACTAACTGTGAACAGAGGGGAAAAGTAGAGGTACAGCAAGGGTGAGAGTAGCTAAGCAAGAGTAAATTGAAGGATCACAAGGAGTGCCATTTCTATAAGGGTTTGGCCAAATGGCACCAGCCTTTGGGGGAAGTGAAGAGGCTGTAGATGAAGGCACAAGCTGTATTTACTGGGGTTTGGGTTGGTTTTTTTTTCCTTCTCCTGGGAGACCAAGGAGCAATGTGAAATGTTAAATGGTTCCTCTGAGGAAATCCAAACCATCTGGGAATCTTTCTGCTCCCCAACACCATTGGGGCTTGTGGAATATTTAATACAAGTAGCATGGACTAAGAATTGCTGGTTCCTCTCCCCTCTCTGGTTCCTCAGAGTTTGCTGTGGTATCCCTTACCTGGCTGGGGACCTCATCCTGCTTGTGGAGGTGTGAATCTGAATGAATGGAGCAAACAACCCTCTGTCTTGGGACTCCAGCAGCATGTGCTATAGATCAATTTCTATGTGTTAGCACAGGATTCACAGCAGAAGAATTAACTCACACATTCATGGATACACACACTTACAGGTCCAAACCCAACCTTTTGCCCTTAATACAAGAAAAATAACTACCTTAACCTCATTAATGGGCTTGTTACCAGAGCCAGTGTGACAGAAATGTGCTACTTACACAATGGGGGTTTTGTTTTTTTAGTAATTCACTTTCCATGAGCTTTCTGTGACAATTGCAGAAGGCTGTGCTACTCGCCCATTAACAGCTTGGTGGAATTTCTCATTTCTGAATGTATTGTTCTTTCAAACCACCTGGGAATACAGTGAGTTGAGGATCTGATTTTAACAAAACATGTTTTACGTTGTAGATGTTCTTTAACCTATATAAATCCTCGGCAGTACACAAAGCGGAAGCAAGGCTCGTTTATTCACGGCTGTGCGGCCGATTGAGGTAATTCAGGGGTTCCTGGAGCACGGGGAGTGGAGGAAAAGCGAGGAGAGCCTCCAGGACTAGGCAGCTCTCCTGAGGGGGACGGTCTTATGCTTCTGTGGCAACACTGTGTCATAGGTGCCCTCAAGTTCAGGAACTGCAGCGCCTGGTGAAAGAGCTGCAGGAAACTGTGAGTAGGCTCTGTAGTATTAGAGGGGAAGAAGTGAAGAAAGATGGAGGCTTCCACAATCAGGTGCAAGCCTCCAGTGAATCCAACAAGCCATGGACCCCGGTAACAAAACAAAAGAAAGACAAAGGCTTGTCTTCAAAGCCCTCCTTCTAGAGTGCCCACTACAAATAAGTACAAGGCACTGGCAATGAGGGACTTCGATGAGCAAGTTCCAAAAGGGGAAAACCCACTAGACAACCCATCAGCTGCTCCACCTGCAGTAGGTAATGGACATCGCAGGAAGAGGCGATGGGTGCTTGTTGTGGGTGACTCATTACTACGGGGCACTGAGAGACCCATCTGTGCAGCAGGTAGGGAGTCAAGAGAGGTGTGCTGCCTGCCAGGAGCCAAGGTCAGGGATGTGGCTGAGAGAGTGCCATGGCTCGTCAGGGATGTAGGCTACTACCCCTTACTTGTGTTCCATGTAGGTATGAATAATGTCATGAGGCATGACATCTCCAGGATCCGGATGGATTTTAAAACCTTGGGGGAAGCAAGTAAAAGGTAGAGGGGCTCAGGTTATTTTCTCCTCCATCCTGTTCACTAGAGATAAAGGAGGAGTTTGCAATGGAAAAATCAGCCAAGTGAACTCCTGGCTGAGAGGCTGGTGCCGGCAGGAAGGCTTTGGATTCTATGACGATGGATCCTTCCTTGGGGACTACAGCTTGATAGGACAGGATGGGATTCATCTCTCCCATAAGGGCACTGCAATATTTGGGAGTAGGCTAGCAAATTTAATAAAGAAGCCTTTAAACTAAGGGAATTGGGGGGTGGGGGAGAAGCAAAATAGAACAAGCTGTCCCCTCTAGCTGGGAAACAGGGCAGGACAGGGAATGCAATGATAAGTGCCCTTCATCTGCACACTGGGCTGACCACCCTGAGACAGAGCCAAACCAGGGAGGAACCTCCTGCACCCATCCAGGGAAGCCTGTGTGTTTGAGTAAGCCCCTGCGCTACCTCTACACCAATGCACACAGCCTGGGGAATAAGCAGGAGGAACTGGAGATGTGGGTGCAGGGCTACAACCTCATTGCGGTAACACAGACGGGGGGGACAGCTGCCATGACTGGAGCACAGCCATCGAGGGTTATGTATTGTTGAGGAAAGACAGACTGACAAGGTGTGGAGGTGGAGTTGCTCTCTATGTGAGGGAGCAATTAATGTGTACCGAACTGTGCCTGGGTGGGGATGAGGAGAGAGTAGAGTGCTTATGGGTAAAAATTAATGGGCAGGGCAAGACAGGTGATATTGTTATAGGAGTTTACTACAGGCCACCTGATCAGGAGGAGGAAGTGGATGAGGCCTTCTACGAACAGCTGAGAGCTGCCTCATGATCACAGTCCCTGGTCCTCATGGAGGACTTCAACCACCCTGATATTTGCTGGGATAGCCACACAGCCAAGCACACGCCGTCCAGGAGGTTCCTACAGATTGTTGACGACAACTTCCTGTCGCAGATGATCGAGGACCCAACAAGGAGGAGTGTGCTGCTGGACCTGGTATTGAGGAATGAGGACCTGGTTGGGGGTGTGAAGGTTGGAGGCAACCTCGACTGCAGTGACCATGGGATGGTAGAGTTCAAGATCCTGTGTGGAAGGGGCAGAACACAAAGCAGGACCGTGAGCCTGGATTTCAGGCGAGTCGACATTGGCCTCTTCAAAGATCTACTTGGACGGATCTCATGGGATATGATTCTAGAAGACAGAAGTGCCCATGATAACCGGTCAATCTTCAAGCGCCACTTCCTCCAAGCCCGGGATCAGTGTGTCCCAATGCGCAAGAAAGGAGGAAAAGGAGGTAGGAGGCCTCCATGGATGAGCAAGGATCTGCTGGGACAACTCAGGCAGAAAGCTGCCATCTAGGAGAGGTGGAAACAGGCTAGCTTCTTGGGAAGAGTATAGGAACATTGCCAGGGCATGCAGGGGTACAACTAGGAAGGCTAGAGCACTTCTAGAATTAAATTTAGCCAGGGATGTTAAAGACAGTAATAAGGCATTTTTCAAGTACATCAGCAGCAGAAGGATAGCCAGGGGGAATGTGGGCCCACTACTAAACACAGAGGGTACCCTGGTGACCGAGGATGCAGAGAAGGCCGAATTACTGAATGTCTTCTTTATTTCAGTCTGTACGGCCAAGGCCAACACTCGGGAAGCCCAGTCCGGCAAGGATAACAGGATGGCCAGGACAGCAGAGGACTTGCCCTGGGTGGAAGAGGAAGAGGTTAAAGACTTGTTGGCCAAGCTTAAGGCTCATAAGTCAATGGGTCCTGATGGGATGCATCCTAGAGTGCTGAGAGATTTGGCTGATGGGATTGCTAAGCCTCTCTCCATCATTTTTGAACAATCATGGAGGACAGGTGAGGTGCCTGAGGACTAGAGAAAGGCCAATGGCACTCCAGTCCTCAAAAAGGGCAAGAAGGACAACCCAGGAAACTACAAGCCAGTCAGCCTCACCTCCATCCCTGGAAAGGTGATGGAACAACTCATCCTGAATGTTGTCACTAAACATATGAAGGAAAAGATGGTTATCAGGGGGAGTCAACATTGCTTCACCAAGGGGAAATCCTGTTTGACCAACCTGATAGCCTTCTAGGAGTGCATAACCGGCTGGCTAGATGAGGGGAGAGCAGCGGATGTTATCTACCTTAACTTCAGCAAGGCTTTTGACACTGTCTCCCATAACATTATCATCAGAAAGCTCAAGCAGTGTGGCTTGGATGAGTGGACAGTGAGGTGGATTGAGAGCTGGCTCAATGACAGAGCCCAGAGGGTGGTGATCAATGGCACGGAATCAAGTTGGAGGCCTGTGGCCAGTGGAGTTCCACAGGGATCAGTTCTGAGGCCAGTCTTGTTCAAACTTCTTCATCAACGACCTGGATGAGGGGACAGAGTGTACCCTCAGCAAGTTTGCTGATGACACCAAACTGGGAGGACTGGCTGATTCCCCAGAAGGCTGTGCTGCCATCGGCTTGAGAGTTGGGCAGAGAGGAACCTCATGAGGTTCAACAAGGACAAGTGCAGAGTCCTGCATCTTGGAAGGAATAACCCCCTGCACCAGTACAGGATGGGGATCGAACTGCTGAAGAACAGCTTTGCAGAGAGACCTGGGAGTCCTGATTGACAATAAGCTAAATATGAGTCAGCAATGTGCCCTCATGGCCAAGAAGGCCAATGGCATTCTGGGATGCATCAAGAAGAGTGTGGTCAGCAGGTCAAGGGAGGTTCTTCTCCCCCTCTACTCTGCCCTGGTGAGGCCTCATCTGGAGTACTGTGTCCAGTTCTGGGCTCCTCAGCTCAAGAGGGACAGGGAAGTGCTGGAGAGAGTCCAGTGCAGGGCCACCAAGATGATCAGGGGAATGGAACATCTTTCATATGAGGAAATGCTGCGGGAACTGGGGCTGTTTAGTCTGGAGAAGAGGAGACTGAGGGGAGATCTTATTAACATTTATAATTATCTAAAGGGTAGATGTCAGGAGGTTGGGACATCCCTTTTTTCTATAGTAGCTAGTAACAGGACAAGGGGTAATGGGATGAAGCTGGAACACAAAAAGTTCCACTTAAACATAAGAAAAAACTATTTCACTGTGAGGGTGACGGAGCAGTGGAACAGGCTGCCCAGAGGGATTGTGGAGTCTCCTTCCTCGGAGGTCTTCAAGACCTGCCTGGACACGTTCCTATGCGACCTGATCTAGGTGAACCAACCCAGGAGGGTTGGACTAGATGATCTCTAAAGGTCCCTTCCAACCCCATAATTCTATGATTCGATAATTCTATGAAATCCTCTGTCTGGTCTGGCCATCCACTGAAGTTGGAGCAGGGGGGCTGAACTGATCTGGATATGCTGGTTTATTTGGAATAAAAATGATCTTGTAGTTCTTGTAGCTGGTAGGCCTTTGGCTCAATCTAAACACAGCTCTGTGCTGAAAGCAGGGCTTTTCTCTCGAGTCTAGAAAATTCTCCGAGTTCAACATTGATTCGCTTTTATTAGAAAACACAAAAAAGTGGAAGTGAACTGGATCATAGTGACAAACCCTGGCTCTTTTGGAATGTGGATTTATTTCTGCCACAGCCTGTCAGGCTGTTGATGGAAATTCAGTGTTAGATTTTCTTAAAGTTTAAACTTTGTTTCCTATCAGAGGTGGGGAGAGAAGCCTTAGCAGTTCTTGTGCCTCTCTTGCCTTTGGTTAATTCTCCACCATGACCATTTAGGACTTAAACAAGCATGCTGTAAAAGCTTCTGCTTTGCCCTGTCCTCCTGCCTGGCTGCCTGGGGAGTTGAGGTGGCCTCATGGCCCTTAAGTAGATTTGGTTTTTACTGATGCTGAATATTGTGTTTGCTGTATTCATGATCAAGCTCTTCTCTACAGACCCAAAGCTCTTGGCTTTACTCTGAAGCAGGATTAGTGGGAATTCCCTGGTTGCTTTGGCATCTGAGATTTAGGGTGTTCAAAAAAACAGTAGCTGTCACCAACTCCAGGACTGCAGGCAGCCCAGAAAGCTGTGTGCTGAGAACATGTGCTGTGTGGCAAAAGAGATTCCCTTGTACAGGGAAATTGAACAGAGCCAGGGAGGGGATGAGGAGATGCTGGGTGACACAGGTGGCTGCTGCCAGTGTAGAAAGGTGAGCTCTTAGGCCTTACCCTCTGCTTGAGAAGCTGGAGGCTGTCCTCTATGCATTTCATCTTGGAGGGGCTATTGGATCTCAAGTGTCTTTTCTGTGTTTAATTAGGATTTGGGAGTCAGTCAGGGCAGAATATGCCCTACCTCAGGGTATCTTTAAAGCCTCCAAGCTGAGGGCTTCCCCAGGCCCCACCAGCTCCTGAGCTTCCTACCCCCAAACACAAGTGGGTGGTCTATGAAAGAACAGAGAGTGGATGACAGAGTATGAGGTGCTTCCAGAATCGCACAATGAGGGGAGAAGAAGGGGTTGGAAGGGCCCTCCAGAGCTCATCCAGCTCAACTGCCTGCTAAAGCAGGTTCCCCTTGATCAGGAGGCATAGGAACATGTCCAGATGGGTTTGGAAACCTCCCAAGAAGGAGCCTCCACACCCTCCCTGGGCAGCCTGGGCCAGGGCTCCCTCACCTCAGCACCAAAGGAGTTTTAACATGTTTAAGTGGGACTATTTGTGTTCCAGCTTCTGTCCATTACCCCTTGTCCTGTCACTGGACATTAAAGTTTTGTCCCATCCTCTTGACATCCACTTTTTAGGCACTCAGGACTTTATTTGTTGTATATTGAGTCATGGGAGGCACATTCATCTAAATGTGCCAAAGGCCCCTACCACTGTTCCATGTATCACAAGGCCTGGATGAGGTGGTGGGTGGTTTTCTGGGCAAACTAGGATGAGGCAGTCTCCAACTGGCATAGACCTGGAGCCCTTTTTCTCTAGGTCCAACCCCTGAGGAAACCTCTCCAGAATCAGAGCCTGGGAAGGCCTCCCAGTGACTCTTCAGACTGCTGGGGTCTCTTGGCCCCTACAGACATAAACAAAACAGACACTCCTCAGCCTCTTCTGAGATGTTAGTGCACTTTGCCATGCTCTGCTCTTGCAGTTTCTTTTTACACAAATAGGCAGATTTCCTAATTCCTCTGTTACATGTTCTTGTAAGTGGCTTTCAAATACTATACGTACCATTTGGACTGTTTCAAAGCATTTTTACCTTCAATAACTCTTCCTCTTAGAATCATAGAATGGTAGGTGTTGGAAGCGACCTTTAGAGATCATCTAGTCCAACCCCCCTGCAGAAGCAGGTTTACCTAGATCAGGTCTTCATGGGGTTTAGTTCATTTGTACTGGGATTCTTTTATTATATAGGTAGAAATCAGTTTGGTAGATGCAGTGTCAGGCAGTGAGACATGCTCAGGTAACCCTGGCTGAGGGAGGGGAACTATGTTTCTGCCTCTCAGAAGCAAAAAGGACAGTAATGGTAGTGCCTCTAAAACATCTTTAAAGCTAATTCGGGGAAATGGAAACAGATGATGAGAACATCAGATGCACCTGTTTCAACTAATGAGCTCCACTGAGATACCTTCCTTTTTACTGCTTTGCTTTCTTGCCTGATACCTGGCCATAGTTCCATAATGGCCAAGAGAATGGTTATTAATCTCCTAAGCAGAGATCCTGACTAAGGAGTGACTCCCTGTGATGCAAAGGAATATTCGGCTCCTCTTTCTTACACTTTCACAGGAAAATCTTCAGCTTACAACTATTTAGGCTGGTATCTGCTGGTATGTTCCTCAGGAAGAGGAGTGGGCTGTAAAGAGAGGCTGTGCCTGGCTGTGGATTCAGCAAGGGGATCTTGTTCTCTTTGCCAACCTGAGGGATGGATGCTACTCTGGGGCAGTAAATCCTGTCCTCAGGGTTGACTAAATGGCAGTCTGTTGAAGATTGTATTGAATTGAGCTTTGCTTTTCTCTCCCTCTGTGTTCAGCATGCTGCCATCACAGCCATTGAGGCATAGAGAGATCAATATTCCTTGTGCAAAATGGTTTCTAATGTGATAGATGACAACGTTGTTCTGATTCAAATGCAGAGAGGGATGGGGGGAAGGTGTGTATAGGGGGTCAGTAGGGCTGATTCATTTATTGGAGTGAATCTCCTGAGCATATCAACAAAATTCGTGTTAATGTCCTTGGGAGTGTTCTACCTCCATGAAACATTACAAGGAGTCAAATGTCATGGTGTTATTGCCCATGGAGTTCCCTCTGGTCCCCTGTGGCTGCTTTACTGGTGCAAATGGCACAGTTTCCCTTGAGGTCACCTCATCCCCAAGCTTGAATTCTGAGCAGAGCAAACCCATGTTCTTCTTATGTAGGAGCTGCTTATCTCCTTCCAGGAAGCTCAATTGTGGCAAAGCCAAAGGTTCCTGGCTCACCAGAGCAGTGAGTTGGTGAGCCCCACACATCCACCCTGCACTCTGACAGGCTTAGGAGATGTGTCCCTCTTGGCTTCAGCTTAAAAGTACTGACCAGAAGGGCTCATGGGCAGCTCTGTTTTCCTTTGCTCTGCTGAGCCTCTTAAATAGGTATGAATGAGAACATGCCGTACACAGGAGTGTCTGTCTGGTACAGAGAGCTCCATGTTCACAGCAGGCTCTGTGTGGAATGGTACCAAAGGAGCAAAAGGTTGTCTGAGGTGGCATTGTGGAGCTTTTGGAGTCGATGTGGATAGGCCAGAATTTGTTCCTGGGCATTGCTAGGAATGATGTATCATCCCTTCTACCCTGCCTGGAGACCTTAAGCACATTGCTGAGGCTTTGCCTAGCCAGGTGACATCAACCATCTGTGTCATATACAGCCAGAAAAAAGATGAATGCTTTTTCTAGTAACACTCTTGCCTTCCCTTTTAGTGCTCAACCCATGAAGTGAGATTTGCTGCTCTCCTTGTTCTTCATTATCACTATTCATACTTATGATAAGGTATGGAACCTGGCAATAGAAGTGTCTCCTGGTTTAGCCTCAGTAAATGGCATCAGATAATTCCTCTTTGCTTAGGAATAGCAGAGGTAATTCCTTTGCCCTAGACAGTGCAATCTAAGGATACATCTGGGACATGCTGTAATGTTACATATTAATTATTTACTAGGACCAGAAAGGAACTTTGCATCATGTTCTGGGGAAGAGATTTATGGTGCTTCCTGCTGGGTTTTGTCTTGGTTGATACAGCAAGAAGAACAACCATGCAGACAGAAGAAATGATTCTAGACAAAAATAACATTAGGAAGGAATGACTGCTGAGAATTTATTTCTGGCTGGTCCCAAAGCATTGTCACAGCCTGAGGAATAAGCAGCTAGAATAAATCTTCACTATAACAAGTAAACAATACTCAAAGAGTGTGAGAATGTTGTATGTTTGCATCCAGATGTCACAGTGTTTGCCATGAGCAGGACTCTTGTCTTTAGAGGGTTTTTCTATGAAGAACCATGTCTTTCTTGCCTTTCTTAGCTGCCTGATGTAGAGCAAAGCTCAGCTGTGAATTTGCATGGACCAGCACAAGAAATTTATGATACTTGTCTGTAACCTCTGACATCTTTCCCTAATCATCTGCCTCTCTGTCTTGCTGAACTGGAAACACGGGTAATATTATTATATATAATATAATATATATATTATATATATATTTATTAACTCCCAGCTCTCTGATGATCAGGCTATTATAAATCTCTGCCCTTTGGAGGTCACTGCCCCCTCAATTATGAGAACCTGATCTTGCTGGTTCCCAGAACTGCTCTGCAGTTATTGATCAACAACACTGAGTTGATAAAACTGAGTGAAACATCAAGCTAAAATTTCATCCAAACGTGAACTACCTCCCTGAATTCCCTTTCTGGAAGGAAGATTGGCTACGCAGAAGGCAGCCTAAAGAATACTGGATAGATATCAGATCCTTGGGAATCCTGCAGAGCTGAGGGATCAAATAAAAACAAGCTGCTAGTTTTAATTAATGAGAAATGCAGGCTTGCAGTGGGCTACAGCCTGCATCTACAAATACTCCCCTTGGGAGGTACCCGATTCTCTTAAGGTGCAATGTGGAAGAGCTTTACTGCTTCAGGGTGACTCCTGTCCTTGTTGTAGCCCTTGCTGAGGCTCCCTCAGCTCACAGGGTGCTGTGCTCAGCACTAACATGCCCAGTTCAGTGAGGCTTTCGTAGAAAGCAACCTGGAAGTGCCACTGCTCAAGACAGAGCTGAAGTTCAGGGAGAAGCTAATTAAAACCATGGAGTTTGGATCAGGGTCAGCGTGGGCAATGTTCTTTGCAGCTGCAGAGCTGTTCCCCTTACATCAGGTGTAGCCAGAGGTTATATAGTTCATTGTGATCTTTCAGTGCTGGTTCTGTGACTGGCTGTGAGGATGTCAAGAGAGGGAAGTGTTCATTTCTTGAACTTCACCAAGATTCAGAAGTAAACATGCATCCCTGAACCTTCTGGATCAGCTACAAGCTGCTGCCAAGGAGATGGGCAAAGCAAGCTCAGAAGGTAAGGGAGGACTAACCAGGAGCTGAATGAAGGTGCACTGGCCAAAGACATAGACCAATTTATTAATTATAGTATTTTTACACTCATAAATAGTAAACAGGGTAGCTTATACCAATGAAAGGATTCCCCTTCACCCTCATTTTGGGGACACCAGAGGATATGTGCTTGCCAAGTGAGAGCAGGACAAAGCAGGAGGGCCAGGAGCTGCAAAAACACCAAGTCTCTGGACTTCACAAGGCAGGCAAAGACATCAGCAGAGCAGGATACTCTGGCTATCTGGCCCCTCTTCAGGCAGGGAGAGCAGCCTTGCCCAGTGACAAAGCTGGGAGGGTTGGCATTAGCCATGCAGGGGAGTAATCAGGGGGAAATCAGGCTTTCAATCAATATACTACAGGCAACCACAGCAGCAGGATTGGCAGTGCTCTAAATATCAGTCTGAAGCAGTAGAAACCAGTTTTGTTCTGTTAGAGTACACTGTCCTGCTCCTTGCCTAACTGGGCACATGGTCAGAGCTGCTAATTCAAAAGTGAGGCACCTCTCAATGAGGATGTGATGCCCATCCTAAACATCCACTGTTGTGGAAAACCAAAGTCCAGTGAAGTTGCATGTGCTGTGTTGGGTTGCAGAGGTAGCTGCCTTTCCACCACATCAGGATTTCCCTCAAACATGCAAAGGAGGTTAAGTCTAAATCCAGCTATGATACAACTACCTCTGGTTTGTAAAAACTTTCTTAAAGCATCTCCATCAGGTTCTTTTCTTGCCTCAGGTGCCAAGCCTAGGATGGGCACACTCAAGAGCCTGAAAAGTCTTCAAAGACCCAATGGATGTTTGTTGAAGAAGTTGTGCATTTTGAAAAAGCCACAACACTACAAGGAACTGGTGACTCAGACCTTGCTGCCTCCTGCAATGTCTCTGCCTGAAGGGGATGTTGGCTTTGAACTGTGCCCCACAGCAATGGAAGCAGGTAGCTCTGTAGTTCCCCCTAAACTGTGTTGTGCCATGTACTGCTCTAATCCTGGCAGTGCCTCCAGCCCCCTGCTCGGGGTTCCCAGCTACCAGTGAGTCCTGGCATGAAGTGTTATGAGTGAGGAGGGGATAAGGCAGGAGCATGCACATACAAGACAACAGGCATTCCCTGTTCCCACAAAGCAGTTCACAGGGGAGGTGTATGATCTGTGACCAGTGTTGCAGCCATCCTAGAGTGAAGGCCAGACTGGCCATGCAGAGGTGAGGAGTCACCTCACCTGAAGGACTGAAGTCAGCAGCAGTACTGTAGCATCCTCAATACTAATGTTCTGGCTGGAGGCAGCAATTACCTGATGTGCTACTGAAGCTGTAGCTCTGCTCCTTGAAAGACATCTGCATTACTGAGTCCCATCCTGACAAAGCACACAAGAGCCCTGTCAACTGTCAGGTGATTATCCACACGTGTATCTGACCACCTTTTCTCACCAAAGCAGGGATTCAGAGTTTAGTGTCACCTTAGACTGGTCTGCAAAACTGCTTATACTGATTGAATATGAACCAGATGTCTCCTTATATACACAAGCAAATGTGTCAGAGCATGCTGCCAGCAATGCTAATACGTGTAGCCTTTGTTGTAAAGTTGTGAAGGGAGGTTTCCAAGGTCAGGCAGGTAAGTGGCATTCTCATCCAGATGAGAAAGAGGCACTGTATCCTCCTCACTAATCTGCCAGTCTAACTCTGCCTTCAGGGTTGGCCTTTGGTTGTCAGGGAAGGCCAAAGAGAACAAGGCTTCAGGCTCACACACAAACTTGTACACGTAGCGCTCTCCAGCCACCTGCAAGGAAGTCAGGATGTGAATGCTTCATGCACACAGGCAGCACTAGGCTTGCAAAAGCATTTGGCTGCTCTAGCCCATTGGCCTGAGACATATCAGAATTGTAAACTTCTCCTTCTGCGTGTCAGAGTTGTAAAGTTCTCCTTCTGCTGCCCTGGTCTCCCTTGGAACAGTTCCTGGGAAATAGGATGCTGCCAGTTGACTGTTTGTCCAAGTAGCAATAACATTACCAAGCCCAGATCAGGCCTTGCTGTGACATATTACACTCCCAGTTATCCTCTCCAGTGCTCTGGAGCTGGAAGACACCATCCCTCCCATATAAGACCAACCCCCTGTCACTGGCAGTCTAAACTGATTTGTATGTCCTTGCAGCTGCAAGAATTCTAACTCTCCTGACTGCAGGCATACACAGAAAAAAGAGGAAAGCAAGAGTCCCCTTTGGTTTATTTCCCATGTTTTGCTTAACTTCAGCTTCTTTACACCTTCCTCATTTAACTGCTGCAAAAGAAGTTATGAGGAAAGCAAGCTCAGGCTGCCTGGCAAGCTCAAATGCATTCTGTACCTGTAAGATTTCTTGTCTCAAACCACAGAAGGTGCAACAACTCTTTCTGCTTTGAAAACTGACCTTCTGCATGACACCTTTCTCATAGTAGTAGCGAAGGGATCGGCTCAGCTTGTCATAGTTCATGGCTGGACGGTTCTTTTGAATACCCCACAACCTGGCCACCTGTAGAGTGAAGCATCCAAGCACATAAATATCTGGTAAGCCAACCCAAGGAGACCAAAAGAATGTTGTCCAGCTGATTCTCTTTTTGAGGGGTGGTACCCCAACAGATAAATTGGAACAGTTCAATTAATGACTCAATAATAAGTTAGCAGCTCTTCAACAAGAAGAGTAGAACTCAAGCTGAATCACCCTGTATCAGAGAGGCTTTCTCCTTGCCACCACACAGCTCATTTGCTGTCACCACTTCTCACTCTGAAAGCTGGAGAATGCTAAAGGACTGCCTTCATCCTATACTACATTTAATCTTCAAGTAACACACGTTTACCAGGAGTCCAAGTACAAGGGATACCTCCATGGAAGACTCCTGTGCCTTTCTTCCTACTGCTACATGATTTTCAGCTTTGTCCACGAGACTCAGCAATCTGTTGTAGGCATGTGGCAGCCCACCAAAACAACTCATTTGCCTGTAAAGGCTGATTTGCAGCAAGAACTGTGCTAAATGTAGCTGTAATTGGAGCAAGATATGAAAAGATACAACAGACAGGTCTCCCAGATATCAGCTAATACTAGGGGGTTTGGAACATGGCAGAGTTAGAAATTCCACCTCAGTTAAGGTCATTATCCAAATATCTTTAGACTAGGACATATTTTCTTCCAGATTTTTAGGAAAGCTGCTGTGGTCAGGTGGGTTCCAAACTGCAAACCACAAGTAGGGAAGCATAAGACAACACAGGGAGACAACAAGCTTGAGAATTATGTGGCTAAGGAAGTGGGCAATTTCACTCACTGTGTTGCTAAGACTCTAAACTCTACAAGCAGCCTTTCTTAAACCTGATGTGTTCTGATCTCTTCTAAAAACCTTGACTTTCTGCAGAGTCTAGTGAGTACCACTGGTAGGTAGGAGCCTTCACAGGGCAGAAGAAGTTTAGTCTCAGAAACAGTGGCTGTTCCCCTTTAATCTTTAGGGAAGTCAAATGGTTTCACCTCTTCTGGCTCAATGAGCTTGAATTCCATCCCTCTGCCAGTCCAGGCAATGAAATGGGAGTTGGTTGGATCATCCAATAAAGCTACAAGGAATCGCCAAAGCTGGAGAGATCCCCTTCTCTGATAGGGAGGTCCTTCCCTGTATCCTCCTGCTTCCTGCTTGATGTCTCCTGCTGAGAACAAACAAGCTATTTCTCAAGGTAACAGTGCAAAAACAGTTGCCAAAAACACCCCTCAAACCTTTCCCATCTGTTGTAGTGGTGCAAGCAATATTCATTGAAAGACATAGAGAATCTAGGTAACACACATGCAGAGACATACACAGGAAACAAAGTACAACCAACAGAGTTGACTCAAAGCCACCCTTCCTTTGCTAGCTACTTCCTTATATGCTGCTTCTGCCCATGTGATCACCCAGGGCCTGATTGATTAACTTGCAGCACCCGTTTCTGATAATTGGAAGTAACTTGCCAGCTGCATTAACTTGTCCCTACCATCTTTATTCAAGCTGGCTTGTCCAAGCCACATTTGTGCCTATGGCCATCAGTTTACCTGTAATATTTCAGTTCACATAAACCAAAGTAACCAATTCACCAGCAGCTCTTCCAACAGGAGCTCTGATGAACCTCACAATTAAGCTACTTATCCTTTTTATGCTAGAAAAGCTCAAGAAACAGGATACCAAAAAGCTCGGTATGAGCCACAGCTAACACACCTACAAGAACACAGTGTAAGAAACTATGTAGACAGTGGTCAAGATGCTGGATAACCCTGTATCACACCCAAACTGCAAGCTATTCTTTCTCTGACCTTCAAATCTTTCTGGAACAACACAGGCATCATCAGTGAAAGGCCTCATCTGCTTGTCATACCTGCAGCCTGAAAGAGGAGAGCAGCACAGGCAGTTGTAGTCAAGGACAGGGTGGTACAGAGGGCAATGCAGGGAGAGAAGACAGCCCCTGAGTTTCTTACCTAATGTATCCTCTGGATTTGAATGGTTTGGGTAACTCTCAGCATTTATGTACATGGAAGGACAGCCAGGAACATCTACAGAACAATGAACAGGCTCATTTAATGAACAAGCACAGGAGGCAGAATGATCTTGCTCTCTAGAGGTGGAAAGTCAACTCAGGCTAAATTTGTATGACAACTCTCCCTCAGTTTAAAATAACTACAGGCTCTGCTGCTGTTTTCAACATTACAATTTTTTCCAGGGGGTACTGTGATGATATTAATGGAGAAAACGTGAAAAGTAGAAACCATTCTGCTTTAAAAAGAGCAGAAAGTCTTTCCATGCTCTCTGTGCAGTGTACTTTGTCACCTAGAAACTTCAATTTATATCTCCTGTGCTTTCCAAAGCTTGTATTTTCTGAATCCAACCTGTTTTCCATCCATAGCTGACATGGAAGCTGTAACTGGATGCTTTGGGAAGATTTACCTTACCCTTTCCTCATACTCCTGTGTATAGCTATTGCTTTCAGCAGAGGTTTTGCTGATGCAAAGAGTACTCTGAGCTGACAGTCTATGTATTATTCCAACTGTAAACCACTCTCACCAAAAGCATTCTTCTGGCTTTGTACATTTTCTTCCCCTGTCTGGACAGAAGAATCCAGTGAAAAGTGTAATATCAGCACAGCTACAGTGGTGTGGATTCTATACCCTCATGGGAGCTTTTTAGCTGTGTGTTTATTTCTGCTAAAGGAAACAATTCAAAAGGTTCATTAAAATACCAGGAAAGGAACATTTCCTCTAGAAGAGAGTTTTGTGATGTCAGGGCAACACATCTTTGGACAGATCTGCTGAAAAAAGATGTATCCCTTATGGAAAAGCAAGAGGATTACCTGGTTGGTATCTAGAGAGCTATTATCGGAATGAGAAACTTCTTATCTCTTGTCTCTTCTTATCCTCTGAAACCTCTGCTCTCTGAGTCCTGTTTCTATGGGAAGTAGCAATTGGAGGTTGACACAAGAAACAGTGGGGCTGTGGGACCTGGGGCTGTTCAGCCTAGAAAAGAGAAGACTAAAGCGGGGACCTCATCAGGTGCAAGCCACCAGTGAATCTAATAAGCCTTGGTCCTTGGTAACAAAAAAGGACAAAGGCTTGTCTTCAAAGTCCTCCTTCCAGAGAGCCCACTACAAATAAATAGGAGGCACTGGTGACAAGGGACATTGACGAGCAAGCTCCAAAAGGGGAAAACACATCAAACAATCCACCATCAGCTGCTCCACCTGCAACAGGTAATGGACATCATAGAAAGAAGTGATGGGTGCTTGTTGTGGGTGACTCATTACTAAGGAGCACTGAGAGACCCTGTGGAGCTGATAGGGAGTCACAAGAGGTGTGCTGCCTGCCAGGAGCCAAGGTCAGGGATGTGGCCAAGAGAGTGCCATGCCTTGTCAGGGATGCAGGCTACTACCCCTTACTTGTGTTCCATGTAGGTATGAATGATGTCATGAGGCATGACATCTCCAGGATCCAGAAGGATTTTAAAACCTAGGGGGAAGCAAGCAAAAGGTAGAGGGGGCTCAGGTTATTTTCTCCTCCATCCTGTTCACTAGAGATAAAGGGGGAGTATGCAATGGAAAAATCAGCCAAGTGAACTCCTGGCTGAGAGGCTGGTGCCGGCGGGAAGGCTTTGGATTCTATGACAACGGATCCTTCCTTGGGGACTACAGCTTGATAGGACAGGATGGGATTCATCTCTCCCATAAGGGCACTGCAATATTTGGGAGTAGGCTAGCAAACATGATAAAGAGGTCTTTAAACTAAGGGACTTGGGGGGGTGAGGGGAGAAGCAAAATAGAACAAGCTATCCTCTCTAGTAGGGAAACAGGGCAGGACAGGGAATGCAATGATAAGTGCCCTTCATCTGCACACTGGGCTGAGATGCCGAAGGCTGACCACCCTGAGAAAGACCCAAACCAGGGAGGAACCTCCTGCATCCGTCCAGGGAAACCTGTGTGTTTGAGTAAGCTCCTGCGCTGCCTCTACACCAATGCACGCAGCCTGGGGAATAAGCAGGAGGAACTGGAGATGTGGGTGCAGATGCGGGGCTATGACCTCATTGCGGTCACAGAGATGTGGTGGGACAGCTGCCATGACTGGAGCACAGCCATGGAGGGCAAGGTATTGTTGAGGAAAGACAGACTGACAAGGCGTGGAGGTGGAGTTGCCCTCTATGTGAGGGAGCAATTAATGTGTACTGAACTGTGCCTGGGTGGGGATGAGGAGCGGGTAGAGTGCTTATGGGTAAAAACTAATGGGCAGGGCAAGACAGGTGATATTGTTATAGGAGTTTGCTACAGGCCACCTGATCAGGAGGAGGAAGTGGATAAGGCCTTCTACGAACAGCTGAGAGCTACCTCACAATCACAATCTCTGGTCCTCACTCAAGAAAGGAGGAAAAGGAGGTAGGAGACAGAAATCAGCCATCTATGAGAGGTGGAAAAAGGGGCTAGCTTCTTGGGAAGAGTATAGGAACATTGCCAGGGCATGCAGGGGTGCAACTAGGAAGGCTAGAGCCCTTCTAGAATTAAATTTAGCCAGGGATGTTAAAGACAGTAATAAGGCATTTTTCAAGTACATCAGCAGCAGAAGGATGGCAAGGGGGAATGTGGGCCCACTACTAAACACAGAGGGCGCCCTGGTGACCAAGAATGCAGAGAAGGCCGAATTACTGAATGTCTTCTTTACTTCAGTCTTTACAGCCAAGGCCGGCCCTCAAGAAGCCCAGTCCAGCAAGGATAATAGGATGACCAGGACAGCAGAGGACTTGTCCTGGGTGGAAGAGAAAGAGGTTAAAGACTTGTTGGCCAAGCTTAAGGCTCATAAGTCAATGGGTCCTGATGGGATGCATCCTAGAGTGCTGAGAGATCTGGCTGATGGGATTGCTAAGCCTCTCTCCATCATTTTTGAACAATCATGGAGGACAGGTGAGGTGCCCGAGGACTGGAGAAAGGCCAATGTCACTCCAGTCTTCAAAAAGGGCAGGAAGGGCGACCCAGGAAACTACAGGACGGTCAGCCTCACCTCCATCCCTGGAAAGGTGATGGAACAACTCATCCTGAAAGTTGTCACTAAACATATGAAGGAAAAGATGGTTATCAGGGGGAGTCAACATTGCTTCACCAAGGGGAAACCCTGTTTGACAAACCTGATATCCTTCTATGAGTGCATAACCAGCTGGCTAGATGAGGGGAGAGCAGTGAATGTCATCTACGTTCATTTCATCAAGGTTTTGACACTGTCTCCCATTATATCCTTATCAGAAAGCTCAAGCAGTGTGGGTTGGGTGAGTGGACAGTGAAGTGGATCAAGAGCTGGCTGAATGACAGAGCCCAGAGCGTCGTGATGAATGGCACAGAATCGGAGGCCTGTGGCCAGTGGAGTTCCACAGGGATCGGTTCTGGGGCCAGTCTTGTTCAACATCTTCATCAACAACCTGGATGAGGGGACAGAGTGTACCCTCAGCAAGTTTGCTGATGACACCAAACTGGGAGGACTGGCTGATTCCCCAGAAGGCTGTGCTGCCATTCAGCAGGATCTCGATCGGCTTGAGAGTTGGGCAGAGAGGAACCTCCTGAGGTTCAACAAGGACAAGTGCAGAGTCCTGCATCTGGGAAGGAACAACCCCCTGCACCAGTACAGGCTGGGGGTCGAACTGCTGAAGAGCAGCTCTGCAGAGAGAGATCTGGGAGTCCTGATTGATACTAAGCTAAACATGAGCCAGCAATGTGCCCTCGTGGCCAAGAAGGCCAATGGAACAAAAAGTTCCATTTAAATATAAGAAAAAACTAATTTACTGTGAGGGTGAGGGAGCAGTGGAACAGGCTGCCCAGAGGGGTTGTGGAATCTCCTTCCTTGGAGGTCTTCAAGACCTGCCTGGACATGTTCCTATGCGACCTGATCTAGGTTGACCTGCTTCTGCAGGGGGGTTGGACTAGATGATCTCTAAAGGTCCCTTCCAACCCCTACCCCCCTATGATTCTGATTCTAGAACTTTTTCAGAGCCCAAAGACCACCAGTGAGGCTGCTCACCTCCCTGCCTTGATGTCTGGTTTATGCAGTCAGAGCTCTGCCTACCTGAGTCATACATGCAATCCACTTGCTCCTGCTTTATCACCACAGATCTTGGGTACCGACTGCTGCCCGCCTGGCTCGCTTGCTCGTACTGAGGGTTGTGGTACTCCTGTTTGAATCTCTGATGAGGGTACTGGAGGCAGGGTTCAGACATCTGGTGCTGGTAGGAGATGGGATCTTCCTGGCCCATGCCCTGGGAGAAGGGGAAGGAACAGCACATCTCCAGAGGTGGCTGGTACGCAGAGCTAGAAGAAGGGGAGGACATGAGGTGGCTGATTTCTTGGTCCTCTGATCTCAGCCCTGGTGCAGGGCTGGTTGAGGGACAGACACTTCCTTGATCTCAGCCTGTTACTGGGGCTGTAGGAGCTGCATAAGTAGCTGTGCCAAGGAAAGGACTTCAATGAAAGATGTTTCCAAAGGCAGCTCCACAGCCTATCATTCACAGAATCAGGCTGGCTTAAGGTTATAGACATCAAACCCTAGACAGCAGTGGTGACTCCCAGATGCTTTGATGAGGGATCCTGTCATTCCTGCCAAGTGAGCACTTGAATCTGGATGCTGCAGCCTCTCCTCCCTGAATCACCAAGGAGGGCAATCCTTCTTGCCAATAACTGCCTCTTCCTGGGCAGTAACTCACCTGTTTTCATTGAGGTATCCACAGCTGGATGTGGGGTGAGGTGACCCTGCAGGGGTCAGGAAGCTCCTGCTCTGTCTAGAGAACTGTTGGAGAGGTGATTGTATCTGGATTCCTGGGCTGGAAGACTTGATTTCAACTTGTCTGGGTTGATCATAGGCACTAAGGACAGTCAAACAGATAGTGGAGTGTTACCATTGTCAGAGAGGGACTTGTGGCAGCATCTGCATCACAGGCAGTCACACTGACCCCTGTGCAGCCACCCAGGCCAGAAAGCTCTCAGCATCAACTTTTTCTTTACTGATTACTGGTTGCCCCCACACACAGTAGCAATAACCCTTCAAGCAGCAAACTAGAGAAAGCATCTGTACTGAAGAAGCCATACTATAACTCAGGCAAGTAGCTGGGACTATGGGCAGTGGTGTCAGGGATCTCTTTGTGGAATAGATTTTGTAAAGCAGTGGGGAGACACATGCCAAATGTCAAGACTGCTCTTAGCATCAGGACAGATGAGGAAGAGCACTAAGGAGAAGAAAAAACAGAGGCAAGCCCAGCTCTATTCTGCACAGGTCTGAACTATCCAGTGCAATAAATGGCAGGCTGAGCAGGCTGCCATGAGCTGACCCATTGGTTAATTTAGATGTCAGTAGGTGTGCATCCCCCTTTACCCAGCAGGCAGCCCAGATTGTTGTCAGAATGCTTTATTAGTAGGTGATGCAGCAGCCCTTGATTTCTTAAGAGATCCTGGCCCTCCCGTGTGAGGTGTTACCTGGTGTAAAGGCACTGCTTGCCATTGTGGTACTGGAATGGCTGCTTATGGTTGCAGGACAGTGTGGGGTCCGAGGAAGGACTCTGGGGCTCCTTTTTAATCTTAGCAGGAGGACTGTGAAAAGCTACTGTGGGAGAGAAATGAAAGGTCAGGCTGATACTTTTGTTTAAGGAGAGATTCTTTTTTCATCAGCCAATAAAACCAGTTGTGATGCCACCACTTTGTCCTTGTTCTGCTGGCTCAGAGAGAAATAAAATACCAACATAGTGGTTGCTATTTTGCTTTAGTGGTTGGACTTGATGATCTTAAAGGTCTGTTTCCAACTGTAATGATTTTATGATTTTGACAGCATCTGTTTTCAGAGAAACCCTGAAAACTACTTCATAATGATTCTATGAATGTGCACAACTGTTCACTGGACCTTCCTGAACTCTGCCCTTCACAGAATCTTAAAGGGTTGGAAGGGACCTCTAAACATCATCCAGTCCAGAGCAGGACCACCTAGAGTAGGTCACATAGGAACTCTGATTGAGCAAGGTTTGTGTGATACATCATCTTTAAAAGGGCAAATCTAAGGTAGCATTAACATGCTCTGTGATAATCCAAAGCACTCTGAAAAGAATCACAGAATCTTAAGGATTGGAAGGGATCTTGAAGGCTCATGCAGTGCAACCCCCCTGCCAGAGCAGGACCACCTAGAGTAGATCACACAGGAACTCATCCAGGTGGAGGTTGCAGGTGTTTTATTGAGAAGCTACATTATTCTCTTGCATTGCACTTTTAAACAATCACAAAGGAGATGGTCCACTCCATCATCTCTGTAGTCCTGTGCTGAACTCTGTCCAGCAGCTCCCTCGTCCTTCTGGAACTGAGGGGCCCAGAACTGAACACAATATTCCAGATACAGCCTCATCAAGGCAGAGTAGAGAGGGAGGAGAACCTCTCTCCACCTACTGCCCACAGCCCTTCTAATCCACCCTAGGATACCATTGGCCTTCTTGGCCATGAGGGCACATTGCTGGCTCATGCTCATCCTAGCCCCTTTCCCCTACACTACTCCCTAAGAGTAAATGAACAGATCCCATTAGTCCCAGCACCAAGAACCCTAGAATTCTTTGATATATTGAAATAGAAATCTACTACTGAATTAATTATAACTAAATAATGGACTGGAACAAAGTCTGAGCTGTGTCTCTGGCTACAAATTAATAAAGACATAACTTCAAAGAGTGTTTTAGGCAGTGGGTATTTTGTAAACTGTTCAAAGCTGGGACAGACTTTTTCTGTTATGTCATAAGGGTTAGCACACATCCTCTATTTTTTTAAACACATGAAAGCAAAGGTTTGGATTGCATCATGCAAAATGCTCTTTCATTGCCACATCTGCAGAGCATGTCTTGTGAGCAGCATTGCATTAAATGATGAAGCCCTAAGAGTATCATTCCTCTTGTGGGACAATAAATGCAAAGTCATTATAGGCACAGCTACAAATGCTGAAGGCTTTCTGGGGGGAAAATAATTTTATATGTATTGCAGGCTTTCACCAAGCTAACTTCCTCACAGTCATGCTTACATAAGTATCATAGAATCATAGAATGGTGGGGGTTGGAAGGGACCTTTAGAGATCATCCAGTCCAACTCCCCTGCAGAAGCAGGTCCCACAGGAACGGGTCCAGGCAGGTCTTGAAGACCTCCAAGGAAGGTGCCTCCACACCTTCCCTGGGCAGCCTGGGCCAGGACTCCACAACCTCAGCACTGAAAGAGGTTTTCCCTTATGTTTAAATGGAACTTTTTGTGTTCCAGCTACATCCCATTACCCCTTGTCCTGTTGCTAGGTACCATAGAAAAGATGGATGTCCCAACCTCCTGACACCCACCATTTAGATATTTGTAAGTATTAATTAGGTCCACCCTCAGTCTCCTCTTCTCCAGACTAAACAGCCCCAGTTCCCACGGCCTTTCTTCATAAGAAAGATGCTCCAATCCCCTGATCATCTTGGTGGCCCTGTGCTGACCTCTCTCCAGAAGCTCCTAACCTATTTGGAGGGCTCAAATCCTTTTCCTAAAGGCACTGTATCAATGTGAAAACACAATACAGAAGAAAAGTCTGACTTCCAAGTCCTTGCTTTCACTACAATACACCTTCAAGTTCAAAGAGCAGCTTGTAGCCTGTTCAGTAGCCTCCATTTGAAGTGTCTAATTTCATTAATTGCATTAATTTTATACTTCAGCACTTCAGAGAAAGAAGGACAGGCTCTTCTACAGACTACTGTGATTCCTGAGCAGGAGGTTGCCATGTTACACAAAGCTGATGCCTGCACAACTTCAGTGCAAGTTTCCCTTTGTTGAATCTCTTCTATACTAACAGTCCCACATCCCTGCATATGGGATTGGGAGACTCTCAGAACCCAAAACAGCAGTGACAGTCCAAGCAGAAAGGTTCCTTTTCATTTTCAGGGCACAGCTCTGTGGTCATGGCCTGATGCAGATGAGGAGGGATCTTTTCTGGGCTGGTTAGAATGTCATGAATAACAAAGGTGTGTTCCGGTTTACAGCACCAGGATGTAGGATACTTCTTGATATTGTTACTTCTTAAACTTAATTAAATCCAGGAGAGAGTAAAACATCCTTTACTAGCTCTTCAGATAAGCTTATCCTGGCTGAAGGACATGGTGAGCATCTTTTGCCTTTACTCTTATGCCACTTTCTATTGCAAACATCCCTCCTAAAAACTAATTTTCTCAGCAAGGAGGAAGAAAAACCCCAAACCTGACTCCTTTTGCCTATCTTCAGTTCCAGCCTATGCCAGAAGACCTCACCTTTACTCTTTACATGTCAGCACCCAAAGGGACCCAAACAACTTGATAGAATCAATATAAATAATTAAATCCACACCAGAGCCTCATATTGCTGCTTCATTCTACTCCTCAGGAACAAAGGTGTCCCACAGCCAGTCCTGAGGCTGTTGTCAGTCCTAGCAGGTGAAGCTGCTCACAAACAGCTCCAGGCATTGTCTGAACTGATGGCAGGCGAGTTCTGAGCCAGCGGACCTGGGATAGAGCCAATATCACACACAGACATTCACATCAGTGCTAACACCTCAGGCCTAGGGAAAGGTTGAAAAAGGTATGCCTGAGGTATCCATTTCCCTTCTGTCTGCAGCAGCTCTTCTCAATGTATGGAATAAAAAGATATATAGAATCCATTAAAAAATACCAATGTGTTGGCTGAATCTCAGAGGGGACAAAAAAAGAAACCCCACAACAAATGGTTCTGTCCAGTACACTGCACTCCATTGAAGTTTCAAGAAGCTTAATGTGCTAGGAGCAGCCAATTCTTTCTGGCCTCTAATAACGGGAACAGGCTATCACATTACAGCTGACATTCATTCCCTCAGAGTGAAACATGGGAGCAGCCTCCTCAGTTCTAGGTCAAAACGAGGAAGAAGTAAGATATATGACTCAGAGAGCCTAGTCAGCTGTACTGCAGGGCCAAGGAAAGGAAAGAGGCAAAAAACAATCAGGAAGAGGGCTTCAGTTTGGTTTTCATGGGAAAACTGCCCTGGGCAGAGAGAGATATCAGCCTAAAGTTGCTTGCACTAGCTTTAAATAGACATCTATGCTCTCAGTTAGCTGCCAGTCATGTATATGCCTAGGGAAGGGGTGAGGCCTTGTCAGGCCTGTCAGAGTCAGACTCTGGGTCCTTGGGGCTGCTTGCAAGGCAGAGCTGTTCAGAACAGTCTGTATTCACTTCAGACACGTGGTCTGAGCCCAGACTCAGCTTCCAAATGAGATGGTGGCCTGCTGGGAGAAGCAACTGAAGGGAAGAGCAGAGTTGCATGACTGTTGTGTAGGAGGTTCCTGCGCATGCACCTGTACCTGTTTGGCTCCTTTGTAAAGCAAAGTGCTTAGACCAGTTCTCAGAGCAAACATTTGTGGTACAGTCCGTACACTCCTGTGCAAACACAGGCCATCTGTTAGGAGACAGCTCCTAAGAACAGGGAGGAAGCAGACTGGCAAGCAGAGCTCTTGGAGGATGCTGTAGCCAGTAGCAGACAGGACCATCCTCTCAGAGGCCACACAGGTGAGCAGAGTCTTTTAAAAAATAAAAAGCACCTACAGGAGATGCAAGACCCATAATTCCATGTAGGATCCAACTTCTTCTGCTTTGAGGGTAATAAGAGCAGAAATTTTACCTTTGATTGGCACGGTAGTGCATTTTCTCAGCTCCTCAAGTGTGCCTCAATATTCATCCATACACCAAATAAAGTACACAGCAGTTGAAACCACTTGGCCTAAGGGACAGTGATAGCTGTCAAACAAAACCACTTTTGCCTTGTCCAGATGTGGACAGTTTAGCCTGGTTTGGGGTTTTTTTTTGTCACTATCACAACAATGCAGAAGCAAAACAAATGCTTTTGAGCCTCAATGTCTCTGTGTGTTGTATTTCCTAGGTATTGCTTTGGTTTAAGTGTCTCCAGCCCTCTTCCCCCAAGATATGTGATTGCCCAGTGCTACTTACAGTTTTCTGAATGAAAGTCAGGCACAAATTGCTCATCACTGTCTGGAACCTGAGCTGCCAAGGGAGGTAGAGGAGAGAGAGAAGAGAATTAGATTTGGCACTTTGGATGGTATAATAAACAGTACAGCAGAAATAAATCTATGCAGGAAAGATCTGAGCTTTCTGTTGGGATGCACTTTAGTACTAAAGGTAGTTTCCCTTTGGGATTGATGAACTTCTGCCTGCAGATTTACCCCTTTACAGCCTGCCAGTTTCTTTCTCCCTTCCCTTGGAAAGAAGGACAAGAGCAAGTTTATTTGCTTGGGGTTCACAGGTTTCATGGAGGGATTTTTAATCATTTAGCATCAGAAAAACAACTACCAACTGATAAATGTGGAAGCTACCACATGGGAAATATAAGAGAAAGTGCTGGTGTAGTCATAAAGAGCCTGACCACAAAGAGCTGCTCTTCCCCCCCCCCTCTTCACCAGCACAGTAAAGCTTATTTCTAGGCATCTGCCCTGAGGACAGCATCATCAGTACAACTCCAAGAATAATAGCAAGGTCTAAGCTCTTTGAATGTTACAAAAATTGCTTAACAAAGATGTCTGGAAATCTGCAGAGGCCTCATTTACCTTGGAACAGCCTCTGGTATGAGCTCACTGGAATGAGAATTGCTGGATGTAGTGAGGAGTGAAAAAACAGTTAACAGCACTAGCATCTCAATGTTAAGAAGCTTCAGGTTTAATGTCTCCTTTTCACACACTCATGAGGATCAGGTGTGTTGTATTAAAAAGTCAGCAGCACACTTTATCAAGTCTATGTCTCTTCATAACTCGGTGGGGCTCTCATTTATTCCAATTGCCATGAAAGCTTAGACTGCAAAAGCTGTAAAACCCACATGGATAAGAGTTTTGTACAGCATCTCAAATGAAGGCATTGAAAGAGCCTTTCACTGGCTACTGTATTGTCACTGCTCTGAGGTTGACTCAGCAAGGTATACAGGTCTGTCCTTAAGAGATTATTCCAATATCTAAAAATCAAATGTTATAGTAGTCCATAGTGCCATTATGCAACTGCCAAATGTATTGTAAGAGTCTCTGTGCAAGTAGTTTAGACTAGGGACCTAGAAATGCTATCAAACATTAGAAAGTCTAAAATGGAAAGCCTACCAGAACTCAATCTGGAGGCAAATTGATCTTATTAGCAGCTCAGTTCTGAAGTTTATAGAGAAATCAGCCTCAAGCTGATATGTGTATTCAACTGCTCCATGACCAGCAATTCATACCCTATTTTTTGCTCTGATGTAAGTTACATGAAAGCTTCAAACCTGGAACAGCCTCCAGGTACTTCCCTTTACACCCTTACAACCCTCTACAACACTTCTGAAGGCTGTCTGATTAATGTCATATCACTTCAGTTTCAAATAGACATAAGCCATTTGATTCCTTCCCCTAATAATCTTAATTAGCAAGTACCTTTTTTTGAGGCTTAAAAAAAAAAAAAAAGAGAGAATGGACAGGATTGTCCTTCACTTGTAGTAAAATTAGAGGAAATAACCCTGCTCAGAATGCCACACATACTTCTATATTATTAAGGTTAAACACTTGTGAAGTACCTATATAACAGTAAGTACTTTCATATTTATCAAGAGCCTCTAACTTGAGGATACATTTGGAGTTTTCTAGAAGAGAGATAGTTTGTTAATACTGGAATTAAAGCAAATTCACCATGCTGTTTAAAACCAGTTTCACTGGGAGTTAATCTTGATACTCTGGGATTGAAAGTTCTCTCTTCCTTGAAGTCAAAAGGTAAAACAATTTAGACAGCAAACTAAACAGTGTGTATAATCCAGGAAGGTCCTTTCAAAGAAAGAAAAAGAAAGAAGTTAGGTACTTTCCCCTCCCCCAAATTAAGAGACTAGTTTATTGAAGAAATATTAATGTTCTGGCAACCACCAAAGAAAAAAAATGAAGAATGAAAAGAAAATCGAAGCAGTTACAAGTAGCCTGAAATGAAAATTGTAACCAGGAAAACGGGCCAAGTGCCAAGTTCAATTCATAAGCAAATCCCCAGCACAATAGTGCGATTCATGCGTCTTCATTTACACAAGCCAGAGGATGGCAAGTCCGAAATAAAATCCTTCAATGTTTGGAGCTCGGCAAACAAAGCAAAGGAGTAAGACAAGTATCTAAAGATAAACAACTGAAAGACGAATAAGATAGAGCTAAGAGAGGGGAAGGAGCTTACCTTCTGTTAACCAAGTCTCCTGGAAGCGGCTCAAGTCTTGGAAGAGGTCTGCGAGGAAAGTGAGAAGTTTCCCTCAGCGGAACGCTGGGGAAGGACAGCGAGATGCTCCAGCACCAGAGACGCCGGGCGGAACGAGTGGGTGGGGGTGGGGGCGGAGGCGTAGGGGGAGGATCTGCTCCCTGCCCAGAAACCTTCGCTGTCCTCATCCATCCCTCCAACCCCCACACCCCCTCACCTTCCGAATCCTGCGCCGGCGGCAAGCCTGGCTCCGCAGGTCTCTTCCTAACGCCCATCAGAGCTCCGGCACCGGGAGTCCCCTGGCCCGAGGACTGCTGTGGAAAGAGCGAATCAACGTGGGGGTCCGGAGCTGTGTCCCGGAGCGGGACCCCGGCTCTAAGCCTCGCCCCTCACCCGCTGGAGCCTCCACTCACCTGCGGGAAAGTGAAGGGCACCCGCTGGTCCAAGTACCCCTTCATCCTGGCGGCCCGGCGCTACCTCCGCGGGCGCGGGGCTGCCGGCGCTCAGCGAGCACCTGGGGAAGGGCACAACGGAAGGACGGCGGCGAGCCGGACCGACCCTCACCTGCCGAGTTCAGCGGCCGCGGCGGGACAAACCCCTCCCCACCAACCGCCGGCCGTGAGAAACAGCGATCGCACCGCAGCTGCCGAAACTCGGACGAGGAGACGGGAGCTGCCCTCGCCGCCCCGGGCCAGTGGCCCCCACCCCCGTCGGTCCCCGGCCTTCACCCGCAGCAGCTGCGGCCCACGCGGAGCCCGGGGCGACCCCGCCCCACGGGCGGGTGATCAGGCCGGGTCAGGCCCGAGGGTGATCATTGACACATCTCCTCACCTCGGGGCCCAACTCGCCCAGTCCTTTGTTTCATGGACTTTGTGAATGAAGCTCCGGGTTGGGACACGCCCGCCAATCCCAGCTCCGCTTGGGAGGGGCTTAAGCCTTCCTAGCCAATCAAGTGGCAGGACGGCGGGATTCATTCAAGTCCGGAGCTCCCATTCATAAAAAAAACACTCCCACTCCTCGCGAAGTTCAATCATAAAAGGCTATGGAGCTGCTCCAGCCTGAGCTCTTGGGCGCTCTCTCTCACACAATCGGCTTTGTGCTTCCTAACGCCCGCCGCAGGCTTTTTAAAAACATCTTCAGGTCTGTTCAGTGCTGGGGAAGTTCTTGTAGTTTCAACAAAAAAATCTCCCAAATCTCACCCGTAAAATTTGGAGTGAAAATAATTAAAGCCTCGGCTACTGAAATCAATTTCACCCTTGCAAAGGGTAAGGGACAAGAACACAAAGTAAAAATCTAGTCCCATAAGCACACACACCTCCCCACAAAGTGATTTTGGGTGTTTTTGTGAATACCAGGTGCTATCTTCTGTGCTTTGTGCATCCATCCTCTTGTGTTTTCTATTGTCTCCTTTGAAGTTCCATGGTCATATTGATATCATCCATGATCACATTGATATCATATCATTCATTGATCCAATATATCCTCCCAAAAACATTTGGAACCAGAGAGAATGAGATAAACATTCATAGAATGTCATCTCCTGGAAAAGACACAGATATTGAGAAAAAAAAAAAGGAAAGGAGGAAATTATCCCTAAGGCTAAAAGGAAACTGTACATTTGGGCCATGTGAGAGGTACTGATATGCTTATTACAAAAGAGTATCTGTTATGTAGAGGAACATGTTTAAGTATCTAATCAATATGAATGTTGATCTTTCTGCTGGCAGACTACAGCTACAGTGTTACCAGGACCCCAGGAAACCTGACAGAAACACAGCTCTGTCCTGTCTGTGGGAGGAGAACAAAAATGTGCCAACTGCTAAGAAGTTTATATCCAGGAACAGGTCCCGCATCCCCAAACCTTGTAGCCATGTGGTTAAATGCAATTTGAACTGACTCTGGTTTGAGATGATCACTGAAGCATATGAGTTCATCTCTGGATATTCAGGCTGATGCTGTAGGAGGAGCCTTAGGTCTCAGCACAGTTGTCTTTTCATTTCCCCCATGCTGTGAAGAGGCACTAGAGACTCTCTAGAGCACAGGTCCTGTGAGGAGTGTTGTAGTGGTACAAGCTATACTCATTCAAAGATGTAGAGAATCTAGGTAATATACATGCAGAGCCATACACAGGCAACCTAACACAACCAACAGACTTCACTCAAAACCACCCTTCCTTTGCTGGCTACTTCATTATGGCTGGCTACTTCATTCATGGGCTTCTGCCCATGTGATCACCCAGGGCCCAATTGATTAACTTGCAGCACCTGTTTCTGATAATTGGAAGTAGTTTGCTAGCTGCATTAACTTGTCCCTCCCATCTTTATTCAAGTTGGCTGGTCCAAGCCACATTTGTGCCTACAGGGGAGTAGCTGAGAGACCTGGGGGTGTTCAGCCTGGAGGAGAAGAGGATGAGGGGAGACCTTACTCTTTGTAATTACCTGAAAGGACATTGTGGCCAGATGAGGGGTGGTCTCTCCTTCCAGTTTACAAGCAACAGGATAGAAATAGCCTCAAGATGCACCAGGGAAGGTTTAGTTTGGACATCTGGAACAATGTCTTCCCCAAAAGGGTTGTCAAGCCCTGGAACAAGCTGCCTCAGGAAGTGGTGGAGTGGTTATCCTGGTACAGGTAGTCTTGGTGGAGTATCACAAGGTGAAAGTGATGCTGCTGATCATGAGCTGATTTATCCCTCAATGACGATGAATCAATCATGCTTTAAATCTGTTTTGCCTGTTCACCTCCCTCTTTCTGTGTCCTATGTTTTTCCTTAGGGACCTCCAGGAATGCCTCCATCTGTTTTCATCAAGTTGAAACAGTAAAACCACTGCTGAGAGGATGCAGTTTACAAGCAGGGCATGAGGGAAGAGAGAAGGCTTGGATTCCTGGGAGTGCTACTGACTTCATATTGGGAAAGATTCAGGATGAGTGACAGGTTAGCAAAAGTAACAAATCACGTAGCTTACTCAGTAGCTTCTGCTCCATTCCTTATGTGCCTGTTGTACAAACATGTCCCATTTGTTTTCAAAGGTTGACTATGAGAGTACGATTCTGGAGTTTTTCTTTGCAGGCTCAGCAATTAGCATTCAGGGTGATTAATTGCCTTCTACTATCTATTTCTTAAAGCATAGAGTGTGTGGGGAGTTCAGAAGTTATGTACAAACCAGTGCAGGACTGGTTCTTGCTGATGAAGTTTTAGCAATAGACTTATTCCAGCATTGTAATCCATATTGCCTGGAGATGTTTCCTCCCTTGGTCTGTAGTGTTCTGTGTCTAATCTTCCTCCTGTGTCCACCCCCACAATGTAACTGTTTTCACCTATTGTGTTGGTTTGAGAAAATCCAGTCCTGAGTTTCAGATGCATCCCTGGAAGTCCACACCAGTTCCCATCAGCCATGGTTAGTGCAATATAAAGCTCCTAGTGATAGATCCTGACTCAAACAGGAACCAGGGGCAAATGTCTTAGAAAGTGATAAACTGAAAGTTGAAAAAATTCTCTGTAGAATGGAACATGAACAGACTTTCAGTTTCATAAAAATAATAAGGAAACAGCTGGCTGAAGAGCTCAGGTTTCTTAACATCAGCCATGAAATCAGCCCAGCCTCTCTTCAATACCCTGTTGTTCTTTGGACAGGAATATCGTGAATGTGTCGAGTCCAGTCATTCATTGCCTGTTGATATTAGACACATTTTGCCTAGTCAGGTGATAGAATACTGAGAAAACACAGAAATCCTGACACAGGAAACAACTGCAGTTCCAACTCAACCTTGTTAATGCCAGCATGCCAAGAAGAGACGAGGGAGAAGAAGCTAATACCCAAGCTGTCCTTAATCTTCTCTCAATCACTGCTGCTCTGTCTCTTTGTTTGGCGTGTTGCAGGAAACATCAAGCTGGTTTCTTATGCTATAGAGAAGCAAAATGCAAGAGACTGCTAACTGAAAGAAGCAGCATTTAAAGAATGTTCCTAGAGGGAGTGTCCCTGATCATGTTTTAATGAACAAGCCAACATATGGGTATTACATATACAGATTCTCTTGTTGGTTATTTCACTAGGGGAAAACACCTTCTCTGCATTTCTAGTTGCTTTTCTCCTATAGGACACATGATAGTAGCCTGCACTTTGACTTGAAAGGTCTGAAGGTCACATCAGTCACAGCTCTGTTGCATTCTATCACTGCAGCAGCCTCTTGTAAAAGGAGTGTCTCCATCTTCTCTTTAGCCATCCTTTAGGACTGGAGCATGGTTATAAGGTCTTCCCTAAGCCTTTTTTCACCAAGGCTGAACAAAACCACTTTTAACAGCCTTTCCTCAGCCTTGGATCATTGTTGTGGCCCTTCTCTGGACCCTGTCCACATCTTTTTTGCATAGTGAGGATCAAAATTGAACACCACATTCCAGCTGTGCCCTGACAAGTGCTGAGGAGAGTGGCAGAATGACTTCTTTATCTCTGCTGGGGATACCTTTATTGATGCAATCCAGTATCCTGTTGGTTTTCTTTGCCACAGCAGCTCTCACTCCTCACTCATATTGAGCTGTTTGTCTGCCAGAACTCCCAAGTTCCTTTCCACAATTTGGCAGTGGCTCCATCCTAACTGCTTTTGAGACAAAAAGTGAAGCAAAGAGAGACTGTGCCTGAGGAAGCCCCACATCAGCTCTGGCACAATCAGTCCATGCTCCTAGAAAGAGGGTGGATGTAACTGGCAGAAGTCTAGAGGAATCTAAATTTCAGCCACAGGTTATTGATCCAAGTTTGAAATGCACAATATGTTTTCCTGCTAGTAAGTTCTCTTTTTCAAGCCTGAAAGTGGAGATGGCAAAGGTTATTTTGGAGTTATTTATAGTTTGAATGTCATGTTTTCATTGGGAGATGCTGTATAAAGGAAATATGACAGGAGATTTCCACTAACCTATAGAACTTTGCCTGGGAAACTCGCCATGCTTTTCATCTCTGGATGATTTTGTATAGAGAAGGTAATCCCAGTATGCAAGGAAGTGACTGGGAAGGTTTCTTGAACCTTTGTCACTCTCTGAGACACAACACAGAGCCTCTGGAGAAAGCAGTTTTATATAAGTGAATAAAATGCCCCCTTTTAGGTATTCATGCCAGCTACTTTTTATAACATTATGAATGAGAAGGTAGTTCAGGCACTTTGTCTGCAGGAAGGAAGCAATTAAATTATTAGCACTTTGAGAAATTAAATGATGTAAGTTATGGCAGAAGAAGTTTAGCAAAATGTTATAATGTAAGAAAACAATTAAAAAGGGTTATATAAGGTTGGGTGGCTTCTTTATTGTGACAGAGTGAGCAGTTAATTGATTGTTGTATAGCAGTAATGTACCATGACAGTTGTGAGAGCAAATAGAGAAATCTCTGCTCAGGACGGATGGAGATGAAGTGCAGAGAAAGGGATGTGACTTGTAGGGAAATGAGTGAGCAGCAGTCTGTGACCCTCAATTTCTTTTCCCTCTATCATGCAAAGAGACATGAAGTACAGAGAAATTCCTTATTCTCTTCAGCTTCCAAGGCCTGATGCTGCAAGAATATGTTTAGCTCTCCTCATGATAATGATGTAGGAAGCAGAAATGCTTCAGAATTGGATCCCAAAGATGGGAGAAGCACAGAGGTTGCTCTATGAGCACTGGCAAGAGAACCATGCAGCTTTGTACTAGCCCTGCCACAGGCCTCCAGTTCCTTTCTGACAGCACCTATGAACCTGCAAACCCTCCTGGGCTGTTAGATGTTTTCTGAAAGAAGCTTGAAGGAAATTATATCCTTTAACATAAACTCATTACACTTCAGCATAAGGAGAAGCATGTTTTGTTTTGAAACCAGTGGCCTGGCTTTATCTGCTTTCATGATGCTGGCTTTCTGCAGCTCTTCAGCTGTGGGATATTTGTATGAGCACAGGGCTCAGCAGAGAGAAACACAGAGGCTCTACTGGAATAAGATGCCACAAGCAACATTTTTGTCAGCACCATTCTGCCACACTTGCTGCACTGAAATGAAAAAGGACAACAACATTTGTGGTGATGAGGAGGTGACTGGGCTGGTAATTCCTCGAGTGAGGAACTCAGCTACCACTTGTAGATGTACAGAGCCAAGGTTCCAAAGCAAGACAAGCAGCTGTTAGCAGGTCCTAGCAACTTCTCTCATTACAACTGAAGGAACCACCAATAAAAGCTAATTAATGAAATCCCTTTTAAGACCTTTGGATCAGTCACCCAGAAAATCGCTCCCCAGAAGCAAAGGAATTGATAGTCTATAAAGCCAGAAGTCAATGGGAAAAATCTATTAAAGGGAGTGAGCTAGAATGAGACCTTTGGTGTTAACGGAAACCTTTTTTGTAAAGAAGCCACAAAAAGTCCCAGCAGACGGTTTTTAACCCTTTGCGTGCTGTCGCTCCTCCAAAGTCACTCCCCGGGTTTGCCGGCAGAGGGAGCGTGTGGGCCGGGATGGGGATGAGGAGGGGGGAATTGGGCGAATAACGGGAGTCACTGGGCCACTGAAAGAGACTTTGAAGCGATTTTTTCTTCTGTTAATCAGCCCCATTCACGGCACTGCTAGAATGATCATTTAGGGTTGGATTTTGTGGCAACGAAGTCGATCAGAAGCTGCAGTAACCATCATGGCATCCTGAGCTGGGCCAGTCGAGGAGGAATCTGATGGATTTGGGGGGAGTTTGGCTGGGATAGAGTTAATTTTCTTCCTAACCATATAATCATAGAATGGTAGGAGTTGGAAGGGACCTTTAGAGATTATCTAGTCCAATCCCCCTGCAGAAGCAGGTCCCACCTAGAACAGGTCACACAGGAACGTGTCCAGATGGGTCTTGAAGACCTCCAAGGAAGGAGCCTCCACACCCTCCCTGGGCATCCTGGGCCAGGGCTCCATCACCTCAACACTGAAAGAGTTTTTCCTTATGTTTAAGTGTAACTAATGGCTGCTACAGGGCTGTGTGTTGGATTTATGCTGACTGTTGGTAACTCAGGGATGTTTTGCTTATCAACTGAGAAGTCCTTGCACAGCATCACAGCTTTTTCTGCTTCTCATTGCCCTACCAGCAAGTGGGTTGGGGAGGCACAAGGAACTGTGAGGGAGCATGGCCAGGACAACTAGCCAAAGGGTTATTCCATATCATGGGGTGTCATGACCAGTATAGAAACTGGAGGGAGCTTGAGGGAAAAGGGATTGCTGCTGGGATACTGATCAGAGGGTGGGAAGCAATTGCATTGAGCATTTTCTCTTTCCTTGGGTTTTATTTCTATTTTTATTACTTTTTGTTCTTATTATCAATATCCCCTTTTCTTTTACTTATTACATTGTTCTCTCAACTTATAAGGTTTGTTTTCCTTTCTTTTTCTCCTCCCCATCCTACAGAAGCTGGAGGAGGAGTGAATGAGCTGCTGAGCGCTGCTGGGATTAAACCACCCAAGAGTGCACTCTGAAGGGTTTTTCTGGCACCCAAGTTCAAAATAACCCACCCAACAAAAGAAGTAGGGGAGAAAAACCCCACCCATTTCTCATAGGATTCTTCTTTTGATCCCAAAAGCAGCTTTCTGTTGTCTAGCTTGAGACAGTATTGATGGATTGCTAAGGCTAAAAGACAAAAAGCAGTCTCTGCCTTGCTACTGCCTCTTGTCAGGAAATTGCTCTTCTAGGCAGAAACTAAACAGGGATCCAGCAGACATGGGAACATAATTAAATCTCAACAAAACTGGGGAAAGCATCTTGAAAGAAGCTATTAACAGATACCTCCCGAAAATCTAATCATTCAGATTATGCTGTGTTAAATGCCAGTTGTGCTTAATTTGGCTCAACTTGTAAAATGTTTGTACAAAGTGCTAGACCATCTGCCATCCTCATTCATTATAGGGAAACAAAGAGAAAATGAATGATACAAACTAAGCCAGCTATCTAGGAAAATTAGTTATCTAAGAGCTAGATCTTGATCAATCAATACAGGCTTAATTCTTCACTGTAAAGAAGCTGAGAATACCCATGTGGAAGCAGAAAGTATCAGTCAAATCTGTTTCCACGTGTTCAATTTTTAATGTATTGGAAGTAATAGATCAGATCTGTCCCCTGGGACACTTAAACCCCTTTTTCTTTTCACTTGCTGCCTCTATGACTTTTTTTATTACATGTAAGCAGAAAAAGTGGGTAAGTATGGGAAGAGAAAAGCTTGTAAATACCAGGAGATGGGGTGAAAAACATGGCCAGACCTTTTTAAAAGCACTAAGAAAAATCTATGGAGGTACAATTGGAGACAACTTGTTTTCTAAAGAAGCTGCTTTGGGACTGAAAGATCATAGAGCTGCAGGAGTAGAGTTTTCTTTCTCTTCTTGTAGTAACCACTACAGTAACACTCCAGATTTTGCAAGTCTAAAAAGAGGATCCTACTTTAATCAGATTTTTTCCCCTTGTTTTCTTTATAAACTGCTTAGTCCTGGGGTTGGGCCAAGTAGGCTTGCCAGAGAGAACTTGATGTTTAGTGAGAGGAAGAAATGAGTCATCCATTTCCAGCACAACATTTTTTCTGAATGAAGCCCCTGAGGAGGTGGGGTTCATGCTGCTTTGCCAGACAAACTGCTCTATGATGTAATGAAAACCTCAAAAGATACACACAAGGTAGGTATTTTATGTGATATTAATTTTAAATTCTCTATTAAAAAGCCATTTTCAGTCAGTATAAGGACTAAATAGTGTCTTCTTTTTTCTTGCTCGACCAGATCCATTGTACTTTCTCTTTGGTGTAAAGGACAGCCAAAGTGCAACAAATTCTCAGCTCTGAGCTGAATTAAAATTACTCTTTCTTAGTATCCCAAAGTTGAAAATGATAATCCAAGTTTTTGAAACAAACATTTATTTTTTTCCTTATAATTTTGGGGTAAGAACATTTCAGGATTTGCTCATGTAGTGGTTTTGCCTGGGCCAGGTTTTTTGGTAGCGGGGGGGCTACAGGGGTGGCTTCTTTAAACAAAGAGTTGCCACACAAGCAACTGACCGCAAACCTGCTCAGGCCTAGGCACCTCTCTCCCCACAGACTCCCAGGTCCTGCCAGGAACTTGCTCCAGGGTGGGCTTCCCACAGAGTCACAGCCTCTTTCAGGTATCCACCTGCTCCGGCATGGGCTCCTCCAAGGGCTGAGAGTGGGTCTCTGTTCCCCAGGGCGTCCATGGACTGCAGGGGCACAGCTGCCTCACCATGGGCTGAGGCACAGGGGAATCTTTCTTCCAGGGCCTAAGCACCCTCCTCCCCCTCCTTCTGCACTGACCTTGGTGTCTGTGGAGATGTTTTCACATTCTCACTCCCTGTTGCTGCTGCAGTTCAGCAACTTCTTCCCCTTCTCCAATACATTAATCACAGAGGTGTTACCTCAGTCACTAATTGGCCAGGCCTGAGTCAGCTGTGTGGTCCAGCTTAGAACTGACTGGCCCTAACACTATGAGTTACAGGGGAAGCTTCTGGCAGCTCTTTGTTTAAAGAAGCCACCCCTGTAGCCTCCCCCCCCCCCCCCGCCTACCAAAAAAAAACTGGCCTAGGCAAAACCACTACAACAGGATTGTGTGGTTTTTTTACTTCTGTTGGTTTAAAAAGTAAAAAAGCTGAAGATAGTAGTATAAGATCTGCAGTATGACACCTTATTCTTACTGTCTGGGATGTATATGAGTGCTGGAAGGAGTAGGAAAACATTCTCTGTAAGATTTTCAGTCTTTGTTAGTGCTTTTTACTCTCCACAGATTGTTTCATAGACTTTTGTGTGAACACCAATAAAAGGAGATCAAAGTACTAAACCAAAACAATGAAGAAGGAACAAAACTAAGTCTTCAGGATATGTACAGTGCTTAGGTCTCAGTAACAAACACTCTATCAGATGTCTGCTTCCTTTCTGGTCTTTTAGGAAAAACAGTACACACAAGTGTGTTGAAGTGCCTTGGACTTGAAAATAGAGTAACTCTACTTCTGTAATCCTTTCCTAAAGCCCACAGAGAAAAGAAAGATGTTGATTTAAGATCTATTGCAAAAGGCACGGGGGAACCTGCTGCGGGCTCCTGCTGTTTAGAGTCATGGGTTACACTGCACAGCCTGCTGACTTGGGATCAAGCTCAAGGTTCTTAAGGGATGGAAAACCATTTGGCACTATTTCAGCGAGCCTAACATGCCAACATGAGCTGGCTGAGTGAACACAGAGACACAGAGACTAGGACAAATCCCACCTTCCTCTGAAAGTTCCAAACCTCTTTTCTTTTTCTTCCTTCTTTATTTTTTGTGTCAGATTCCAGACAGGTGAAATTTTCTTGGCCTAGACCCATTCCTGACAACACCTCTCCTCGGAATAATGATAAAACAGAGCTTGAAGGTTAACTGATTGACAGTGTGGGAAGAGAAAGTGCCTGACTTTGTAGATCAAATGTAGCCTCATCTGCCCACTACTCTGCCTTCTCCTTCAAGTCTTACCTAAGTTATTCCTCATTTTCTTGAGAATCCCAAGTTTACTTTGATTCCAAAGGTTTCTGAGCCCACTTGATACTGTTGTTAGGATGATAGTGTCAAGACTGAGTACATTCCTCAGATCATTAATCAGCTCAACCTGACCCAAATTAATTACAGACCCTGGATTTCATTCCTCTCAGTTCTTACCAGCCATAACAAATTAGGTCATTCTGTGTCAGTGAGACATTGGAGCAGACACCACTGGGAAAGTCATAGGGGACTCTGTGATCCAGTTACGCTGCAGGAAGAGTGAAGGAGATGGAATGGGTCATATCTTCCTATTGCTTTCCAAATAGGACCTATGTGGTACTTGGCAGCATAGTTAAAGGATTTTCATAAGGATACAGGAAAACTATATACCTTCAAGTTTTCTTTACATTTTGGTCACATGGAGAATGAGGCAATCTTTGACACCTATGTCTACTGATCTTGCATCAAATGATTTAGTTGTACCTGTCCAAATCCTTGTGCAAAAATCCAGCCAACCAGTCAAACACATCATGAGGTCAGATGAATGTTACAGATAACTGAACTGTCTTTCAATATTGAAAAAGGGACTGTGCCTCTGGCTTTCTTAGAAAGTGCACTGCTGGAGAGGTGATGGTTGATAGATCCTCCACCTTGAGAACTTCTGAACTAGTAACACATCATTGAGGAGGGTTCATTGTTCCTATAATAAGGCCTTTTTGAGCTCAATGTGATCCAGAAATCAGTAAGGTGTGGAAAGGGTGCTGAATCCATCATTCCAAAGCCTGAGGTTTATGGCTTGGATTTGAACAGGAAAATCTAAATGGTGTTTCTTATAATTCGATGTTTTCACTCTGCTGGTTTACCAATAACATTTATCTTATTCATTTAATATGAAGTCATAGAAGTGCAGTAACAATACAGTAATGGTGAATAATCCCTATGAAAGAGCGATCAGATCAGTTCTCTGAAGTCTGCCAGCAGGAGATATTTCCTAGATATCCTAGATCATTTCTCCTTTAAAAAGCCCATATGATAAGATGAAGAGAGATGCAGAATTGAATCACAGCTGCACAGAATCACAGAATCTTAAGGGTTGGAAGGGACCTCAAAAGCTCATCCAGTCCAATGCCCTTGCCAAAGCAGGACCACCTAGAGTAGGTCACATAGGAACTCATCCAGGTGGGTTTGAATGTCTCCAGAGAAGGAGACTCCACAGCCCATCTAGGCATCCCCTTCCAGTGCTCCCTCACCTTCTTGAGGAAATATCTAGCTAAAGACATGTCTGTACTGCCTTTGACTCTCTGAAGTTCAACACTTCTGATGCTGCTGCCTCACAGACAGATTTTATCCTAGATTAAGCAGACCTGGATTGATATACTATTGGCGATGGCATAGATATTGCAAAGCATGGTAAAAATAAAGCCTTTGCAGAATGGGCCTTTGCAAAGTGGAACCTGAGTAAAAATATCAAATTCATATTTTGGATTGGTGATTTGTTTATAGGCAAGTTCAAAAACTAGAGAAATTTCAGGCTGTGTGAAGAGATAATTGTTTTCTGCCACAGTTCTGGACACACAGCAGTGATCTTCCTGCAGGAACTGGGGCTGTTTAGTCTAGAGAAGAGGAGACTGAGGGGAGATCTTATTAACATTTACAATTATATAAATGGTGGATGTCAGGAGGTTGGGACATCCCTTTTTTCTATAGTAGCTAGCAACAGGACAAGGGGTAATGGGATGAAGCTGGAACACAAAAAGTTCTTAAATATAAGAAAAAGCTATTTTACTGTGAGGGTGATGGAGCAGTGGAACAGGCTGCCCAGAGGGGTTGTGGAGTCTCCTTCCTTGGAGGTCTTCAAGACCCGCCTGGACATGTTCCTATGCGACCTGATCTAGGTGAACCTGCTTCTGCAGGGGGGGTTGGACTAGATGATCTCTAAAGGTCCCTTTCAACCCCTACCATTCTATGATTCTACGATTCTATGTTTTGTGTTACTGTTTCCTCACTGCTGCATAGGGAGCTGGTAATTAGCAATTTGAACATTTATCTTCTCTGTGAACACCAATCACTTGAATTTGTCTTCACTCCTGCTGGTGTGGGAACAACCAGTCTTAAAGAGAATGTTTAACATGTGTAAGAGAAGACATAAGTGACTACAGGCAGGAAATTCTCAGAGACAAGAGCAGGAGTTGAGCTCAGCAGCAGCATAAAATTAAAGTCATTCCAGTACCTGGCAAAGAATCAAGGCAGGTACCCAGTTCACTTTTTCCCTATTATACCTGGATAACTTCTTGTAAAGTCTCAAATATTTTAGGGAACACACTCAGGGTCTACATTCTGATGTTCTGCACCTAAAAGCCCAATGGATACCTTGGAGCAAGAAAAAAGCAGCTTGCACTGCTGCCAGTAGTGTGCAACAGAGATGGATGCATCTCAAGCACTTCAGTGTTTACACTCATCACCAGACTTTAAATTCTAAAGCTTAATCTGTGTATAAAGTATGCAGGTGCATTTTAAAATACATAATCACTGAATCTTAAGTATTGGAAAGGACCTGGAAAGCTCATGCAGTGCAACCCCCCTGCCAGAGCAGGACCACCTAGAGTAGGTCACACAGGAACTCATCCAGGTGGGTTTGAATGTCTCCAGAGAAGGAGACTCCACAAACCATCTGGGCAGCCCCTTCCAGTGCTCCCTCACCTCAAGAGGGAAGAAATTCTTCCTTGTATTTCTTTGGAACCTCTTCTGTTCCAGCTTGTCCCCATTGCCCCTTGTCCTATCATTGGCCATCACTGAGAACAGCCTGGCTCCATCCTCCTGACACACATTTGCCTACTCACGTGCTATACCTTCACTGATTTCAGCAATGACCTGATGTCAAATTATAGAAACCAGGTTCAAATGTCATGAAAGCAAGTCAGAGCTGCCAACATTCAGTGTGTCTGAACTGCCACTCTCTCAAAAGCTGCTGTAGGACAAACGAATACAGCCATCAGTGCCAGTCTGGCAAGTGGTGGGGTGGGTGATTTAGTATTTCAAGCAATGTACTCTCAACATTAGCAGCAAGCTTCACACCTGAAAAATAAAGGGTTTTCCTTTTGTTTCCAAGAAAACTTACCTGCCTTTAACCATGTGGCATACTGTTGCCTACTTCTCAATAGAGTAGTTTTTATTTGTGAAACCTCAAACGGTTAAATGCAATGAGCTCATCCTTTCTCTTGGTATCATCTCATCTTGATTCTGGCAGAGACACAATGAAATTACAGCAGAGAGAAAGGCTGTAAAAAAAAAAAAAAGCTCATTTTTTTTTCTCCTAAAAATAATGCTAGGAAAGTTGGCCCTAGCAACTATGAAGGAAAGTGAAAATTCAAGCCGAGCTTCATATTTGAAGTTGTACACAGATTCCAAATCCAACATTATCAACCTTGTGTTGTTTTCCAAATGGTGATTTATATGCCTCACATATGTAAGAGATGGTGAAGCAATTTAAACTAGAAGAGTTCAGTAGAGAGGGACTTGCAACCATCACCTCCTCCAACTGCCTAACCACTTCAGGGCTGACTAAAAGTTAAAGCACGTTATCAAGGGTGCTATCCAAATGTCTCTTAAACACTGACAAGCACAGACTAGCAACCACCTCTCTAGGAAACCTCTTCCAAGGTTTGTCCACTCACTTAAGAAATGCTGCCTGATATAAAGTCTGAACCTTCCCTGATGCAACGTTGAAACATTCCGAGACATACTGTCCCTGGATCCCAGGGAGGAGAGCTCAGCAACCTCCCTCTCTATGTCCTTCCTCAGGAAGCTGAAGAGAACAGCAAGGTTGCTGTGGTGGTTTAGCCAGGTGCCCAACAAGTCATAAAATCACTCCCCCCTCCTAAACTGGACAGGAGAGAGAGAGAGAGAAATATAACTAGCAGTTTGTGAGATAAGGACGGAGAGATCGCTCAGCAATTGGCATCACGGGCAAATTCCTCTGCCCAGGATGCTCCTTCCTTCCCCCCAGCAGCGCAGGGGATGGGGGTTGGGGTCAGTTCGTTACAGATGGACTTTGCCGCTGCTGCTTCTCAGGGTGAGGCCTCCTCACACTTCCCACTGCTACACTGTGGGGTCCCTCCCATGGGAGACAGTCCCTCACCAACTGCGCCAGTGTGGGTCCGTCCCATGGGCTGCAGCTCCTCATGAACTGCTCCAGCATGGGGCCTGCCCCAACGTGGGTCATCCATGGGGGAACAGTCCTTCAGGTACCAACTGCTCCAGCCTGAGTCCCTCACAGGGTCACAAGCCCTGACAGCAAACCTGCTCTGGCGTGGGCTTCTATCTCCCCACAGGCTCCCAGGTCCTGCCAGGAACTTGCTCCACGGTGAGCTTCCCACGGAGTCACAGACTCCTTCAGGCATCCACCCTGCTCCGGCATGGGCTCCTCCACGGGCTGCGAGTGGGTCTCTGTTCCCCAGGGCCTCCATGGACTGCAGAGGCACAGCTGCCTCACCATGATCCTCACCACAGGGTACAGGGGAATATTCCTTTCAGGGCCTAAGCACTCTCCTCCCCCTCTTCTCCACTGACCTTAGTGTCTTTGGAGATTGTTGTTCAGACATTCTCACTCCCTGTTGCTGTTGCAGTTCAGCAACTGCCCAGCAACTTCTCTTAAAATACATTAATCAAAGAGGTATTACCTCAATCGCTAATTGGCCAGGCTTTGGTCAGCTGTGGGTCCATCTTAGAACTGACTGGCATTAGCCCTATCAGCTACAGGGGAAGCTTCTGGCAACTCTTTGTTTGAAGAAGCCACTCCTGTAGCTTCTCCCACTACCAAAAACTGGCCCAGGCAAAACCACAACAGTTGCCCCTCAGGCCAACACTAAATACAGAAGGATAATCACCTTTTTTACTCACCTGATTATACTGTTTGATTATTGATGATATCTAGGGTGCAATTTGTCCTCTCAGGTGTAGACTCCAGCATTTGTTCTTGTTTCTGATGGTTACCCAGTGTTCCAGTCTCTCTAGATTGCCCTGAAAGTCTTTTAACTGTTTCTCAACATCCAGGGGCTGGTCTGCAAAGGACAAGTTTTGGACTGGCCTCAAAATATTTACCTCCTACACGTGGCTTCATCTTCAGCTCTAGAAATTGTCAGGCACAACTTCCTCTCCAGGTGCTCTCTCACCTTGTTATTGGCTGAGAAATTCTTGCAAGGGAAAAAGAAAAGAAATACAAAAATAATTATTATTTTAAAGCAGTAATGAGATGCCATGGGCCAGACTCTGATCTCTCAACATGAACAGAGTTATTCCTTATAATAACATCAGGATAAGAACAGTACTGCCATATAATCATAGAATGGTAGGGGCTGGAAGGGACCTTTAGAGATCATCCAGTCCAACCTCCCTGCAGAAGCAGGTCCCACCTAGATCAGGTCACTCAGGAACATGTCTAGGCGAGTCTTGAAGAACTCCAAGGAAGGAGCCTCTATACTCTCCCTGGGCAGCCTGGGCCAGGGCTCCCTCACCTCAACAGGGAAAGAGCTTTTCCTTATATTTAAATGGAACTTTTTGTTTTCCAGCTTCATCCCATTACCCCTTGTCCTGTTGCTAGATATCATCGAAAAAAGTGCTGCCCCAACCTCCTGACACCCACCATTTAGATATTTGTAACTATTAATAAGATCCCCGCTCAGTCTCCTATTTTCTAAACTAAACAGCCCCAGGTCCCACAGCCTTTCTTCATAAGGAAGATGCTTCTGTCCTGGTACATGGAGTTTTTCCTCCCCAGGTGCAGGACTCTGTACTTGTCCTTATTGAACCTCAGGAGGTTCCTCTCTGCCCAACTCTCAAGCCGGTCGAGATCCGGCTGAATGGCAGCACAACCTCTGCTGAATCAGCCAGTCCTCCCCGTTTGGTGCCATCAGGGAACTTGCTGAGGGTCACTCTGTCCCCTCACCCAGGTGGTTGATGAAGATGTTGACCAAGACTGACCCTGGAAACAATCCCTGTGGAACTCCACTGGCCGCAGGCCTCCAACTCGATTCTGTGCCACTGATGACCACCCTCTGAGCTCTGTCATTCAGCCAGATCTCGATCAACCTCACCATCCACTCATCCAAGCCACAATGCCTGCTACCAGACAAGGGCTCCAGACATCTCAGTTCCATTACTGGTGCTCTTCCAGCATTGGCCAAGTCCTCACATTACAGTTAGAGAAGGAGGGTACATAGGACTATTTTTACTTTCTTCTTGATACTTACCTATTTTCAATGATGAAATGCCTTTGAGACAAAGCCTGCTCTGAGCTGAACCCTGTGAGGCTCTGATCTTTAATATCTCATGGTGCTTACAGAGTGCAAAGGGTAAATGACTCAGAGTGCTTTCCCTTGAGTTTGCTTCCCTTTGACCTTCTTGGACTTTGTGAACAACTCTGCTAGAGCTAGGAGGTTTGTTATTTAAGAAAACTTGCAAAAGCACAAGAAGAGTTTAATTATTACAGTACAAAGACCTTTTTTTTTTCATGCTTACTGATCCAATGTTGGAATGGTTGGGAATGGCTTCTCAGTATGTGCCTTAAAGACTTCCTGTCTGGAATTTGCAAAGGACTCTGAGCCTTCACAGGATATTAAATAGCTTCATAGTGGAACCTAACAATATAAACATGTCTTCAGTGCAGTCAGGAATGTCACAAACCCTCATATTGTGTAAGGTCAAAAATACCCCAGTTGTGCCTGTGCTCTCTTCTGCAAATAAACAAGGGAGAGATGTACCTAAAATGTTTCCCTGAGACAGACAACTTCTCATCTCATGATTTCATTCTCTTTTTAACAGATGTCTTTTTTAAGGTGATGCTTTAAAGAACTTTATTTCTATTTATTTCTAGTTATTTCGTTCCTTCTTTATTGCTAAGGCCACTTGAAGGCAGCAGGTAGCCTGACACCAGTCCATACTGCTGGTTGTTTTAAATGAGAAGCCTTATTTTACACTTGGTGTCATTTTATTGGCAGAGTGCATAGGACAGAGTATTGGATACATATATATCCAACATATGCTGGAAATGTTTAAGCTAAAACAGTCTTATGTCTAAGAGTATATTTTGGAATTCTTTCTCCTTTTACTTTCTATTTGCAAAAACCCTTTGTGGAGATTCTTTTCCTTCACCTCCACTGTGGTGTCTGACATCACTTTTATCCCTTTTTGAACCCTTCCAGACATTTCCTAGAGCTGCACACATCTGCCTTTGCTCTGCTCTTCTCTTTCTGGCAGAGATGATGAGCAGTTATTGTTCAGTTAGGAGAGAAGTTCCACTTTTGCAGCCAGCAGCCAAAGAATCACTCTTGTCCTTCTTTCCTTCTCATGTATCAGACTGATCCTATAACATATCTAAAACCTGATGTGAAGCATATAAAAAAGAATACATTGATGAGAAATTTGTCATGAAGGAGTATCTGAGCTAGTGTTGTTGCAGGAAGATAGAAGGAGCAGTTCAGTCACACTGAAGGAAAGAAGAATAGGGCCAACATTGGGTGCAAGCAGAACTTGACCTGAGTAAGAAACCTCAAAACACTTAATTCAAGAGCTTCTTGAGCTACACTTCTTTCCCAGAATCTCCTTTTCAATTAACTTCAGACAGTAACAGTTGTGAGTAATTATCATGCAGAGTGATACTTTTTCTTGGTCAGATTTCTTAGTGACCCTGACACTGGGACTAGAGGTCTGTCTTCTTACAGAATCATAGAATAGTTTCAGCTGGCAGAGACCTTTAAGCTCATGGAGTGCAGCCTTTGCCCCAGCCCTATCAACCACAAGCCCATTTCCCTCAGTGCAACACCCAGCTGACTCTGAAACTCCTCCAGGGATGGTGACTCCAACACCTCCCTGGGCAGCCCGTTCCAATGCCCGACAACCCTGTCAGCAAAGAAATTCCACCTCAGATCCAGCCTGAACCTCCTCTGGAGCAACTTGAGGCCATTTCTTCTTGTTCTATTGCTTGTTACCAGGAAGAACAGACTGACCTCCACCTCGCTGCAGCTTCCTTTCAGGTAGTTGGAGAGAAGGTCTCCCCTGAGCCTTCTTTTCTCCAGGCTCAACAGCCCCAGATCCCTCAGCCCTTCCTCGTCTGAGATGTGCTCCAAATCCTTTCTTAGCTTGGTAGCCCAGCCTCTGGATCCTCTCCAGCACCTCCATGTCCTTCTGGTACAGAGGGGCCCAAAACTGAACACAGGATTCGAGGTGTGGCCTCACCAAAGCCAAGTGCAGAGGAATGATCAGCTTCCTGCTCCTGCTGACAACACTGTTCCTGATCCAGGCCAGGATGCCCTTGGCCTTCTTGGCCACACTGCTGGCTCCTGTTCAACCAACACTGCCAGGTCCCTCTTTGCCTGTCAGCTTTCCAGCCACTCCTCCCCAAGCTGGGGGTTGTTGTGGCCCAAGGGCAGGACCCAGCACCTGCCCTTGAAACTCATGGCACTGGCCTTGGCCCAGCCATCCAGCCTGTCTAGGTCTCTCTGTAAAGCTTCCCTACCCTCAAGCAGATCCACACTTCCACCCAGCTTGGTGTCAGCTGCAAACTTCCTAAGGGTGCACTCTATCCCCTCATCCAGATCATTGATAAAGATGTTAATCAGGAGTGGCCCCAGCACTGAGCCTGGGGGACACCACTCGTGACATCAACTGGATTTAACTTCATTGATCACAACTCTTTGGACTCAACCATCTCACCAGTGTTTCACCCAGGAAAGTGTCTGTCCATCCAAGCCAAGAACAGCCAATTTCTCTAAGAGAACACTGTAGGAAACAGTGTGAAATGCCTACTAAATTCAAGACAGACACATTCCACAGCCTTTCCTTCATCCAACAAGTAGGTCACCCTGTCATAGAAGGAGATCAGGTTTGTTAAACAGGACCTGCTCTTCATAAAACCTTAAACCCAACTCTTCCCTCCCTGCAGCTAAGGAAAGTGGATGGAGCAATGAAATCAGATCTGATAGATTTTTCTGAAAAAATACAAAATGAAAGTAGATGAAAGTGTAAAACTGTAAGGATTGAAAGGAGGAAACAATCCCATTTCTGGTGTCTCTCCCATCATCGACTTCACTGTAGCATTGCTGGGCTAATGTTGACCCGGTGATAAATTCCCAGGTGTAGGAAATAACTCTGCATGTGGAATTATGTGTGACAGATTATCATCACCCCAGCTTGATGAGAAAGGGTATGCAGAAACCAGCTGAGACTGTAACTCCCTACAACTAAAGATTAAGATGATGTCTTGGCTAAAATGCACACTGAAATAAAGTTTGACAGAGCATAGCCATATCTTGAGCATGACTCTTGTCTCATTGCTCAGTAAACAAGGTTGTCTTTTCAGCCCTTCCTGTCACAGGAGCTTGGGCTAGCATTGATGGTTCATCTCTAGAGACCCACCTTACCATAGCAATAGGTGCCAGCACAAAGAGTAACACTGAATAACAAAGAGAGGCCAGACCATTGGAAGGTTCCTACAGGTAGCTACCCTAGATTTGTGTAAATCTTTGATGAAATATGTTCCTTTTTCATCTTGAAAGGAGCTCTTTAGGCTCCAAACAGCTGAAACTGTGTTGCTCCAAAGTTGTTTCTGTAGAAATGAAAGATCACAAGGAAGAGCTGAAATGCCAACCTGCTTTTACCTAACAAATTCAAAGTAATTATTAATAAGATGGGGTAGGGTTTTTTTGGTAAAATATGGATTATATTTTGGTTTGGTTTTTTGTCAGATTGGATTGGATCATCCAGTCCAACCCCCCTGCCAGAGCAGGACCACCTAGAGTAGGTCACACAGGAACTCATCCAGGTGGGTTTGAAATGTCTCCAGAGAAGGAGACTCCACAGCCCATCTGAGCAGTCCCTTCCAGTGCTCCCCTTACCTCAACAGGGAAGAAATTCTTCCTCGTGTTTCTTTGGAACCTCTTCTGTTCCAGCTTGTCCCCATTGCCCCTTGTTTTATCATTGACCATCACTGAGGAAAGCCTGGCTCCATCCTCCTGACACCCACCCTTTATGTATTTGTAAACATGAATGATGTCACCCCTCAGTCTCCTCTTCTCCAAGCTCAAGAGCCCCAGCTCTCTCAGCCTTTCATCACAAGGGAGATGCTCCACTCCCTTCAGCATCTCTGTGGCCCTGCACTGAATTCTCTCCAGCAGCTCCCTGTCCTTATGGAACTGAGGGGCCCAGAACTGGACACAATATTCCAGATGCAGCCTCACCAAGGCAGAGTAGAGGGGAAGGAGAACCTCTCTCCACCTACTGCCCACAGCCCTTCTAATCCACTCCAGGATGCCATTGGCCTTCTTGGCCATGAGGGCACATTGCTGGCTCATGCTCATCCTGCTGCCCACCAGCACCCCCAGGTCCCTTTTCCCTACACTACTCTCTAACAGTTCTTTCCCCAACCTGTACTGCTACATGGGGCTATTCACTTTTTCTGACCAATTGCTTCTCCAGATCATTAATTTAGAAGAAAAACCCTAGTTTTTTTTTTTTTTTTTTTTTACAGGTTCCCTTCATAGATGGCATTCTTTTCATTACATTTGTTTTGTGACTAGCAGAGTAGGGAGTTCTTGGTAATGTGACAAAGTAGCCTGAGGGAAGAGGTGTGAACTCCTTTTGCTCATTTTCAGAACTCACAATTTGGGGGATGATTTAAGCTGATTATGCAGGTTGTGTACACAGCAATGCTCACCCTTACTGCTTATCTTTATTTATAATGTCAAAAGAGACAGAGGACCTCTTAAAGTTCATCTGCCTGCCACCCAAATGTGAACAGCTGGCTTAGTGAGGACACTACAATCTCTCTCATTTCCTCTGCAAGAGAAACTGCCTGAGGATTTATTAGAGACTTTTTATAGGTCAAACAAGGGAGCAAGCAGCCAAGTGTAACTTTATAGGAAACTTGAGAGGTGCACCCAAAACACTGACCTTGCCTATTTTCTGGATGCCCTTTTGGTCTGTTTAAAGATTTCCTTTGGTAAATCTCTGAGAGCTTCTTTTTCAAGATAGAGACTTGTCTGAGGCTTCTGGAAAATAACACTTGCCGTAAATTCCTGAGACTGGCTTTGAATTCTCTGAGGTTTGCTAAGGTCTGCATTGCCCTGTTGTCCTCATCCTGGCTTGTTTTTGTGAGTGTGATATAATTATTATAGCTTCAAAAAGGTGCCTTGCATTCTATTCTGTCCATCCATACTAGGTGTATTAAGCTTACTACCTTCTTTAGATTGATCTGCTATGAGGAGCTGTACCAACATGTATTTTCTAGAAGGTCCACTGCCCTAAAAGTAGAACTACAGTAGTCATATTTACCATTCCACTGATCAATCCCAAATACATAATGCCACATTTATCTGTTCATCTTTGACATGACTGGTGTTTCCTCGGTGATGACCAATGATAGGACAAGGGACAATGGGGACAAGCTGGAGCAGAAGAGGTTCCAAAGAAACACAAGGAAGAATTCTTCCCCATTGAGGTGAGGGAGCACTGGAAGGGGCTGCCCAGATGGGTTGTGGAGTCTCCTTCTCTGGAGACATTTCAAACCCACCTGGATGAGTTCCTGTGTGACCTACTCTAGGTGGTCCTGCTCTGGCAGGGAGGTTGGACTGGATGATCTCTCAAGGTCCCTTCCAACCCCTAAGATTCTGTGATTCTGTGATTCCTTGAATTAAGCCAACTAGAAGGGTTGCAGGGTCCTCTCATGACCATTTAGTTTTGTATGATTTAATTATCGTGTCAACTCATATACTTTCATCCTCTACTTACAGCTTCAGGTAGACTAAATCAGATTAGTCTCTAAATTGCAGTTAATCAGCAGGAGGATTCTCATAGCTGGAGCTGACACATCACAGGTTGAAACTGAACTCCATCCTCAGATAACTCCAGTTTGCTTGAAAACTATAACAGAGCAGCTATCTTAAAATCTTAAACTAGACCCAGGATGCAAATGTCAAACTGTCTGGGACCCTGTTACTGAGAATGGCTTTAGAATAGGAGATGCTTAGAGGCTCTAGCGTCAAATTGTGACCCTCATAGTGTTGTAGTCGCTGCAACACCCATGGCTACAAAGGGACTCTGTATTGTCTGTTCAACCCCCAGGTTGTGCAGGTTTGAGGACTCATTGCCACAAAATTCTCCAGTTTCTTTCTTTCCCCCCTTCTGAATGCCAGTCCTAGGTATCTTACATGGTAGAGAGAGGCATTGGCCACCATCTTCTACCATCATGTTCCTACCACGTAGGAGAAAACTGTCACAGGAAAGCTCAGGAAAGGCAGCTAATGAATGTTTAGTTGTGTGACTAACTGGTTTAGACTCATGCACAGTTGGAAGGGGATAATTATCTCCCTTAGAAGGATCACAAATGTCTTTGGACAAAGAACAGTGGCTCTGCTTGAGCAAATCCTACAGGCAAAAGGAGCCAGCCAGTTCTCAGTTTTACCCTTGGGATACACAACTCTCCCTCACTCCAGTCTTTGCCTCTTACACTGTCAGGGAAAAGGACAAGCAGGTGGTTTAAGAAAACATTAGCAAGGACATGCTACAGCTTTAACAAGTGTTTGAAGGGAAACAGAGCTGTTGCTTCTAATTTTTTGCTTTGCTGTCTCTGTAATGAAATATAATCATATCCACTGAAGTAATTCCTTATGAAAAAGAAAGTGTCATGTTTTTATTGGATCCCTTTTATTACAGGCCTTGGTGAAAAGTGCAGCTGTGAGCAAGTATCCATTCCTTAGGCCTTTCACCAGCTTGTAATCCTGACAGAGAAAGACTCCTTCTCAGATAAAGATTTGCAGCAGCAGCAGGAGCTACTTTTTCCAGGGCCTGTAGTGACAAGGGGCAACAGTTTTAAACTAAAATAAGGTATATTTAGATCAGGTATGAGGAAGAAATTCTTTACTATGGGAATGGTGAGACACTGGAACAAGTTGTCCAGAGAGGCTGTGGCAGCCCCATCCCTGAGAGTGTTCAGGGTCATATTGAATGGGGCTTTGAGCAACCTTATATAGTGGAAGATGTCCCTGTTCGTGGCAGAAGGGCTGGACTGGGTACCTTTAAATGTCCATTCCTACCCAAACCATTCTATGATTCTACTGACACCACAAAGTGGTAGGAAATTCCCCATCAGAGTGTCGGTTTCTGGGTTATAATGACCACACTAGTCATAGCAGACATTTCTAGATGAGAGGAGAGCAGGAGATGTCATCTACTTTGACTTCAGCAAGGCTTTTGACACTGTCTCCCATAACATCCTCATCAGAAAGCTCAAGCAGTGTGTCTTGGATGAGTGGACAGTGAGGTGGATCGAGAGCTGGCTGAATGACAGAGCCCAGAGGGTGGTGATCAATGGCACAGAATCGAGTTGGAGGCCTGTGGCCAGAGAGTTCTACAGGGTAACAGAGTTCTGGGGCCAGTCTTGTTCAACATCTTCATCAATGACCTGGATGAGGGGACAGAGTGTACCCTCAGCAAGTTCGCTGATGACACCAAACTGGGAGGACTCGCTGATTCCCCAGAAGACTGTGCTGCCATTCAGCCAGATGTCAACCAACTTGAGAGTTGGGCAAAGAAGAACATCCTGAGGTTCCACAAGGACAAGTGCAGAGTCCTGTACCTGGGGAAGAACAACCCCCTGCACCAGAACAGGCTGGGGATGACCTGCTGGAGAGCAGCTCCAGGAGAGAGACCTGGGAGTGCTGGTTGATAATAATCTAATCATGAGCCAACAACGTGCCCTCGTGGGCAATAAGCCAATGACATCCTGGGGGCATCAAGAAGAGTGTGGGCAGCAGGGCGAGGAAGGTTCTACTCCCCCTCTATTCTGCTGTGCTGAGGCCTCATCTGGAGTCCTGTGTCCAGTTCTGGGCTCCTCAGCTCAAGAGGGACAGCGAACTGCTGGAGAGAGGCCAGGACAGGGCCACCAAGATGATCAGGGGAATGGAGCATCTTCCTTATGAGGAAAGGCTGTGGGACCTGGGGCTGTTCAGTCTGGAGAAGAGGAGACTGAGGGGGGATCTCATTAATATTTACCAATATCTAAATGGTGGATGTCAGGAGGTTGGGGCAGCACTTTTTTTCTATGGTATCTAGCAACAGGACAAGGGCTATAAGCCACTATAAAGCTATTTGAGTTGATACATTCACTGTTGTTGTAAAAAAATGCATGAGATGTTTGTGATCAGTCAGTCACAATTAACAATATTGGGGGAAAAAGCCAAAAATCATTAACAAAAATAACAAAACACATTGAGTCAGTCACTGGCTGCTACTTTGGTATTTCCAGTGTTATGTGTGGAATGTTTAAACCCTGTAATGGCAGAAAATAACTGAGGGGAGAAATGACTGCTATAAATACTAAAGCATGGTGAGATTAAATCCTTCAAAGCACAAACCTGTTCCTTAGGCTAGTCATGGACCTGCTGACACAAAAGTGCCACACAGCTCCTCCAATATACCCAAACTATTTGTTTAGGTGTTTAAAGACAACCTTTGTTGTTCAGCTCTGAAAAAACAAGCACTTGGAGGATTAACAGATGAGACCAGCATGAAAACTTTTGCAGGGATTGTCATTTAATAGTATAGTCATTTCATAGCTGTGCACAGATTCAGCTACACTGAGTTAAGTGATACTAGCTTCACATCTATTTCATTAATACTAATGATTACTGTTTCAAACTTGATTTCAGGGTGTATAGTGTCACCTCCATGAGATGATTGTAAAAATATGTCCAAAACCATTTTTGACCTAAAAAAATCCCCAAAGTATATAAAGAAAAATAACCAGGGCATTTAAAAACAAGAGCTTTTCTATTTTGTTGTATCTTTTCCAAGCTTCTACTTTCATTCGGGTATTGGAATTACCAGAAATATAGCTATTGAATGAGTACCATCTACCTCTAGGCAACAGCAATAGACTTTCTCTCAAGTTTAATCTGGCCAAAAAATTACTGACTTTAAGTCTTGTCCTTGCCATGTAGTTACAAGCTTGGAGTGTTTCCCTTCTACCTTGACAGGGCATTGAAGTAACTACCATGGGTTCATCTATCTGTACCCTGGTTGTGGTGGTTGGTTTTTTTTAAGTTTATAGTATCTTATAGTATAGTATCTTATAGTTTGTGTATCTTATATACTTATAGTATAGAAGTACAAAATTCAACCCACTTTTTCAAGGGAATTTGTCAAGAGTGAACAACAGGGAATTGTGTCTTTTGCTAGAGGCCCTTTATCTGTGTCCTTCTAATCACATGACATATAAGACATAATTAAAAACCCTAAATGAGTAAATACTTCTTCACATATGAGCTGGAGAGCTCATCACAGACATCTAGATCTGCAATGTACTCAACTGAAAACCGTACAATGGTATTCTTGGACAACAGCTAGAAAAGTAGATTGGGAATTCATAGTAGCATCATCTTCTAAAATCACCCTGTTGCTGCTAAATCTTCTGATCTCTAGTGAGCTGGTTTAGCTGGAAGGGATGCTGTAGTTGACACTGAAAATCCATAATTCTGTAAAGTTATGGACCATCTAAAACTTTTCTAAGTGGGGTTGTGGATCTAAGACTTCATCAAGTGTACACATACATGAGGAAATGCTTTCTTAGATTCTGCTCCTCTGTTGTTAGGCCTCAATTTCCCTGCATTTTTCTACAGCATTAAGCTAGGGATTTTTTTTTCAAGTCAAAGGAGCTACTTGGACAATTAAAACCAACCCAAAGGTGATTATGTCAAACAAATCAGGCTCTATGGTACATTGGCATCTGGCTAGATAGATAAAACATCCATAAAAATCTATGACTCTAAGGGAATGCTTCTCTTCCTGTATTTAGAAGAGGCAGCACAGATCTAAAGGGCTCCAACATGTATTTTTTGTGTTTACACAGATACCCCCATTCCCTGTGGGCCTTCTATTTGCACTGGCCTTCTATGGGCAGAAAGTCTTGCTTCTCTGCTTACATGAGCTTCCTCTGGAAGACCTGCATTGTATGTGGGTGATGGCTGAGAACCAGGCATGGGAAGTGTTGTCAAACATCCCCAGGTAGTTTACTTCCATTCTGGGAGCAAAATAAAGCCTGATGTGTATTTCTACCAAAAAAATGATAATTGCAGGTCAGAGATTTTACTCCCAGCCAACAGACTTTTCCTGAAAGATTCTTGGCACCAGAGGTTCAGGGGTCAAATGCTTTGAATGTCAGGAGTGAAATGTTCCTTCATAAAACACTAAAGGCTTAGAATAAGCAGATGGTTTCATGTAGAAACTGCCTAAGCATCCAATGATCTCACAGGTGACTCTTACCTTGTTTGTCAAAAGCCAGAGGAAGTACTGTTTAGGGAGCTGTAATTATGGGTCTGGACTGAAATCCCCTTGGTTAGTTTTTAAGTGAATTAGGATGCAATATAGCACTGCTGACAGCTCCCTTGAAAGGGAAGATTTATTAACCTTCTTTCTGTGTCAGGAGCTGATTTTTTGCTTTACGTTGGTACCCAAGAGCCCAAAAGTTTTCATCACAAAATAAGCTGCTTCTACAGCTTGCAAACGTTTCTCACCACAATGGAGAGGAGGCAGTGATGTACAGTGTATAATTGGCTTAAGAGCTTACAAGGAAATGAGGAACAAAGAACTGCCCCATGGTGCTTTGTGAGCCTGGAGATGAGGGGAGGATGCCTGAGTTAGCACCAGAGCTCTTCACAAAACCAACTTTCTTCAGTGTTTGCCAAGAGCTGAACTAGTAAGTTTAGTCAGATGCTTAATCAGAAGACACCAAGGTTTAAGCAGAGCATTTTCTGCTCTTAAAGCCATTCTATGGTTCTATGGCTCTATGGTTCTATTCCTTTGTATGAAATATTTGATCAGTTGCAAACACTAAAACACTCCTCAAATAATTCACCCAAAACAACCTGTTTAATTTTGCAAAAAGGGCTCAGTTGGTCACTGAACTGTAAATGGCACAAATCCAAATATTGATTTAGAAAACAGTAAGGAGTGTAAATCCACACACAACACCAAGACTAACAGCTGGGTTTATGTATCATTTAAATATCTACATGTACATGTTTATTCAGCGGAAAGTTTTGTCTTCAATGAAAAATGACATGAGAATTTGCAGACAATAAACTCAGTTAAATGACTCCAAATCACGGACTCTTAAGGGTTGGAAGGGACCTTGAAAGCTCATCAAGTCCAACCCCTCTGCCAGAGCAGGACCATCTAGAGTAGATCACACAGGAACTCTTCCAGATAACATTGGTTTTGTCTTTTCCTGATGATCCCGACTTCACAAAAACTCCTATCATGTGTTTCTAGAGAGATTCCATAAATCCAAACAAAATGCAGCACTAAAGAGAAGTTTCCCTTCAGTTGAATAGATTTAAAAGTTGAAAACAAAATAGCGATAGCTAATGCATTGAGGACTTTGTCTCTGCTGTACCTGCTGTGATGTTTGGTGATGAGTGCTTTGAGAAAGATATTTGAAATTGAAATCTAATGATTTAATTTCAGGCTTTACGGTAAGCTTGGAAGAAATCTCCTCCTGCAAATTGTTCCCATCCACAAGGCACTTGTCCTCTTCAACTGCCAATGTGAAAGCCATCTCTTCTGAAACTGGTAAGCAGAACTCTGTGTATATAGCTTTGTTCTCCAATTTGGGGGTTGTAAGCCATACAGGTGTTCAGATGGCAAGAAAAACATCAGTGACTATCAAAGCATTTCTCTCTCTTAAAGTAAGACACAAGGAAAATGTGCTTTGTCAAGTCCAAATGCAGAATGGGTAGATGTGACCAGGGAAAGGTTGGATGAGAATACAGTTGCATTATCACTTGCTGACTGCCAGCCTCTATTTTTCTGAGTGTTTGAGAGCCTAGATAACATTGTTCCTGTTTTATATTTGTTGCCTGGTAGCTTTTATTCTGAAGACACATCTGTGGTAGCAAGACAGAGAGGGTTAAATTAATTCATTAATTCATTAAATCATGCCCTCCTTCAGCTTTTTACCCCACCTTCTTTAACTCTGTAACCTAGAACATCATACACCTCAAAAAGACTCAAGGCTGCAGGTTTCATAAGCAGAATCATCTCATGGTGTAGCTGACCCAGAGCAGTGTTGCATCTACTTTCTCATTGATTACTTTCTCCATACTCCTCTTTCATTGCTGCAAGAACTAGTCAGAGCTGGGGGAGGCAGTAGAGTCCACATCTTCTATGTCATGTTCATGTGGGGATACTGGTTGCCCTCCTTTAACACGTTTCCACTTCATCCTTCTGTTTTGAAACCATACTTTGACCTGGATGATGAAAAGGAAATGATTACTTACTGCCTCAATCTGAGCTGTATCATCAGACCTATGCATCCTATCAACAGAGAGGTGTTCTGTGGAATTCTAGGAGAAAAAGTGGAAGGAACCTCACAAGTTTAAGTAATCCATCTCTCTAACAAAGGCAGGAGCCACTCTTTCTAAACTATGGACCTGCTTCTGCAGGGGGATTGGACTGGATGATCTCTAAAGGTCCCTTCCAACCCCCACCATTCTATGATTCTATTCCAGGTAGATGTTTCTCTGGGACCTGCAAATGTGTAGTACAAGTGTTTTACCTAGAACCTGCCTTTATGTCAACCAAGCTGTCATTCCAATGGGCATAGTACATCTAATATCTTTTAACATCTAGTCCCTCCAATCTAATGCTTAAGGAATTGTCATTTCCTTCATTTAATTGAACAATTCCTTTATTGTCTCCTGAGTTTTGAGAGGAAAACCCTGTCTGAGATCACAATGAAGGTACAGAAATCTCTCTCAACATTTTTTTTCCTTTCCTTTTGACCTTAAACTGCTCCCTGAGCCAGGAAGAATGCATATATCAAACATATATCATTCTAAAATCCCCTAGTAAGTGCAGTCTAAGGTGATATCCATATTCCACCTGGAAGCCTCAACATATCAGTATGTACCAATGAGTGATGGTAAACAGCAGCTCAGCAGATAGCACTTACAAAAGTGGCTTTAGTTTAGAGAAACATCATTACATTTACTAACTACTTAGAGAAACTGGTAATAAATATGACTTAAAAGAATGTGGTGGCTTTGTATGAAGATAGAAAGTAAACCCTTGAGTAACATATCTAGTTTTTTTAGCTTTAGGGAGAAGTTGTTGGGGGAGGAAAAAGAAGCTGGGGAAGCAGGGATTCAGGAAGTACTTGTCTCTCAGTGAGATCCAGGTTCACAGCTATCTCATATCTCCTGAGCCTTGTCAAGTAGTTATGGTGAGCAAATTCAGCTTCCAGCTCCCGCAGCTGCTCCTTTGTGAACGCTGTCCTTTCCTTCCGGGATTTGCTGCTCGGTTCTGCCTTGTTGCTGGAGTTCTGGTTTTCTAAGAGGCAAGCACAGGTTGTGTATTTTGCAGTTATAGTTGGGCTGTGTGAACATGTGGATCATAGAATAATAGAATGGTGGGGGTTGGAAGGGGCCTTTAGAGATCATCTGGTCCAACCCCCCTGCAGAAGCAGGTCCCACCTATATCAGGTCACACAGGAATGTGTCCAGGTGGGTCTTAAAGACCTCCAAGGAAGGAGCCTCCACACCCTCCCTGGGCAGCCTGTGCCAGGGCTCCCTCACCCTCACAGTAAAATAGTTTCTTCTTATGTTTAAATGGAACTTTTTGTGTTCCAGCTTCATCCCATTACCCTTTGTCCTGTTGCTAGTTACCATTGAAAAAAGTGCTGCCCCAACCCCCCTGACACCCACCCTTTAGATACTTATAATTACTAATAAGATCCCCCCTCAGTCTCTTCTTTTCTAGACTAAACAGCCCCAGAGGCCCCAGATTGCAGAGGTCTGTTATAAACCATAAATCAGAGTGCTTAGTGGAAGTTTAAACTTGTGTTATGCTCCACTTGAGAGTGTTGTCAGTCTTGGGTTCAAGGAGACAAAGGTGAGGCAGCTCATAGGTCATGGTGTCAAAACTGTAGGAGCATAGGCCTAGGTCTGCAAGGTGAGAAATGAGCAGCTATGGAAAGAAAGCTCATGCCTTGCTATTAATGGCATTTAAAATTTCCTTCCCCACATCTTGACTTGCATTTCTTATCACTCTCCCTTGGTCTACTGAGCACCAGGCAGTAGAGCCAAGTCATTTAGGTGAAGTCACTTAGTGAGCATCCCCCAAGCCAGCATATGGACAAGCAGTGCCAGAGAACCAGCATTCTTTGAACTGCTACCATAACTCCAGGCTATAAACTGCTTCTAATCCTTGCTAAATGCAAACTACAAGGAGATCTGATGTCTGTGTGCATCACGGGCTCTGAAAAACTTCCTCTGCTATTTGTGCATTTGGCTGTAATGTGGTCAAGAGTCATATTTCAAGCCATAGTCCAAGGGATGTTGCACCAATTAAGCTAAAATTCAAACACAAACTGACTTTGCCCGTGACTGGGGCAACCTTTATTTTCCCCCTTGTCTTTTCTTTTCCCTTCCCATCTTCTTTTTTTTCCCCTGTTGGTTAGATTCCCTGAATGGAGATTCTGGTAGGATTTTTATGTTGAGAATTAATTACTTATTTACATATAACCAGTGTGCAATGAAGGTTCCTTGTGTCCTTGCATAAGATTTCTACATAGAAATTATCTACAAAAATGATAGCAATGAGCATGGCACACAACATCATCTCCTAGATATACCTTTGGTTATAAAGCTGGGAAAATCTGAGGAGTGGATATAGGCTTCATAATTTATCTGATCTTTCCATCAAAAAGAGAGAAATCAAACACAGTTCCTATGAGTGAGAATGTGCACAGAGACCAGTGTATTAGATGCTGCAGCTGTATTGCTTTACATTCCAAGGGCATTAGTCTTGTTTGCATCACCATTGTTCTTGTGTCATGGTTTAGGCCCATCAGGGAACAAAGGCCACGATTAGCCTCGAGTACCGAAGAGGCTGAGGATTGCTCGAGGGCAGGGAGGGCTTAATTGCCGCTTAAGGTTCAGGACAAAACAGACCAGGCTACTCGGTTTTGGGGAAGAAAACAGAAAATAATTTAATGCAAAATCAACCAAAACATAACCAAAATGAAACAACCCAGAGTAATACATCAATGGAGAGTCCAACCAGCCTTTTTAAGAACACCTTCTTGCCACCCCTCCCCTCTTCCCGGGTTCAGAGCCCTGATCCCGGTGTTTTTACCTTGCCCCCCCCGAACGGTTCGGGGGGGGCAGGCAGTGGGGGGTTCAGTCAGTCGGTTTCCGAGAGCTTCTGCCGTTTGTCCCTCCTCAGGACGGGTGAACTCCACACCAGTCCTCCCTGCAAGTCCGTGGGGTAACTCACAAGCATGGCAGACTTGCACGGGCTGCTCCGATGCCCACTTATTCCAAAGGCTGCAGCTCCTCTCTGCCTCTCGTGTGGGGCTGCTCTGCGGCGCGCAGGCTCTCCAACACGGCCTGGGCCATGGCCATCTCCCCGCACAGTCCCCCGCCCGTCCGGGCTCACCCACACGGAGCTGTTGGTGGCTCTCAGTCTTGCCACGAATCTCCATAGGTTTCAGGGGCACAGCTTGTATTCTCGCCACGGCTTGCAGAGGGGTCTCCGGTCTACTGCTTCTCGTTCCTTCCTCCTTCTCTGGCTGAAGGGTCCGCGTGGTGGCCTCCATCTTGTATCACTCTCCACCTCCCGACTCGCATTTCAAATTCCCGTCCCCTAAATAGTGATCGCAGAGGCGCCAGATTGGCCCAGCCGGGACGGAGGTGGGTCTGAACCTAGGAGCCAGGGGAGGGTCTTCACTGCAACCCGCTCCCCCTGTTACCAAGCCAAAAGCTGCTCCTGGCTAAACCAGGACATCTTGTTACTTACATTTCAAAAATCCTCAAAGTCACAGAGAGAATGAAAACAAAAGCCCAGAAGTTTCTCTCCATGCTTTGCCCCATAGTTGTACAATCCCTTTCATTCTCCTCTCTTACTGAACAAACACACCACTACATGTTTCCCAAGGGCTAACAAATGTGGATTTTAAGGGAGGTGGTGAGGAATTGGGATTTTAAGTGTGAATTCCCTGCTGGGAGCTTTGGCACCAGCTTCTGGGAGCCTTGTTCAAGGGCTTCCCCCTGCTCCCTCAGCAAATGTGTGGAGAGATGAAGCAACTCTTCAATGCCAATAACACACCTCAGGAACCAAAGCCACCTCTGTCAAATTAATCTGAGATAAAAGTAGCTAATGCAACCTGAATATGCACTTGACCTCACCACTTAACCCCATGCCAAGGACATTCTACCTAAGGGGCAGTTTTGTTGGTCTTCATCTCAAAAAAAACCCCAACCTGAATCATTTTAAATAGCAAATGTTTCTGGGAACACAGCAGGATATGTAGCTTGGATCCTGTCATCCAGACTGAGTGCCACCTAGTGGTGTAAAGAGACATCTGGTTATTCATAGCTGGAGGGTTTGTGATCTTCCAAAAGTGAAATTTTGTGCTTAGCTGCTTAGGAGTTTTGACAATAGAACGTGGAAAATGGCAAATGTTGTGTGAAAAAACAAATCTGCTTGGAAAAAATGTTCCTACTCTACTGCCATTAAAGTAAATAAACAAATCAGCTTCTCAGGAATCACGGGAACATCTTTAACTCTGACATTAGCAGCTACCTTTCCCCAGGGCTGCAACAAAATATGCGTGGAAACCCAAAATGGTGCAAGTTTCCAAGCCTAAATCTGTGTCAGGCACTAACACATATATGTGTCTATGAAGAGGAAACACATTTCTTGCAAAACAATGGGCCAAATTCAGCATCTGGAGCTGCTGAACAGAAGTTGGCTTTGTTTTGTGCTTACAGGCTGTGTGACTGAACCAGAATCAGGTCTCATGAAGTAATACTGTACCTCACCAGGTTGGGACAAGGACAAAGGGTAATGGGATGAAGCTGGAACAAAAAAAGTTCCATTTAAACATAAGAAAAATATCTTTCCCTGTTGAGGTGATGGAGCTCTGGCCCAGGCTGCCCAGGGAGGGTGTGGAGGCTCCTTCCTTGGAGGTCTTCAACACCCACCTGGACATGTTCCTGTGTGACCTGATCTAGGTGGGACCTGCTTCTGCAGGGAGGGGGTTGGACCAGATGATTTCTAAAGGTCCCTTTCAACCCCTACCATTCTATGATTCTATGAACTGATCTGCTAACACTATCCATAATCCAATGCTTTGAAGGAAGGCATAAGGATCCTGCACAGTGCAGAGGCAGGGTTTTGGCACTACAGAGGATACTTGTATTGCTCAGAGACCAGCTTAGGCACAGAAGTATGAGGTCATTAATGCCTATATGTGGAGGATCCTACTTGCTGCTTAGATGTTTGTGCTGATCCACAGCCCAGATCAATGCCCATGGTGTTTGTTACTCCGCAAACTGCCTGCAAGTTGTCCCTCAGTAGAAGAAAGTGAAATGAAAACACAAAGCATCTGCACAATGTGACTTGTTTTTCTCCCCATACTAAACACTTTGAAGACATATCTATATTCCAAGTGGTTAAATCAAGTGAGACAACTGACAGATTTTGCTGTTGAGGAACATAAAAGTCTGAAAGCTATCAGGAACATTGGCTAAGGAAGATGACCTCAGAATTATTAGATTCATTTGGCAGCTGATGAGAAAGTATCCAGAAGTTACTACAATGTGCACCTCATGGAATAATGCTCAACAGAGGGTGCACACAGAGGGCTTTGACACACAATGTTCTGCTCCTAGAGCACTTTAAACCCATCAGGGACTTGCCTGTACTTTGCTTTTTAGTCCTTCTTGGGTTATCTGCTGCTATCTACTCTTACCTCCTGCTTTTTGTGCCACTATGGCTGTAAATGAGAATTGTGAGCATAGAAAATCCCCTTTAACAGTTAGTGGCAAGACTGAGAAAGATTGGCAGCAGGAATCTAGATCAGTTCTACACTTTAATACAAAGCTTTCCAGAATTCCTCAGTCAAGGACATTGTATGTGCAATGCTGTTAAGGGCCAAACCATTACACCCTATTATCATCCTCTCCTTTCTACTGCAACCTCACTATCATTCTGTATGGGTCCCATTCACATAAAATAAAGCTGTCTGAATCATATGATGTGTTATATTACTATTGTCAGAGATCTGGGGGGCTTCAAGGGTGTAACAGTGTGATTTAGGACAGCTCAGACAGGCACTTTATTGGCATTTTATGTGCAAATGTTAATGGCTGTAGCTTGTGGATGGACAGCAGAGGCAGCTGTGAAAGCTAACACCAGGTTAACCTTCTCCCTTCAGGTCATTTGGGGAGCTTGTGAAGTCAAGACTGAACATGGCATCTAAATCACTGAAGTGTGTAGAGAGGAGGGGAAGGGTGTGAGCATGTTTTATCCACAGGTGCTTGTAGCAGATGCCACTGTGGTTATTGCCATAACAAAACCATCCTTTAAATGCTTTTTTCATACAGCTGTGCTTCAAAGAAATCTGCTTTTAAAGACTGAGCACCTTTTAAAACACCTTTTTTACACCATTCTGTGTATTTGCCTGAGAAATCTGCTTATTTTAGACTTTCCTCAGAATACTCTGCCAAAAGCCATGTTCCAAGGTCTTCACTGTGTATCTTGTAATACCTAAGCTCTTCCCAAGAACCAAAGCATTTTGCATTCAATGGTACAGATCATGGTAATGATCTTCTCCTTCCTTGGAGGTCTTCAAGACCCACCTGGACACATTCCTATGCAAACTGATCTAGGTGGGACCTGCAGGGGGATTGGACTGGATGATCTCTAAAGGTCCCTTCCAACCCCTCCCATTCTGTGATTCTATGATTCTAATTCTGTATCTACACTGCAGTTCAGGTAAAATTGTAGTGGACAAGGCACCTACTAAAAGCAAAGGATTTACTTTCTTTTGTCTTCAAGTGTTTTCAATGTATTTTTCTCTACTGGCCCAATCCCTGAAGAGAAGAGTAGTTAGATTTTTCTAAAGAAGTCAGGGAAAATTCTCAAGAGTAGAGAAAAGACTTATGCTCCACTCAGAATAAACAGTCAGTATGTGGTATGTCCAGCTGCATTTCAGGAACTGCTGTAAAAGTGAAGGAAATCACAGTAAAATTACTCACAGGCTTGGCCTTCATTTGTTTTATTTTGTCTGGGGCTAGAAGGAAAAAAAAGATTGCAGGAAAGATATCTAATAATTCTGTCTGGTATCAAAGTGAAATGAAATGCAGTGGAATCCCCTTTTGAATATTTTCATTATTCTGCATTTGCTAGGGTAACAACTTTTGCAGGCACCAACTAGAAGGGAGGAAACACCATAACTTTCAGTGATTTCATTGCTTACAGTTCTGCTGTAAGGAAAACTAGACGGTACAGCAGTAAGTATGAAAAGAAAACGTCAAGGGGTGCTGGTAACAGAGGAGAGAAGGAATATTTGTCTTCTATTTCAACCAGTGAAATGAGCTTTAGAATTATAGAATCATAGAATGGTAGGAGTTGGAAGGGACCTTTGGAGATCATCTAGTCCAACCCCCCCTGCAGAAGCAGGTCCCACCTAGATCAGGTCGCATAGGAACATGTCCAGGCGGGTCTTGAAGACCTCCAAGGAAGGAGACTCCACAATCCCCCTGGGCACCCTGTTCCACTGCTCCATCACCCTCACAGTGAAATAGTTTTTTCTTATATTTAATGGAACTTTTTTTTGTTCCAACTTCATCCTATTACCCCTTGTCCTGTTGCTAGCTACTATAGAAAAAAGGGATGTCCCAACCTCCTGACACCTACCCTTTAGATATTTGTAAATATTAATAAGATCCCTCCTCAGTCTCCTCTTCTCCAGACTAAACAGCCCCAGTTCCCGCAACCTTTCCTCATATGAAAGATGTTCCAGTCCCCTGATCATCTTGGTGGCCCTGCACTGGACTCTCTCCAGCAGTTCCCTGTCCCTCTTGAGCTGAAGAGCCCAGAACTGGACACAGGACTCCAGATGAGGCCTCACCAGGGCAGAGTAGAGTGGAAGAAGAACCTCTCTTGACCTCCTAGCCACATCCTCGGTCACCAGGGCACCCTCTGTGTTTAGCAGCGGGCCCACATTCCCTCTCGTCATCCTTCTGCTGATGATGTACTCAAAAAATACTCCTGTCGCAGGTGATCAAGGAACCAATGAGGAGGCGTGTGCTGCTGGACCTGGTACTGACAAATAAGGGGGGCCTGGTTGGGGATGTGAAGGTTGGAGGCAACCTCGGCTGCAGCGACCACGAGATGGAATCAGTCTCTTTAAAAATAAGGATATCCCTCTAATCCCAGTATACTGAAATCTGCTGTTCATTTATGAATTGCAAATGGTTTCATAAAGCATTTTTCACTTTTAAATATCTTTTAAACTTCTTTGTATTTTGTGGTTTGGGGGAAATTTTTGCCCCAAACATGATTTTTTCAATAGAAACAAACATAAATTGTACAAAGCTGAGTTTCCAAACCAAAAACAGTTAACTGAGGAGAGCAAAGTAGATTCTGAGCATAAAAAAGGGATTGGAATATTTTTTGTGTTCCTTGACAGCCCATTCAGATTGTAAAAGAGCAGAGATTGGGACTAAGGGTGTGACAGAGAGAGCAGGAATACAAGCTTTCTGTTTACATTGCAAAATGGAGATATTAGAGGTGGCTCCTCTGTAGCCAACCCATAAAACCTAAAAATAAATACATAAACCTTTTTGTCACTCTATTCAGGGACATAAGAAAACATTCTCCACTTCATAGCTATAGTGGGAAAAGCACACTGTAGCTTGGAGATGAACACTAGAGTGAATGAATGCATGTGAGCAGCTTCATTTTTAACAGCTTCCTTAATAGAAAACAATTGAGTGCCTCTTTCACACATCTGCATTTGAGATGGCAGCAAACCAGAGGTTCTATAACTATGAAATCATTGATTCTGGCACTGTAGGAAGAATGTGTTTTGCTCACTAGTATGACATAATGAAAACTATCCACTTGTTCTACTCTGTTGGATGTTGCCCTGATGGGCAAACTTTTAGTCCCTCCTCTTTTGAAGTAATATTTCATGAGGCTAAACAGAGTTTATATCTAAAGGGAGAGTTTGCATCTTGTATTTTTTACCATCAACTGAGATGTCCAAATCCTAGTGTAACACTTCCCAGTAGCACAGGCAGCTCAAGATGCAAGATCTTGGCTCTTTGACTGCTGATCTCTTACATTTGGACAAATACAGGTCTGCAATATATAACTCCACAGCCCAAGATTTTCAGCTCAGTGTCTACATGCCATGTGATTCCTGTTTAGCTACAGCAAACTGTGCATTGTGATGTAAAAATGCATGGTTCAGTAAAGAAAGTCTGCAGGAGTGAAATACAAACACCAGGCCATCAAAGAAGCAGATGGTTTAGTTTCAGTGTTGTTTCCCCACTCAAGAATCAGCAAATGTTTTCCTCATCAGCTTTATTTCTTAGTTGCTGTTATTTCAGCTGCTCTCATTCTATAGCTCCCACAACCCTGATTTCATATCACCTACCTGAGTTTTCTTTTTTCCTTTTGGATGACTTTGTCTCATGGGTAGTATTTACCGGTACTTCATCATCTTCATTCATACCCTCTACTGCGCTCACTAGATTTGGACTGCTGCCTTCTGTCTCCCCAGAAGCCAAAGCCAGTCCTGGATTTAGTCGTCTTCTGGCCTCAGTAGCTGCAAAATGCCAGTCAGAGTGTTGGAAATAAGGGCGTTGCTCCACAAATGCCTGTTCTTCACATGGGAAGCTATGGGGAGCAGTCACCAAGCAGGAGGTTGAGAAATCAAAGTAAGTGATGAAATCTGCCTTCTGATGGAAGGAGAAGGGTGCTGGTGGGTAGTGGCTCAGCTCTGTAGCTGTGCTGAGTTCCCCATGGGTGCTCCTCAGGCATCCCCAGAGTGGGGTGGGAGGTTGAGGACCACGCATGCAGCTGCTGCTGGTGGGATCCATTGGCTTCCAATCCCGTCCACACTCCAGCGTTCGTCACCAGTTACAAGCTCAGGCTTTGAAATCAGAAGAGGAGCAAAGGGGGAAATCTCACCAATTTTACAAGGCAGATTTCCTCCCTAAATTACAGTTTATCTGTGGGTTTGATGCTGTTGCAGTTTTGTTAGTTTGGGAACTCTTCTCAATGTCTTCATTGTCCCAACTGGAAAACAATCACCAGATCTATTCCCTGAATTGCTTTCCTTGTGAAGTGCTGGACATGAGGAAAACACTTTTTAAATACTGTGCTGGGGAAAGAGTGACAAGTTTGTGAAGTGAAATGTGAGAGAGAGGAGGGGAGGGGTAAAGGTGCATACAACTCAGTCCCTCCAACCAAAGCAAAGCAGGCAACTATTAATCATCTGAAACCTTATATGCACATCTAATGGGATTTGCAGATGGAACCTTTTAAAGAAACAATGTCTGTATTTTTTTTTTTAAGAGGGAAGCAGCAGTACACACACACACACACACACACAAAGGCTTTAATGTTTCCCTGTAACACTATGAAGTTCTTTTTATTGCACTGTTAACAAAACTCCCCAAGCTTTCAATCTGGAAAAAGCCCTGACACAGAATACAACAAACACCAAATCTCAAGAACTAAAGTTGAATGAAAGTCAGAAAGGACTTCCTTGATTATATTTATCATTTAAGGCCCTAATCCTAAGCTTAAAAAAGTAATAAAGCTGTCTTGTGAACACATGCAAGGTTTTGAGTGGCTGTTGTTTGGATGATTTGTTAGTTTTGTATCTGCTGAGAGCTGGAGTTTACTGCCAGTGGCAGTGAATTCTTTCTCTATTCTACTTTCCAGGGAATTTTCAATATGCCACTCCTTCCTGCAAGGAAATCTCCTGCTTTTACACCACTGGCAGACATGATTTTCATCTTTTGCTGAAAGTTTTATAGTTTTTTCCCTAACAGAAAGCAGATTCTTAGACCCTAGAGCCATCACAGTTGAAAAGACATTAACAGGGAATCTGTTCTCAATCCCTTTTCCACAGAAGCGTGGCAGCTGGGAATGCCTCAAACTCTGCTTTGCTACACTTACTGTAACATCTCTCAAAGTTGTTTTTATTGACAATATATGTGTGTGTGGTCCATGTTTCCATAATCTGTTTGCAACCATTTCCAACACTTAACTTCCCTCAGGCCTTGCCATGTGTTCTGTGAGCCCTTTTCACATCTCCCACTGTTTGTGCTGGGGTTTGTTGCTCTCTCCTGGGCACAGGGTTTTAGCAGATAGACAGTCAGTCTTCATTTTTTCACAAGGGCTTAAGTGATACTTTCATCTGGCTTCTGTATGATTCAGAATTGTAACATTTCAAGGGGAAAAAAAGGAAAAAAAAGGAAAAGATGTGCTTATCCTGATGTATCTATTGGTGTTCAGATCTTTATCTATTCCAGGAAATGAAGTGGATTTAGTTCAGATCTTTCTGAACAAGAACATCAAACTCTGTTATGTGACATGAATCGTGACTTTTGTGCAAAATACTAAATATCTGATGTCTAATTCATTCTCTAGGAAGAACTCTCCTAAAGATTTAAATCTGTTGCTGTGTTGTGTTAGAGAATAAATATTTAACTCTATTTCCTACTCACTGACAGGAGGAAAAACCCCTGAACTGCTCTTATTCTGAAAGGCCAGGCTTTAATGACTTTATGAATGCTGCAAATATTCCAAGCACTGGCAGAATCAGGGCCCAGAACTTTTTGCCAATGCAAAATATTCCATTTACATTCTGTATGTGTGTCCACATAACACCCACTCACTTCAGTCACACAGGTTATTAAGGGGTTTTATGAATTCAAGACTAGCTCTGTTGTTTCCCAGTCCTACTTTCAGTCTACACAATGACCTAGTTAATTGTGCAAACGTTATGTCCTTGCACATATACTTGTGGGGACCGAAGGGAAGGATTGTCTGTTAGTATTCTTTTCATCCAGGAGCAGCTTTAGGCTCCTAGTCAGGAATCACCATGAGGTCCAAGCAGAGGTCTATCTGCAGGGAATGGCTCAATTCCTGCACATCACTTTGCATTCCAAGTTAAACTACTTAGACCTTGTTTTCCCAATGGAGCTCTCACTGTTATTCTTCCTAACATCAGATGTGGGAAAAGGAGATGGCATAGCCTTCCCAAATGTGAGAAACCCTCAGGTCTTGCATTGCTCCAGCACCTTCTGCATCTGGTGCTGTCATTCAGCTGCTCCACGGGGGCCTGTTTGACCTCTGCATCTTCCTGACACTTCATTCCTGAAAGAACGAACAACAATCCTCTTCTCTTGCTAAATCCCATTTGTTGGTTGTGGCAGCCACCTTTAACCTCCATAAAGTCAACATCTCTTCAGTCAAGCACTGTGTTGGGCAGCAAAGAAACCTGCATGGGTGGAGATCAGTTTTTGTAATGAATGCTTCTCCAACAAGCTGAAGGGCAGAAAGTGGAGGTTTCTTTTTGAGCTTTCTATCTGTTCATACTGTGCCTCCCCCAGGAAAACATTTTTCAGCCATCTCACTGAGATGCCTCTGAGCTCTGGCTCAGCCTGAGACCTTGCACAGTCGTTTGCATAACTTCATGAAGGAGAAAAGTTGTGCTCTTTCTTCACCTCTGTTTTTTTAATGGCAAGACACCTCTCTTTCCCAGTAAAGACAGACCTGAACTATCTTATGCCACTTTAATACAGCCCTCTTCCAAATCACCTTCATGCTTGTGTTGGTTCTCTGGGACAGGAGCCCCTTGCTCTACTTTTGCTGCACCCGACTCAATACAATTGTGTCTGATGTTTTTGCACCTGAAATCCAAAATGATGACTTAGGTTACAGATTTTACTGATTGTGAGGCAAAGGCAGATTAAGCTTGGCTTCAAGCTTAGGGGGTTGGACTAGATGATCTCTAAAGGTCCCTTCTAACCCCTACCATTCTATGATTCATTAAAAAATAGTGCTCTCTAAACTTTATTCTTTTAATAAATCCTGAACAATGCCATGCTGTGACCTGGCACTTGTGCAACTCGAGTAACTGGGAAAGTTTTCCTCCATGTAGGTACTGGATCAAGATTGGGGAATTCCTCATGCATGGAAGAAGCCTGTTATTGCTCCATTGCCCATCTTCACACTGATAAAACAAAGCTGGAGAGCAACAAATAGCCAATAGTCAATACTAAATTCAGGAAGCTGCTGCTTAATTGCAGAAGTGGAAGATGGAAAAAGTTCTAGTTCCAATACATCTGCCACGGACAGGGACATCTTCCATGAGGCCATGTTTTTCAAAGCCCCATCCAACCTGCTCTCAAATGCTTCTAGGGATGGGGCAGCCACAGTTTCTCTGGGTAACCTGTGCCAATGTCATTTTCTACCATATTGGCCAGACCTGAGTAACTGTCACAGTTTCAGCCTTCCACTTTCCCTTTCAATTCTTCCCCTTTTCCAAGTGTCTGAACTCAGTTTTCACTTCTTCTGACTCTATCTCATTCTTCTGAGGAATGACCTCTTGGCCCTGTGAAAATGAAGAGCAATTATCCAAGCAAGTTTTCAAATGTTGTGGTATCTATGCTAAGCCATCTTAAAACACCAGTCAGATGTCTTTCAGACTTTCAATCTTTCCTCTTGTCATGGTTTGACATGATAGCCTTTTCTGGTAAGGGGGAAGGGGCTGTAAAGATGGCTCCTGTAAGAAGTTGCTCGCAACTCTCCCCAGCTCTGAGCCAGACCCACTTCTGGGGCTGAGCCAATTAGACGCCTCCACGATCACTTTTTAAGAAGAAGCCGGAAGAGGAGGTTTCCTCCTCCATCTTCTTCCTTCTTCTTCTTCTTCTTCTGGCTGGTGGTGGTGCAAGGAGTAGGAACAGTGAGAGAAACAACCATGCGGACTCCAAGGTCAGTGATGAAAGAGAGGAGGAGGTGTGCTGGAGCAGAGACTCCCCTGCATTCTATGGAGAGGACTGGTGAAGCTGAGATTTATTTTCATTTCTTTAAAAACCCCGCATCAGTGGTAGAGACTCATTTTGATAATGAACCCATATCAGGGGCAGAGACTCATTTTGCTAAAGCTGACCCCGGACCAGGGGCAGCGATTCACTTCATTAAAGGCCCCGAGCCAGGGACAGTGACTATGGCCAGAGGAGGCTGTGTCCTGTGGGGGGGACCCAACCACTTCACTGCAGACCCCAAGACAGGGGCAGTGATTTTCTTCTTTAAAACTATGGCTGGAAGAGGCCGTGTCCTGAAGGAGGGACCCTTTATCACTATGGCCGGAGCAGGCCATGTCCCGAGGAAGGGACCCAATATCCACAGCTGTAACTGTGGGGAGGAACCCACGACAAAGCAGCTCATTAAACTTATGCCCAGAAGAGGCCTCGTCCCGAGAGAGGGACCCTGTAACTGCAGAAACTGCAACTGTGGCAAAGAATCCACACCAGAGAAGTTCGTTAAGGACTGTTTCCAGGGGAGGAACCCCGTGTTGGAGCAGGGGAAGAATGCCAGGAGTCGTCCTCATCTGAGAAGACAGAAGCGGCAGAGCCCATCTGTGAGAGACTGACCATATCCCCCACTCCCTGCCCCCCTGAGCCGTTGAGGGGGGAGGAGGTAGAGATATCGGGAGCAGCAAGCTGGGCCCAGGAAGAAAGGAGGGACGGGGGAGGGAGATCTTAAAGTGCTGGTTGTCATTTTGTCATCATCCTACTCCCTTTTTGCTTTTATTCCGTTCTGTTTCTTGTAGAATAAACTTTCCTACTTTCCTCTCTAAATCGAGTACTGGAGTCTGTTTTGCCCGAAACCATAATTGGCAGCGAGCCCTCCCTGCCCTTGTCTTAATCCACAACAACCTTGCTTATCTTTTTACTCCCATTTCGCTGGGGCCTCCGCCATCCTAACAAGGGTGGGTGGGGGTGAATGGGGGCACCGAGCGAGAGACTGTTGTGGTGCTGCTGTGCTAGCTGGGCCAAACCATGACACCTCTAAATCAATCACCTCTTGTCTCTGGTGCTTTGACTTCTGTCCAAGTTGCAGTGCTAGGAATGAAGTCCACTAGCACCAAGCTGAGACTGTTGGGTAGTTTCTCTCAGTAAAGAAGGCAGGATGATTTATGAAGGAGACTCCAGCACTGCAGGAGTACAAATCTCAGTGTCCAATGGATTATATTGCTCCCCTGTACCTAGGGCTCCCCCTTGCAAATGCTCCCAAATGTTGTGTATCTGTTGAATCCAGCATTTCCTTAAAGAATGAATATGATGTTAGACTAAAAGGCATTGTAGCAAGACATTCAGAAATAGAGATGACAAGGAATTATACAGCTGTCTGGAGCTGCTGTGTCAGCAAAGACCCAAAGATAAGTGCACTAATACTGATACAAGATTACACTCCTTGGCATGGCCAATGCTCCTGGAGACAGTTCAATATTCCATTAGGAAGTCATCTTCTGCCACAAGAAAGTCACTGCAAGATGAGGAAAAAATGTGGTTGACTGTTCACTGAGCCGCTCCTCTCAGATATAGGATTGGTGATTTGGCAGTTTCATGTTTGCTCTGCTTTTGTGAGCCTGTGAAACTAAAATAATATGTTGGCATCAAGACACAAACAAGGAAGAGGGAGGATGGAAAGTCTAAATAAAAGATGGGAGCTAGCACTGGGTTTGCTTCATCCTTGGGCATCTTTGGCATGTTAAAGTATTGCAAGAATGGATCATAACACACAACATCTCTGAAGCTTATTTTCAGGGGCATTTTGCAGACAGGTTTCATAGATATTTACCTTATTCTTACCTGGAAGAAACAAAGATCTTTCCAGAGGCTGAAGAAATGAAGCCATAGTCAGAGACTGTAGTTCCTTTTCACAGCTGAGTAAAGGCCAAGCCAGTATGACCTGAGGCAGAACTAAGTTGCATCTCCTACATCTTCTTGGTTAAGCTTACACCTGCTGAAGCCATCAAACCATTTGGGTTGGAAAAGACCTTTAATATCATCAAGTCCAAAGTCAGGAGGATAATAGTCAGTGACTCCCATGGGCTAGGATTCAGGATTTAGCAACATTGCTTTTCTGCCTGGAGATCTGAAAGCACTGAAACTGAATCTTAAGTCTCTTTTAACTGCACATGTACTTGTGAAGACAGTTCAGCCTCCAGCATTATTGTCTTTTCCACTGTAGTCAACATGAACTCTCTAGAAAGTACCTCTTTAGAAAGAAAAGTCTTGGGTTTTGAAAGGTCTCACCTGTAGTGAGTTTCATCAGCTATATCCCATGGTAGGAAGCAGAGCTGCAGCAGGGATTTGCAGCACCTCATTGAGTCACAGAAGGAGTAAGTCTTCGTAAGGGTCTGCTCACACAATTCAGGCCATTCCAGTTTTGGAGGTTATTTGATATATAAGGAGCTCAAAGAGCTCAGTAGGACTGTATACCTTAAAGCTCTTTTTCACTTCTGGAAACAACTGGCCAGTGAAACTTAGAGAGGGGATAAGTGAGGCATAGACACATAGAATCATAGAATCATAGAATCATAGAATCATAGAATGGTAGGGGTTGGAAGGGACCTTTAGAGATCATCTAGTCCACCCCCCTGTAGAAGCAGGTTCACCTAGATCAGGTCGCATAGGAACATGAAGCAATTCACTGAGGGAGGCTTTACTTCTTAATAACGAGATCTGGCCTACTTATTAGAAAGAAAGTGACCTATAACTATAGTTGAATTATAGGAGGCAGGACCTCTAAGTTCTCTATCTGTTCTTCACTTTGTACTTCTAAATAGGTACTGTAGGTATATAGGTAAAATAGGTACTGTAGTATATAAGGATATATCCACACTGCATGTGAAGCTCTGGGTGACACTACAGACAGTAGTAGAATTTAATGTCTGTGTGAGTAATAATCCCAGCAGCTGGTTTTGCAGAACACTGCACGTGCTTGAAACTTTATGTCACGTTTTGTTATGACTGTTTGTAGGTATTGGGGATAATTCTATGATAAGGATGTCTCTATTCTCATGCTAAATAGTGCATAAACCTAGTGGAATGGAGAAATGTCTATGTGGATAGGAAAAATGCCTGGTAGGTAAGCTAGTAAATATATGGATAGTGAAGGGTGAAGCAGGAGAGAGAAGAGAGGAGAATTAGACACTTCTTTACTGAATCTGAACAAGACTCAGTGTAGATGTGAGGATTGGAGAGGAGTGTGTCAAGGACAGAGAGAGCAAGCAGCTGAGAAGGAAAGAAGGAGGCTAAAACAGCAGAGCTAGAAAGGAAATGCCAAGCTCAGAGGTGGGCTCTTTGGGTCTATTAGTCATTTTAATAGTTTTCTCAACCATGTGGAAGGAATAAAAGAACAGGAAAAAGCACAAAGATTAGACTGATAGAGGCAGTGTACCCAGAAAGGGAAAAAATGATCTAGCACTGAAAGTTAAAGAGCCATATGGTTAAAGAGCTATGTCAAAAGACATTAGGTATTGGACAAATTGTCAGGAAACATTAGCTTGCATTTTGCTGACAAATTAGTGCATTTTAAAAGGCCTGTACTTGCAGGAAACCAGGAGTAGGTTCTTGACAATTTAGGGGCGGAAATGCAGAGAGGGAGAAAGTCTGCATTCCTTCTCAAAACAAGAAGATGTTTTGCAACACTGATAATGTGGCTGTATGATACATTTTTCTCCCTGAGTCCCTCAGGGGTCAGTGCTGGGACTGGTACTGGTCAATCTATTCATTAATGACCTTTCTGAGGGAACAGAGGCACTGTCAGCAAGTTTGCTGAGGATACTGAACTGGGGGCAGTGGCTGACACCCCAGAAGGCTGTGCTGCCATTCAACCAGACTTGGACAGGCTGGAGGGTAGGGCAGAGAGAAATACAATGAAATCCACCAAGGGCAAGTGTAGAGTCTTGCATCTGGGAAAGAACAACCCCATGTACCAGTACAGGCTGGGGAATGAACTGTTAGAGAGTAGTGTTGGGGAAAGCGACCTAGGGGTGCTGGTGGGCAGCAGGATGAGCATGAGCCAGCAATGTGCCCTCATGGCCAAGAAGGCCAATGGCATCCTGGAGTGGATTAGAAGGGTTGTGGGCAGTAGGTGGAGAGAGGTTCTCCACTACCTCTACTCTGCCCTGGTGAGGCTGCATCTGGAATATTGTGTCCTGTTCTGGGTCCCTCAGTTCCATAAGGACAGGGAACTGCTGGAGAGAGTTCAGCACAGGGCCACAGAGATGATGAAGGGAGTGGAGCATCTCCCTTGTGATGAAAGGCTGAGGGAGCTGGGGCTCTGTAGCTTGGAGGAGAGGAGACTGAGGGATGACCTCATTCATGTTTACAAATCCATAAAGGGTGGGTGTCAGGAGGCTGGAGCCAGGCTGTTCTCAGTGATGGCCAATGATAAAACAAGGGGCAATGGGGACAAGCTGGAACAGAAGAGGTTCCAAAGAACCACAAGGAAGAATTTCTTCCCTGTTGAGGTAAGGGAGCACTGGAAGGGACTGCTCAGATGGACTGTGGAGTCTCCTCTGGGGACAATCAAAACCCACCTGAATGAGTTCCTGTGTGACCTACTCTAGGTGGTCCTGCTCTGGCAGGGGGGTTGCACTGGATGAGCTTTTGAGGTCCCTTCCAAACTTTAAGATTCTGTGAGTTTTCAAGCAGAAATGACACATCATGTCACAGAAATAACATTACGGAGAAGGTGCCAACCAACTAGCTTCTGAGTCTGAAGTTGTATAATGAATATCTTAAGTTCTGTGAGTAATTAATGCTTTTAGGCCTGAAGGGTTTTACCAAAAGCAGAGGACACCGTGTAAAAAATGACTATGCCATTATCTGGTTTTGCTTCCACTGCAAAATTCCCAAATAGCTTAAGCCAGGCTTCTGGTGAATTTTTTTAGTTTTGAGGCAATTTATTTGGCACATACCACAACACTCTTGATTTTTTTTTTGCACTCAAAGGTCATTTGAAGGGAATGTCCATGGAATTAATACTTTCTTAGCTCAGTAATGGTCTGAGATTGTTGATGATGAGTTAAAAGAGGTGGATGGATAATGGACTCAGATCTGAGATGGATTAAAATTTGGACAAAGGGATAAATCTGAGATGAATGATGGGTTAAAACTATGAAATCATATAAAAGAAATGATTTTGTAAGCAAATTGAGAACATACATTTCTTGAGCTTATTAATCTCCTAGGTTAATGTAGCTGCATTTTTGAGAGATACAGGCAACCTAACAATCAAGAACACTGAATCAGTGAATCATAGAATCATAGAATGGTAGGGGTTGGAAGGAACATTTAGAGATCATCCAGTCCAACCCCCCTGCAGAAGCAGGTTCACCTAGATCAGGTCGCATAGGAACATGTCCAGGCAGGTCTTAAATACCTCCAAGGAAGGAGACTCCACAACCCCTGGGGAGCCTGTTCCAGTGCTCCGTCACCCTCACGGTAAGAGTATTTTCTTATATATAAGTGGAACTTTTTCTGTTCCAGCTTCATCCCATTACCCCTTGTCCTGTTGCTAGCTACAACAGAAAAAAGGGATGTCCCAACCTCCTGACACCCACCATTTAAATATTTGTAAATGTTAATAAGATGTCCCCTCAGTCTCCTCTTTTCTAGACTTAACAGCCCCGTTCCTGTAGCCTTTCCATCCCATCAGGACCCATAGACTTATGAGCCTTAAGCTTGGCCAACAAGTCTTTAACCTCTTCCTCTTCCATCCAGGGCAAGTTCTCTGCTGTCCTGGCCATCCTATTATCCTTGCTGGACTGGGCTTCCCGAGGGCCAGCTTTGGCCGTAAAGACTGAAGCAAAGAAGGCATTCAGTACTTCGGCCTTCTCTGCATCCTTGGTCACCAGGGCACCCTCTGTGTTTAGCAGCGGGCCCACATTACCCCTCGTCATCCTTCTGCTGCTGATGTACTTGAAAAAATGCCTTATTACTGTCTTTAACTTCCCTGGCTAAATTTAATTCTAGAAGGGCTCTAGCCTTCCTAGTTGCACCCCTGCATACCCTGGCAATGTTCCTATACTCTTCCCAAGAAGCCAGCCTCTGTTTCCACCTTTCATAGATGGCTGTTTTCTGCCTGAGTTGTCCCAGCCGATCCTTGCTCCTCGTTTTCCTCCTGAGTCAAGGTGATCACTTGCTTTTGATACATTAATTAACCTTACCACAGGTGCAACTCTATTCAGTGTATAGGCCTGCTGTGCCAGGTTAGGGTTGCTGCCATGTCATCTGGCTGACTAGATGATCTCTAAAGATCCTTTCCAACCCCTACCATTCCATGATTCTATGACTCACAGAGTCTCAATAAAACTAGATGGATATAAATTGTCCAGAACATACACTTTCCTGTTTCTTCATATCCACAGCAGCTAAAGCACAGACTGAAGGATTATATTTGCTTCTTATTTAATCTTTGATGTCATGAGTCATTTGCAAATCGAAGCTGACATTCTCTTGATAACATTCTTGTAACCTTCACACTTCCTGTCGTGATTTTGCCCAGCTGGAGTAAAGGGAAAAAAAAAAAAAACCGCGATTCCTCTCCCTCCCAGCAGAACGCAGAGGGGATCGGGGAAAAAAAAGTGAAAGAGCCCACATAAGTTGAAATAAGAACAATTTACTAGGGGAAAGTTGAAGAGGAACAACTATAACAAAGATAAGGGGATATTACAAAGAAAACTGGTGAGTGACACAGTTGCTCACCACTCGGGACCCGACCTAAGTGACCACTCTGGATTGACGACCGAGAAACCATGAACCCGGAAGAGAGCTTCTTCCGGCTAGCCCCTACCTATATACTGGGCATGACATTAGGATGGTATCGAATACCTGCTGGCCAGCCTGGGTCAGCTGTTTAGGCTGTACCCTTTCCTGGTTCCTCATAGGAATTAACTCTATCCTAGCTCAAACTAGGACACTTCCAAATAGACTAAAGTGGCTTTCTGATTTTTTGATTTGCCCTTTCCTTTTCTCTAGAAGCATTTGTACATTCTCACATCTGTCAACCTGTCTCCTTAGTTTTCTTACAGATTAAAGAAGTAAATGCTCACTCCTTGGGTTTTTTACACCATTTGTATATCCTCATCCCCTATTGCTTTGTTTCACTTCATCTGTCCTTTCTTTTCTTTCAGTCTTCAAGTTCTATCCTCCTTTTGCTGCTTGAATTTTTCACTTTCTTCAGGTTTTCCCCTCAATTTCTGAAGGCATCTCTGTGGCTGTAGCAGTCTGATTCTCTATAAGATCAGAGAGTGCTACTAATAGCCTTCATTAGTTGGCAAGAGCTGTACAATTAAATCACTGAGCAGAACTATTACTGTTTTTTTCCCTTCCTCAGTCTCAGCTGATACTTTTCCTGAGCTTCAGTGTCTGCCTTGCTCTGCAGATAGGGATCTGGAATCACTACCACAAGGATTTCTAATTTAATGCTAATATTTCTCTTAGTACTAAGTCAATATTTCTGGTATTAATTAAATTTGATGGCTTCACAGTAGTGAAAAAATACTGCTTCAGGTACAGGAAACATAAAGATGTGTTCAGAGACACTTAACACCATAATTTATCTTAGGACAGAGCAGTAGAAGCAAATAAAGTAGAAGAAAGAAGTGGCCCACTTCAAGTTTGTAGAAATATTAAAAGGAAAAAAAACACCACTGTCTGGAATCACAGAATCACAGAATGGTGGGGGCTGGAAGGGACCTTTAGAGAACATCCAGTCCAACTCCCCTGCAGAAGCAAGTCCACCTAGATCAGGTCACAGACGAACGTGTCCAGGTGGGTTTTGAAGACCTCCAAGGAAGGAGCCTACACACCCTCGATGGGCAACCTGGGCCAGGACTCCACAACCTCAACACTGAAATAGTTTCTTCTTATGTTTAAATGGAAATATTTGTGTCCCATCACCCCTTGTCCTGTTGCTAGATACCATAGAAAAAAGGGATGCTTCAGTCTCCTGACACCTACCATTTAGATATTGGTAAATATTAATGAGATCCCCACTCAGTCTCCTCTTCTACAGAATAAACAGCCCCAGGCCCCACAGCCTTTCCTCATAAAGAAGATGCTCCAGTCCCCGATCATCTTGGTGGCCCTGTGCTGGCCTCTCTCCAGCAGTTCCCTGTCCCTCTTGAACTGGGGAGCCCAGAACTGGACACAGGACTCCAGATGAGGCCTCACCAGGGCAGAGTAGAGGGGGAGCAGAATCTTCCTTGACCTGCTGCCCACACTCTTCTTGATGCCCCTAGGATGCCATTGGCCTTCTTGGCCACAAGGGCACATTGCTGGCTCATGGTTAGGTTATTATCAACCAGCACTCCCAGGTCTCTCCTGGAGTTACTCTACAGCAGTTCGACCTCCAGCCTGTCCTAGTGCAGGAGGTTATTCCTCCCCAGGTATAGGAGTCTGCACTTGTCCTTGTTGAACCTCATGAGGTTCCTCTCTGTCCAACCCTCAAGCTGGTCGAGATCTGTCTGAGTGGCAGCACAACCTCTGGTGAATCAGCCAGTCCTCCCAGCTTGGCGCCATCAGGGAACTTGCTGAGGGTCACTCTGTCTCCTCACCCAGGTGGTTGATGAAGATGTTGACCAAAACTGGCCCCGGAACTGATCCCTGTGGAACTCCACTGGCCGCAGGCCTCCAACTCGTTTCTGTGCCATTGATCACCACCCTCTGGGACGCTGCTTAATCACATTCCATAAGGCAAAATCTGTCACTTTGTGTTAGAAAAGGCACTTTGTTTTGATTTTTAGTTGTTTTTATTACTATCTTTCTTACAGGAATGGATTAGGAGGATAGAAATGAAAGGTGTGATAGGAGTTACAGGTGAATGGTAGCAAGGTTGGGGCAACTGGATTCAGAGGGGTTCACTGCCAGGAAAAACTTGGTTGCATCTGCAAGAATTCTATTGAATAAACAAACTCTATCTTTACTTTACTCAATTTACTTTTTTCCTGGTACTTCTCTTGTACCAGGATAAAAATTATATGCCAACTCTTCTCACTGAAGTAGTTTTTACCTCATCCAATTGTGTAATTAGATAAACTTGAGAGTTGGGCAGAGAGGAACCTCTTGAGGTTCACCAAGGGCAAGTGCAGAGCTGTGCACCGAGATGATCAGGGGACTGGAGCATCTTCCTTATGAAGAAAGGCTGTGGGACCTGGGGCTGTTTAGTCTGGAGAAGAGGAGACTGAGGGGACATCTCATTAATATTTACCAATATCTAAAGGGTGGATGTCAGGAGGTTGGGGCAGCACTTTTTTCAATGGTAACTAGCAACAGGACAAAGGGTAATGGGATGAAGCTGGAAAACAAAAAGTTCCATTTAAACATAAGGCAAAACTCTTTCAGTGCTGAGGTGAGGGAGCCCTGGCCCAGGCTGCCCAAGGAGGGTATGGAAGCTCTTTCCTTAGACATCTTCAAGACCCGCCTGGACACATTTCTGTGTGACCTGATCTAGGTGGGACCTGCTTCTGCAGGGGAGTTGAACTGGATGATTTCTAAAGATCCCTTCCAGCCCCTACCATTCTATGATTCTATAATAAGCTGATGACCAGAAACCTGAAGCCTGCAGAAGGTGAGGGAGAAACTAGCAATATTATTTGAGCTCTGGAGAAAGAACCTGTGGCAGAGAGACTTTGACAATATCTTGTTGCTTAAAAAATTGACATGATCTCTCCCCCCCTAAAAATTGGTGTCATTGAAACTGGGAAACTTAACACAGTAAATTCCATGGATTGGTAGATGTGTCCATGTTTTTTCTTGTATCATGGTTCTGTTCCCATCTAATTGGGATTTTCTCATGCAATTTGCTTAAAACACTGTCTTTTACTTTCTCTCCACGATTAAGAAATGGATATGAATGAAAAGAAATATATATCTGTGGAGAAAAAATGAGGGAGCATGGACATGGATCCCGGGGTATAATGTTAGACCTCCCCACACACACTGCGCGCCGACACGGCCGGCCCCAGCCCTCACGGACCGTTGGGCTCGTCCTTTCCATCCTCAGTCCTTTGCCTCAAAGAGTGTAAAAACTGTTGGTCGTGATGTTATGCATTTTACTGTAAATGTGATGATGAATAGTGGTTTTCTTACAGTGGAAACTTTCTAAGGTGTTTTAGGTGTCAGGAATGGAACTTGGAAGAACAGAACATTTTGGCATTGAGAAGCTAAAAGGTGATTTGTGTTTTAGACTCATTGGTGAAGGATTTTTTTTTATCAGGAGTAAAAAAATGGATTTTATCATACTGTTGATGCTTCAAATGATTGTGGTAAATGGTTTTAGGCAATTTCAACAACCCAAGCAAAACATGTGGGTTACACTGGCCAAAGCAATCAATCGGTCTACAATATGTTTATCAATGGCCACTCCAGATAATCCTTTTTCTACCTATTTGGTGGGAGTTCCATCAGATGTGGCACAATGGCCTGTACCAAATGCATTAAAAACAAATCCCTTAGTTAAGGGTAATGGCAAAGTTGACAGCTGGGATTTGATCATTTCATGGTTGCCAATAATGACAACAGAGCCACAGGAGTTGGAATTATTGGGATCTATAAAGATGGATTTTTGTGTTATGTTTAATTTTACCAGCAATACCAAAACATTTGAGACAGAATGTGGATCCCATCCTGGGCGTGTATAAGAACACAACATCTTGGTGCAATTATACTTCACCAAAAAGATCCAGGTCTAGTCTTGTGCCTATGCAGTTACCAAAGGGAATTTTTCTGATCTGTGGGGACCAGGCATGGCCTGGAATACCCTCGAGATTACAAAGGGGACCACGCAGTTTGGGACAACTGACGATCTTGATGCCTAATCACACAACGATTTAGAAACATCATTGTCCAAAACAATTTGTGCATGCATGTACTGGCAAATGTGATGACCATGTTACCTTTGGTCTCCCTCAGCAATAATAGCAACTAGTATATTTGCTCCAGGTGTAGGAGTATCTGCTTTATTAACTCAGCTATGCAAATTAGGATGCTGGCTTAGAAAACAAAGTAACCAAACCTCAATAACATTCGAAGGCTTGATTAGTGATGTAAGTAGTATTAGACATGCAACTTTGCAAAATAGAGCTGCTATAGATTTTTGCTTTTAGCTCATAGTCATGGTTGTCAAGACTTTGAAGGCATGTGTTGTTTTAATCTTTCTGATCATAGTGAACCTATTCACAAAGCTTTGACATATTTAAAGGTTCATACTAAGAATATTATGGTGGGTTATAACCCTTTTGATGATTGGCTTCAATCAGCTTTTGGGGGGTTGTCACATTGGTTGACTATGTTAATCAAAGAAGGGTTAAGATGGGTATTGATTATTATGCTTTTGCTTATAATGTTTAAAATAGTATATAGTTGTATTACGAAGGCAGTGCATAAATTGACTGACTCAGTCTTGATCGTGCAAAAACAAAATGGGGGAATTGTGGAGAAAAAATGAGGGAGCATGGACATGGATCCCGGGGTATAATGCTAGGCCCGTTGGGGCAAGGCAGCCTGGGCTCTAGTTATATGGATTTGGTGCACAATCAAGACCAGAGTCAGAGCCATGGTTAAAGCAGTTGCTGTCACGTAGACAGCAGGCTGCTTTCTATTCCCTCAGGGTCGGACTGTTTTCAGCTAAAAGTGGTAAACAACTTCGGGGAAAAACAAGATGGGAAAATGTGAGGGAGCTTGCTTATCGCAGAAACTGCAAGTAGGATGAACATGAAAATGTAATCTATTAGCTGCTGTTGCTGAGCTAGCTTTGAAGCTGCAGTGTATATAAGTTAGAGACTGCTTTAAATAAAGTGAAGAAGATTTCTGCTATCACTCACACTGAGTAGGACTGGATTTCTTCCCACCCAGCTGAGAATCGGACCCTAGGTTGAAAGCCGCATGAAGTACGCTTAGAGCTGTTTTTTTTTTTAGGCTTTCAGCTGGTTTCTTAGGCTTCGAGCTGTTTTTTTAGGCTTCAAGCTGGTTTTATAGGTTTCGAGCTGGTTTTATAGGCTTCGAGATGGTTTTTTAGGCCAAGAGACGAAAACTTCGCAACATATATCCATGTCTTGAGGCTTAGCAATTACAGGAGGCAATGTGTGTTCAGATGTTTCAGCATCGTTATGCTAAGGGAGCAAAGATCTCTGCAAGTCTAGACACCAACTTCTGTATTCCTTGCTTATCTCTCCTCTTTCAGGGTTTTTTTTCTTGTTCTGGATTTAAGGCCCAGTGTCATGGAAAGATGAGGAATATATTTTCCTTGAAAGGTCATAAAAGCAAGCAGTGTCTCAGCTATAACATTAATCCTCGAGACAGGAAAGACTGTTTGCCAAAAAACTTTGATAAATCATCTTTTTTCAACATAATGAGTCCTGTCTTTACATTGTGCATGCTGTTGTGGCTATTTCATGAAGAACTGAATGTCCTGAACAAGGTCCAAGGCACCAGAAGCTTTCTATTAAATCAAGATTTTTTTTTTTTTTTTTTTTTATCAGCAAAGGAACAGTTAAAAGAGTTCGAGGGGCAGATATTTGGAGAAATACAAAATTAGCTCAGTTTTTGGCAGATTGCAAGACTCATCTGTTGTTTTCATCAGACCACATGAAAGATCCAGGAACCATGGCATCCCCAGGGGAACAGACAGGAACAGAACATTCAACCTTTGCAAACCCTCTTTATTTTGTGGGTATTTTAACAAACCTACACTTATACTTTCATGCATTTTGAGGAGGGACAGAGTGCAGTGTGTTTAAAGCTCATCTGCCAAGTGACGAGATTTTCAGTTTCTTCAGTACTCAGACTTCTGCACTGCTTCTCTTGAGACCATCTTTTGCTGCTGCTTTCATCATTGTGCTGTGTGATTTCTTTCCCTGGAGCTAGCTGAACTAAATGCAATTAAATCAAAGCTCTGGAGAAGCTTTTTGGAAGAGCCATAACTCATTCCTGTTCTGAATGACTGTTATGGACAATGAAATCATTTCATGTTTAAAATTTGACTAAATTGAAAAGAGTAATCTTGAAATTCTTACTATTTGAAATATAGTCACAGGTTTGAAGAGATCAGCCTAAATTCTGGTATTAAAGGTATTAAAGATGTCCTGTGGAATCCTAGATAGGAAGGAAAGTTCAGTTAGTTATCCTTTGTCATTCTATTAAGTAATTCTGATGACATCATAGAACACATTACAGCTGTTGAGTTGTTTTACACCAACCAGGAGCTATTGCTGCTCAATTTAAACTCTTCTCCCTAGAATTTCTCCTCCAAAGGATTTCATTGTTAGTGGTGGAGTACTGGTAGCCTTTGTAAATGCAGTGTTACTGTGGCTTCCATCTATTTCACTGCACACCATTTCCACTGTTTTGGAGATGTTGGAAGTGATGTAGCCCATGAAAAGCAAATTCAGATTGATCAGGGCTCCAGTAGATGCAATGAACCCAAAGACCCTGATGGATGCAGACCCTGTGTGGAAGCAGAGGTTTGGTGCTGGTCTTCTTGCTTGTTTTTATTTTTTTTTTTTCTGTAGCCAAAGCCTTTAACTATATTTTCCTTGTTCTATCACCTGATAATTTATCCTCCAAGAGATTAAAGGAGGACCTGGGTAACTACAGATCGATCAGCCTCACCTCCATCCCTGGAAAGGTGATGGAATCCTGGGTGCTGTCTCCAGGGGCAGGACAAGAGGGTCATTAGGAGCGGTCAACATGGTTTTAACAAAGGGAAATAATGTTTGACCAACCTGACAGCCTTTTATGAAGATATAACCAGCTGGATAGATGGTGGTAGTGCAGTGGATGTGGTTTATCTTGATTTCAGTAAAGCATTTGACACCGTTTCCCACAGCATCCTCAAAGCAAGACTGAGAAGTTGAGGGCTGGATGGTCAAGTAGTGAGATAGATTGTGAACTGGTTGAAGGGAAGAAGGCAGAGAGTTGTGATCAATGGGGCAGGATCTAGTTGGAGGCCTGTATCTAGTGGAGTCCCTCAGGAGTCAGTGCTGGGACTGGTACTGGTCAATCTATTCATTAATGACCTTGCTGAGGGAACAGAGGCACTGTCAGCAAGTTTGCTGAGGATACTGAACTAGGGGCAGTGGCTAACACCCCAGAAGGCTGTGCTGCCATTCAACCAGACCTGGACAGGCTGGAGGGTTGGGCAGAGAGAAACACAATGAAATTCACCAAGGGCAAGTGTAGAGTCTTGCATCTGGGAACGAACAACCTCATGTAGCAGTACAGGCTGGGGAATGAACTGTTAGAGAGTAGTGTTGGGGAAAGGGACCTAGGGGTGCTGGTGGGCAGCAGGATGAGCATGAGCCAGCAATGTGCCCTCATGGCCAAGAAGGCCAATGGCATCCTGGAGTGGATTAGAAGGGCTGTGGGCAGTAGGTGGAGAGAGGTTCTCCTCCCCCTCTACTCTGCCCTGGTGAGGCTGCATCTGGAATATTGTGTCCTGTTCTGGGCCCCTCAGTTCCATAAGGTCAGGGAACTGCTGGAGAGAGTTCAGCACAGGGCCACAGAGATGATGGAGTGGAGCATCTCCCTTGTGATGAAACGCTGAGGGAGCTGGGGCTCTGTAGTTTGGAGGAGACTGAGGGGTTTACAAATCCATAAAGGGTGGGTGTCAGGAGGCTGGAGCCAGGCTGTTCTCAGTGATGTCCAATGATAAAACAAGGGGCAATGGGGACAAGCTGGAACAGAAGAGGTTCCAAAGAAACACAAGGAAGAATTTCTTCCCTGCTGAGGCGAAGGCGCACTGGAAGGGACTGCCCAGATGGATTTTGGAGTCTCCTTCTCTGAAGACATTCCAAACCCACCTGGACGAGTTCCTGTGTGACTTACTCTAGGTGGTCCTGCTCTGGCAGGGAGGTTGGACTGGACGAGCTTTCGAGATCCCTTCCAACCCTTGAGATTCTGTGCAATTCAGAGGATGTTTGCTTCCTCTTTTCTCTTTCTTTGAGTAAATTCAGAGGCTGGTTTGCTTTTCATGTTTTTAGAGTGTTAGCTAGGAAATAAGGAGATATTGTGGGACTCTTCTACATTGTATTGTCTTACATGACTCTAGTGAGTCTGGGATGGTAGTGACTTTCCACAGCAGCTCTTGCAATGCTGTGCTTACTGTTGTTGACTCTCATCTTATTTTCTCCCCTTCCCTGGCTTGCTGAGGAGGTGGGGGATAGAGTGGTGTGATGGGCACCTGGCATCCAGCCAGGGTCAAACTACCAATCTTTTTTGGCGCCCAACGTGGGGCGAGATAATAGCAGTTTTACATTAACTGCATTGCAATTACAGTAAGCTAATGAGTGCAAAGCTCGTGTGCTGGTCACAGAGCCTTGCTGTAACACAGTTTATCTTTCACTTCGCAATGTTTGGGAACATGATGCTACTAACACTGACTCTGTGTTGTGCTCTAATATTGATAGCTTTGCTACGTTGGCTGTATGATTTTGTGAAAAGGATGAAGGGGCCTGGGAACATTATGACCAAATAATAATAGTGAGTCTCATTCTGTTGCTGATGGATTTACTGTGCTGTGGGAGCTATCTTGTGGAGGTAATGGGGCAATGCAATTCCTTCCCCTCAGCTCAGACTGATGTAGACAATTTTGTTATACAGACTTCCCAGGTCCTTAGTCACCCTTATATGAGAGTTTTAATATTACTAATTAACATGGCTGATATATTACATATTTTGTGGAATCTGGACTCATCTAGGTATCATAGAGAACAAATTTGGGATGGAAAGATGTTAAAATGCCCCTTGAAGCGGCCAGTCCCTGGGTGGCAGGGTGTGTGGACGAATTTGGGCAAATTCCTAGGATGGTTATCACCTCCTGTAACCTGGGATTTTACACCTGAACAGATAAAAACCCTGCTTTACTGGCACGCCACCTGATAGAAGGGTGTCTTACCTACCCCAATGAGGCCCATCAGGTTCAGGTACTATACTGGGGCCTAGCCTCTGCCTACCAAGCTGCAGTCCAGTCCTATCAGAGAACTATGGCCAAGGTGCAAACTCAAACGGTATCTGACACCACCATGTTTGAGTCAGTCGCAGTCCAGTCCTCTCAGAGAATTATGGTTGAGGTGGAAATTCAAACTGTATCTGAGACCACCATGGTTGAGTCAGGGAATCAAACAACAACCACAGTGGTTGCCCCAGTAGTGAAAAAGAAACAGTGGATAAGGAGGTCAACAAGTCCATATCATCGATTAGTAAGGGCAGAAGAGGAGGAAGAGGAAAGTTTAGATACCCATTCAAGGAAGTAAATGTCTGAGGGAAGTGGACTACAACAGGTGAAGGCATCCCATACCTAAGGAAATTAGCTATATGGTGATCTAGATAATGCTGAGGCCTCCACAGATCCAGACGATGTCCAGTGTACACGGGCCATGTTGAGAAATGTGATTCAGAGTGTCCCAGCTACGTATTCTAATATCTTGGCAATGGTATATCACCCAGACATGGATATACCAACAGGGGAGAGAATATCTTCTTGATTGCAATACTATGAAGAGAGCCTCTGCACCTCATCATCAGTGTGGGATAATGGCCTGACTGTCAGAACTGTCCCAAGAATTTGGTCATCCACTGCCCCGACGAGGGGAAAAGGAAGTCCCAGATGTACGAGTATGCCACGAAATGAACTCTGGCTCTTTTTGCGTGACCAAGGAGAGGATATGAGGAAATGGGATGGTGAACCCACTTTTAAACTGGAAGCTCATGTATGTGAACCAAGGGGGAAGACAGCTGTTAGAAAAGGATCACCCAAGAAGGCTGTCAGCGTAGAAGCTGTAAAGACAAAAGAAGACAAACAACAATCTCCCAGAGCTATCCCTCTAGTCCATAATGATCTGCTGTATACTTCTACATTTCTCTTCCTGATTGTAGAAGGAAAGATTGCATAAAAATGGGAATGAGAGATATGACACTGAGAAAATACTGGGAGAAATAGACTTTTTTATTCTTCTGAAATGACTGTGCACTTGCCCTTTGCTGTGAGATGCTCCCTCCAAGCATGCTAATTGGGGAAGATCTTTTCTAAACCAACAATCACCATGTTTTTGGAGTTGAAACCTTGTGGTTATTAGGTAAAATAATTTGATCTGGGCTTACATGGATATGTTTAGCACTGTGGCAGTCTGGAGAAGGGATGGAGGGGTTTCTGTAAAACATACATCTATCAAAGATATCTGCCATATTTAAGCCAGCACAGTGAAAGAGAAAGCAATAGCTTGGGGGTTTTAAAAGTTAGTGAAGTTAGAGAAAAGGGGAAAAGTGGAGGCAAGAAGCTGTCAGCATTTCATAGCAAAGAGCAAAGAAGAAAGTCCAGATAGACATATTTCTATAAGGCTAAATTTACCTTCTACTTAATGCTGAATTAAATCTTTCTCAACCATTGCATAAGCACAGAAATTTATAACAAAAAACCTCAATATTCAAAGCAAAACCTAACATCATCTGAGTGTTTACTTCACACTTTTGGTCCTGCAGCTGAGACTACAATGTTGAGAATACAATGGTCATGCAACTCTGAACTGTAGGAACTGCCAGAAAATAAGTTGTGAGAGAATATTCCACTGTGTCAACTGCTGGAAACTGGACATTTCATCAAGCTATTTCAAACTTAACAGCATCCAAATACAGAACTAACAGCCCCAATATGTTGTCTTGTAGTTCTATTTTTGCACGATGAATCTGTGTTAGTATGAGATGTGTTTCCTACAACATGAGTATGCCTGGCTTACCTCTCTTGGTGATGTGAGAATGAATTAATCTCTTTAAAAGCTTTGAAGATGAAAAGTACTGTGTCTAAGAACACTACATGCTTTCTGAGTTGAAAACCAAACCTGTGTCAAATCTGTCTTCCTCCTGATGAGAGAGAGAGCAGCAGAAAGGATATTTGCAATGTTTGTTTTCATCATTCAGATGCTTCCACTGAGCTGTCCAGAAAAACCTCTGAAGCAGAGACCCCAAAAAATCCTGAAGCAGTATTTTCCCCCTTCTTGTTTCAAATAAGTTCTGCTAGTTGGCTATAATGTTTTTAGCACAGAGACACTATCTAATGGAATCTCACTTAGTATAGCACAGAGATTTCTTCTAAAATTACTTTCTGAGCTTTGCCAAGGAGTAAAACTGAAAATAGAACAGGCCTGAGAGGGATCTCCTAAGGGATTTCTTCATGAGAAATGGTGTCCTATTAATTTCTTCTAATCTGCAAATGAATCTTGTAAATGAATTGTGTTGTTGCTTGGGGGTTATTTACTTTCATTCCTGTCTGCCCAGGTCACTAGCTGGCTGACTCACCAGATGGAGCTGTAGGCTTGTTATTCTTCACTGGATAGTCATCATTCCATCCCTGAACAATGCTATTGTATGAATCTAATGTATTCTTGTCTTACCACTGAAAAAGGCAAGCCTGCAAAATGATTTCTCAGTGCATTTGCTGGTCTCTGGTAGGCAAATGGAAGAGGGATCATAGCATGGAGATTGATACATTCACAAGGTAGTATGTAACTCAGCAAAATAGTTATGAGATGGAGAAATGTTGCTCAGGTAAGGGTGGAAAAAGAACTGTTTGAAAGGCAAACAAGTTCTTGAACGTGTCAGAAACTGAATTCTTTCACCTTAAAGTTTAAATTGCACACACATACCTTGGGGCCTGGCTAGCAAACAGAACAGCCCTTGGCCCAGGTGTGGGTGGAGGCTAAATATAGCTTCTGATTCTTACTTTCATAGATGTATTGGTATTATTTCTCCCAGTGGGTAACACAGGTAAATGCTGTGACAGTTAATAAAGGAGACAAAGTACTTAAAGAAGCTACATCAAGAAAACGTTGATGATTTATGTGATGATAAATGTAGTTCTCTGTAGTAAGCCTCAGACAATGATAGCTCTTGGAAATACTCCCTGGGCAGACAAGACATGAATAGTGTAGTGGGTCTGGGACGGTAGTGATTTTCCACAGCAGCTCCTGCAGTGCTGTGCTTACTGTTGATATCAATATTATGACTACCGCTTGCACAACATCGGGGCTGTCCCTCCAGCATTCCTTCCCCCACCTTCACCAATAGCTGTGAGTGGGCATGATCTTGGGAGGGACTATGGCCAGGACAGCTGACCCAGGCTGACCAAGGAGATATTCCATACCATATGACGTCAGCTCAGGAATATAAACTGGGGGAGAGGAGCAGTCTCATTCTGTTACTGATGAATTTAGTGTGCTGTGGGAGCTATCTTGTGGAGGCCATGGGGCAAAGCACCTCTTTCTCCTCAGCTCGGACTGATCTAGACAATTCTGTTACACAGACTTCCCAGGTCCTTAGTCACCCTTATACGAGAGTTTTAATATTACTAATTAACATGGTTGGTATATTATATATCTTGTGGAATCTGGAGTCATCTGGGTATCAGAGAGTACAAATTTGTGATGGAAACATGTTAAAATGCCCCCTGAAGCGGCCAGTCCCTGGGTGGCAGGGTATGTGGATGAATTTAGGCAAATTCCTAGGACGGTTATCACCTCCTGTAATCTGGGATTTTACATCTGAACAGATAAAAAACCCTGCTTTATTGACACGCTACCTGATAGAAGGGTGTCTTACCTACCCTAATGAGGCCCATCAGGTTCAGGCACTATACTGGGGCCTAGCCTCTGCCTACCGAGCTGCATTCCAGTCCTCTCAGAGAACTGTGATTGAAATGGAAACTCAAACGGTACCTGAGACCAACATAGTTGAGTCAGTCGCAGTCCAGCCCTCTCAGAGAACTGTGATTGAAATGGAAACTCAAACGGTACCTGAGACCAACATAGTTGAGTCAGTCGCAGTCCAGCCCTCTCAGAGAACTATGGCCGAGGTGGAAATTCAAACTATACCTGAGACTACCATGGTTGAGTCAGGGAACCAAACAACAACCACAGTGGTTGCCCCAGTAGTGAAAAAGAAGCAGTGGATAAGGAGGTCAAGTCCATATCATCGATTAGTAAGGGCAGACGAGGAGGAAGAGGAAAGGCTAGAAGAAGAAACTGGTCCTTCGGTAAGGAGATCAGGAGAAGTGAAAGAAATCGAAAAGGAAATGGAAACTACTCGGTCCCTCACCTCAACAGAACTTAGAGATATGCGAAAAGATTACAGTCGCCAGCCAGGTGAGCGGATTGGTGCCTGGCTGCTCCGATGCTGGGATAACGGGGCTGACAGTCAACAATTGGAAGGCAGAGAAGCCCAACAGCTAGGATCTCTTGCTAGGGACCAGGGAATTGATAAAGGCATTGGAAAGAAAACCTCAGTTTGTAGTCTCTGGAAACGACTCCTCTCAAGTGTACGGGCAAGATACCCATTCAAGGAAGACCTTGTAAATGCCCGAGGAAAGTGGACTAGAGCTGATGAAGGGATCCAATATCTAAGGGAATTAGCTGTGTTGGAAGTCATCTATGGTGATCTGGATAATGTCGAGGCCTCCACAGATCCAGACGATGTCCAGTGTACACGGGCCATGTTGAGAAAAGTGATCCAGAGTGCCCCAGCTACATATTCTAATATCCTGGCAATGGTGTATCATCCAGACATGGACATACCAACAGTGGAGAGGGTATCTTCTTGGTTACAGAACTATGAAGAGAGCCTCTGCACCTCCTCATCAGTGTGGGATGATGGCCTGATTGTTAGATCTGCCTCAAGAACTCAGTCATCCACTGTCCCGACCAGGGGAAAGGGAAGTCCCAGACGCAGGAGTACACCGCGAAATGAACTCTGGCTCTTTTTGCGTGGCCAAGGAGAGGATATGAGGAAGTGGGATGGTGAACCCACTTTTAAGCTAGAAGCGCGTGTACGTGAACTAAGGGGGAAGACAGCTGTTAGAAAAGGACCGCCCAGGAGAGCTGTCAGCAGAGTGGCTGCCAAAACAAAAGAGGACAATCAACAATCTCCAAGACATAGAAGAACTGCAACTACTTCCTTCGAAGCCAATGAGGAGACTTCAGGTCTGCAATTGCAAGGATCAGATAGCGAATACTCTGATGAAGAACAGAAATAGAGGGTCCCTGCCTCCAGCCAGGAGGAGGAAAGGGATGACCGAATCTACTGGACTGTGTGGGTTCGATGGCCTGGCACATCAAACCCACAAAGGTATAAAGCCTTAGTAGACACAGGGGCACAGTGTACATTGATGCCATCAAGGTATAGAGGCACAGATTCTGTCTGGATCTCTGGAGTGACAGGGGGATGTGAAGAATTATCTGTATTAGAGGCTGAAGTGAGCTTAACAGGGGACAAATGGAAAAAACACCCCATTGTGACTGGTCCAGAGGCCCCTTGTATTCTTGGCATAGATTACCTCAGGAGAGGGTACTTCAAAGACCCCAAGGGGTATCGATGGGCTTTTGGTATAGCCACTGTAGATACAGAGAAAATCAAACAACTCTCTAATTTACCTGGCCTCTCAGAAGACCCTTTTGTTGTGGGATTGCTGCAAGTTCAAGAGCAACAGGTACCAATTGCTACCAGGACAGTGCACCGGAGGCAATATCGCACGAACCGAGATTCCCTGGCTCCCATCCGTGAGTTGATTCATCAACTGGAGGCTCAAGGAGTAATTAGCAAAACTCATTCTCCATTTAATAGTCCCATATGGCCTGTGAAAAAATCTGATGGAGGGTGGAGGTTAACAGTAGACTATCGTGGCCTGAACGAAGTGACACCACCACTGAGTGCTGCTGTACCAGACATGTTAGAGCTCCAGTATGAACTGGAGTCAAAAGCAGCCAAGTGGTATGCTACGATTGACATCGCTAATGCATTCTTCTCAATTCCATTGGCAGCAGAGTGCAGGCCACAATTTGCCTTCACATGGAGAGGTGTCCAATATACCTGGAATCGATTGCCCCAGGGGTGGAAACATAGTCCTACTATTTGCCATGGTCTAATCCAAACTGTGCTGGAAACGGGTGATGCCCCTGAACATTTACAGTACATTGATGACATAATTGTATGGGGCAACAAGGCAGAAGAAGTGTTTGAGAAAGGGAAAAGAATAATACAGATTCTCCTGAAAGCTGGTTTTGCTATAAAAAGAAACAAAGTAAAGGGACCTGCACAAGAGATACAGTTTTTGGGCATAAAATGGCAAGATGGGCGTCGGCATGTGCCTATGGATGTTGTGAATAAAATAGCTACTATGTCTCAACCGACTAATAAGAAAGAAACACAAGCTTTCCTGGGCCTTGTGGGATTCTGGAGGATGCATATCCCAGGTTATAGTCAGCTTGTGAGCCCTCTCTTTAGAGTAACCAGAAAAAAGAACTGTTTTGAGTGGGGCCTTGAGCAACAACAAGCTTTTCAACAAATTAAACAGGAAATAGCCTGTGCAGTCGCCCTTGGGCCCATCCGTACAGGACAAGATGTGCAGAATATCCTCTACACTGCCGCTGGAGAGCATGGTCTCACCTGGAGCCTCTGGCAGAAAACATCTGGAGAAACCCGAGGTCGACCATTAGGGTTTTGGAGCCGAGGATATCGAGGATCGGAAGCCCACTACACCCCAACTGAAAAAGAAATACTAGCAGCATATGAGGGACTTTGAGCTGCTTCAGAAGTCATTGGCACAGAAGCTCATCTCCTCTTGGCACCACGTCTGCCTGTGTTACACTGGATGTTCAAAGGGAAAACCCCTTCTATACATCATGCAACCAGCGCTACATGGAGTAAGTGGATGGCGTTGATTACACAACGATCTCGGCTGGGGAAACCTAATCGCCCAGGAATCCTGGAAGAAATCATGGACTGGCCAGAAGGCAGAGATTTTGGAGCATTGCCTGAGGAAGTAGCTCGCGCCCAAGAGGCACCACCATATAATGAACTGTCAGAAGATGAGAGGCATTATGCTTTGTTTACTGATGGATCCTGCCGCGTGGTAGGAAATCATCGTAAGTGGAAAGCTGCTGTGTGGAGTCCCACACGACGAGTTGTTGAGGCCACTGAAGGAGAAGGTGAGTCAAGTCAGTTTGCTGAAGTGAAGGCTATCCAACTAGCTCTAAAGATTGCAGAACGAGAGAAGTGGCCAGTACTCTATCTTTACACTGACTCCTGGATGGTGGCTAATGCTCTATGGGGATGGCTACAGCAATGGAAGAAGACCAACTGGCAGCGCAAGGGTAAACCCATCTGGGCTGCTGCATTGTGGCAAGATATTGCTGCTCGGGTGGAAAATATGACTCTGAAGGTACGTCATGTAGATGCTCATGTGCCAAAAAGCCGTGCCAATGAAGAACAATGGAATAACCAACAGGTAGATAAAGCTGCTAAAATTGAACTAGCTCAGGTAGATCTAGACTGGGAGCGTAAAGGTGAGCTATTTATAGCTCGATGGGCCCATGAAACATCAGGACATCTGGGAAGAGATGCAACATATAGATGGGCTCGTGATCGAGGGGTGGACTTGGCCATGGAAGCCATCACACAGGTCACCCATGAATGTGAAACGTGTGCCGCAATCAAGCGAGCCACACGAATCAAGTCTCCCTGGAACAGAGGCCGATGGCTGGGTTTTCAATATGGTGAGGCCTGGCAAATTGACTATGTTGGACCACTACCACGAACACATCAAGGCAAGCAGTATATACTCACCATGGTGGAAGCAACTACTGGTTGGTTGGAAACATACTCTGTAAACCACGCCACTGCCCGAAATACTGTCTTGGGTCTTGAAAGGCAAGTTTTGTGGCGACACGGCACTCCAGAAAGAATTGAATCAGATAATGGAACTCATTTTCGAAATAATCTCATAAACTCCTGGGCAAAGAAACATGGCATTGAGTGGATATACCACATCCCCTATCACCCACAAGCCTCTGGAAAGATTGAGAGATATAATGGGTTACTAAAGACCATGTTGAGAGCACTGGGCAATGGGGCATGGAAGCAGTGGGATAAAAATTTAGCAGAAGCCACTTGGCTGGTCAATAGCAGAGGTTCAACTAACCGTCCTGGTCCTGCCCAAACAAAACCACTACATACTGTGGGAGGAGATAAGGTCCCCGTAGTGCACCCAGGGAAATGGCTGGGGAAGGCAGTATGGGTTGCACCTCCCATGGGAAAAGGCAAACCCATTCGTGGGATTGTCTTTGCTCAAGGGCCTGGCTGTACTTGGTGGGTGATGAGAAAGGATGGGGAAACTCGATGTGTACCTCAAGGAGACTTAACCTTGGGGGAAAAATAACCTGTTATGTGAGTTATCTGTTGTAGATGAACTTTGCAAGAAAAACCGGACAAGTGGACAAACCAAGCCGGTGCTGGTGCCCAACGCTGAACATACTGTTTCCCCTGGCCTGGATATTCATCTTGATGGATGAGACAGAAGTTATGACCTGCTCCAGTGAACATCTACAGAGGATGAAAGATATAAGAATGTTGTTTGTTTGTTTGATGCAAGATGCAAGAGGGAATACAAGAATGATGTTTGTCTGTTGAAGAGTGGGGGTACTGGTTAATGAGAGTATATAAGAATGTATATGGATTGTTAAGATGGTTTGTCTGAGCATGACATAAATGGTATGGAATAAGGGGTGGAGACTGTAGTGGGTCTGGGACGGTAGTGATTTTCCACAGCAGCTCCTGCAGTGCTGTGCTTACTGTTGATATCAATATTATGACTACCGCTTGCACAACATCGGGGCTGTCCCTCCAGCATTCCTTCCCCCACCTTCACCAATAGCTGTGAGTGGGCATGATCTTGGGAGGGACTATGGCCAGGACAGCTGACCCAGGCTGACCAAGGAGATATTCCATACCATATGACGTCAGCTCAGGAATATAAACTGGGGGAGAGGAGCAGGAAGGGGAGGCGAGATTCATTTCTGGCCTTCCCAAAGCAACCGCTACGCGTACTGAAGCCCTGCTTCTCGGGAGGTGGCCGGACATCGCTGCTGATGGGAAGTAGAGAGTAACAGCTTATCTGCTTCTGCTTTGCTTCCCGCGCGCGCGGCTTTGCTGCTTATTTATTAAACTGCTTTTATCTCAACCCACGAGATTCCCATCTTATTTTCTCCCCTTCCCTGGCTTGCTTCTCGGGAGGTGGGGGGTAAAGCGGTGTGGTGGGCACCTGGCATCCAGCCAGGCTCAAACTACCACAATAGACATGAACAGAAATTGAGCTTTGATAGATACATGTCAATATTTCCAAAGAAAAGAAGAAAAATAGCTGGATCTTAAGGGCTGAAAGCTGAGCTTGAGATCACAAAAAAAACCCAACACCAACATCTGCAAGGAAAGTGGTTCCAGAGCTTTCCAAGCTGGTCTCTGTCTTGTCTTCAGGATCCTTTTTATTTGGCAGTCATGTGGAGCCCCTGTGAAGTTGCTGTTGAATAGATTTCACCTGTAGTTCTAAGCCTAAGACATATTCCTAAGTAAGAGAAATGATGCTTGGAAAACAAAAGGTTTGCAATGGCTCTGTGCTTGGGTTTCCTGTATTTGTGAGACCATCATTAACTGCTTTGAGTAAAGGAGGCAGTTATTAATTCTTATCATCAGTGCTGCTGATGATAGAGAAAAGGGAATCAGCACTTCTGAGGTAAATTATGTGACAGCAGTTAGTGTTAAACATGTCCCAATATATTTCAGGTGTTATTACTTTAGGAAAAGAGCATTGTACAGAGCAGATATTCTAAATCTCAACAAATTCAGTACCACTAGTGCATGTGCCGTGTGTGTGTCTGTGTGAAATGTCCTCAAGTCACTGCTGCTGTTTGTTATTTATCACCAAGGTCACGCCAAGGGACAACACACTTCCCCTTTAAAGATGGTGACAGGTCAGAGGAATTGTCAGAATGGAGTGCAAACCTTAGCTAATGAGCCTTACAGTAATACACAAGAGTCCTTTGCTTTCAGTAGCTCTGATGAGCTCAGTGTTGTATCTAACCTTCCTAAAAGCTGTGATGCTTTATCCACTTAATGTATTTAGCCTGACATAATTTGCAGCCATCACCACTGTCATCTTATTTTTGCAAGGAAGAAGAATATCACAGATGAGATTTTTGGGGATACATTTTGGGCATGGGTGTCCTAGACAGAAAATCATCAGTTCTCTCCTTTTGTTGGTTGTATCATGAATGGAAATCAGTCTGCTCAAGTTCTTGTGTTTCAAATAAGCAAATGTCCTCTATTCAACACTTGCTCAGAGTGTCAGCAGAAGTAGTGGAATGCAATGAATTGAAAGCAAAATGCTTTCTCTGGTTTTTAAAAGGGATAATATGAGAAAGAGCACATCAACAAGCATAATGTCCAGGCATCCTGCCTGTTTACACTAACAAACACATTCCAAGTGGCCTATTTTTTAAGGAAAACTAAACAAAAATTAAACAAAACAACTTATCTTGGAAGCTCTTTCCTCTTCCTTCCAGTATATTTCAAGATGTAGAGCTCCTTGTTTCGCAAAGAAAAACATTAAAAAGCTGCCCCTCTCCAATCATTTGCCTGTAGAGACTGAAAAGCATAAGTACTGAGCTAAAGTTTCTAGATTTGGCTTAACTTTACACCAGGAGAAGGAGAGGAGAAGGGTCAGGGAAACAACAGTAGAAATAAAAAGTCTGCCAAACCTTTGGAGAATATAATAGCCAAAGATTCAAATATGGAAGTAAAAGCCGATTTTCATTGTACCATTGTTAGAAAAAAATCTGCAAAGCTGCAGAAAGACTTGTCAGGTTGCAATTCAGCCTGGTCTTGGCAATCCCCATTGTTGCCAGGCACAAAAATAAAGCTCATATGAGAAGTTTTTTACATAGAAGTTGTAGAATATTGTCACTAACCCACTCCCACACCCTCATTTTATTTCACCCTGAGATGAATGAGTTGTTGTCTGGCCCTTCCCACTTTGTATAGTCATTGGCTGGCTTGGTTCTAAAAAGGATTTAAAAAAGGGGAATAATGTGCCTTTGCCTGGGATCTGAGACTGTCAGGGTGCTGGAAAAGCTAATCTGGGAGCTGCCACCATGCAGATCTCTTGGGCTGTGTTCTCTGCCTGTGTCTTCATCCAACTTGCATTTCGAGCTGTGGAAGGGTGGCAGATGTTTAAAAATGATGCTACAGAAATCATCCCAGAGATCACTAAAAACACAGAAACACCTGTGGAGCAGATCTTCAGTGACAACAACACAATGAACCAGGCAAAGCACGGAGGAAGACACATACAACAAGCTCCAGAACCTAATGGTAAGAAAAACTTAACATAATTCTTATTCTTTTGAATACTTAACAGTTTGGAAAGAATATTTGTTAGGATATATGGAAACCTTTAGGTGTGGTAAGCTAATGCTGAAAGTACCAGGGAGTTAACATCTACTGTCGAGGAAGCCTTGATGAAAATGTTAGAAAGGATATACTGGAATTTACTGATGAAAAGGGTGATGTATTTATTGAACAATCCTTAGGCACTACAATATCCATTCCTATTCTGTCCCACTGCTCTCTGCAGACACAACTCCAACACATAAAGCTGGTAGGAGTTGTTTCCATTTTCTCTATTTCTAAGCACTGTGAGGAAATCCCACAAGTCATCCTCCTCTCTTTGATGGGGTGATGGGGTGGACAGCAGAGTTCATAATAGAAGTTGTTGCTGTTTAGAAAGATGCTTGAGATCACACAGCAAAAACAAGTGGCACCTGGAGGCTGTATTCAGACTAGATCAGAGAAGTGTGCTGCTCACTGGCCTCTGCCAACAACCAGATTCCAACAGCCAAAAAAGCTGCTATGAACAGTTAAAGCACTCCCAAGGGCAATTCATATCCAAAGGAATTAGAAGGAACTTTATTTTGCAGACATGGGCAATCCTTGGAATCAGTTTGGCTACTTGAACAGCACTGATATACTTCATACTACATTGTCACTGCATTTGGCCAAAAGTCTTAAGAGTAGCAATGATGGAAACCACAAGCTTTGTGAGGAGATGGAAGCTGGGGAGTTAGCACCAAACAGAGAAAGACAAATAGGGTAAACCTTGTCCTCCAGACTGACACATTTGGTTCCCAGAGGCACGTAGCAACAAGTCAAACTTAACCATTTGCACTATTGTGTGTTGCCTGTCTGAATTGGCCTTCTTTTTTCTGGGCACAACTGGAAGGGAATTGTGTTTATCTGCTGGAGCTGTCAGTTAAGGTGTTTAAAACTAGAGCATTTAAAAGGACAAAAATACCCCTGAAGTTATATTTTTGAGAGTTCAGCTTTATAAGGGTCTGAAATCCTTCTCACAGGCAGCTCCACCAACCACTAGGTCAATGCAGGTTGGTTTTGTTGAATACCTTAATTTTTTAAGCCTCTTACTACTCTGACATCGACTGGGGGGAATCTGTCCCACTGATCTGTACATATTTTGTGACATGGACTGGACATTTCCTTAGAGAGTGAAGAAGACTGACAGTTATTCAATGATCTGGCATCCTTATTTAAACAGCTTTAACACAAGGAGCTTTAACACAGCATTATGACAAGGATAACTTAATGTCATTATAAAAAAGAAATCTTGCTAGCTGTGCTTTGCTAAATACAAACCTGAGCACTAAAAAATCATGTTTCTGTACTTCACAGCAAAACCAAAAATGAAAATGGCTCTACAAACATTGTTCCATCACTAATGAACCAGGGTCTGAATTCTCTTTGGGTGTCCTAAGGAGAGAACCACCTTGTTCATAGCAAAAAATGGGCCCAATAGACACAGCTTTCTGTTTCTAAGCTGATCTTTCCATCACAAGTAGCATTCCTGAGAAAAAACTATCCTTTGGACTAAGAGAACATGAATATCTGCTTCTCTAGGTGAAGTAAGATCATAGAATCATAGAATGGTAGGGGTTGGAAGGGACCTTTAGAGATCATCTAGTCCAATTCCCCTGCAGAAGCAGGTTCACCTAGATCAGATCGCATAGAAACATGTCCAGGCGGGTCTTGAAGACCTCCAAGGAAGGAGACTCCACAAGCCCTCTGGGCAGCCTGTTCCAGTGCTCCGTCACCCTCACAGTAAAATATTTTTTTCTTATGTTTAAGTGGAACTTTCTGTGTTCCAGCTTCATCCCATTACCCCTTGTCCTGTTGCTAGCTACTATAGAAAAAAGGGATTCCTCCTTTTTCTATAAAGATGCCTTTTAGAAAAAGCTTGTTCTTAGAATTGGAAAGGTTTCCTAAGTCCTTAATGCTAAAAAAAGTCTTGTATTTCCTCATGTTTCATTTGCCTGGAGCTATCCATAGAAAAAAAAAGGGGGAAGGAAACCATTGTAAGGTTTCTAATTAGCCAGAAGATGCCTCAAGCTATCTGAAGGAAATGATGGGGGACATGTGGAATTATTAATCACATAGAGCATTAAATTTGGGAAACCTAATAGCCTGAAGAGTGGAAATTCCTTAACACTGTTGTTAACCTGCTATTTCCCTAACCTAGAACACATTCTGCTGATTAAAAATCACTTAAAGAACACATTCTTTAGTGCAAACTGGGGTCAACCTCGAGTTAAACTAGAGCAATGGGGGAAGGTTTTCTCCCAGGTAAATGAACCCAGGAGACACCCATCAAAATTTCCCATTAAGTAACTGCTGCTGCTGGAGTTATACTTCTGAAGCTTCACTGCCCACTTGCACAACCCCAACAAGGAATTTACTTAGTAGCAAGAGAAGGGTTTTATTCCTCAATGTGTACATTGTTATTCAAGGGTCTTATAATTAGAGTAGACAAATATTCAGGGGCTACACAAGTGAGTCTTTGGATACTCTTCCCTAAATCTACCATTCAAGATGTTCACCTTGTATCTAGCTCAGAGTGAGATACCTGCTACAAAATCAAAACAAGTGATTTCTCAAGGATAGGGAAGAATCAGTAATGATAGAATGGTGGGGGTTGGAAGGGCCTCGCAGAGCTCATCCAGCTCAACTCTCTGCTAAAGCAGGTTCCCCTCAATCAGGGGGCACAAGAACGTGTTCAGGGGTTTGATTAGATAATCTTTAAAGGTCTCTAAAGGTCCCTTCCAATCCCTACCATTCTAGGATTCTAGGTGGGTTTGGAAACCTCTGGAGGAGACTCCACACCCTCCCTGGGCAGCCTGGGCCAGGGCTCCCTCTCCTCAACACCGAAGAAGCTTTTCCTCATGTTCCAGTGGAACTTTTTGTGTTCCAACTTGTGCCCGTTACCCCTTGTCCTGTCACTTGGAACTACACAAAAAAGTGCCACATTCCCCTCCTGACACCCACCCTTTAGGTACTTATAAATGTTGTTGATGTCTTCCCCCTCAGTCTTCTCTTCTAGGCTAAACAGCCTCAGCTCTCCCAGCTTTCAATTTCCTTGTTCCTCCTTTGCAGATGCTTCTGACTTTAGCTGCAGAGAAATGCGAACAACCCGCTACTTGACGGAGGGGCCCTGCCACAGCATCAAACCCATCAAAGAATTGATCTGCTCTGGGCAGTGTGTCCCCTCACACCTCCTCCCCAATTCCATTGGCAGAGGGAAGTGGTGGCGTCAGAACTCCCTGGATTATCGCTGCATCCCCGCTCACACTCGCACTCAACGCATCCAGATGACTTGTCCAGGGGAAGAGACTCAGACTTACAAATTCCGAGCTGTTACGGCCTGCAAATGCAAACGCTACACTCGTTACCACAACCAGTCAGAGCTGAAGGATTTTGGCAAGGAAACCATCAGGCCTCAAAAAAACAAGAAGTCTCATCTCTCCAGATCTAGGAGCAGCAAATCTAACCAGCACGAGTTAGAAAATGCTTATTAGAAGGGTGGCTCTGAGCGATACGGCCTAGCAGCTCCGGATATGATGCACAACATCAAACGGTACTCACAGACCACACAGCACGATGTTTCTGACTGCAGTAGGTTCCAATTCCTTCTGCTAAGCTGAGTCAAAAGCTCACCTAGTCCAAACAAAAATCAGATTATAGCAGTTATGGTCTGATAAGAGAATGAGATAAAGCCAGCTGGAGAAGTACACCTTGGAGATTGATATGAGGTCATGTGGCTCGTACAAGTAGGAAGGTGGAGGAAAGTGAGGCTGATACAGTGACAATCACACTTTGGTAGAAGTCATTCTCCTCACTTGATGTGAAAAGAGCACTGAGATCCCTTTCCCACTTTTATGAGTGCAATTAGGGAAGCACCAGGAGAGTTCCCACTCTCTGAATGAGTTGTAGAAAGTTAGTGATAGCAGAGATTTCAACAGTGACTGAAGTGAAATTGTTGGGGGAATTAACACCCTATCAGATGTCCTCATGCCCCTTTTGTTTCCCCTAAACCACAACAATCTAACTATGTCACTCACGTTCTCAGAAGTGTGACAAATCTCTCTCATAGTTTTAATGAAAAGACTGCAGGATCAACAGATTCCAAGCTGACATTTGACAACTAAATTTGTTTTAGAGAGAATGATTTGATTTTAGGGACAGTTAACAGATTCAAAGCTGAGATCTGCCAACAAAAAAACTTTCTTGGTTTTAGGGACAAGGATTTGTTGTAGGAACAATTCAATTCTAACTAAGTAAAATGGAGCAGGTTAATGAAATGAATGCTCCTCTCAAACCAGATAACCTCATGGATGTTTGTCCTGTAAGCAGCTAAGGATGTGCATCATTTAACAGAAGGATGTGCATCATTTAACAGAAAAGATACTGATTATTTCTTATTTCCTAGAACATGACTTTAGTATCATCTTCAATATCTCACTTTACATTTCCTATTCTGTAGACTTTGCATTATCTAGCCACACACTTCACAGCACTAAGACTGTAACAAAACAAATTCTGGGAGTAAAGTGCTGGTTCTGCCTTAAAAAGTGAGCCTCTGCTTATTTTAAAGTAATTAATTTCTCTAGAGAAACATTTAGCATGTGCAACTTTGGGTTTGACAGCAACTTTGCTTCTCAAAATTCAGACTAATGTTTGTGCTTTTGCATTAAAGAGTATTATTAGAAAGTGAATCATCAACGTGCTATATCCATCCTGTAGAAGTGCTAAACCTAATATCAGATGAACACAGTTTGGGATGAAGACAGTTCCTCACTGTTCTTATTTTCTCTGTAGAGTTTATGCTGAAATCGTAGAAACTATGGGAAAATGTTGATAGATCTGTGGGACCAGAACCTAGAGAGAGAAAAGCCTTGTTTCAAGAGTGTGAATTGTGTATTTATTTTTTGTTTCCTCAGAAATCATTTATGCAATGTTTTTTTCCTTGTAGAGAATGAGAAGTCATCTTGCTTTCAAAGTATTAGTCTCTTGGTTTTGATTTGAAATATGTTGTTAATAAAGTAGAAACAATGATTAATTACAGGAAGACTCGATGATTTTCAGCTACAGTCTAAAGTGGAATCTGCTGCAAAGCCGTTGAATTACACAAATCAGGTGTTGACTCCAGTTTCTCTGATATGAGAGTCTCAAGTTCCTCAAGGAAGAATTTCTTCCCTGTTGAGGTGAGGGAGCACTGGAAGGGGCTGCCCAGATGGAGTGTGGAGTCTCTTTCTCTGGAGACATTCCAAACCCAACTGGATGAGTTCCTGTATGACCTACTCTAGGTGGTCCTGCTCTGGCAGGGGGAGGAGTGGACTAGATGATCTTTCAAGGTCCCTTCCAACCCTTAACATTCTGTGAAACTCAATCCTGGAGCTTCTTGCTCCAATGCACAATGTTTCTCATAGAAAAAGTCTTCCTGGGCAGATGTGAAGCTCAGTACTTTTTCAATATTCTCATTTCTACTTCCCCTGGAAAGAAAAAAACCAGCTGATTTCAGTTTCCCTCCTACTCCCAGTCACATTTCCTGGTTCATATGTTCACAATCTGATAGAGCCAACAAAGAAAAGAGGTTTGTGAACTGTTGATTGAGTTTTCTTGACTGAAATCTGACTACTTCAGATTTCTCTCATTGAAAAGAAAGAAGAAGTCCTGCCAAGCAACAGTTAAACTTTTAAACCAGTTGATATTGTAGATCTATACCCATTTTCATTTCTTTAAGAAACAAAGACATTTTGCACTGAAGTCAGGGAAAACTGACTTAGCCTGCACCTAGCTTGAGGATCTTTCAATACAGCTGTAAAAATGAATAGCTTTTGCAAGACAGTCAGTAGACAAAATGACCTTCCACTACCATTATTTGATACCCCATATAAAAACCTAATACAAACAGTTGTCATTCCTGTGACAACATTTTCCACACTTATCTTTGACTGGATGAACTTGGCATATGGGGATTGATTTTCAGCCATCAGCAGCAACACCTGCAAGTGCTTCTGAAGTAAGAAAAGCAGTTCAGTTCCTCTGAAAAGCTACTCCACAGTCTTACTGGCTTCATGCTAGATTCCAGGCTCTTCAGAAGTACAGGGCCTGTGTTTGAGGTAAACCACTGATAGTTTTCTCCCAAATATTTCACCTTTAAGACATCCTTTACCAAAAAACATTCCACCCCAATCCTCCCACACAGTTCTCTACCAAAAGTGCAGAAGTTTCCTGCTGTTAAACTGCCATTCAGAATAATTTTTTTCCTGACTTACAATGCTCTTTGTATGTTCTTTTAGAAGAACACCAGTGGACAGGGAGGCCTAGGGCACACACATTGCTCTATTTCCAATCAACGCCCATCCTGTTTACAGTTATTTCTCCTTCTTTCCTTTACCACAGCTTAAAAGTGGATTAGATGAGCAATCTGCAGGTATGCTTAGTCTTCTGTAATCTTCCTCCTGAAACAGTCCCCTCCAACCACCTCTTTGGGGATTTATGTTATCAGGAGAGGAAAAGGAGATAGTAGCATCCTGTGGGGTCAGAAAGTGGGATGATTCATAGAGGTAGGCTGCTGCATTCCCTTCCCACTGACACATCCATGTGGGTTCTTTTCAGGTACAGCATTTGAGCTTATAGATTTCTTCCTGTCTTTTCACATTCTATTTGTTTTAATCTCTAATAAAGCTGCACCTTATTTTAGCCTCACCATAGTACACAAGTTACTTACAGTTGTTAGTAAGGCTCTAAAACCAAGACTGAAGTTTAGAGGGTGACTTAGTGGTCTAATAATCCATGTAGTGTTTGCTGAAAGCATTCTTTGTGATTTCACTTTGGCTGTCAGGCCAAATCTATACACTTCCAATTCTTTCCAAAGGGGAAATGACAGAGGAAATGACTGAAAAGAGAGTGACTATGGATTGTCCTTACATCAGCAAAACATTACTAGACATAAGACATACATGAAAGATGCTCTTTCAGAGTAACAAATACTACAAAGAACCTTTGTAATGGGCAGAGATCTGCTGTGGATTCATTTCACAGGAGCATGAAATCGTTTTGGCTTCAGGACTACAAACTCTTCAGGCCAAGAGTGACTCCCTTCATTGTCATTTTTACTGTAATATAGCACAATGGTAAGGAATTTAGGTGCTAATCAACTACAAGTAGTAACAGGGCACTGAATTTACCTTCACTTGGGCTGGAGACACAGCTGCCTGTCAGCACCTGAGCAACTCTCATGGGTAGACTGCAGAAAAAGTCAGGTTGCTTTTTTAGTCATGATTTCCGCAAATCAGCTTTGAACATTCATTCTCTAAATCAGCTTTGAACATTCATCCCCCAAATAATAGAATCATAGAATCATAGAATGGTAGGGGTTGGAAGGGACCTTTAGAGATCATCTAGTCCTACCCCCCTGTAGAAGCAGGTTCACCTAGATCAGGTCGCATAGGAACATGTCCAGGCGGGTCTTGAAGACCTCTAAGGAAGGAGACTTGAACATTCATTTGTGCCTCAGTTTTCTTTCCAACTTGTGTAGATAATGAAGCACAGAGCATTCCCTGTGCTATACTCACTGACTTCAAACAGTTTGTCTATTTTTTCTGCCCTTTCTGTCTATTTTTCTGACACAAACAACCTGATGGGTTGTTTGCCCCCAAAGATTTTTCATGAGGTTCAGCTTTTTCATTACAAATTGCACAATAAAGAACAGAACTTGAACCAGTGAGGTCTTAGGCCCAGAGAGCACGTTGTGGTATCTTCTCCAAATGTGGTTGAGAAACACAGTGTTGTGAAACACAGAAGGAATAAACACGTATTTGTTTTTAGCCACATGACATCAACTTATAATTAGCTCATTTCACTCAAATTAGTGCAGTATATGAGCACACAGAACAACTTTTCTATGGTAAACAGTCTCATGAGGCCTTGCTGTCTTTTCATTGAAGTAGGAAGATGGTGCTTCTCTGTATTTTTGGATGCCAATGTGAATTTGATTCTCACTGTCATAAACATGCTTTGCCTGAAGCCAAAAAGGAAGGTAGAAATGCTGATCCTCCTCTCTCTGTTAACCATTCCTGACACTACCTCATGAGCTAGCTATTCCCTTCAACCCTAAAAGCTCTCACTGCTCTTTCATGAGGTTATTATTGTGAAAAGAGGATAATTAATCAGTAAAGCCTATCACTAGACTCCCTGATGGAGCCCTTCTTTATCTTTCTTGTAGGACCCTTTTTAGTACTGCTCTAAAGCTTCCCTGGAGCCTTCCCTTCTCCAGGCTGGACAACCCTGACTTTCTCAGCCTGTCCTTATAGGAGGTCCTCCAACCCACTGGGAACCTTTGTGGCCTTCCTCTGGACTTGCTCAAGGAGGTTTCCATCTTTCTTACACCGAGGCCCTGAGAGTTAAATGCAGTACTGCAGGTGAGGGGGATCTCATGGGAGTGTAGTAGAGGGACAGAATATCCTCCCTCAACTTGCTGGCCACACTGCTTTGGATACAGCCCATGGGTGATTTCTGAGCTGTGAGTGCACTTTGTTGGCTCATATTCAGTTTTTCATTCACTAATGTCCCCAAGTCCTTCTTGCCAGGGCTGCTCACAATCCACTCAGTGCCCAGCCTGTACCAATGTTTGGGATTGCCTTCACCTGGATGTAGGACCTTGCATTTGGCCTTATTAAACTTCATTAAGGTCACACAGACCCAGCTCTCTAGCCTGTCAAAGTCTCTCTGGATGGCATCCCTTCCCTCTAGACTATCAACCACACCACTCAGCTTGCTGTCATTGTGAACACTTTAGTATCTAACCTCATGATTCACCCAGCCCTGCATCTCCCTGATGCTACCAGGGGCTGACTGAGTCCCACTGATGCCATGAACATTCATTTTAGCCATCTCAGGTGAGGAAGTGTGTGATATGAAGCCCATTTTTAGCCACATATTGACTACTCAGATTCTAACTGAGGCCTTTATGACACTTGGGCACTAACACTTCAGATTGAATGGATCCCTTTCATATTAATTTGTGCAGCACCCAGGATGTGGAAACATTGATCCGTGCTTGATGTCTATAAGGGTAACACCATCATTTTAATCTCAGAGGGAAACAGCCCCAACTCCTTGACTGAGTTACAAGTCCAAAGTCATGCAACTCCCTCCTGAAGACTCCCACATCAGCCTGCTTGTAGTATTAACCTTCAGTCTCAAGCTTTCTTGTTCCTGGCTTTCCAGGCAATTTAAATATACTCTCCAAACAAGGATTAAAAGGGTATTTATTCTGTAGGTTATCAAGCCTCCAAATTAAACACTCATCTTTATCACTTCACCAACAATTTAATGCTTGTGGCATGAAGTTATTTCAATGGCTTAAGAAAACAGCCCAGCTCTGGCTAAATAAATAAGTGATGTCATTCTTCATTCAGGCTATCAGATTCTTTGGTGTCAAAACTTCCCTTAGGAGAGGCCTTAGTACATAGTGGCTCCTCTGAGACTATTTACATCTGTCAGATTCTCTAATCTCTCCTTCCTTCCTTCCTTCCTTCCTTCCTTCCTTCCTTCCTTCCTTCCTTCCTTCCTTCTTTACTCCTGTCTAATTCCTTTCCTTTCACTAAAAAAATATGGCCAGTATTTAACTCTAATGCTTCCAGCCTGAACAACATGCTTTTAGAATTGGGTGGTGGTTGGGTTTTGTTGTGTTGTGGGGTGTTTTTTTTATAACCAGAAATAAGGTTTAATTTCAGGTAATTACTCTCCCATTTGGAGGGTTTGGCTATTTGCAGGGTCTTTTTTCTTTCTAGCCCAATTAGCAGAAGTGAGTTTTAAAAGTGATTGTTTTCTTATATAAATTGTTCTTCAGATTAAGGGTGGTGCCTTAATCTGAAGAACTTTGCACTCAGGGTGAAATTCTGACTGAAGGGAGAGAGGAGAGACAACTGCATAAATTTCCAACTGTAGTGGGTCTGGGATGGTAGTGATTTTCCACAGCAGCTCCTGCAGTGCTGTGCTTACTGCTGATATCAATATTATGACTACTGCTCGCACAGCATCAGGGCTGTCCCTCCAGCACTCCTTCCCCCACCTTCACCAATAGCTGTGGGTGGGCATGATCTTGGGAGATATTCCTTGGCTGACCAAGGAGATATTCCATACCATATGACGTCAGCTCAGTAATATAAACTGGGGGAGAGGAGCAGGAAGAGGAGGCAAGATTCATTTTCTGGCCTTCCAAAAACAACCGCTACGCGTACTGAAGCCCTGCTTCTTGGGAGATGGCCGGACATCGCTGCTGATGGGAAGTAGAGAGTAACAGCTTTATCTGCTTTTGCTTTGCTTCCCGCGCACGCAGCTTTGCTGCTTCTTTATTAAACTGCTTTTATCTCAACCCACGAGACTCCCATCTTATTTTTCTCCCCTTCCCTGGCTTGCTGAGGAGGTGGGGGATAGAGTGGTGTGGTGGGCACCTGGCATCCAGCCAGGCTCAAACTACCACAGCCTTTTTGGCGCCCAACGTGGGGCAAGATAATAGCAGTTTTACATTAACTGCATTGCAATTACAGTAAGCCAATGAGTGCAAAGTTCCTGTGCTGGTCACGGAGCCTTGCTATTATGCAACTTATCTTACACTTTCTAATGTTTGGGAACACGATGCTACTAACACTGACTCTGTGCTGTGCTTTGACCTTAACAGCTTTGCTAAGTTGGCTATATGATTTTGTGAAAAGGATGAAAGGGCCTGGGAACATGATGGCCCAAATAATAATAGCGAGTCTCATTCTATTACTGATGGATTTACTGTGCTGTGGGAGCTATCTTGTGGAGGTCATGGGGCAAAGCACCTCTTTCCCCTCAGCTCGGATTGATATAGACTATTTTGTTATACAGACTTCCCAGGTCCTTAGTCACCCTTATATGAGAGTTTTAATATTACTAATTATCATGGTTGGTATATTACATATTTTGTGGAATCTGGACTCATCTGGGTATCAGAGAGGACAAATTTGCGATGGAAACATGTTAAAATGCCCTCTGAAGCGGCCAGTCCCTGGGTGGCAGGGTGTGTGGAAGAATTTGGGCAAATTCCTAGGATGGTTATCACCTCCTGTAACCTGGGATTTTACATCTGAACAGATAAAAAACCCTGCTTTACTGGCACGCCACCTGATAGAAGGGTGTCTTACCTACCCTAATGAGGCCCATCAGGTTCAGGCACTATACTGGGGCCTAGCCTCTGCCTACCAAGCTGCACTCCAGTCCTCTCAGAGAACTATGATTGAAGTGGAAACTCAAACGGTACCTGAGACCACCATGGTTGAGTCAATCGCAGTCCAGTCCTCTCAGAGAACTATGGCCGAGGTGGAAATTCAAACTATATGTGAGAACACCATGGTTGAGACAGGGAATCAAACAACAACCACAGTGGTTGCCCCAGTAGTGAAAAAGAAGCAGTGGATAAGGAGGTCAAGTCCATATCATCGATTAGTAAGGGCAGAAGAGAAGGAAGAGGAAAGATTAGAAGAAGAAGCTGGTCCTTCGGTAAGGAGATCAGGAGAAGGAGTGAAAAAAATCGAAAAGGAAATGGAAACTACTCAGTCCCTCACCTCAACAGAACTTAGAGATATGCGAAAAGATTACAGTCGCCAGCCAGGTGAGCGGATTGGTGCCTGGCTGCTCCGATGCTGGGATAACGGGGCTGACAGTCAGCAATTGGAAGGTAGAGAAGCCCAACAGCTGGGATCTCTTGCTAGGGACCGGGGAATTGATAGAGGCATTGGAAAGAAGACCTCAATTTGTAGTCTCTGGAAACGGCTCCTCTCAAGTGTAAGGGCAAGATACCCATTCAAGGAAGACCTTGTAAATGCCCGAGGAAAGTGGACTAGAGCTGATGAAGGCATCCAACATCTAAGGGAATTAGCTGTGTTGGAAGTCATCTATGGTGATCTAGATAATGCCGAGGCCTCCACAGATCCAGACGATATCCCCTTCCCTGGCTTGCTGAGGAGGTGGGGGATAGAGCGGTGTGGTGGGCATCTGGCATCCAGCCAGGCTCAAACTACCACACCAACAAAGGGAGAAAATGCATAGTTCAGTGACAGGAATTAGTGAATAGGATATCCTTAGAGGAAAACTGGCATAATTCAGGAATTTAAGCATCATATCCTCAACATGCCCCTTTCTTCCTGTTCAAAATGATAGAATTTAAAGATTTCAGCTAGTTTTTTATTATTTTAAGATACTGGGAACCTCAAAGTGGCCATCAAATGTGTATACAATTGATTTGTAGCATAGTCTGGACAGACAAGCTGCATGTGATCAAGGGCAAGTGCAGAGTCCTGCATCTGAGGAGGAACAACCACAAGCATCAGGACAGGCTGGGGGTGACCTGCTAGAGAGCAGCTCCAGGAGAGATACTTGGGAGTGCTAGTTGATAATAAACTAATCAGGAGTCAGCAATGTGCCCTCATGGCCAAGACAGCCAATGACATCCTGGGGGCATCAAGAAGAGTGTGGGTAGCAGGGCGAGGGAGGTTCTGCTATTGAATTGCCTCGTGACTTGTCATTACTGTTTGGAGCCTTGGCATCTGTGTTCTCAGCACTAGCCCACAAGCTCTGACAATGGCACAGACTAAAGTCTTACTGCCATTTAGGCACTTTTTGATCACTACCATGAACCAAGATAGCCCAGACACCAGGAATCCCAGTGCTTCACTTCTGGCTCTTGAACATAAAGACAATTTGATAGACTAGCACTGTAACACTCTTGACTGTGTTGAGCAGGTTCTAAACCTGTGTGTCTCTAGTTAGCATGGCTAACTGATTCTATATCTAAGCCACATTCCTTTCCAGTTTAAATAATTCATTGTTGAACAACAAGCTCCTGATTACAAGATGTAGTATGACCACAAGCTTTCCTTGGGTTCACAGTTTGGAATACTGTGAGGGTGGTCAAACACTGGGAAGAGATTACCCAGAGAGGTTGTAGAATCTCCATCCACAGATATTCAAAACCTGACTGGACACAGTCCTGGGCAAGCTAGTGTAGCTGTCCCTGTTTGAGCAAGGTGATTGGACTAGATGGTTTCAAGAGATCCCTTCTAACCTCAACCATGTGGCTGTATAATGAGTTTGCTTGTGTCAGGGCTGTTTTTCTCCTCTTTGGAAGAAAACTCTGACTTGTGGGACCTCCAATGCCAGTGGTTAAGTCAAAGAACTTTCCTTAACACCAATGTTATTTGAAGATCACTTCAGTTCTTTTGGCAGTGCTTTGTATGTTCTAAACTCACTGAAACACAAAGCTTGAAGAGAGTCTCCTGGTTCATTTTAAACACCGATGCTTAATAACAATAATTTACCTCACTGAGAGTTTATTTGCTGCTTTCTGCAGCAAATGCAGACAAAAATCATCATGGTCTGTATTAGGAAACAGAATTAGCTCAGTGGGCTGTTCTTATACAGCATAAAATTTTAAAGGAAAGGTAAACTAAAGCTTCATGAGGTAAGTAAGCTGGTGAGAAATTGAGTATATGTTAAATTCTGAGCAGTATATAGACATAATTAGCTCCAAGTAGCACAAACATAAAAGGTATAGATATGAAAGACAGAAATCAAAGTAGAAGAGGACAAATGCATTGTAATTGTGAGGCAATGGATTTTTTTTAAGGAGGAAAAGCAGCTGGAATATTGGCAAGTCAACTCAGAAAAGCTGAAATGGGATGTGACTCCCCTGCCCTGAGTCCATTCTGTTTGACTGACCAAAGCCTTGAGTCCTGTGTACACTTGGTGTTTTGTATCCTAAATTACAATATCTGACAAGAAAAAAAACCCCACATTTTTACCTTTGATCCTCAGTTAAAGCAGACTTAGAAAATCCCTTTATAATTGGTTAATAGTTCATGGGGCTAAAATTGTTGTTGTAGCACAATCTGTGGGAACAACACAGGAGAAACATTTCCTGCAGCAAGAATGCTGAAGTTTAATTACTACACAGTACATGAGAGAGGATTTCAATTTTTAGAGCCCTGTGTTCAGGCAGTTACTAGGTAGCCAGCTTGTACTGGAATATTGATGCTTTAGTCTAATCTCTGCTGTGCTAGAGAACAGTAGAGGGGCCTCATTCTCATGATGGGGTAGGAAGGAATGCTACACATTTCTTAGGTCTTATTATCGTATACATTGCTATGGCAGGCAGTTTCATTAATAACTGTTGACATCTTGTCATTTATCATTACCAAAAAGGGGAGGTGAGGACCCTTCCACATGCATGCTGGACAAAGAAATTAAAGTTGCCTCAACCAGTCTCAAGCTGCTGTCACTCACTGTTGTCCTTCCTGGAGTTCAAAGGCTTTTGCATCTTATCTGGCTCTCAGGGCTGGGCAGCTATTTATATAATGGCAAAGGAAAACACATGCACATGGAAACCTCGTTGAAAATCAGTCTCAGTTATTAGTTCAGTCCCTGAGTTCATGATAAGGTGTTTACAACTGGATTTGAAATGGAAGAGTGTTTTGGGAGGAAAGACATGCACATAAATGGGTCCTTGAGATAGTGGGGAAAAGGTTACAGTCAGATAATGACATCAACCTGAGCTTTTTTACTGTCTTCAAATGTCATTAGAGCAGTATCTAAGTTTCATATCACAGAACTAAACACTAAAGTGGTTCAGGAGAAGTAAATTGTTAATCTACCATCATTAAGAATACTCAGAGCTGTTCTGGGTACTGGACAGGTTTTTGCTTCTAAGAGTCAAGCAGAAAAACTTCCTCTCTGTGAATGCTTTGGTTGTTGATAGGGTTTTGTGGGAAAGATCTCTTCTAACTGAAATGAGAAGGTGGACACAGCTAGTGTGAGTAACACACTTCCAAATACAAGCCAGTTTTGGTAAATAAGTTAATTGTTCATTAGAGGTGCTGCTCAGGATAAACTGAACTGTGAGAAATGTTCATTTGTGGATGCAGACAGAGCTTCCTGTGCCTGCTAAAGGCAAAGGATGGAGCACCTCTGGTTTGTTTTTTTAGGCTGACTCTGAAGGAGCTGAATCATTCTTGGCTATTGAAGGCCAGGAAAAAATGCTGGATTCCTGCAGTGACTGCCAGAATCTTCCTTCCTTCTGGTTGCCTTTAGAGAATGGGATTAAGCTGTGACTCACTGAAGTACTTGTTAAAGCATGAATCACTAGCACGATTCAGGGCACACTTTCACTCTCATAAAGAAAATAGTTGAGCAGCTTGTGGGATTATGGCAGTTTGGCCACCCTGAGTGACCTAGTTCTGTTCCTTGGACTGCTTACATCCTGGGAAAGGGGGAGTGACCTACATGCAGGAGACTCTGTAGCACTGGATATTATCTCTTTCTTACAGACAAATTATCCATTACTCTAGGATTTCAGGAAGAGAACACAGTCAAACAAATCCCAGCACACACACAACTGCAAACAAGAAAATCCTGCACCAAAGCCTGTGAATTTTTCATCTTTAAAATGTCAAAGGGACAAAAAGTGACAGCCATAAGAGAGACCATAAAGAAAAGACCTTTCACATGCCATTCTTAGGCAGAAGCCTGTGGTAGACCTAATACTTGAGGGTCAAATGGCTGAAGTAACCATGAGACCATTTGAATAATGTGATCTGGTGGTAATTCTGGCCCCTCCTGGCCACAGTGAATTGCCCTGTTTGGAAGGAGCCAAGCTGAAATAGAACGTTGTGCGTGTATCAGGAAATGATCTCATAATATACGAAGCCTCAAGCCTGTAGGTGATAAGTAAGGGCCCCAAACAAATTAATCTCATCAGCTACATTCATCTTTGGATGCTGCTCTGTGCCAGGCCACAATGTGTGGGCTGGAGTCTATTTCTTTCATTTGTCTAACTTAAACAGGTAGTTGGAATGACTATGATACAAATGTTCTATTCTGCGCTGTCTTTGTCCTAGATTGTTCTAACTGAAATGGGAAGAAGGATCGTGTTGTGTCCCCAGACAGGGAGGCAAGTCATCGAACTGACAGCATGTTTTCATCAATATAGTTTGAGTTACACAATCTGTAGATCTGATGAAGTTAATTTCTTGTTCTCCCTGCTCTTTTCCTCTTTGGTGACAAGCATCTTTATTAATAATTGCAATGTAATCATGGATGATAACATTCAGGATGCACTATAAGCTCTCCTTTACTTGCATTCCTTGCTCTATTATTAAGTCCTTGCACAATCAGAAATCACATCTGACTGAAATGATCCTGATTGATAATAAACCATGAGCTAACAATGTGCTCTCATGGGCAAGAAGACAATGGCATCCTGGGGGTGTCAAGAAGAGTGTGGGCAGCAGGGCGAGGGAGATTCTGCTGCCCCTCTGCTCTGCCCTGCTGAGGCCTCATCTGGAGTCTTGTGTCTATTTCTGGGCTCCACAGCTCAAGAGGGACAGGGAACTGCTGGAGAGACCCAGCACAGGGCCACCAAGATGATCAGGGGACTGGAGCATCTTCCTTATGAGGAAAGGCTGTGGGACTTGGGGCTGTTCAGTCTGGAGAAGACTGAGGGGGGATCTCATTAATATTTACCAATATCTAAATGGTGGGTGTCAGGAGGTCGGGGCAGCACTTTTTTCAATGGTATCCAGTGACAGGACAAGGGGTAATGGGATGAAACTGGAACACTGATCACTGGCCACAGGCCTCCAACTTGATTCTGTGCCATTGATCACCACCCTCTGGACTCTGTCATTCAGCCAGCTCTCGATCCACCTCACTGTCCACTCATCCAATCCACACTGTCTGAGTTTTCTGATGAGGATGTTATGGGAGACAGTGTCAAAACCTTGCTGAAGTGAAGGTAGATGACATCTGCTGCTCTCCCCTCATTTAGCCAGCTGTCAGAATTTCAGAAGCTGATTTATTCAGAAGCAGGTACAGCAGCATGACACTTGGGAACTGTCACTGAAACAACAGGTTATGACTATAGGGACTGGCATTTGAATATTAGTAGAAGAAGCGTGATTTTTATCTCTCTGGGCAAGCAATCCAATTCTGATTTAGTTTATGCTTGCTATCCTTTCATTAACACTTTTTTCTCCTGAAAACCACTGCCTTTGCCTTGTATTGGTCTGACAGTTGGGCATCTGCCTGTTATCCCTTGGGGTCACTGACATCTTGGAACACTAACATCTTGGAAATGGGGAATTCACAAAGTGTGCTCCTTACCACAGGCTTATATTGAGAGAACACTCTATCCTCTGCATTCCTTCTCCTGGGTCTCCTTCTGCAAAGGGACCTGGAAGGCAGTGACTGGATCTACACCCTCAGTGGTGCTTGCTGAAGACACTTGCATGACAACCCAACCAATTTGGCTTCAGCAAAAATTCCTGTCTTCAAACCCTAATTACTGTGCTGGCACAGGACTCTCAGTGGTTTTTCTAATTGTTTGTATTTATTTGCAAAGTCTCTACTGTCACAGGGTCCTGTAATAAATATAATTCCACTCTTGGCTAATTTGATGGTTTGAGGAGAGGAGGAAGAATGGAGAAGGGAGGGTAATTTCATGGCAAACCATAATTACTAGTACAAATAGTACCTTAATTACCAATCCAGTCTGAGGGAGTAGCTGAGGCTCAAATCAACCTAATGCTACTTGTTCATTATAAAGAAGTGGTAATTGCTAATTGGATCTAGCCTACATTATTTTCAAATGCATGTCAGTTTGTGTTTAATTTTGGCCACTTCCTGCTTGCATTAGGCTGTCTAGCACAGAACTCAACATCAGCAGACACCCAACTCCTCCAAGTCTTCTGTTGCTATTAGCTTCTAGTGGCACAGGCTCCTGGTAAAACAGAGAGCTTGATAAAGCAACCTGTAAGTGTATGTGAAGTTCTTTTGAGAGTCTAATTCCAGCTACAGGTTATTTGGCTCTACATGAATTGCCTGTAGCTATATGGCAATTCAGCTGACATGTGACTTTTGACTTTCCAGGTCCCTGTTCTTTCACCTTTTCTAATGAAACCACACTCTTCCTAAGTTAAAAATGTCATATTATACTATTTGGGTCATTCATGGCTAAACCCCATGATTTCTGACTGATGCTGAGTAAAAAGAGGAGCTGTCATGACACACAGATAACTCCACTCCACCTGCCTATCCAATATGGATTTAATCACAGGCATAACACAAGTATGTTTTCCACTCTTCTTCCCTACAGTTTACTGACCTAAATACCTGAGATATTCTTGCAGGCCTGAAACAACACTGCAGGCATATTAAAAAATATTAAGAAATTATTAATGAAAGTATTACTTCTGACATTCCCCCCCTTTTTTGTCTCTCTAGGAACTCCACTAGTTGGTAATGGGAATATTACATGTGCTCAGCTGATTTGAGAATTAGACCACTATAGTCATGAAAACTCAGTGAAAGATTTTTCCTTACTGTTCTATTGCTGTCTTTAAACCACCAAGAGGGAATAGAAAGTCTGTTCATTAGAGCAGGTATCGAAGCAGTGCCATTATGAGTCTCCTAAAAACCATATGGGTAAGAAACAACTGTGGGAATTGGGATAAAGAGCACTTTTGGGCATCAACCTGAAGTCTTGTAGCTCATTTTAATGAATAAGAGTAACATTAACTGCAACACTGACTGGCCAAAAGAGAAACATCCCATCCAAAAAGTTAGTCCTTAGTAGAGTCTGGAATCATTAAATATAACAACATGTTACTCTTTACAAAAATAACAGTTCTCTGACTTCTAAGCATATCCAAATATATGGCAGATATGGGAAAAAAACAAGTGTCAGGGTGTTTAACTCCTAGCTGCAGTTGTCACAGCATCATACACACTTTGGAGTGGATGGATCACTAGTTTCTCTTTGCCCCATTTTTAGCTTCTTTGTGCAATTTAGAAACCTTCAGAGAGAAATGGAAGAATCTCTTGGGTTTTTAAGACAAGCTTCTGTTCTCATAGCTTATGTGTAAAGGCCTCCTTATTTGCAAGAGGGCTTAGGGCCTGGGAACCCAGTGAGGGGCAAGTGGAGGAGCTTCTCACACTCTTTCTTACCAAGCTAAAAATCACTTTTTTTTTGTTTTGTTTGTTTCAATCAAACCCTACATGAGGCCTCCCTTCAACTTACAGGCTCCTCACCTTTGTATTATGATCCTGCTAGTCACTGTCATGGCAACCACAGAGGCCATTCCAGCAGAGAAAACTGCCTTGGCAATTAGAATGAGGCCTGTGGACTCAGAATCCAAGCTCTGAAGTTAACAGCCTGTGGAGGAGGCAAGAGTGAGGAAGGAGTCAGTGCAGTGGGAACTTTGCATGATAACTACTAGTAAATTTTCATGTAAGTAAAGAAAAAAACAGCCTGGAAAGGTTTCCTCAAAGATGGATCTGAGTACAAAGAGCCCCTTTGGCTGCAACTAATGGGGAAGACTGCACAAAGATGTTTGTGGCCTTCACCACATTCCTCCATCTGCCTATGAAGGCACAGAACAGTTCCAGGGAAACAAACATTATCATCCCAGAAAGCTCACACACCTTTACTGGGAGTTTATTCTCATTTAGGCTTCTATGAAAAGATGATTGATTTCTTGCATCACCTTCCATTACTCAAACTTGTATTTACTTGTTTTTCTCTGATGAAACAACTGTAAAGTAACTGATGAAGCAACCCAGTCCCCTACAGAAAAGCTCATTTTATCTTTTGGAATACATTAACTGCATTTTTTTCTTGTTTGCTTAGAGAAATCACTGCCATCAGGAAGAGAGTGTCCAAAATGTCTAATTTTGCTGTTTTGCAGCTTTAGGACTGGTCAAAGTCTCCCAAAACCTTTACAGCTTCTGATATAGACACATATATATAAGATATTAAATGTAGAGCATTTTAGCAGCACCTGACAACTTATTTGAGGCAAATTCTGTAAGAATAAAAATCAACACAGTTCTACTCTGAGCTTGTAAAAGTTTTTCCTTTGATTGCCTGTTTAATTGTTTTGTCTTACAGAAGGGTGTTTCTCAAGTCCCAAATTCACTTCCTTAGGTGATCAGTTCACATTACTGCTTCTCTCTCTTTAATGGAGAAACAGGATTCTGTGCATTCACATGCCTCAGCACCTCAGGCTTGATTTCTAGTTTATAAACACTCCTGTTACAGATGCCACAGATGCCAAGAGTCTTTTCTTTTCATATGTGAACCCTGGCTAACTGATGGGATTGACGTGTAGGTGTGAGCTTGAGCTGGCAGTGGACACTGCACAATGGCTGTCGATTGACCTGTACAAGGGGTTGGTTGGTCACAGCACAGTTCCACACATGAACTCTGTCATCTGCCTTGTCAGAAGAGGGAACGTTTGAAGTAGTAGCCAAGGGCAGAGGTGAAACTTTAAACCCCTGAGTGTTGTTGGTTTCACCTTCCCAGATGAGGGCTAAAGTTTCCAATTCTGGAAACTTTATCTGGAACTAAATATTTGTTCAGCCTGAGGTGGATTCTTCCCTTTGTCAAATTGAATTCCCTTAGTGCCTGATCACAACACATTCTCCCTTGGTTATTCCTTGTTCTGGCCTATATTCTGCAAATGCTTAGTAGCCCTACTCTAATGTAACATCAAGATGATCGGGGGAGTGGAGCATCTTTCTTATGAGATCCATCTTTCTTATGGGATTGTTCAGCCTAGAGAAGAGAAGGCTGAGGGGGGAACCTCATTAACACTTAAAAGTATTTAAAAGGTGGATGTCAAGAGGATGGGGTGGCACTTTTTTCTGTTGTCTCAAGTGACAGGACAAGGAGTAATGGACATAAGCTGGAACACAAACAGTTCCACTTTGATGCTGAGATGAGGGAGCTCTGGCCCAGGCTGCCCAGGGAAGGTGTTGAATCTTCCTTCTCAGGAGGTTTCCAAACCTGCTTGGACACATTCCTGTGCCCCCTGACCGAGGGGAACCTGCTTTAGCAGGGGGTTAGGTTGGATGAGCTCTGAAGGGCCCTTCCCACCCCACCATTCTGTGACTCTGTAACATAGGTTTTTCCATCCTAAACTATTCTGTAGCATCCTTATCTATGCAATTCTGCTTCTTCAGCATGTCAGACCCTGCATGTGAGTGGTGTGTGTGTGTGTGTGTGTGTGTGTTAACAAATTTCACCTCAATTTCCCTCATCTTCATGTTTATATTGTTTTGGGGCATCCACTAGAAACATTTCATGCTCTTTTTTTGGTCATATATGGAAGTAAAAATAGCAAGACGTAGTAGTGAAGAAAGCATGATAAAAATCACTTTTTTTGTCTCCATAAACCATAACTGTCACATCCTGAGTCATGGCAGGAACTGTGGTGCCTCTCTGTCTTCGAGCAATGAACCACAGGAGTGACAGTCGCGGTCACCTTCTAGCAAAGGATTTTGTTCCTCAGGCCCATTTCTCCCACAATAGCAACAGGCCAATGACAAGAAAAGAATAGCTTCTTTTACTCCCAGACAACAATCTGGCAAACACACTTATAATTTGCTGAAGGGGCCTGGAGTGTGTTAAGCCATAAACATAAAATGAAACCAATTTAGGATAGAGCCATGAGGCAAAGGTTGTAATAAGAGAGAAAGGAGCATGAGTTCAGCAAATCTGTGGAGAGCCTTATCCCTGGAGTCAATGGCCATACAGGACTCATGGAGTCCAAAAGTACACCAGCTCCTGAACTTGGACAAGTTTTCCTGTTGCAAAAACAAGTCTTCACACTTCTGAGTAACACAGAATAATAGTCATAGAATCAGAGAATAATTATGGTTGGAAAAGGCCTTTAAGATCATTGAGTACAAAAGTGTCCAAACCTCACACTGCCAAGCCCTTCACTAAACTAAGCAATATCCCTCATCCATGTGTCTTTTAAATACCTCCAGGAATGATGACTCCAGCATCTCCCTGAGAAGCTCTATCTTGTCCTATCTGAAGCCATGGTTTCCCTCATCCTTTGCCATTAGCTGTAGCGTAGGGTGCCTGAACTTGTTTGCTCTCGCTAACTGGACACTTAAGCATTGGCCTTTCCTAAAGGAATTGAATCCAGCTGGGAATTTAACAACTGTTTGATATGCTTAGGTGTGGATATCTTTCATGTAAAGGAGTTCCTCCTTGCCTCTTAGCTTGAAAGCAGATTCCTTGGCTCTCAACAGCAGCTTTGGAGGTTATGCAAGCAAATCTTGCCAGTAGGTCTATGGAACAGTCAGTGCAAAACCACAAAAATGCTGACATCCACCCTGCAGTGGGCTACTACAATTCAGTGATGAGTTTAAAAGTGCAAAGCAAAAGAATAATGGAGCTTCTCAATAAAACACCTGCAACCTCCACCTGGACGAGTTCCTGTGACCTACTCTAGGTGGTCCATCCAGTAGTTGAACTGGATGAGCTTTCAAGATCCCTTCCAACCCTTAAGATTCTGTGATATTGTGATCCTTTAACTCTATTCTAATTAAGTGGCAGGAGGAGAGAAGGAAGGCAGCTTTTTTTAAACCTTAAAACCTTAAAAAGGGCTTTTTTTAAACCTTAGCTCATTTTGCCAAGAATTACAGGTCGATATCTCCACCTCGTGGCATGAAATGGAAGTATCTGTAGAAAAAAAAAAAACCATCAGAAATGCTTTTTCTGCAAAGGCAATGCATTAAATTCAGCTTTGTAAATTCTTTTCTAAGGCAAATCGTGTTTGTCAGCACAAAGGCAGGGAGGAATGAGAATGGAAGATGAAAACTGATTACATACATACATATGTGATGGAACATAGAACATGAGCGCGTTGCACTCAGTTAACCTCCCTGTGTACAGCATGAATAGCTTTTGATGCCAGATTTAAAGCATTCTTATCTTATAACTGTTTAATTTGTTTTTTAAAAGAAGAGTTTAGGACAACTCTTTGTCCTAATACAGAAAATACAGAAAATACAGAAAATACAGAAAATACAGAAAATAAGGCCTAAACCCTCAAGTTTTCCTCAATTCACTTGAGTCACAGTATTTAGAGATATAATCTATAAGCTCTGCAATTCATAACCATATCCTGGAACAGCCCATAATCATCTTAGCATTAGCTTATATACCCAGATCTTGTCCACCCTGCTTCATCCTTTTCATCGTTTCCAGCTGGTAAGCTCCCAGTTTATAATAGAAACTCATTTGGCAAATTCACGTGCCTGATTTAGAAATTATTGCCTGATTTTTGTAACTATAATTGTGATAAAGTGATGATTCATTAAAAGAAAGAAAAATGAGTAAAAGATCAGAATGGCTGTATTTTCTCAGGCTAGTGATCAAGAATCCATCATGTGCTAAAGGCACATACATGCTTTGACCTAGAGGATAGCTAAAACCAGGCTTTTCAGAGCACTTTGTAGTTTTACACTCTTTTTGATTCGTTATTGAGCAGTGGGAGGCTTTAGACTGCACCCAGTCTCCAGGTGTATGAGTAATCATGGCATTTTGGTTCCACTTGCATTGCAGGACGGGATTCACGGACCATGCATCAGACCAACATGATCAATGCAGAAGCTGTTTATTTTAGCATTCAATCACATTATATATGTTTTTCTTTTCTAAATACATGATGTATTCTATTATGATTGGATAGCTCAGTCTATCATGCTCTGTTCACGCGCCTTATAGAAGAATATGATTTGTTAAGCTTAACTATATCAGTGTAGGCACAAATGTGACTTAGACCAGCCAGCTTGAATAAAGATTTGCACACTCACAGCTATTGGTGAACGTAGGTGAAGGAATGCTGGAGGGACAGCCCTGCTGCTGTGCGAGTAGTAGTCATAATATTGATATCAACAGTAAGCACAGCACTGCAAGAGCTGCTGTGGAAAATCACTACCATCCCAGACCCACTACAGTCTCCACCCCTTATTCCATACCATTTATGTCATGCTCAGACAAACCATCTTAACAATCTTATACACTCTCATTAACCAGTACCCCCACTCTTCAACAAACACCATTCTTGTATTCCCTCTTGCATCGAACAAACAAACAACATTCTTGTATCTTTCATCCTCTGTAGATGTTCACTGGAGCAGGCCATAACTTAGGTCTCATCCATCAAGATGGATATCCAGGCCAGGGGAAAACAGTGTGTTCGGTGTTGGGCACCAGCACTGGCTTGATTTGTCCGTTTTCTTGCAAAATTCATACCTCATTGTCTACAACAGACAACTCACATAACAGGTTATTTTTCCCCCAAGGTTAAATCTCCTTGAGGCACACATCGAGTTTTCCCATCCTTTCTCATTACCCACCAAGTACACCCAGGACTCTGGGCAAAGACAGTCCCACGAATGGGAGGTGCAACCCGTTCTGCCTCCCCCAGCCACTTCCCTGGGTGCACTACAGGGACCTTATCTCCTCCCACAGTATGTAGTGGTTTTGTTTGGGCAGGACCAGGATGGTTAGTTGAACCTCTGCTGTTAACCAGCAAAGTGGCTTCTGCTAAATTTATATCCCACTGCTTCCATGCCCCATTGCCCAGTGCTCTCAACATGGTCTTTAATAATCTGTTATATCTTTCAATCTTTCCAGAGGCTTGTGGGTGATAGGGGATGTGGTATATCCACTCAATGCCATGTTTCTTTGCCCAGGAGTTTATGAGATTATTTAAAAAATGAGTCCCATTGTCTGATTCAATTCTTTCTGGAGTGCCATGTCGCCACAAAATTTCCCTTTCAAGGCCTAAGATAGTATTTTGGGCAGTAGCATGGTCTACAGGGTATGTTTCCAATGAACCGGTAGTTGCATCCACCATGGTGAGTATTATAACACTTGCCTCGTTGTGTTGTGATAGTGGTCCAACATAGTTTGCCAGGCCTCACCATATTGAAAACTCAGCCATTGGTCTTTGTTCCAGGGAGACTTGATTTGTGTGGCTTGCTCGATTGCAGCACGTATCACATTCGTGGGTGACCTGTGTAATGGCTTCCCCTCGATCACGAGCCCATCTATGTGTTGCATCTCTTCCCAGATGTCCTGATGTTTCATGGGCCCATCAAGCTAGAAATAGCTCACCTATATGCTCCCAGTCTAGGTCTACCTGAGTTACTTCAATTTTGGCAGCTTTGTCTACCTGATGGTGATTTCATTGTTCTTCAGTGGCACGGCTTTTGGGCACATGAGCATCTACATGACGTACCTTCAGAGTCATGTTTTCCACCCGTGTGGCAATGTCTTGCCACAATGCAGCAGCCCAGATGGGTTTACCCCTGCTCTGCCAGTTGGTCTTCTTCCATTGCTGTAGCCATCCCCATAGGGCATTAGCCACCATCCGGGAGTCAGTGTAAAGATAGAGTACTGGCCACTTCTCTCATTCCACAATCTCTAGAGCTAGTTGGATGGCTTTCACTTCAGCAAATTGACTCGACTCACCTTCTCCTTCAGTGGCCTCAACAACTCGTCGTGTAGGACTCCACACAGCAGCTTTCCACTTACGATGATTTCCTACCACACGGCAGGATCCATCAGTAAACAAAGCATAATGCCTCTCATCTTCTGATAGTTCATTATATGGTGGTGCCTATTGGGCACGAGCTACTTCCTCAGGCAATGCTCCAAAATCTCTGCCTTCTGTCCAGTCCATGATTTCTTCCAGGATTCCTGGGCGATTAGATTTCCCCAGCCGAGATCGTTGTGTAATCAACGCCATCCACTTACTCCATGTAGCGCTGGTTTGTCCTGGTTTAGGCCCATCAGGGAACAAAGGCCACGATTAGCCTCCAGTACCGAAGAGGCTGAGGATTGCTCGAGGGCAGGGAGGGCTTAATTGCCGCTTAAGGTTCAGGACAAAACAGACCAGGCTACTCGGTTTGGGGAAGAAAACAGAAAATAATTTAATGCAACATCAACTAAAACATACCCCCAAAAACCCAAAACATAACCAAAATGAAACAACCCAGAGTAATACATCAATGAAGAGTCCAACCAGCCTTTTTAAGAACACCTTCTTGCCACACCTCCCCTCTTCCCGGGCTCAGAGCCCTGATCCCGGTGTTTTTCCCTTGTCCCCCCCAAACGGTTCGGGGGGGGCAGGCAGTGAGGGTTTCAGTTAGTCTGTTCCCAATAGCTTCTGCCGTTTGTCCCTCCTCAGGACGGGTGAACTCCACACCAGTCCTCCCTGCAAGTCCATGGGGTAACTCACACACACGGCAGACCTGCACGGGCTGCTCCGACGCACACTTATTCCAAAGGCTGCAGCTCCTCTCTGCCTCTCGTGTGGGGCTGCTCTGCGTCGTGCAGGCTCTCCAACACGGCCTGGGCCATGGCCGTCTCCCCACACAGTCCCTCGCCCGTCCGGGCTCACTCACATGGAGCTGCTGGTGGCTCTCAGTCCTGCCACGGATCTCCATAGGTTGCAGGGGCACAGCTTGTATTCTCGCCACGGCTTGCAGAAGGGTCTCCGGTCTACTGCTTCTCCTTCCTTCCTCCTTCTCTGGCTGAAGGGTCCGCGTGGTCGCCTCCATCTTGTATCACTCTTACACCTCCTGCCTCGCATTTCAAATTCCCGTCCCCTAAATAGTGATCGCAGAGGCGCCAGATTGGCCCAGCCGGGCCGGAGGTGGGTCTGAACCCAGGAGCCGGGGGAGGGTCCGCAAACTCTTTACTGGGTCTTCACTGCAACCCGCTCCCCCTGTTACTAAGCCAAAAGCTAAACCAGAACATGGTTGCATGATGTATAGAAGGGGTTTTCCCTTTGAACATCCAGTGTAGCACAGGCAGACGTGGTGCCAAGAAGAGGTAAGCTTCTGTGCCAATGACTGTTGAAGCAGCTTGAAGTCCTTCACATACTGCTAGTATTTCTTTTTCAGTTGGGATGTAGTGGGCTTCTGATCCTCGATATTCTCATCTCCAGAACCCTAATGGTCGACCTCAGGTTTCTCCAGATGTTTTCTGCCAGAGGCTCCAGGTGAGACCATGCTCTCCAGCGGCAGCGTAGAGGATATTTTGCACACAACATCCTGTACGGATGGGCCCAAGGGCTACTGCACAAGCTATTTCCTGTTTAATTTGATAAAAAGCTCGTTGTTGTTCAAGTCCCCACTCAAAACAGAGCAGTGGGACAGAATAGGAATGGATATTGTAGTGCCTAAGGATTGTTCAATAAATACATCACCCTTTTCATCAGTAAATTCCAGTATATCCTTTCTAACATTTTCATCAAGGCTTCCTCGACAGTAGATGTTAACTCCCTGGTACTTTCAGCATTAGCTTACCACACCTAAAGGTTTTCATATATCCTAACAAATATTCTTTCCAAACTGTTAAGTATTCAAAAGAATAAGAATTATGTTAAGTTTTTCTTACCATTAGGTTCTGGAGCTTGTTGTATGTGTCTTCCTCCGTGCTTTGCCTGGTTCATTGTGTTGTTGTCACTGAAGATCTGCTCCACAGGTGTTTCTGTGTTTTTAGTGATCTCTGGGATGATTTCTGTAGCATCATTTTTAAACATCTGCCACCCTTCCACAGCTCGAAATGCAAGTTGGATGAAGACACAGGCAGAGAACACAGCCCAAGAGATCTGCATGGTGGCAGCTCCCAGATTAGCTTTTCCAGCACCCTGACAGTCTCAGATCCCAGGCAAAGGCACATTATTCCCCTTTTTTAAATCCTTTTTAGAACCAAGCCAGCCAATGACTATACAAAGTGGGAAGGGCCAGACAACAACTCATTCATCTCAGGGTGAAATAAAATGAGGGTGTGGGAGTGGGTTAGTGACAATATTCTACAACTTCTATGTAAAAAACTTCTCATATGAGCTTTATTTTTGTGCCTGGCAACAATGGGGATTGCCAAGACCAGGCTGAATTGCAACCTGACAAGTCTTTCTGCAGCTTTGCAGATTTTTTTCTAACAATGGTACAATGAAAATCGGCTTTTACTTCCATATTTGAATCTTTGGCTATTATATTCTCCAAAGGTTTGGCAGACTTTTTATTTCTACTGTTGTTTCCCTGACCCTTCTCCTCTCCTTCTCCTGGTGTAAAGTTAAGCCAAATCTAGAAACTTTAGCTCAGTACTTATGCTTTTCAGTCTCTACAGGCAAATGATTGGAGAGGGGCAGCTTTTTAATGTTTTTCTTTGCGAAACAAGGAGCTCTACATCTTGAAATATACTGGAAGGAAGAGGAAAGAGCTTCCAAGATAAGTTGTTTTGTTTAATTTTTGTTTAGTTTTCCTTAAAAAATAGGCCACTTGGAATGTGTTTGTTAGTGTAAACAGGCAGGATGCCTGGACATTATGCTTGTTGATGTGCTCTTTCTCATATTATCCCTTTTAAAAACCAGAGAAAGCATTTTGCTTTCAATTCATTGCATTCCACTACTTCTGCTGACACTCTGAGCAAGTGTTGAATAGAGGACATTTGCTTATTTGAAACACAAGAACTTGAGCAGACTGATTTCCATTCATGATACAACCAACAAAAGGAGAGAACTGATGATTTTCTGTCTAGGACACCCATGCCCAAAATGTATCCCCAAAAATCTCATCTGTGATATTCTTCTTCCTTGCAAAAATAAGATGACAGTGGTGATGGCTGCAAATTATGTCAGGCTAAATACATTAAGTGGATAAAGCATCACAGCTTTTAGGAAGGTTAGATACAACACTGAGCTCATCAGAGCTACTGAAAGCAAAGGACTCTTGTGTATTACTGTAAGGCTCATTAGCTAAGGTTTGCACTCCATTCTGACAATTCCTCTGACCTGTCACCATCTTTAAAGGGGAAGTGTGTTGTCCCTTGGCGTGACCTTGGTGATAAATAACAAACAGCAGCAGTGACTTGAGGACATTTCACACAGACACACACACGGCACATGCACTAGTGGTACTGAATTTGTTGAGATTTAGAATATCTGCTCTGTACAATGCTCTTTTCCTAAAGTAATAACACCTGAAATATATTGGGACATGTTTAACACTAACTGCTGTCACATAATTTACCTCAGAAGTGCTGATTCCCTTTTCTCTATCATCAGCAGCACTGATGATAAGAATTAATAACTGCCTCCTTTACTCAAAGCAGTTAATGATGGTCTCACAAATACAGGAAACCCAAGCACAGAGCCATTGCAAACCTTTTGTTTTCCAAGCATCATTTCTCTTACTTAGGAATATGTCTTAGGCTTAGAACTACAGGTGAAATCTATTCAACAGCAACTTCACAGGGGCTCCACATGACTGCCAAATAAAAAGGATCCTGAAGACAAGACAGAGACCAGCTTGGAAAGCTCTGGAACCACTTTCCTTGCAGATGTTGGTGTTGGGTTTTTTTTGTGATCTCAAGCTCAGCTTTCAGCCCTTAAGATCCAGCTATTTTTCTTCTTTTCTTTGGAAATATTGACATGTATCTATCAAAGCTCAATTTCTGTTCATGTCTATTGTGGTAGTTTGAGCCTGGCTGGATGCCAGGTGCCCACCACACCGCTTTACCCCCCACCTCCCGAGAAGCAAGCCAGGGAAGGGGAGAAAATAAGATGGGAATCTCGTGGGTTGAGATAAAAGCAGTTTAATAAATAAGCAGCAAAGCCGCGCGCGCGGGAAGCAAAGCAGAAGCAGATAAGCTGTTACTCTCTACTTCCCATCAGCAGCGATGTCCGGCCACCTCCCGAGAAGCAGGGCTTCAGTACGCGTAGCGGTTGCTTTGGGAAGGCCAGAAATGAATCTCGCCTCCCCTTCCTGCTCCTCTCCCCCAGTTTATATTCCTGAGCTGACGTCATATGGTATGGAATATCTCCTTGGTCAGCCTGGGTCAGCTGTCCTGGCCATAGTCCCTCCCAAGATCATGCCCACTCACAGCTATTGGTGAAGGTGGGGGAAGGAATGCTGGAGGGACAGCCCCGATGTTGTGCAAGCGGTAGTCATAATATTGATATCAACAGTAAGCACAGCACTGCAGGAGCTGCTGTGGAAAATCACTACCGTCCCAGACCCACTACAGTCTCCACCCCTTATTCCATACCATTTATGTCATGCTCAGACAAACCATCTTAACAATCCATATACATTCTTATATACTCTCATTAACCAGTACCCCCACTCTTCAACAGACAAACATCATTCTTGTATTCCCTCTTGCATCTTGCATCAAACAAACAAACAACATTCTTATATCTTTCATCCTCTGTAGATGTTCACTGGAGCAGGTCATAACTTCTGTCTCATCCATCAAGATGAATATCCAGGCCAGGGGAAACAGTATGTTCAGCGTTGGGCACCAGCACCGGCTTGGTTTGTCCACTTGTCCGGTTTTTCTTGCAAAGTTCATCTACAACAGATAACTCAATAACAGGTTATTTTTCCCCCAAGGTTAAGTCTCCTTGAGGTACACATCGAGTTTCCCCATCCTTTCTCATCACCCACCAAGTACAGCCAGGCCCTTGAGCAAAGACAATCCCACGAATGGGTTTGCCTTTTCCCATGGGAGGTGCAACCCATACTGCCTTCCCCAGCCATTTCCCTGGGTGCACTACGGGGACCTTATCTCCTCCCACAGTATGTAGTGGTTTTGTTTGGGCAGGACCAGGACGGTTAGTTGAACCTCTGCTATTGACCAGCCAAGTGGCTTCTGCTAAATTTTTATCCCACTGCTTCCATGCCCCATTGCCCAGTGCTCTCAACATGGTCTTTAGTAACCCATTATATCTCTCAATCTTTCCAGAGGCTTGAGGGTGATAGGGGATGTGGTATATCCACTCAATGCCATGTTTCTTTGCCCAGGAGTTTATGAGATTATTTCGAAAATGAGTTCCATTATCTGATTCAATTCTTTCTGGAGTGCCGTGTCGCCACAAAACTTGCCTTTCAAGACCCAAGACAGTATTTCGGGCAGTGGCGTGGTTTACAGAGTATGTTTCCAACCAACCAGTAGTTGCTTCCACCATGGTGAGTATATACTGCTTGCCTTGATGTGTTCGTGGTAGTGGTCCAACATAGTCAATTTGCCAGGCCTCACCATATTGAAAACCCAGCCATCGGCCTCTGTTCCAGGGAGACTTGATTCGTGTGGCTCGCTTGATTGCGGCACACGTTTCACATTCATGGGTGACCTGTGTGATGGCTTCCATGGCCAAGTCCACCCCTCGATCACGAGCCCATCTATATGTTGCATCTCTTCCCAGATGTCCTGATGTTTCATGGGCCCATCGAGCTATAAATAGCTCACCTTTACGCTCCCAGTCTAGATCTACCTGAGCTAGTTCAATTTTAGCAGCTTTATCTACCTGTTGGTTATTCCATTGTTCTTCATTGGCACGGCTTTTTGGCACATGAGCATCTACATGACGTACCTTCAGAGTCATATTTTCCACCCGAGCAGCAATATCTTGCCATAATGCAGCAGCCCAGATGGGTTTACCCTTGCGCTGCCAGTTGGTCTTCTTCCATTGCTGTAGCCATCCCCATAGAGCATTAGCCACCATCCAGGAGTCAGTGTAAAGATAGAGTACTGGCCACTTCTCTCGTTCTGCAATCTTTAGAGCTAGTTGGATAGCCTTCACTTCAGCAAACTGACTTGACTCACCTTCTCCTTCAGTGGCCTCAACAACTCGTCGTGTGGGACTCCACACAGCAGCTTTCCACTTACGATGATTTCCTACCACGCGGCAGGATCCATCAGTAAACAAAGCATAATGCCTCTCATCTTCTGACAGTTCATTATATGGTGGTGCCTCTTGGGCGCGAGCTACTTCCTCAGGCAATGCTCCAAAATCTCTGCCTTCTGGCCAGTCCATGATTTCTTCCAGGATTCCTGGGCGATTAGGTTTCCCCAGCCGAGATCGTTGTGTAATCAACGCCATCCACTTACTCCATGTAGCGCTGGTTGCATGATGTATAGAAGGGGTTTTCCCTTTGAACATCCAGTGTAACACAGGCAGACGTGGTGCCAAGAGGAGATGAGCTTCTGTGCCAATGACTTCTGAAGCAGCTCGAAGTCCCTCATATGCTGCTAGTATTTCTTTTTCAGTTGGGGTGTAGTGGGCTTCTGATCCTCGATATCCTCGGCTCCAAAACCCTAATGGTCGACCTCGGGTTTCTCCAGATGTTTTCTGCCAGAGGCTCCAGGTGAGATCATGCTCTCCAGCGGCAGTGTAGAGGATATTCTGCACATCTTGTCCTGTACGGATGGGCCCAAGGGCGACTGCACGGGCTATTTCCTGTTTAATTTGTTGAAAAGCTTGTTGTTGCTCAAGGCCCCACTCAAAACAGTTCTTTTTTCTGGTTACTCTAAAGAGAGGGCTCACAAGCTGACTATAACCTGGGATATGCATCCTCCAGAATCCCACAAGGCCCAGGAAAGCTTGTGTTTCTTTCTTATTAGTCGGTTGAGACATAGTAGCTATTTTATTCACAACATCCATAGGCACATGCCGACGCCCATCTTGCCATTTTATGCCCAAAAACTGTATCTCTTGTGCAGGTCCCTTTACTTTGTTTCTTTTTATAGCAAAACCAGCTTTCAGGAGAATCTGTATTATTCTTTTCCCTTTCTCAAACACTTCTTCTGCCTTGTTGCCCCATACAATTATGTCATCAATGTACTGTAAATGTTCAGGGGCATCACCCGTTTCCAGCACAGTTTGGATTAGACCATGGCAAATAGTAGGACTATGTTTCCACCCCTGGGGCAATCGATTCCAGGTATATTGGACACCTCTCCATGTGAAGGCAAATTGTGGCCTGCACTCTGCTGCCAATGGAATTGAGAAGAATGCATTAGCGATGTCAATCGTAGCATACCACTTGGCTGCTTTTGACTCCAGTTCATACTGGAGCTCTAACATGTCTGGTACAGCAGCACTCAGTGGTGGTGTCACTTCGTTCAGGCCACGATAGTCTACTGTTAACCTCCACCCTCCATCAGATTTTTTCACAGGCCATATGGGACTATTAAATGGAGAATGAGTTTTGCTAATTACTCCTTGAGCCTCCAGTTGATGAATCAACTCACGGATGGGAGCCAGGGAATCTCGGTTTGTGCGATATTGCCTCCGGTGCACTGTCCTGGTAGCAATTGGTACCTGTTGCTCTTGAACTTGCAGCAATCCCACAACAAAAGGGTCTTCTGAGAGGCCAGGTAAATTAGAGAGTTGTTTGATTTTCTCTGTATCTACAGTGGCTATACCAAAAGCCCATCGATACCCCTTGGGGTCTTTGAAGTACCCTCTCCTGAGGTAATCTATGCCAAGAATACAAGGGGCCTCTGGACCAGTCACAATGGGGTGTTTTTTCCATTTGTCCCCTGTTAAGCTCACTTCAGCCTCTAATACAGATAATTCTTCACATCCCCCTGTCACTCCAGAGATCCAGACAGAATCTGTGCCTCTATACCTTGATGGCATCAATGTACACTGTGCCCCTGTGTCTACTAAGGCTTTATACCTTTGTGGGTTTGATGTGCCAGGCCATCGAACCCACACAGTCCAGTAGATTCGGTCATCCCTTTCCTCCTCCTGGCTGGAGGCAGGGACCCTCTATTTCTGTTCTTCATCAGAGTATTCGCTATCTGATCCTTGCAATTGCAGACCTGAAGTCTCCTCATTGGCTTCGAAGGAAGTAGTTGCAGTTCTTCTATGTCTTGGAGATTGTTGATTGTCCTCTTTTGTTTTGGCAGCCACTCTGCTGACAGCTCTCCTGGGCGGTCCTTTTCTAACAGCTGTCTTCCCCCTTAGTTCACGTACACGCGCTTCTAGCTTAAAAGTGGGTTCACCATCCCACTTCCTCATATCCTCTCCTTGGCCACGCAAAAAGAGCCAGAGTTCATTTCGCGGTGTACTCCTGCGTCTGGGACTTCCCTTTCCCCTGGTCGGGACAGTGGATGACTGAGTTCTTGAGGCAGATCTAACAATCAGGCCATCATCCCACACTGATGAGGAGGTGCAGAGGCTCTCTTCATAGTTCTGTAACCAAGAAGATACCCTCTCCACTGTTGGTATGTCCATGTCTGGATGATACACCATTGCCAGGATATTAGAATATGTAGCTGGGGCACTCTGGATCACTTTTCTCAACATGGCCCGTGTACACTGGACATCGTCTGGATCTGTGGAGGCCTCGACATTATCCAGATCACCATAGATGACTTCCAACACAGCTAATTCCCTTAGATATTGGATCCCTTCATCAGCTCTAGTCCACTTTCCTCGGGCATTTACAAGGTCTTCCTTGAATGGGTATCTTGCCCGTACACTTGAGAGGAGTCGTTTCCAGAGACTACAAACTGAGGTTTTCTTTCCAATGCCTTTATCAATTCCCCGGTCCCTAGCAAGAGATCCTAGCTGTTGGGCTTCTCTGCCTTCCAATTGTTGACTGTCAGCCCCGTTATCCCAGCATCGGAGCAGCCAGGCACCAATCCGCTCACCTGGCTGGCGACTGTAATCTTTTCGCATATCTCTAAGTTCTGTTGAGGTGAGGGACCGAGTAGTTTCCATTTCCTTTTCGATTTCTTTCACTTCTCCTGATCTCCTTACCGAAGGACCAGTTTCTTCTTCTAGCCTTTCCTCTTCCTCCTCGTCTGCCCTTACTAATCGATGATATGGACTTGACCTCCTTATCCACTGCTTCTTTTTCACTACTGGGGCAACCACTGTGGTTGTTGTTTGGTTCCCTGACTCAACCATGGTAGTCTCAGGTATAGTTTGAATTTCCACCTCGGCCATAGTTCTCTGAGAGGGCTGGACTGCGACTGACTCAACTATGTTGGTCTCAGGTACCGTTTGAGTTTCCATTTCAATCACAGTTCTCTGAGAGGGCTGGACTGCGACTGACTCAACTATGTTGGTCTCAGGTACCGTTTGAGTTTCCATTTCAATCACAGTTCTCTGAGAGGACTGGAATGCAGCTCGGTAGGCAGAGGCTAGGCCCCAGTATAGTGCCTGAACCTGATGGGCCTCATTAGGGTAGGTAAGACACCCTTCTATCAGGTAGCGTGTCAATAAAGCAGGGTTTTTTATCTGTTCAGATGTAAAATCCCAGATTACAGGAGGTGATAACCGTCCTAGGAATTTGCCTAAATTCATCCACATACCCTGCCACCCAGGGACTGGCCGCTTCAGGGGGCATTTTAACATGTTTCCATCACAAATTTGTACTCTCTGATACCCAGATGACTCCAGATTCCACAAGATATATAATATACCAACCATGTTAATTAGTAATATTAAAACTCTCGTATAAGGGTGACTAAGGACCTGGGAAGTCTGTGTAACAGAATTGTCTAGATCAGTCCGAGCTGAGGAGAAAGAGGTGCTTTGCCCCATGGCCTCCACAAGATAGCTCCCACAGCACACTAAATTCATCAGTAACAGAATGAGACTGCTCCTCTCCCCCAGTTTATATTCCTGAGCTGACGTCATATGGTATGGAATATCTCCTTGGTCAGCCTGGGTCAGCTGTCCTGGCCATAGTCCCTCCCAAGATCATGCCCACTCACAGCTATTGGTGAAGGTGGGGGAAGGAATGCTGGAGGGACAGCCCCGATGTTGTGCAAGCGGTAGTCATAATATTGATATCAACAGTAAGCACAGCACTGCAGGAGCTGCTGTGGAAAATCACTACCGTCCCAGACCCACTACACTATTCATGTCTTGTCTGCCCAGGGAGTATTTCCAAGAGCTATCATTGTCTGAGGCTTACTACAGAGAACTACATTTATCATCACATAAATCATCAACGTTTTCTTGATGTAGCTTCTTTAAGTACTTTGTCTCCTTTATTAACTGTCACAGCATTTACCTGTGTTACCCACTGGGAGAAATAATACCAATACATCTATGAAAGTAAGAATCAGAAGCTATATTTAGCCTCCACCCACACCTGGGCCAAGGGCTGTTCTGTTTGCTAGCCAGGCCCCAAGGTATGTGTGTGCAATTTAAACTTTAAGGTGAAAGAATTCAGTTTCTGACATGTTCAAGAACTTGTTTGCCTTTCAAACAGTTCTTTTTCCACCCTTACCTGAGCAACATTTCTCCATCTCATAACTATTTTGCTGAGTTACATACTACCTTGTGAATGTATCAATCTCCATGCTATGATCCCTCTTCCATTTGCCTACCAGAGACCAGCAAATGCACTGAGAAATCATTTTGCAGGCTTGCCTTTTTCAGTGGTAAGACAAGAATACATTAGATTCATACAATAGCATTGTTCAGGGATGGAATGATGACTATCCAGTGAAGAATAACAAGCCTACAGCTCCATCTGGTGAGTCAGCCAGCTAGTGACCTGGGCAGACAGGAATGAAAGTAAATAACCCCCAAGCAACAACACAATTCATTTACAAGATTCATTTGCAGATTAGAAGAAATTAATAGGACACCATTTCTCATGAAGAAATCCCTTAGGAGATCCCTCTCAGGCCTGTTCTATTTTCAGTTTTACTCCTTGGCAAAGCTCAGAAAGTAATTTTAGAAGAAATCTCTGTGCTATACTAAGTGAGATTCCATTAGATAGTGTCTCTGTGCTAAAAACATTATAGCCAACTAGCAGAACTTATTTGAAACAAGAAGGGGGAAAATACTGCTTCAGGATTTTTTGGGGTCTCTGCTTCAGAGGTTTTTCTGGACAGCTCAGTGGAAGCATCTGAATGATGAAAACAAACATTGCAAATATCCTTTCTGCTGCTCTCTCTCTCATCAGGAGGAAGACAGATTTGACACAGGTTTGGTTTTCAACTCAGAAAGCATGTAGTGTTCTTAGACACAGTACTTTTCATCTTCAAAGCTTTTAAAGAGATTAATTCATTCTCACATCACCAAGAGAGGTAAGCCAGGCATACTCATGTTGTAGGAAACACATCTCATACTAACACAGATTCATCGTGCAAAAATAGAACTACAAGACAACATATTGGGGCTGTTAGTTCTGTATTTGGATGCTGTTAAGTTTGAAATAGCTTGATGAAATGTCCAGTTTCCAGCAGTTGACACAGTGGAATATTCTCTCACAACTTATTTTCTGGCAGTTCCTACAGTTCAGAGTTGCATGACCATTGTATTCTCAACATTGTAGTCTCAGCTGCAGGACCAAAAGTGTGAAGTAAACACTCAGATGATGTTAGGTTTTGCTTTGAATATTGAGGTTTTTTGTTATAAATTTCTGTGCTTATGCAATGGTTGAGAAAGATTTAATTCAGCATTAAGTAGAAGGTAAATTTAGCCTTATAGAAATATGTCTATCTGGACTTTCTTCTTTGCTCTTTGCTATGAAATGCTGACAGCTTCTTGCCTCCACTTTTCCCCTTTTCTCTAACTTCACTAACTTTTAAAACCCCCAAGCTATTGCTTTCTCTTTCACTGTGCTGGCTTAAATATGGCAGATATCTTTGATAGATGTATGTTTTACAGAAACCCCTCCATCCCTTCTCCAGACTGCCACAGTGCTAAACATATCCATGTAAGCCCAGATCAAATTATTTTACCTAATAACCACAAGGTTTCAACTCCAAAAACATGGTGATTGTTGGTTTAGAAAAGATCTTCCCCAATTAGCATGCTTGGAGGGAGCATCTCACAGCAAAGGGCAAGTGCACAGTCATTTCAGAAGAATAAAAAAGTCTATTTCTCCCAGTATTTTCTCAGTGTCATATCTCTCATTCCCATTTTTATGCAATCTTTCCTTCTACAATCAGGAAGAGAAATGTAGAAGTATACAGCAGATCATTATGGACTAGAGGGATAGCTCTTCTTGATCAGCTAAAATAGGCTGAGGAATCTGCAGCATTACTGTACTTAAACCAGCAAGATAAAAAGAGAAAGGATATGATCCATTAACAGAGCAGTGGCCTGACAGTCTAACTATATTTAGCCTCCTCTAAAAGCAGAGATTTCACTACTGAGTCACCTACCAGAAACTTAAAATAGGATATACCATTTTAGAGCTCGTTTTACAATCAATTTATAGCAACTTACAGTTATAACAACCCTTTGTTTATATAACCCTTTATGAGATCTTTATAACACCCTTATACTACAAAATATTTGTTCCATCAGATTTGTTACATTGTGAGGCAGTACCACTGAAATTACCACTATCAGTGTGCAGTGTCCTATGAATTAAAAGGATATCTTGAATATCAGAACACCTTCAGTTTTAACAAACCATTCTGGTTTTAATCTGAGAACTATTAGCCTTCTTACAATCCATGGCAGAAGAACAAAAATCCAATGCCTAATGGTTTCTTAGCTCTTCAATGGACTGGAGTTTTTTGATTTCTATGTTAACAGGTCAAAGACGAAGTGCATGCAGATGAATCTCCATTTTCAGGGAGGAGGGGTTTCTTGCAGTGCAGATGGGTATTAGCAATACCATGGTGTGAGATAAGAGAGCAAACAAAAAGATCTATGCCCATTCCAAAGGGTGCTTTATAAATAAGAGTGTGGTATGAAACATCAGTACAGCAGGAAAGATAAGGCCTGTATTCCTATTTCCCATGAGGTTAGCAACTAGGACTTTTGAAGAAACAATGCATTTAATATTGATACAATGGTAGAAAGCAAACAGGGATGTCATTAGCAAATGAATTTGACTGTTGCTTGTTATTACTAAACCATCCTGATTCAAAGCAAGCACTAAATACTGACTGACTGTAGGGAGGTGAAAGGAAACACCATGAAAGGAACATACATAAAGAGAAAAAGCTGCTCTATTTGGCATTTCCCATCCTGTGCAAGGAAACAGAAATAAGCCTGGTCTTCAATCTCTGAGTTTAATTGAATCACCTCTGAGTTTAATTTCAAGGAAGTTATCTAGCTACACAGAATTCCACTCCCACAACCAGAAATAAAGCCATGTATGTCCTTTGTGACTTTTGCTTAGTGAACTGAATATACAAAACTAGATCTGGGCTTATAGGTGTTACTAACACAACAGTGCTTCAGTTTAAAACAGTGTTAAGATTTGGAGTCTAGAACTACATTAAAGCATAGATAAAAAAGGACCATGTGCATCTCAGGTTGTGTTAGTTCACCTGAGTGTGCAGTGGAAGACCCTTTGTGTTATGAACAGTGCTGTAACTCACAGGTACACATTTACACACACAGTCAGGCATGCTGTAAACAAAGCTCCCTCTCCCAACATTATAAGGACTCATTCCATCTGCATGTCCAACAGAATCAAGACATCATTTATTAGAACAGAATTGGCAATGTTTCCTATTCTATGGAACAATGCTTGTTGTTATTTAATGATACCATGCAAGCAATCCAAGAAATCAAGGGTTGTACTTCTACAAATTGCTTTGTAAGCACACCTGGTGCTGTGCTACTGGAAGTAATCTGCAGATGTGCTCATTCCATTCTGTGTTAATTAATGGTGACAGTAAAGAAGGGAGAGAGGCACTGTAATTCAATACAAGCCTTGGGAGCCATTATGTTGTGACACTTCAGACTTTATCAGACACCAGTACAAACACTCTCAAATACAGACATTATTTCTTGCTCAAGTCTTCCCCCCCCCCCCCCGCAACGTCTCCTCTTGACATTTTTTTCTAGTATGACTTCAAAACAAAAATAAAAGAGCATTCAATGTCATTTTATGTCAATCACAACAGCAAAGAGGTATAAATATTTTTGGAAATAACAGTGTGCAACAAGATTGGGCTCTGAATGGCTTTACTACCACACACTGTGTATTGCATAAATCCACACGAAACACAACACTGCAAACACTTCATTTAACAAGCCAGTGCATCTGTGCATTTTGTATATTTGCTTCTCAATTCCTTGAAGCTCCTACACTCAAAGTTCAGGCACCTGTGTGCATGAAAAAGAAGCCTTAGAAAATACAGTACTTGAATTAAGGGTGAGGGAAGAGATTTGTTAGGGCTCAGAAAAAATGGTACTCTGGCTCATATGAATCACATGCAATGGCAAGGCAAACCACACAGGTTCCACAGTCTGCAGGGGGCTCTGAAATAGGTGTGAGGACAGCTGTTATCACTGAGGTACCCCTCTGAAAACACCTCTTGATTCCAACAGCTCCAAACAGTGACACAAATTTGTGCTATCTAAAAAGAGCTCAACCAGGATACTTTCACTAGACAAGAACAGGAATCCTGTCTCCCTCATGTGATGTGATTTAGCTCAGTGGTTGGGGTTTGGGAATCTAAAGCACCTAAGACATTCTATGATGGTTTGAGAAACTTCAATACCACGGTGTTCTGTTTTAGGGCTTCAGTTTGCCTTCTTTCACTGATTGCTCATTAAGCTAGCAAAGCTGCCTTAAAAAGCAATCATTGGGGCAAATCTCTCATTTCTGCCTCACAGTGCACAATGCAGACTTGACATCTGTGTTCTGGCAAAGCATGAGGTAGGCGATGACCAGAGTAGAACAGCTGTAATCCTCCCGGTAATGCACAAACACTTGTCCTGCAGGGAAAATAGTTCAGAATTTGGGTTATCCTACAAGATATGTTTGAAAAGCAACATGAAATAACTAAGGTATAAAGTGGTGTTAGTTCTTGAGAAGCTGAAGAAGTGTACATTGGGAGTGATAAAGTCATGAGCTTGAAAGGAAGGTGTTGGCACTCTGTTAATAGCTACAGAGTCTGTCATCAACTATAAGGCAGGACAAAAATGGTTGTGTATCAAATATTCACACTGAAATGTATTTGCTAGGACATTAGAATCAAACTCTATTTACTCCACTTTTCCAATCTTTTGAGGGTTAAAATAAGACTTGCCCCTAAAGTACAGAAGAGCATTACCAAAGAGCATAAATAAATGATGCAAAGATTAAGTGTACCCTCAGCAAGTTCCCTGATGACACCAAACTGGGAGGAAGGGCTGATTCAGCAGAGGCTGTGCTGCCATTCAGCCAGATCTTGACCGGCTTGAGAGGTGGGCAGACAGGAACTTCCTGAGGTTCAACAAGGACAAGTGCAGAGTCCTGCACCTGGGGAAGAACAACCCCCTGCACCAGGATAGGCTGGGAATGACCTGCTGGAGAGCAGCTCTGCAGAGAGAGACCTGGGAGTGCTGGTTGATGATAAACTAACCAGGAGCTAGTAATGTGCCCTCGTGGTCAAGAAGGCCAATGGCATCCTGGGATGCATCAAGAAGAGTGTGGCCAGCAGGGCAAGGGAGGTTCTACTCCCCCTCTGCTCTGCCCTGAGGCCTCATCTGGAGTTCTGTGTCCAGTTCTGGGATCCCCAGCTCAAGAGGGACAGGGAACTGCTGGAGAGAGGCCAGGACAGGGCCACCAAGATGATCAGGGGACTGGAGCATCTTCTTTATGAGGAAAGGCTGCGGGACCTGGGGCTGTTTAGTCTGGAAGAGAGTGAGGGGGGATCTCATTAATATTAACAATATCTAAATGGTGGGTGTGAGGAGATTGGGGCATCCTTTTTTCAATGGTATCTAGTGACAGGACAAGGGGTAATGGGATGAAGCTGGAACAAAAAAAGTTCCATTTAAAGACAAGACAAAACTATTTCACTGTTCAGGTGAGGGAGCCCTGGCCCAAGAACACCCAGGGAGGGTGTGGAGGCTCCTTCTTTGGAGGTCTCCAAGACCTGCCTGGACATGTTCCTATGTGATCCTGCTTCTGCAGGGGGGTTGGACCAGATGATCTCTAAACGGCCCTTCCAACCCCTACCATTTTATTCTATTCTAAAATATCCTGAAGACAGAGTGATAGTGTTTGTCCTATTTTGCATCTCTTCAAAGATATCCAGCCTTTTTGCTGCATCGCTGCTAATTTGTATGCTGGCTTCATGTTGGATCATCCCTGGCTAATTCTCTGGGTATTTAGGAATCCATGTGAAGACTCAAGTAAATAAAACTGTTGACTGTGTAGCAACAAGAATCAGGAACATCTGATCACACCTATGCCAGCACCAATAAAATACTTCCAGCTAAGTGATTAGGGAACTCATTCTATGTATTTGTTGGGTTGTACTGGGTTTGTGTGGAAAGGTTTGGTGGTGGGGGTGGGATACAGAGGTGGCTGCTGTGAGAAGATGCCAGAAGCTTCCCCTGTGTCTGATAGAGCCAGTGTCATCTGGCTCCAAGACAGTCCAAGAGAATGGTGGCAGTGCCTCTATACAGCAGCAGCTGGGAGAGAGGAGTGAGAATATGTGAGAGAAACAAATCTGCAGACACCAAGGTCAGTGAAGGAGGGCAGAAGGTGCTCCAGGTGCCAGAGCAGAGGTTCCCCTGTAGCCTGTGGTGCAGCCCATGGTGAGGTCCTGTCCCTGCAGCCATAGAGGCCACAGTGGAGCAGAGATCCAACTGTAGCCCATGGGAAAGAGCCATGCTGGATAAGTTTGTGGAGGATTGTCTCCTGTGGATGTGATGCCACACTGCAGCAGGGGAAGAGAGTGAGGAGAAAGGAGTGGCAAAGACAACATGTTATGAATCAATCACTAAACTGCAGGTAAAATTTCTTTCCATCTATCAAATGCACATCACAGCCCTAGTACCATTCTTGTCCCTTTCAGAGAAAGAACTAGAATTAGTCTGGTTCCTCCTTCTAGGAGGTCTGGTCCCTCATTTTTCTTGTTCACTCATGAGGCAAGAAAGAAATTAAGCATGTGTAGAAAGAACTAGTATGCTGAAATAGTCAAACAACAAACACCAGCTGACCCACTGTACTATGCCCTAGAATTTCTGCTCTGAGGAATAGCACTGTAGAGACATGTGGCAATCAACAACATTGCAAGTATCATCTCTAGTCCTCCGGCCATCCAAGGGAATGAAGAGGTTATCATCACATAAAATAATGTAATGACTTCATGTAATAAAAACTCTAAGGCCACAGTCTCTGTCCTTACAGTACATTTGGGTAAAAAACTCCTCCATAGAGTAGGTTGTGTGGGTGCTCTTCAGCAAGGTATTACTTGTATCACTTCTGCCTTGAGTTTCTTATTTATAGTATCCTACAACAACTTTTAGATCCTGATTATTCACATGATTTACCACTTGTAAGTAAAAAGAAGAAACCATCTTCCCAGAAATTCACTATTATAGGATGCAGCAGCTGTTTTCACTTTTCAAAGTCATCTCTACACGTGACAGACTTCCATTTGCCATACAGTGAAGACCTAAATGTATAGACAGATTATTAAGATGCCTTATTGTGAATTCTGGTTATCTTTGATGCAGAGCCTTGATCTGAATTCCTGATTTGGTCATTCAGTTGATAATCTGAGCAAAGAACCATTTTAAACAGGAAAATAAATTGCTAAGGAACACACACAGTGCACAGAAAACATGGTAGAAAAGGTATTTCAGTTTGCCTTACCATCCTTCTGGGAAAGTTCTTTCTCAAGAAAATCAGCTGCCTCCTCAAAATAGCAGCTGAGGTTAAAGTCTTGTTTGTCATTAGCTTTAATGCCATAGTATCTGATGCCTGTGCCTTCATAGAACTCTGCATTAGTGTTATAGATTGCTGTGCTAAAGTTCATTAGCCAATTTAAGTGACTCATGGATCAAATTTATTAAGCAAGCGGCAAATAAGCAAAACAGAGCTGGGCAGCCAGGAGACTCTGCTCCACCAACAGCACGTGATCCCCCCCCCCCCCATATCACAGTCCTTTTATATAATCCTTATTGGTTGGGTGCATCGCTCCCTGGTGTACTCTGCGCATGTGCCCGTCTTGTTACTAGGGGGTCTTCTGCTTCCTGGTGGTCGTAGGGTGGTCACTGGGATGAAGTCAGTAGTCTTCCTCTAGTGGCCCGCTCATGAACTCTTCTCTTGGCTCTTATCAGCTCATGCGCAACCTATTGTACCTCTTATGAGCACCTTAGCCAACTGCACCTGTGCACATTGTAGAAACTTTACGGTTAAAGTTTTACAAGACTTTTACAATGACTTTAAATGGTTCCTTGCACAATTATTCTTTCATGATTTGATTAACGAACATGACCTTTTCTATTACATTAGTGTTCACATGCATGAATGATTTCCCCTCTGCTGCATTCAGAACATGGGTTATCCCTAGATGCTGCAGCTTCATAATGAACCTGCGTGATAAAAAGTGTCAAGAAAACAATTAGAACTTGGCGAATGTTATTGATGATGTCCCCAGAAGGTAGGGTATAATTATAACCCTGAAGATAAAAATCAGACCAAAGTAAGAATATACTAGAGTTAACAGAAAGCACAGGGCAGTCACTTCTAAAGGTTAACTTAGTTATTAAAAGCCTCTACTGACACCTACCACTGTTACAGGGCTAGGTAAGAAGTACTTGCTACTCTAGCAGACAGTCCAGAGAAACAGACATTTTAGGGGGCAATTTGAAGCATTGTGAAACACCACTGGCTCCTTCTCAGGCCTCAGGAGTATAGAAAGTAGCTATGAGTAAATATTCCTGCATCTGAAGACTCCTATGAGGTGTAGTTCTCTGTCTTTGTGCTATTCAACATCTTTGAAGTCATGAACAAAAATCTGGCAAAGGCTATCCAAAGGCCAGCAATATAGAGATATAATTAAGTCTTTGACACTCAAGAGTTTTCATCACAAGTATTAAGCTGAAATCAATGGAAAAAGAATCCAAATGAGTGATATTTAAGATGCTTAAGAAAGCAGTCAGTACTTTTAGGTCAGCTAAGCCCTTTCTAACTCCTTGGTTCTATCAAATAATTGTGGCAAAATCACCTGCTTCCATATTTAAATGGTTAAAAGAGCACCCAGGCCTGCTGGTGAATAATTGAGCAGGATACACAATAATCACAACTTTCAGGCATGATGCTGGCAATGCATTAGATCCACTACTAACATCATAAGCTCTGAGTAAAGCTCCAGGTTGTACAATGGCAAACAATCCATGTGCTTGGTAACAAAACCGATCCCACACAAATCTCTGCTTGTGCACTGGAATGGAATGTACAGGAAGAGAAGACCATTAAACAACCTAAGGAGATCATTGATTTCTTTTGGTTGTAAAACTACTTTTTATTCTAATTATTTCTGTATGGCAGTCCCAATAGTTGCCTCCCTTTCCCAGGAAGAAAAAAAACACCCTGTATGTTTTATCTCACCATGTGGTCTCTCTTTAAACAAAGAGCTGCCAAAAGCTTCCCCTGTAGCTGTCAGGGCCAATGCCAATCAATTCTAAGATGGACCTACAGCTGACCCAGGCCTGGCCAATTAGTGACTGAGGCAACACCTCTGTGATTAATGTATTGGAGAAGGGGAAGAAGTTGCTGGGCAGTTGCTGAACTGCAGCAGCAACAGGGAGTGAGAATATCTCTGCTGACACCAAGGTCAGTGGAGAAGGAGGGGGAGGAAGGAGCTTAGGCCCTGGGAGAGAGATTCCCCTATGACCTGTGGTGAGGGCCATGGTGAGGCAGTTGTGCCGCTGCAGCCCATGGAGGCCATGAGGGAGCAGAGACCCACTTGCAGCCTGTGGAGGAGCCCATGTCAGAGGGTGTGGATGCCTGAAGGAGGCTGTGACTCCATGGGAAGCTCACCGTGGAGCAAGTTCCTGGCAGGACCTGGGAGTCTGTGGGGAGAGAGGAGCCCACACCAGAGCAGGTTTGCTGTCAGGACTTGTGATCCTGTGAGGGACTCAGGCTGGAGCAGTTGGTACCTGAAGGACTGTTCCCCCATGGATGACCCACGTTGGGGCAGGGTGTGAGGAGCTGCCCTGTGGCAGGTCCCATGCTGGAGCAGTTCATGAGGAACTGTAGACCATGGGAAGGACCCACGCTGGAGAAGTTGGTGAGGGACTGTCTCCCGTGGGGAGGGACCCCACAGTGTAGCAGTGGGAAATGTGAGGAGGCCTCCCCCTGAGAAGCAGCAGCAGCAAAGTCCATCTGTAATGACGTGACCGTAACCTGAGGGAAAGGAAGGAGAGTCCCGGGAAGAGGGAGGGGTATGGGGAAGTATTTTAAGATTCAGTTTTCTCATCTCCCTGCTCTGATTGTTCATTAATAAATCAAACCTTTTCTCCCCAAACTGAGTCTGTTTTGCCCATGACACTAATTGCTGAGTGAGCTCCCTGTCCTTAACTCACAAACCTCTCAGTGTATTTCTCCCTCCCCTGTCCAGTTTAGGAGGGGAAGTGACAGAATGACTTGGTGGGCATGTGACACCCAGCCAGGACTAAACCACCACACCCAAACACATATAAATCCCTTTCTTGTTTTTAAAGGTAGCTTTCACTATGTGTCTGATTGGATGTAGAAACAGAAATCCTTTAGAAAATGTCCTTATGGCTCAAGTTGGAAATTGAAAATACAATGAGTCTTAACCTTAAGCTGAGCTCCAGATATGCCTTTGTGCTGTATCTTTTTGGACAAGTTTCTAAGCAGCAGCAATGGACTTCAGGCTTACAGCACACTGAAGTGTTCTAAAAAAAACAGGTTAAATACCAAAATTAGTTGGTTTCTACTTATATTAATCCTCAAAATGTTAATGTAATTCAAAGATATAGCATCATCTAGAATGTTCTTTTTCTCCTAATGACCGTTCACCCTTTAAATTGTAGTGTAAGCAGATGAAGCTTCTACATTTCCTGCTGTCTGTGTCAAACAACTATGGCAATGATCCAATTGTTTGTAAAGATTTCATTACCTAAACAAATGTTGACAGATTTTCCAGCTGGCAGAACATCTGGGCCACAGAACAAATATCAGCGCCTGGGGAATTCTGCTTGCAACAAAAAATGTAAAGTCTACACTGCAAAGCCAAACCAGAAAGTGTTAATTCAGCTGTGAGGTCCTGTGCTTAGTGGAATGAGTAGATAGGTTAAGTATATAGATCAGTATATATCTGACAGTGGTCAGGATCAATAGGAACTTGTGTCCTGGAATGATGGATGAATCTGGTAGTGTTGATTGGCTCCTCTGGAGGCAAACTCATTCCAAGTGAATGGGGTTTTACAGTTTAGAGGTGAAAAAGAAGACTATTTGGATGCCATTTGTTCCTCCCTTTCCAAACAGAGCTCTGCCATTCTCAACATTTCATTCCAGCTGCATCAGCACAGACACCAACCTTGGCTTCTTCTCTTTCCCTAAGAAATACCACATGATTTTGGCTGTTCTCAGTACATAAGACTGAGTGTTCCTTGTCCTGTGGGTAACACTAGTGAGGAGTATTTCTTTTGAATACAGATGAACAATTTTAGCAGACAGAAATCACAAGTCTTAGAGAACCACACACTAAGGGTATATGGGATTACAAAAAAATAAACAAAGTCCTTCATGGCAAAAATGAATGATAGCACATTAACACATTACAATTTCCACTCTTATTTTCATGCCAAATTGTTTCCTCACCACTTCTTCCCTTACAGTTACTCAATTTAACATTAATTGAGGGAGAATATCTTTCATACTCCTTACAACACACCTGCACTTCTGGCACATTAAGAATAAAGGATTGCTCCATGGGTTATCCACACATTAAAGCAGGCAGAAAACTCAGATTGGACATTTGGAACCACAACTTCTTAACCAAATACCATTCTGGAGGCATGGCTTGAATTTACATGCTTCCAATAAAAACAACCCACAGATTCCTTTACCAGTAAAGAAAGCCAAGCCTATATCTTTCAGGCAAAACACTGGTTTGGACAAGACATGGTTACTCTGAATAAAATCCCTTCCCTCCAGTGTGCTGACCGTTCCCTCCATTTAAATGGCATCTGCAATGTCAATAAAGATGTTTTCTATCTAGTTCTCCTGGTCACTGATGGAGATGTTACACTGCAACAAGTCTTGACTTGTACAAAGAAATAGCAAATGACTTGTACTTCCAGTGTATCCTGAAGCCTTATTTTGTTCTTGCCTGACAAATCTATCCTTGTGCTAGTTTGTCACCTATGTAGCAATTCTTGTTTTAGTGATATTGTTGACAGATCCCACGTAAAAACTTATCTACACAGGAATGCAGATAAGCAGGCACTTCTTTATTATGCAGTGATAGGAAATACCGGGCGGGGGGGGGGGGGGGGGGGGGGGGGGCCGGAATAGCTCCTCCAAACGTGCTTCGTTATTAGTTACCATTTTCAGGGTTTTTATACACCTCAAACAAAAGAATCACATTCACCAACAAAAACATGCATAAAATGTCCATCTCTTAATTTTGCCCTTTACCTTGATTGGTTCCTAACTATCATAAACTTTCCAAAATCACAGTGATTGGTCAAAAAAATATCAGTCCCTTTGTTTTAGTAACAACTAAGGTAACAGCTAAGGTAACCTAACGAATACATATACCAGAGTCGTGTGGTTAAGGTAACCTAAGAAATACATTTACCAGGGTCTCCTGGCTAAGGTAAAAGGTCCCTAACAGGTGTGGTATGTAACTCTTGCAGTTTGATCCTTATATGATTCAAATGAATACTTACTTAATCAATAGGTGTTTGAGTTATTTGCAAGTACTTAGCTAATTGATTGAACTATTACTAGGTGATTAACAAGTGCTTGACTACTTATTGTGATAAGTCATTAACTAAAATAATTGTGTATCTGGAACATTTCCCCCCTTTGAAAGTATTGATAATCACATTCCAATACTTTCACTCTTGTATTTCCCTTGTCTCCATAACAAAACCATGATTGTCATATGGTGGTGGATTACCTTTGAATCGATCATTGTCTCTTGACAATGCTGTCAAGATTCTATTGCTCCATCGTGTTCTTTATATTATTTCGCTTTTGATGCAACGACATGCCAAATAGATTGCCAGAAACATTATAATCAATAGCAGAAGTGTTTCAAGCGGTGACTTTATCCAGGATTTTAGGTCCAGGCCCAGTCCCTCAAAAACTTTATCTATCCAGCTTGTGTTCATGTCTTCCCTAATTTCCTGCGTTTCCTTTTCTATGTTATCTAATTGATCTAAATCATGTTCTACATCTGTGGTAACATTTGGAATGTGTATGCAACAATGGTCTACTCTTTTAGGAGGCCACACATCCCATGTTCTTTCAGCAACAGCATGTCCAGAGTCATTCTATTTTGCAATTTCTAGAGGTAGCCTGTAATTGTAAATTCAGTTGTTTAAATTCCTTTCTTGTCACATTTGCCAATCGTTCAACCTGTCCAGTCAATCTATACAGCCACTCTCTATTTTGGTAGGATGCTATAGGATTTAAAAGAGATTCCAGTGCCCAGCCAATTTTTACTCCAGTACCTGGATCATTCCAATCATCGTCATCATAATCTAGTTTTGATCTTTTCACTCGTGTCAAATGCAAACTTTCTTAACTGCCCTTAAAGGGAGATTTTTTTTTCCAAATTGGGCATAATGTAGGCAATCCCAAAGTTATTTGTTACTTTTCCATCTACTGGCAGGTGAGATGTCCATGTGCCATCACTCATAGCCCAAACCAAGTGTCCTGGGCTTGGAATCATATATCTTTAATAGTCAATTTTCCAGAGGCTGGTCACATCTAAATTGTTCTTCAATCCTCTGCATAAACAACCAATCTTCAAGGCTATTGCCAATTGGGGTACACGCTGAACTGCTTGGCTCACTGTGCTGCAATTGTATATTTAAGGGCAAATTGTAAATTTAAGGGTTGCAAGAATGGCTGATTTTCCTCTTTTCCTGTGGCTCCCACAATATTTGCAGTTCTAGTTCCAAGTTTTCCTTTTTGGCTGTTTAATACAGAAAAGGTTGCACCTGTATCCACCAAAAATGTAACCTCTTTTTCTCCCAGCTTAATTGTAACCAGAGGCTCAGCTGGGTTCACCTCCAGTCCCCATCAATCCCAAGACCATCAATTTAGCTTGTTGACCAGCTAATTTAGGGCATTCATTTTTCCAATGTCCTTCTTCCCTGCAAAAAAGCACATTGATTAGTTCCAAGGGGGGTTCTGCCAACTTGTCCTCTTCCCCTTCCTCTCATCGAGCTTTGTCCCCATCCTTGTCCTTGATTTGAAAATCCAGGGGTCCTATTCACTACTGCAAGTAATTGTCTTTGTTTTCTTAGCTCATTTTCTTTACCTCTGTTGTTATAAACTTTCCAAACTACTTCCAATAATTTGTCCAAATTTCATATATCTGTTCCTTCCAACTTTTGGAGTTTCTTTCTAATGTCCTCCTGTGATTGCCCTGGAAATATTAAGGCTAATTGTGCCTTAGTTTCTTTGGCTTCAGGTTGCAAGTTGGTATATTTACGAACTGCTTCCTTCAGCCTAAGAATGCTGTTGAGGATTCTTTCTTCTCCTGTCTAATATCATATAATTTAGACCAATTTATAGTTTTAGGCATGGCATTTTGGACCCCATATAAAATCCACTGTTGGTACCTTTTCAGTCTCTGCATATGATCATCCCTATTCGGATCCCATTGTGGGTCCCCTGTAGGGAAATTCTGATCTAGGGTACCACCTACTGTCCAAGTATGGACATCTTCTTCTGCCCGCATTCGAGAGGTTCTCAAAACCATCTGTTTTTCACTGGAATCCATAAGAGTATCTAAAATCACCTGTATATCCTCCCAATCAGGATTTTGAGTTTTCATTATCATTCCCATTATTCTCCCCACTTTACCAGGATCCTCTCTATAAGGACCAGCTGATTCTTTCCATATTATTAGATCTGAGGGAGAGAAGGGTACTTTTACGTACACTGGTCCATGTTGCCCAACTCCCTGTCTCAGGGGGACTATTAACCATCTCCCCTCCCGTGTTTTTAGAGAAGTTATCAAATGAGTACGCTGTCTCATTCTCCTGGATATGGGTGGAGACAAGTCTGAATCTGATCCCTCCTCCTCTCTCCATCTACTACTATTTGGGCGGGGACCTAAATCATCAGGCCCTAGTGCCGGTCACCCAGCTGGGCTATCGGCCTCAGAATCAGATGATGGAAAAGGGGGATATAATGGAATAGGAGCTATGGAGGCAGATGGAGCTACGTCCAATTCCGGCTCCGTATTATCACGCTTCTTTTCCTTTTGTTTTATAGCCAAATGTTTGTAACAAGTTTAATAAGGGTACAGGCAGAACAATTCTTTTTAGCCTTCATCTTTTTTACAGTTAATGGCATTTGGTTACATGCCTGTTTATCTAATTCACATTTCTTTTGCCAATCAGTTTTTTCTCAAAGGTAAAAGATCTACATATGGGTCCTCATCCCATTTTCTTTCCCTCTTAAAGAATAACATTAACGGCAAAATTGTATTATAATTCAAAGTCCTATTTAAGGGCCACTTTTCCCTACTATCCAAATCATATAACAACCATGCACGATTACAGTACCCTATAAGTTGTTCTTTACGAAAATCACTCTTAAATTCCTTCCAGTGTGATAACAGACACCCAAGGGGTGAATTCTCAGGTACTTTGTTTGCCATTTCAAAATCCTTTTAGTTACAAATACTTTCTCAACAGCTCTTTCACTTTGCTTCTCTCCGGCTGCACCCCTCGTGGGATCACAGAACTGCAGATCAAAGCTCCGCACTCACTTCATGCACAATTGCATGTCTCAATCACACACACAGCTCGTGACACAATATACAATAATATGCATATATATACAAACCAATGTACAAACCAAAACCAATAGGTACCTTACCATATACTTATGTGGGCCCACTTATACCAATTACCAATATCAACCCTGCAATCGCTTTCACCTTATGGGCGGCACCTAGGCCCCCAATACAGAGGATCCTCTAGCACAATCAAGCGGAATTGTCGCTCCATCTTACTGGCAGGCTCCTTTGGGCTTTCCCTGGGCCCAACCAAGCAGGGTCTCCGACCCCACGACTTACAGGCTAGTTCACCAGGTTCCACCCCCAACCAATTAGAAGTGCCTTACCACTCCAGGGAACATTGCGAGGAGCTGTAAGGGTTGCAGGTGATGGTCCTCCCCAAAAATCCCTCCGTGAGCACTGGAGTTTGATCAGCATCCGATCCCATCCAGTCTCACTCGGAAGGTCCCATCTGGGTCGCCAAAACTGTTGACGGATCCGCAATCGCAAAAAACTTATCTACACAGGAACGCAGATATGATGCGCAGGAGCTTTCCGGAGTGAAAGACGTATCCTCATGGAGTCAGCGCTCGTTTATTAGTAATACACACTGATATTTATACAATAGTACAGAATTCAGGTGATAGTAACATAACATTAATTGGTTACATCTGCAAAACAATATGCTACTCGGCACAAGCTAATTGGTTAATTCCTAAACCTCACACTCTTAGTTTAAGCAAAATCTCAGCACAGCTGTGGTTAAAAATATCCTGCTTTTACTTCTTCTCAGCTGCTCACTGTTTTCAGGCAGCCTCCTCCTGGCATGTGCCCAAGGTCAAGCCGACCTGGCTATCTGTGTGAAAGCTTGGATTGTGCAAACATGCTTCTAACAAAATTCCATGTCCTGTATCAGCAAGAAACTTCTCTACAATCCCCCCTTTTTCTTTTTGCACAATCCATGCTTCACTGGTTATTTGAAAAATTAGTTTCTTTACACAAGAAAGCACACAGCTAAATACACAAAACCCTACAATTATTAGGATCAATATAAGCAATCCAGTTTTCAACAAATGTCATATCCATCCTTCAAGGCCCATCCAGGACATTAAACCATCTAGGCCAAAAAATCCCAGATCTTGCTTGATATTAGAAGTGTGGTCCATAAGTTGCTGTATTTGTTTGTGAATTGCTTTTGAATGATCATTTAGATCCATACAACACATGCCTTCAAAGTCTTCACAACCATGACCATGAGCTAAAAGCAAAAAATCTATAGCAGCTCTATTTTGCAAAGTTGCATGTCTAATACTACTTACATCACTACTCAAGCCTTCTAATGTTATTGAGGTTTGATTACTTTGTTTGCTAAGACAGCATCCTAATTTGCATAGCTGAGTTAATAAAGCAGATACTCCTATGCCACAAAGTCCAGCTCTTGGCCTAACAACTAGCTCATAGCCTAATTCATACGGCTCTCAGCCTAGGGTCCGATACTCAACTGGGTGGGAAGAAATCCAGTCCTACTCAATGTGAGTGATAGCAGAAATCTCCACTTTATTAAAAACGGGCTCTAACTTATATACAGTGCCGGCTTCAAGCTAGCTCAGCAACAGCAACTGATAGGTTACATTTTCATGTTCATCCTATTTGCAGTTTCTGCGATAAGCAAGCTCCCTCCTTTTTTCACATCTTGTTTTTCCTCAAAGTTTTTTAATAGTCCCATATGGCCTGTGAAAAAATCTGATGGAGGGTGGAGGTTAACAGTAGACTATCGTGGCCTGAATGAAGTGACACCACCACTGAGTGCTGCTGTACCAGACATGTTAGAGCTCCAGTATGAATTGGAGTCAAAAGCAGCCAAGTGGTATGCTACGATTGACATCGCTAATGCATTCTTCTCAATTCCATTGGCAGCAGAGTGCAGGCCACAATTTGCCTTCACATGGAGAGGTGTCCAATATACCTGGAATCGATTGCCCCAGGGGTGGAAACATAGTCCTACTATTTGTCATGGTCTAATCCAAACTGTGCTGGAAATGGGTTATGCCCCTGAACATTTACAGTACATTGATGACACAATTGTATGGGGCAACAAGGCAGAAGAAGTGTTTGAGAAACGGAAAAGAATAATACAGATTCTCCTAAAAGCTGGTTTTGCTATAAAAAGAAACAAAGTAAAGGGACCTGCACAAGAGATCCAGTTTTTGGGCATAAAATGGCAAGATGGGCGTCGGCATGTGCCTATGGATGTTGTGAATAAAATAGCTACTATGTCTCAACCAACTAATAAGAAAGAAACACAAGCTTTCCTGGGCCTTGTGGGATTCTGGAGGATGCATATCCCAGGTTACAGTCAGCTTGTGAGCCCTCTCTTTAGAGTAACCAGAAAGAAGAACTGTTTTGAGTGGGGCCTTGAGCAACAACAAGCTTTTCAACAAATTAAACAGGAAATAGCTCGTGCAGTCGCCCTTGGGCCCATCCGTACAGAAACAGATGTGCAGAATATCCTCTACACTGCCGCTGGAGAGCATGGTCTCACCTGGAGCCTCTGGCAGAAAACATCTGGAGAAACCCGAGGTCGACCATTAGGGTTTTGGAGCCGAGGATATCGAGGATCGGAAGCCCACTACATCCCAACTGAAAAAGAAATACTAGCAGCATATGAGGGACTTCGAGCTGCTTCAGAAGTCATTGGCACAGAAGCTCATCTCCTCTTGGCACCACGTCTGCCTGTGTTACACTGGATGTTCAAAGGGAAAACCCCTTCTATACATCATGCAACCAGCGCTACATGGAGTAAGTGGATGGCGTTGATTACACAACGATCTCGGCTGGGGAAATCTAATCGCCCAGGAATCCTGGAAGAAATCATGGACTGGCCAGAAGGCAGAGATTTTGGAGCATTGCCTGAGGAAGTAGCTCGCGCCCAAGAGGCACCACCATATAATGAACTATCAGAAGATGAGAGGCATTATGCTTTGTTTACTGATGGATCCTGCCGTGTGGTAGGAAATCATCGTAAGTGGAAAGCTGCTGTGTGGAGTCCCACACGACGAGTTGTTGAGGCCACTGAAGGAGAAGGTGAGTCAAGTCAGTTTGCTGAAGTGAAGGCTATCCAACTAGCTCTAAAGATTGCAGAACGAGAGAAGTGGCCAGTACTCTATCTTTGTACTGACTCCTGGATGGTGGCTAATGCTCTATGGGGATGGCTACAGCAATGGAAGAAGACCAACTGGCAGCGCAAGGGTAAACCCATCTGGGCTGCTGCATTATGGCAAGACATTGCTGCTCGGGTGGAAAACATGACTCTGAAAGTACGCCATGTAGATGCTCACGTGCCAAAAAGCCGTGCCAATGAAGAACAATGGAACAACCAACAGGTAGATAAAGCTGCTAAAATTGAACTAGCTCAGGTAGATCTAGACTGGGAGCGTAAAGGTGAGCTATTTATAGCTCGATGGGCCCATGAAACATCAGGACATCTGGGAAGAGATGCAACATATAGATGGGCTCGTGATCGAGGGGTGGACTTGACCATGGAAGCCATCACACAGGTCACCCATGAATGTGAAACGTGTGCTGTAATCAAGCGAGCCACACGAATCAAGTCTCCCTGGAACAGAGGCCGATGGCTGGGTTTTCAGTATGGTGAGGCCTGGCAAATTGATTATGTTGGACCACTACCACGAACACATCAAGGCAAGCGTTATATAGTCACCATGGTGGAAGCAACTACTGGTTGGTTGGAAACATACTCTGTAAACCACGCCACTGCCCAAAATACTGTCTTGGGTCTTGAAAGGCAAGTTTTGTGGCGACACGGCACTCCAGAAAGAATTGAATCAGATAATGGAACTCATTTTCAAAATAATCTCATAAACTCCTGGGCAAAGAAACATGGCATTGAGTGGATATACCACATCCCCTATCACCCACAAGCCTCTTGAAAGATTGAGAGATATAATGGGTTACTAAAGACCATGTTGAGAGCACTGGGCAATGGGGCATGGAAGCAGTGGGATAAAAATTTAGCAGAAGCCACTTGGCTGGTCAATAGCAGAGGTTCAACTAACTGTCCTGGTCCTGCCCAAACAAAACCACTACATACTGTGGAAGGAGATAAGGTCCCCGTAGTGCACCCAGGGAAATGGCTGGGGAAGGCAGTATGGGTTGCACCTCCCATGGGAAAAGGCAAACCCATTTGTGGGATTGTCTTTGCTCAAGGGCCTGGTTGTACTTGGTGGGTGATGAGAAAGGATGGGGAAACTCGATGTGTACCTCAAGGAGACTTAACCTTGGGGGAAAAATAACCTGTTATCTGAGTTATCTGTTGTAGATGAACTTTGCAAGAAAAAACCGGACAAGTGGACAAACCAAGCCGGTGCTGGTGCCCAACACTGAACATACTGTTTCCCCTGGCCTGGATATCCATCTTGATGGATGAGACAGAAGTTATGACCTGCTCCAGTGAACATCTACAGAGGATGAAAGATATAAGAATGTTGTTTGTTTGTTTGATGCAAGAGGGAATACAAGAATGATGTTTGTCTGTTGAAGAGTGGGGGTACTGGTTAATGAGAGTATATAAGAATGTATATGGATTGTTAAGATGGTTTGTCTGAGCATGACATAAATGGTATGGAATAAGGGGTGGAGACTGTAGTGGGTCTGGGATGGTAGTGATTTTCCACAGCAGCTCCTGCAGTGCTGTGCTTACTGTTGATATCAATATTATGACTACTGCTCGCACAGCATCAGGGCTGTCCCTCCAGCATTCCTTCCCCCACCTTCACCAATAGCTGTGAGTGGGCATGATCTTGGGAGGGACCATGGCCAGGACAGCTGACCCAGGCTGACCAAGGAGATATTCCATACCATATAACGCCAGCTCAGTAATATAAACTGGGGGAGAGGAGCAGGAAGGGGAGGCGAGATTCATTTCTGGCCTTCCCAAAGCAACCGCTACGCGTACTGAAGCCCTGCTTCTCGGGAGGTGGCCGGACATCACTGCTGATGGGAAGTAGAGAGTAACAGCTTTATCTGCTTTTGCTTTGCTTCCCGCGCGCGCGGCTTTGCTGCTTATTTATTAAACTGCTTTTATCTCAACCCACGAGACTCCCATCTTATTTTCTCCCCTTCCCTGGCTTGCTGAGGAGGTGGGGGATAAAGCGGTGTGGTGGGCACCTGGCATCCAGCCAGGCTCAAACTACCACACTACTTTTAGCCAAGAACAGTCCGACCTTGAGGGAATAGAAAACAGCCTGCTGTCTACGTGACAGCAACTGCTTTAACCACGTCTCTGACTCTGGTCTTGATTGTGCACCAAATCCATATAACTAGAGCCCAGGCTGCCTTGCCCCAATGGGCCTAGCATTATACCCCGGGATCTATGTCCATGCCCCCTCATTTTCCTCCACACTCCTACACCTGGAACAAATATACTAGGTGCTATTATTGCTGAGGGAGACCAAAGGGTAACAGGGTCATCACATTCGCTAATAAATGCATGCACAAATCGTTTTGGATGACAATGTTTCTTAATTATTGTGTGATTAGGCATCAAGATCTTCAGTCATCCCAAACTGCACGGTCCCCCTTGTGATCTTGAGGGTATTCCAGGCCATGCCTGGTCCCCACAAATCAGAAAAATTCCCTTTGGTAACTGTATAGGCACAAGACTAGACCTGGATATTTTTGGTGAAGTATAATTGCACCAAGATGTCATGTTCTTATACACGCCCAGGAGGGGATCCACATTCTGTCTAAAAATTTTTCAGTATTGCCAGTAAAATTAAACATAACACAAAAATCCATCTTTATAGATCCCAGTAATTCTAACTCCTGTGGCTCTGTTGTCATTGTTGGCAACCATGAAATGATCAAATCCCAGTTGTCAATTTTTCCATTACCCTTAACTAAGGGTTTTGTTTTTAATGCATTTGGTACAGGCCATTGTGCCACATCTAATGGAACTCCCACCAAACAGGTAGAAAAAGGATTATATGGAGTGGCCATTGATAAACATTTTGTAGACTGATTGATTGCTTTGGCCAGTGTAACCCACATGTTTTGCTTGGGTTTTTTAAATTGCCTAAAATCATTTACCACAATCATTTGAAGCATCAACAGTATGACAAAATCCATTTTTTACTCCTGATCAAAAAAAAAAATCCTTCACCAATGAGTCCAAAACACAAACCACTTTTTATAAACCTTTTTAACTTTTTTTTTTTTGTCACTGACTTCTCAATGCCAAAATGTTGTGGTCTTTCAAGTTCCATTCCTGACACCTAAAACACCTTAGAAAGTTTCCACTGTAAGAAAACCACTATTCATCATCACATTTATAGCAAAATGCGTGACATCACGGCCAACAGTTTTTTTACACTTGTTGAGGCAACGGATTGAGGATGGAAAGGATGAGCCCAGCGGTCCGTGAGGGCTGGGGCCGGCGGTGTCGGCGCGCGGGGTGGGGGGGGGGGAAACTCCGGAGAAACTTAACGGGCACGGGAAGCGACTGGCGGGGGGGGGGGGGGGGGCTGGCTCACTTCGTGCCGTCCCCGGCGCCGCAGTTGGTGTTACTCTCTCCTGCGTTTTCTTTTTCTTTGTCTCCCCTCGCGGGCCCGATGGTGCCGTCTAACACGGGGTCGCGCACCCCCCCCCCCCCTCCACTCTCCCCTGATCATCCTGCGCCGTACCCCCGCCCGACTCCTCCCGCTCGGCATTCCCCGCCCGCATCCTCTGAAACTCGGCCCAGGGGGAACTCGGTGGGTGGGGCTCGACTGGGAAGCAGCTCTCTCGCGGGGGCTCTGTTCCGGGGCCTTTACGCCTCCTTGACTTTGTAAAAACTCTTGTGTGGAGAACTCCCCCTCCTCTTCCTCGCAACACGCCCCGCTCGGCTTTCAACGGCGACAGCCTGTGTCTCGATGGTCTCTATTCGCTCCAATTTCTTAATACTTCCTGCAGGAGCTTGTCCGTCCCCCATCTGTCTCTTTCGGCTCCAGTCCAGGCTAACGCCTGGGCTGCAGCTATGGCCACTCGCTGTTCTGCTTGCATTTCTTTTAAAGTATTTATCACGTCTCTCCAAACGAGACCTACATCTTTACTGATCTTACTATTGTCCTTATAGCCACTAATAGTGGCTTCCCAGAGAGGGTTTCCCACTTCTCTCATAAAGAGCAGCGAGGGATCTTTAAAGAAACCCTGCTCCCTAGCCCATTTAACGAGCTTTGCCACTGCCTTTTCGGCAACTACTTCCCCTCTTTTAGAGAGTATACGAAGTAGCAACGTTTGTGCCGCTAAATATTTATCTTCCATTTTTCCGCGACACAGGGAGAAGGTAGCGACCCATCCTACCTCGGTCAGACATCCCTGGTGCCGAGTTCCTCTGTGCGGCTCCCCTTCAGCCTTCCTCCGTGGTGCAGCCGCGGGATCAACAGGCTGCTCGCATCCGTCCGCGTTGAGGCGATTCCGCGTTTTAGGCGACCTGCGTTCAGGCAATCTACGTCCCTGTTTGGGCGCGAATTAATGCGCGGGAGCTTTGCAGAGCCAAAGACGTATACGGAGGTAGTCAGTGCTCGTTTATTAGTAATACACACTGATATTTATACAATAGTACAGAATTCCGGTGATAGTAACATAACATTAATTGGTTACATCTGCAAAGCAATATGCTACTCGGCACAAGCTAATTGGTTAATTCCTAAACCTCACACTCTTAGTTTAAGCAAAATCTCAGTACAGCTGTGGTTAAAAATATCCTGCTTTTACTTCTTCTCAGCTGCTCACTGTTTTCAGGCAGCTTCTTCCTGGCATGCGCCCAAGGTCAAGCCGACCTGGCTATCTGTGTGAAAGCTTGGATTGTGCAAACATGCTTCTAACAAAATTCCATGTCCTGTATCAGCAAGAAACTTCTCTACACAGATAAGCAGGCACTTCTTTATTGTGCAGCGCTGCGAAAACACGGGGGATAGCTCCTCCAAACGTGCTTCGTTGTTAGTTACCATTTTCAGGGTTTTTATACACCTCAAAAGAATCACATTTGCCAACACAAGCATGCATAAAATGTCCATCTCTTAATTTTCCCCTTTACATTGATTGGTTCCTAACTATCATAAGCTTTCCAAAATCACAGTGATTGGTCAAAAAAAGGTATCAGTCCCTTGGTCTTAGTAACAACTAAGGTAACAGCTAAGGTAACCTAACGAATACATATACCAGAGTCGTGTGGTTAAGGTAACAGGTCCCTATCAGGTGTGGTATGTAACTCTTGTAGTTTGATCCTTATGTGATTCAAATGAATACTTATTTAATCAATAGGTGTTTTAGTTATTTGCAAGTGCTTAGCTATTTGATTGAACTATTACTAGGTGATTAACAAGTGCTTAACAAGTGCTTGACTACTTATTGTGATAAGTTAACTAAAATAATTGTGTATCTGCAACAATATCACATTATTCTTCACAGATCTCATCTAATTTTCTTGAGAGGTTAGAACTGTAATATGCAAAGTCATGGCTTCCAAAATATTTCTTCCTATTACCTCTGTGTTTTCATTCATTCTGACTTTCATATATTTCAGAGAAGATCTAGTGCTTTGGCTCTGTTACCTGAAGTCAGTTGACAGTGTTACTCTACACTATGACTCAATTTAATGTTTCTGTTGTTGATGAATTACTCTTAAGGAGAGACAGCAGCACCCCTATGCAAAATACTCTAAAAGGTTTCCAACAAGAGTTTCTGAATCTCACTCAGATGCTTTAATTTCTTCTGTGAGTTCTTGTTCTATTGCTTTTATGCCACGTGGATTTCCAGTCCCTCTGTATTAAAGCTCTACAGAGGTGAATTCTCACTGTTATAAAATCTCTGCTGCTTGTTATAGTCATAAATGTGGCCCTGTATTGCAGAAAGGTTTGAGCCATCCAAAATCAAAACAAGGATTTGTATGTCAGATCAAATTACCAAAGTAATTTGTTCTGCTATGTTGCCTTTCCCGCCCTTTCCTGCAGCCTAATGTAAAGTGCTTCCAATGACACCTCAGAGATTCCCTAAGGAGATCTGTGCAACAAAGGCCAAACCAAATATGAGAGAGATGCACTGCACCAAGACAGCTTCAAGTATGTCTTCCACGCTCTGTGCAGATGCTACAGCAGAACTGATGAACTGCAAACACAGGCCCCAAATACAGTTATGGCTTGCACACAGCAGTAAAAGCTTTAATGCATGCTGTTGGACCCACATATGGGTAAAGCCTGAGAGGCTGAGGGCAAAGGAAGTTCCCTTCCCCAGAAGTTCACAAGAGGAGTCAAATCAGAAAACCAGATTTCTCTTCAGCCTTATCTTCACACAAGGAAAGCAGAAAAGATGTAGCTGGAAATGGTGTGAGAAGAGATCTGCACAGTTTCCAATGCTTTCAGAATGACAATTAATACAGCAAATGCCACTTACAATGCAGTACATCAAAATCCCACTTGATACCCAAAAAATCCTCTTAAGAATCAATATTATTTGCAGTTTGAGAAGATCAAAGTTCACCCTACAGTGACTGAATCTTAACAGATATTCACCCATTCAACTAGACCTCAGCATTATCTTCACTGTCTGTGGATAAGGAAAAGATATTTAAGTCTGGTTAAATGAAAGTAGGTTGTCTGTTCCCACTGTGAAATAGCTTTTCCAGCCCACAATTGACCTCCAGCTATCCTCCACAATTTTTTCAGCATGCTTTTCTAAACACTGACAGTAGAATTGCATGTTATCTGTTAGTCCAGCTAACAGTGAAATTGTTCTTATGCCTCTAGATATATTCAGTTATCAATTACTATATTAAAAAACCCTTCTCAGTGGTAAAGCTCCTCACTTGACACTTTCCATCCTGTAACCTACAGATGCATTCTCTGTTCCTAGACAACCTTGCATCTGAATGTGCTCAAGTCAATTAAAATCAATTATCAATTGTATCATTAAAACCAACTACTGAACAATGAAGATAGTCCTACAGAGTAAGTTTTAGAGTTATTTCTAAGTGATTTACTGTGCAAATCACCTCTGCAGGCTCTGACTTATTTTCTTCCAGGTTAACTGCTAAAAATATGAAGGAGAAGGTGGCTGTCAGACATCAGATTGGCCATTGAGATAGTCATTTTAGTTCTGTTTCTAAACACACATCTCCTGCATCAATTGGCAGTGATAAACATTGGTTTGTCTTAGGAGAAAGTTAATGAAAACCTATGGGGTTTGGGGTTTGTATTTTGTTAGGAGTTACAAGCTTCAAATGAAAGCAGGGATCCAGTATACTATACACCTGTATCAAAAAGATTTTGCAGAGATAAAGTGTATAAAGATGGAGAAAAAAAGGGAAAGAGAACCATCAAGATAAGATTGGAACAGGTAAGTGAAATCATAATCTTGGTGCAAAGAATAAAGGTCGTACAACTGAGAAAAGAAGTGCTGTTGGTGAACTCTGAAGACTTTCCCCATTTAAGGGCTTCATCATAACCATAATTCTATCACTCTGGCTCCCATCATGTGCATTGATACTTAATTAGGATGAGGGGTTTTAGGGCTTAAGAGTGCTGAAACCTTCATTTGACCAATCTCTGATGGGGTGGTTAACTCAGTCTTGCTTCCTTTATGTCATTTTGCACATGGTTAAACCAGGATCCAATATCTGTAATGCTACTTTGTTCTTGGTGTTGCAGCTTAGTCCACTTATCTGGTACAGAGTTCTTACACCCACGTGTAAGAGGTGATACCCACAGGTAATAATATACATCCAAATCACGACACCTTGCCTCTCCTCCCTCTTCTGTGTGGACGGACACTTGTTAGCAAGAGCAGGAGAAAAATAACAAGCAGCTCTGCGTTGATGCAGCTGAGCAGGTGTGTTTCGTTCTTAAGCAACTGAATTCGTTTTAACCTTGTTTCAGCAACATTTTAGCTTTGATCTAGGCCTTTGACTGGGTACTGAACATTTCAGCAGATGCCATTTAGAAGCTGGGCCTCATCATTTGCCGCGTCGAGTACAAGCAGCAGCCCCAGACTGCCCCTGGCTCTGAGATCCTTAGGCTCGGTCTGTGAGACCTGGAGGGCCCAGAGACACGGCAGATCCCGTCCCCGCTCACGTGTTCCCCACATGGATGTGCGGCACCACCTCACTGCTGTGCGTGCTGGGGAGGCTGTAGCAGCCGCTTCCGTTAGCCAGAAGGTTGTTGAGCTCCTCCACCGATATCCGGTAAGCAGAGTTGAGTTCTCTGTTTATTTCCTCACAGCCTCTTACTGAGGTTTGCTGAGGGAATGTTTGAGCCGGGCCTGAAACCCACCATCAGTGAGTGCGGAATGTGGGGCCGGTTCTGTTTCGGTGCTGGTGGCGAGAGGCAGCAGCGGGGAGCGGGGGAATCGGCTGCCAGCTCGTTCTCACAAGCCTTCCCTTCTCGAAGGTGTTGATTTTAAAGTGAAGAAGATGGTGGTAAACGGTCACGCAATACAGCTTTCAATATGGGTAGGTTGTTTTCTTCTTCTTTACCTTTCGCCCCTCCCTTCGCTGAAGCCCTCTGCTGTGTACTTGCGATCCAAACGGACGTAGAATCAGCGTTTGCCCTGATACTACAACAATAGTTGTAGTGATAAATGCTTTTGCATCTTCTTTCAATTCTAGTTGAGATTTTTGACTTCTGTTTCCTGCTCTTTCACAACTGGGTTTCACAAACCCTCAGTGAAGTGTTAGATTTGTCTTTAGGAGGACAAAGTGGCCCTGCAAGAAAGGAAGGGATGTCGTGCCTGTATGATCCAGCAGCACTTCAGTACCAGAAACAGTCCACAGATGGTTTATTTTGGTTCAAGTCGTAGGTAAAAAAAGTAGAATGCTTATTCCTGAACTGTTGAATTAGTTCAGATTTACTGGGAGACTCGGGTCTTCATCCAGAACTTCCCGATGCTGTTACTTCCACCTGAGAAATCATATTGCAGTTGTGTGATCAGGATTATTTACAATATTAAAGCATGTTTCTTCTCCTAAATGGAATGAAAGAGCCCTAAAAGGAAGAGATTTGGTCCTAGGTAATTGTGAAAGGACACACCTTTACAAATGAAGTAATTGGCACTATTGGAAAATAAGTACCAATTGCTTTGTGCTGGTATTAAAGTAACTCAAGTTTTAGCATTTATATTAATTTTGCCATTTTCATTGATACTTTGTATACAGAATGCAGAGAGTGATGGTCACAAGTGCTCTAACCAGTGATTGCCCGGGAGCACAACTTCCTTACTAACAATGACCCAAATTGTCAGTTTGAAGGGGGTGTTTTTGAACAAAGAAATCCATGACAATGTGTCTGTTGTAATCTGGTCATACACAAATATTCTTAAAGGATTTATTTAACTTCTTTTGCCTCCTTATTGTTTGTTCTGAGGGCTTGGAGGTTTCATGTTGTGGTGATGAGCTATTTTGAAGGTTCATGGGAAAAAGTGAATGAAACTACTGATTGACTTTTAAATACCCGTTTGGAGTCTTAGCAAACTTGAAGTAGTTCCACCTGGATTCTTCTTTCCTGCCAAAGGAGATTTGGGGAACTACTACATCTTCTTTTTTCCCTGGAAAACCAATTATTGTTCACCTTGTTATTCCAGCTGGTTGACTTGCAGCAGCAGCCTTTCAGGTGTTAAGAGTCTCTTGTGGTCTCATTCATGTTACAGGTGTCTGTGTTTGTGGCTTTGACCTTCAGCCAGGTCTTTTCCATGCTTTTCTACCTCTCCTCATCCATTTCCTGTGGATGCTGCTGCTGGTTTCTGCCTGCTTCCCTCCTTCTGTCATCTTGTGGTTTTGCATATACTGGTCAGGAAAAAAAAATCCATTTTAATCCAGTTTAAAGCTTTTTCTTTTTGTTCTAAATCCATTTGATTTTGTGTATGTGGGTGTGGGTGGTTTATTTGTCTTGGTGTTTTTGTTGTGGTATGGGTGTTTTTGTGTCCCTTCTGTAGGACACCAGCGCTACAGAACATTGACTCCCTGCTATTACCGAGGAGCTCAAGGGGTTGTTTTAGGTAGGAAGTGTATGGAAGAAAAAACATGATTACAAAAAGTCTGGTCTTTGTTCCAACCTAAATGTGCACATTCCTTACAAAAGGAAGTTGTCTTAGAGGAACAATTAAAGAGTTTTTAGAATGTTATTGTATCATTAGCTGAGGGTGCAAAGCCACTGGCAGGGAATCATCCTGCTTCAGATCAAATCCAGGGATGTCACACTGCAAATTGATGAGAGGATGAATTATTAGCTTGGTAATTATTAATACTATGGGGAGTTTCTGGTAAGAAGGTAAAGTGGATTTTGTGTTGGTGGTGGTTTATTTCCCCTCACTTTTTCCTTTTCCCACAAATTCTTGATGAGATTACAGTAGGACACAAGGGTTTTTAGTACTACTAACGGATGGTTAGTCCCTTTCTGTGTGAGCAAAAGATATGCTCATTCTTGGGGGTTTGTGAAGGCTGAACACCTTGCTGGACAAAAATATTCTATGATCATAGAATCATAGAATGGTAGGGGCTGGAAGGGACCTTTAGAGATCATCTAGTCCAACCCCCTAGCTTAGTGATGAAGTGAATGCAATTAGGAAGTTACCAAGTGGCCAAAAACCACTTTTTACTCCCAATCTGTGTTCTCAGCAGCAGTACATGCATGTAGTTACACATTTAAAAGTGTTCACCCCAGTGACTTTGGGTGAATGTTTTTGATGTGTTTGTAGTTCTGGGAAGAGGACATGGTTGATGCATCTTTCTTTAACTCCCTAATTCTGCTTTTGAAGGGGGGGATAACAGTAGTTAGTAGGGACTAATGAAGTAAACATTGTTCAAGATGAGAGTTTTTAAGCTCCATTTCCTCTGTTACCAGTGTATGATATTACAAGAAAAGAGACTCTCACAGGACTAGAGAGCTGGCTGAATGAGCAGGAAATGTATACCACCAACAGTGATGCTGTGAAGATGTTGGTTGGCAGTAAAATTGATAAGGTCAGTTTAGAAATGCATTTACTCAGTTGTGATAGAGTATAAATGTGAGAAGTGCTGAAACTAACACATCTGTTGTGTGAGGAAGTGATATGTTCTGTAATTGACTTACCATGTCATTTTAGAAGAGATCTTGTTGAATTTTTTAAAGGAAACTCTCCTGGAGAGATAGAATTAATAGAATCACAGAAAGGTAGAGGTTGGAAGGGACCTCTAGAGCCAGCCCAACCTTCTGCTGAAGCAGGTTCTCCTCAATCAGGGGGCACAGGAACGTGTCCAGGTGGGTTTGAGAACCTCCTGAGAAGGAGCCTCCACACCCTCCCTGGGCAGCCTGGGCCAGGGCTCCCTCACCTCAGCACCAAAGGAGTTTCTCCTCATGTTCTAGTGGAACTTTTTGTGTTCCAGCTTATGTCCATCATCCTTTGTCCTGTCTCTGGCCACTACAGAAAGAAGTGTCACCCCATCCTCCTGACACCCAGCCTTTAGGTACTTGTAAAGTGTTGATGAGATCCCCCCTCAGCCTTCTCCAGGCTGAACAGCTAAATTGGTGAGAAAGATTCTCTTAAGATACTGAGGTTCACTGGTTGCTCTGTGTTTCTGTGGTGTTTTGACAGATCTTAGATTCCTGTTGCATAGTGAGATATTTCACTCTTACAAGTGGATTCCAGTGTGGCTATTCTGAACTAAGTTCTCTTCTGACCCCTTCTAAATGTATCAATCTTCAAATCCTTTGATAGGACTACTATTTGACTACTGAAACCAACTTTCTGGCCTGTATTTTGCCCCTGGTTTATTCAGAAGATTGCAACATGTTCATTTTTCACTGATTTGCTGTTGCTTCTCTTCAATTTGATCCCCTGCCAACCCGCCTAGCAGTCTGTAGAGTAAGGAAAAATCCAGTTGTTGATTCCAACGTGTTTTTCTAGACTTCTTTTCAGAAAAAAACTTAACTTCTGCAGTGGTGCTTTTCAGGGACTTCCTAAAGGTGACAAGTGAAACTTTATTTTAGTCACGTTCTTCATTCTTCTCTGCAGCCTGATCGTGGAGAGAGAAGGACTTCAGTTTGCTAGAAAACACTCCCTGCTTTTTATAGGTATGTAATTCTGTGCCAAAACCTTGTATATAATCACGTTTATTTTGGTATTGCTAAGTGGGAATGAAGTGTACAATTGTATTTCATGTGGATAGGTTAATTAGTACCTAATTAATAAAGGTTCCATTTGCTACATTAGTTCATAGACATCGATAAAGGCTTTAGTTTTACATTCTCTGGTAACTAGTTGAATTCAGAACCCAAAAGCTTGGAGTTCTTCTCCTGACCAGTGTCGGCAAAGACCTTGAGTCATCTCTTTTTGGTTTCCAAGTTCCTGTTGCAGCTACATAAAAGACTCTATTCTTAGTCCAACATCAACATGTACAATGTGAAGCTAGAAAGATGGAGAACAAATGGTGTGTTTGGTTTTGTTTTAAAGAAAAAGCACCTTTTAAGTGAAGCTTTTCAACAACTGGCATGGGGAAAACATCTAATTCCTTCTGCATTCTTTTGTTTCCCAGCTTAGTTATGGAATAATGCTGTTGTAGAGATTGTAGAGAATGATTTCCTTTTCTCCATTATGGAGAGAATAGGAAGCTGTGGAATAGGAGATGTTTCAGACTGGGATGTATTTCTGCTTATCCTATTCAACTGAATAGGGAGAATGGAGAGGGGAATTCACTCATCCAAAAAAATGTGTCTTCTCTCTGTCCCAAAAGCGTCTTACAAAGTGGAATAGTCCCTGCAAATAAAATACAATCCTTTTTTCTTCTTTCTTCCCCCTCCCACCACAGACCAGTGCCAAGACACAGGATGGAGTGCAAGAAGCCTTTGAGGAACTGGTCATCAAGATCCTGCAGACACCAAGTCTTTGGGATAAAAACATAGATAAGCAGGAAGTCCAGTTCAAGGAATCTTCACTACAGAAGGATAAAAGCTTATGTGGTGCATATTGTGCACTTTCTTAAATCTTCAGGTGGCTGTTCTGCCTAAATAGAATGGACTTCTCTCTTAAAAAAGCAAGCAGGAGGATTTCCAAACACGAGTCTGTGCCTTTTTTGACCTGCCACCAATTGTGTAGAACCAAACCCCAAACTGATTAGCAAAATGTAATGAAGAGAAATGTAATTGCTCTTTTTCTTCCACACCACTTCTAGCTCCAGGATGTTTTTCTGGGAAGTTGGGGAGTCTTTTAGACACACAGATTGCCTTAAATATAGTTAACAATCAGGAATCATCCTGAGCAGTGACATTGTTTCCCTCTTTCAGATGGCCATTGGAATTGGCTCCACATCCCAGATGGTTGTTACTACTTACTTTTAGGGTTGTAGTGAAGAGGTGTATCAACATTTGGCAGGGAAAAAAAGTCACTTGCTGTGCAGTGCACTGTTGGTTACCCCTTGCTGCTCTTAAATACTTTGTACTGAGGATCAGTGGTGAAATGGAGTCATGGAAGATTTTAGCCTGATCTTGCATCTCCAAGACTTCTGGTTGTCTGCTTGCAATACTAAAAGTATCACATTTGGGGACAACATTCAAAGCATTTAAAATGTAAACTAAGGTGCTTGTAAATTTGACAAATCCAAAGAGAGTCTTTTATTACAGGGCATGGACAAGTCAGAACAAAAAACCTGTCCTTTTTTAAGATGTATGTTTTGATGATTCATTGCTGTAAAGTTTATTAGTGGGAGTGCCTGCCTGAGTACCAGTGTGATTTGTCGAGTGCTACAACCTGCTTTAGGACTATTCTAGTTTAGTCTCTGCAAAGTTGGTCTTTGGGGAACTGCTTCTGTGATAAGTGTGCCTGCGTAACTCTTGCTAAAGTGAAAAGAAATACCTGTGTTGGGTTTTTGTATTGGCCTCTGTCTGTTAAGAGGCTGAAATCAGCCTGAAGGAGATGTGTGATCTTAGTTTATGTCTTTTAGCAGTGGAAGCACATCTGCTTTTTACACCTCCACCTTGGTTTTGGTCTTTAAAGTCTTTGGGAATACTTAGTCATATGAACTTATGAGAAGAAGACAAACTTGAAATACTGGGTTCACTGTTGGGCCCTTCACTCCAAGAGGGACACTGATGGTCTGGAGCTTCCTCTGGAACAAAATCCACTTTAATTTATGAATTTGCATGGTTGTTTATAGTAATTCTTGAGGGAAGTGGGCTAAATGAGTCTTTCATTCACTTTTGATTAAGGTCTCAAAGTAGTAATGTAAATCCAAATGCTCACTAGAAATGTTTATAGTTCATACATTTCACTTTTACCAGCCATATCTTGTCAGTTGTTTTAACTTTAGGTGTCCTTCTGCTATTTCTCTTGCTTCTCTTAATATATGTTTCTACTCTAAACATGTTTATGCCTTGCAGCCTACCCAAACCTGCCTGTAATCTGCAATATCCATCTGTGGTGAGATGAACCTGCCCATTGCATATTGTCATAAAATGACTTATAGTTTGAAGTGTTTTTACTTTAATATTACACTCAGTTTGTAATCTCATCTGTCATAAAATTAATGTAAACCATGTTGCTTTTGGTGGCTTTGCTGGGACAAGATTGCAGAGAGTTAAGGAGGGAGCTGATGAGCCACCTGCATGTCAAGGAGTCCTTCCTTGTACATTTGCTGAGGCCACCAGACTAGCAGAGTAGCTACTGCATGGTGAAAAGTGCTTATTCTTGTAGGAATGGGTACCTCACTGCTTATAAACAGAACAATAAAGTTACCAGGGTGCACATTTGAAGATAGATACTATCCTACACAACATTTTGGGGCTGGAGTTAATGTAGATTCAATGACACTAGTATATAAATAATGTGCTTTTAATATACAATGGTGTTAAGATTTGCTAAATGCAGTGGAACAAGAATAACATCATACTGTTTGAAGATGCAAGGAAGGAGATTGGTGCACCAAAAGGTGTTATTTAAAGAGCAGAGAAGACAGGAAATGGAAAATAGGAACTAGTTGCAGCTAACATGCAACTGTACAATACTCATTTTTCAAGTAATTCTAAAGCATAGGTGCTTCCAGAATAATCTCTCTGAATTTTCTTATGAACACCCACTTATTCAAGTCTCCTGAAATATATACAAAATTCTCTTAACAGTTTTCTTCTTCAGGATTTGACATACCTAATTAGATGCTCTGGCAGCCTTTAGCTGATTTGGAACAAAGGTAGTTATAAATGCTGGAAGAGTGATGATTTTGACCTGTAGTTCAGATACGTGGTACTTCAGTTTCCTCCTTTTAGTGCCCTTGTTGGAGCTTCTATTTTGGTGTCAAGGTGGTATCTCATCAGGTGGCATTTGCAAAGATGGTTTGTAGAAAATAAGCTTCTTAAGTCCTGTTTTAAATCATATGCTGTTAATTTTCCTATAGACTAAAAAAAGTCTCTGGTTTATGTGCTAACTAGTCACACAGGTACGTTCATGGGTTGCTTAGCACTTGTATTAATAGAGATTGGGAAAGTGGGTGTAAGCTATGGCTGAGCAGACTTAATACCTGTGCAAGACAACTTGGAAGCATTTGGAAACATGAGGTGGACATAACCCTCCCATCTCTCAGTGACTAAAATATCTACAACTCCTATAACTGACCCATGTTTAGTGCCTAATTAGATTTGCAACTAATGATTCTGAGTGAAGGGAAACATGGTTTTGCTGGCCTGACAGCCAGCTGAGATGTTGAGTAACAGACTCCAAGAGACATCTAAAGTTGCCTGTTCTGGAGGTATACTGGTTCTTGAAAAGTACCTTGTTCAGATGCCTTAACGTAACCAAAGGCTGATTCCAGCTGGTTAGTGTCCTAGCACTACGGCAATGCTTTGGAAGTGTTGGGCCCCTGTGTGTAACTTCACTGTACAAAATGCAGTATTTACAGTCTAAAAGTCACTCCAGTCTTTTACTGATCTCTTTAGTTGGAGTAGTCATCTGTCAATGACAGCTGATAATCAAGATTTTGATTCAGGAAGGCAGTGTCAGCTTTTGACTTTTTGTTCTCATACAGTCTTTATGTATTCCCTTCTATACAGATGAGCAGTTTTTAAGTGAATTTGACAGATTTCCCCTTTCTAATCCATATATTTACAAGATATTTTTGTACAGTCTTTCCCTTCAACACACAATAAGCTATGACCTAACCCATTTGACTGGCACCCAAAATGAATCCGTGTTTAGTTTCTCTAACACAGTTTTCATCTGATTACATGCAGTCTGGAGATCTTCCTTCACCAGTACAGTGTCAATTAAATGGCCATACTGCTCTTCAATGAATGCTGCTGAATCAATAATTTCTTGCTGTTCTTCATCCTGCTGATGAAACAAACACAAGAAGATGGTATGAAATTCACACCATGTCTTTCTAATTACTGGCAGTTGAAAGTATAATAGCACAATAAGTCATTACTTTGAAAGGAAATGGAACAAGAGTTGCTACCTTTAGGAAAGGGTAGGTAAGATCTGAGATCAAGGAGCTATATATGCTACTGCTGGGATTTGGTAGGCTGTTTGAAAAATGCATGAGGTAAGAGGAAGTAGAGGGGACAAAATGTGACAGGAGGGACATAAGATAGTGACACTGCTGGAAATCATAGTCCTCAAAAGCTGAAAAGGAGTGCTGGAACCTGGGTCCTCGAGTTCAGTAATTTTAAGGGCTTACATGACAACTTAGCAAGTGAACTAAGTTCTGTTATGTATAAATTCAAGTTCAGGTTATCTAAACTAATAACATTGTGCACTTTCAGTATTTCTTTTCACATTTCTGCATCACCAGTTTGCAGTTGGCTCTAGGTTTGGACCTTATAAGACACCCAGGTGCTGGGTGAGTGTCACTCTGGAGGTATCAGGAATAGGTGGCTACCCCTGACCATTTGATGAGGTTCCTCATAGGAATGTCAAGTGATTGTGAGTTTACCTAAGTTCAGTTGCAGCTTCCTCTGCTGCAGCCTTGAGTGATATACATAGATCTACATGGAAGATGTGCACTTTGCTTCATGGTACTTATATAGTCAAGTTTTAAAAGGAGTCAAAAATCTCATCCTAAAGTTCCAGCTGAAAGGCAGTATGTGCACAGGACCCACTTTATGCCCCCATTCTGAGTCTCCCTGGCATGGAAGAGGAGCTCTTCCACATCACAGAAATGCTAGCCAAAATCCTTCTTTCAGGTCTAAAAAGAGGAGATTAAAGTTAGAATACTTACAAGGGGGGATGAGATTTCTTCTGCTGTGGGAGATTTTAGGACATGATTTTTCTTTTCTGATATGAGAGGCTTCACAAAGATAACATAAGGCTTAAACTCAGGAGTCCTCAAGTACTTTACTGCCTGTGAACAGATGTTTTTTTTGTTACATTGGGCTTTTTTGTAATGTTATATGTCAATAATCAAGCTGGGTTCAACAGTTTCACTAGTACACACTTTGAAGTCCTGTGTACTATCTGACCACAGTAACCTTTTGCTCTTCAAAAGAAAGGTTAATGTCAGTGTCTTGGCTAGCTTACATGTGCTTCCTGGAGCATGGTCTAGCTGCACACATGCAGTGTGATATCAGGAACAACTTTGCTTAAGAGATCAAACACCAGAAAAATTAAACCTGGAATAGATCTGAGGTAGTATTACAAGTGTTTTCCTAGCCCCGCTATAAAGTGTGAATCAAAATGTCAAAGATTAACTCTCAGTAGGTTTAAAAGCAGGTACACTGGCACTGGTTTCAACACTAGTGAATGCTTCAGAGGAAATAGGAAGGAATAAGAATTAAAAACCCGTGAATGCTTCAAGTGTTCTCCCCAGGATTTGAGCAGGCCCGGCCAGTGATACACATTTCTTCTACAGCAAGGGAAAAATCCCCCAGTAAGAAGTGATAAAGCATCATCTAGACTGTATCAAGTAAAGATTTAGGAACTGTTAACACCAGACTGCTTTCTAAAGTGCTCTATTCCACTTAGCTAGCAGTCAGGCCTCCCCAATAGAAACAACGTCTGAGCATTGTTGTTCTTTGCAGGGCAAGTAGCCACAAATGGTGAACATCAGGTTCTTAGGGCAGCCTAGTAAGAAATAACTTGCATTCTTAAAAATAAGCTGCAGAACTTACTTTAGGTACCACATCCACCAAACAGACCTTCTTTTTGGCCATCACAGACCAAATTGCCTCCAGACTTGTACCATACAGGTTTTCTTTGTATTCCCCATGTTCCACAAATCTAAAAAGTCAATAAGTTTTTAAATGCCACCCACAAAGAATACTGAACTAAAAACACTCAACAGTTGTTTTCTGAAGTCACAGGAAAAGGGGGAGGCAGGAGAAGGAAGTGGTGTGGGAGGGTTTTTTGATTACTTTTGCTGTTCTGGTTGCTTAGTAGCAATATTGTTTCTCACATGTCACTAACAGCTAATCAGCACTACTGCTAAATAGGGGAAGTAGCAGTGTTAATAGAAGTTGATGCAATGGGGTTTAAGCCTAATAGATGAAAACAGAACAAAGCTGGCCAGGAAATGGACTGCCAGTTCTTCCCTCTTTTGGGAGACTAGATAAAAATGGTTACTTTCAGGAAACACACTTGATCTTACAGGAAGACCTTTATATCCACAAATGCAATCTGCAACACACTTTAAAGTATCTGTTACTTTCACAAGATTCACTCCTGACCAGTCATACTACTTATGAAGGCTTAAATTCTAACTTCTGATCCTCCTACTAGTCTTATGTTGTTTCTAATTTGCTGCTGCTTAAATTTGAGTCCATGCTAACAGTCCAGACTTTTGGTATTCATATGATGTAAGCTTTCGTTGGCAATATTTTTTGGAATCCAGTCAATTCTGACAGTATTTTAAAAGGAACTCACTTGTTTTGCTGCACATCTGTCTCAAATGATTGCTTGGAGACAAAATTGTATTCTACTCCCTCTTTCTCATGACTTTTCCTTGACCTGGTGGTGTCTAGAAGCAAGACACAGGAGAGAGATCAGCTGTTGCACACAACTCTCTTTTCTCTGTTTAGTTCCAATCACATTTTTATAACATCAAACAAGACAATCCCACACTAGCAAAATTCAGAGTAACATCAAACAAATCAAACATTCAGCTCAAAAATTGTAAGACCAAATATGAAGTTGTTTTGCTCCCAAGTGTTCCATAACTAACACAAGAATTAGGAAGCATTACTTCTTGCACCTGGTAGAAGCAGTAGAGTGTATCCTATGGAAAACAGATTCTCTTCACTGGTTGGAATATTGAACTGTCATTTTCTTTGAAACTTAGAAAATAAAAAATAGGAAATTATAATAAGTCTTTACATAGCATATTACAATGAGAAAAACAAAGTCAAAACACAAATGATGATTCATCAATGCATCTAGGACTATGCTCATAGAAAGGATTTCTGGAATGAAATGACAACATCCAAAAGTCAGTAGATTTGACTCACGTGGAACTGCAACACCATATTCCCATGGGTTCTCTGACACAACCTTCTGCTTGAGCTCACTTAATCTGGCCCCCAAACAACCTAATAAAATAGAAGTGACTGACACGTATCTGTGTGGAATTAAATAGTGCAAAGAAAATACTCTCAATTTCATACAATTAATATGATACAGGAGTGTGCTGGAAGAAACTTGTACATGAGAGAGACCTCATGACCTTCTGCTTTGAAGAACATCTTCAGGAACAAATGGAATCCTTGAACAGCGGTTGGACAGACATTTGTCAGGCACTAAGTCAGAAAATCTGTTACCTTAGCAGTCAGTTTGATGAGATACCCTTGATTTCTAGGACATCCTGGGAAACTGGCTTAACATAAAGCTGTTAAGCATCCAGAATTAAAAGTGCATACAAAGTTCTGTTAGATAATTCTAACATCTGCCTTTCTGACAACATAAATCTGCACATATGTGAGTGAGAACCAATGGAAATGGAATAATAAAAAAAAAGATAAATAGTCCTGTATCATTACTGTTAGAAGGGTTTGGTTGTTTTGGGAGGTTTTGTTTGGGTGGTTTGTTAGCTTGTTTATTTTAAATGGCATTTAAAAGAACAACTGACAAAAGGCAGAAAAACCTTTAAAGAAAAACCATCAGAAAACAAAGACTTTAAAGAAAGCCTCCTGGGGTGCTGATCATAAGGGAAGAGGGAGATAACAGTGATAAATTTGACACCCTCTCCCACAGCATCCTCAAAGCAAGACTGAGAAGGTGTGGGCTGGATGGTCAGGTAGTGAGATAGATAGATTATGAACTGGTTGAAGGGAAGAAGGTAGAGAGTTGTGATCAATGGGGCAGGATCTAGTTGGAGGCCTGTATCTAGTGGAGTCCCTCAGGGGTCGGTGCTGGGACTGATACTGGTCAATCTATTCATTAATGACCTTTCTGAGGGAGCAGAGGCACTGTCAGCAAGTTTGCTGAGGATACTGAACTGGGGGCAGCGGCTAACATCCCAGAAGGCTGTGCTGCCATTCAACCAGACCTGGACAGGCTGGAGGGTTGGGCAGAGAGAAATACAATGAAATTCACCAAGGGCAAGTGTAGAGTCTTGCATCTGGGAAAAAACAACCTCATGTACCAGTACAGGCTGGGGAATAAGCTCTTAGTAGTGTAGGGGAAAGGGACTTGGGGGTGCTGGTGGGCAGCAGGATGAGCATGAGCCAGCAATGTGCCCTCATGGCCAAGAAGGCCAATGGCATCCTGGAGTGGATTAGAAGGGCTGTGGGCAGTAGGTGGAGAGAGGTTCTCCTCCCCCTCTACTCTGCCCTGGTGAGGCTGCATCTGGAATATTGTGTCCAATTCTGGGCCCCTCAGTTCCATAAGGACAGGGAGCTGCTGGAGAGAGTTCAGCACAGGGCCACAGAGATGCTGAAGGGAGTGAGCATCTCCATTGTGATGAAAGGCTGAGTGAGGGGGCTGGGGCTCTGTAGCTTGGAGGAGACTGAGGGGTGACCTCATTCATATTTACAAATCCATCAAGGGTGGGTGTCAGGCAGATGGAGCCAGGCTGTTCTCAGTGATGGCCAATGATAGGACAAGGGGCAATGGGTATAAACTGGAACAGAAGAGGTTCCAAAGAAACATAAGGAAGAATTTCTTACCTGTTGAGATGAGGGAGCACTGGAAGGGGCTGCCTAGATGGATTGTGGAGTCTCCTTCTCTAAAGACATTCCAAATCCACTTGGATGAGTTCCTGTGTGACCCTGCTCTGGCAGAGGGGTTGGACTGGATGATCTTTCAAGATCCCTTCCAACCTTTAAGATTCTGTGATATTGTGAAATTAGAATCAATTGTGTATCTTACCAATCAATACCACCAGCCTCTGCTGTTCACCAGGCTGCTGCTGCTACTTTGTGACTTCTTCATAGGTCAGGAACTCTGCTGTCTGCTCTGCTTGCTTTCCATCATTCAGGCTGTTCTCCTTCTCTTTCCGACTTAATTTAAAGCTCCTCCGTAAACCTGCTGTAGAGGAAGACAAAAGAGATATTAAACCACATCTCCACCTCCCTAAATTTTCCAGCTGCTTCAGCTAGAAGTTGCTCTGTCTTTGAATAGGAGTTATTCACCCAAGTTTTTAACAGATCCGTGGACATCAGATATAAAACCAAGCACTCAATCTATAATAACCCCCCCCCCCATGAAATACCTTGAGTTGTCAAGTGTTGTCTATGCCAAAGTCCAATTAGGCTTTGCACACAAATCGTCTAGTTGATGAATGTATGGGTAATTAATGTAAAAAAGCTTGGTTTTCTGTTTTAATTTGGGGCTGAGGGGTTTGTTGTTGTCTCAGCTTAGTTTTATAGTTGAGGAGGAAAGGGATTTTGGTTTCTCACCTATATACTGTCCATTGAAATATCCTTCACAGTCACACTCTTCTGTAAATTGAAAACAGGAAGGGGTGGGTAAGAGCACAGGGGAAAAGAGTAAGAGGGACATGTCTGGCTCATTGGTGAAGGAAGAAGTTTTACATCCTGCATTATATGTACATGATTTTCTAACACAAATGACACAACAGTTGTTTAAATTTGAAAATGTCTTTGATGTCGATATTGAGCACCAGAACTTTACATCTCTCCATTTACAATTCCCACCATTTTTGCTCTTTGGTATTTATTACATTTGAACAGTGCTTCTGCTGAAAGTGTAATATTCAGACTTAAGTAAAACAGAAGACAAACACAGCTTTTTTCATGTAAGGCTTTATAAATGGGTATGATTGTATAAGAATGTTGTCTCTTGGGACATTTCAATATCATTGGGGCTTGCAAAAAGACAAATCAGATGTGACTGAAATATGAGCTCTTCATTTTGACTAAGTTAAATGATTGATGCTTGTTAATTCTTTCTTAAAAAGTTAAAAAATGATGTATTTTCCATATGCATGTAAAATAATATGTAAATCTATGTTTAAAAAGCCATCCTACCCCTCCTCAAACTACGATCACTCCCAAGGCCTCTAAAAAGTATGCAAAACAGAACAATGAGACTTAACTACAAAACATTATATTGCAGTTCTAAGACAAATAGCAAGATCGTATACCTCCTGAAAGAAGGCTACTGGCTTGTTAAAATTTAGGCATCTGTACCCTGCAATAGCCACAGAACATTTTAAAGAGGAGGTGTACAGTTCTGGGACAAAACCAGCTGCAAGCAAAATTAAACACAACTTAAAACTTTAACAAAATACACTAATCCAGACAAAGAGCTTTGGGTTTTTTTCTTGCATGCAAGTATGTAATCAAGCAATGTCAATGGATACTCATAAAACATTCTGCCTACATTCATTGACGATATCAGTAGCAATATATGGTTAATCATAGCTAAGATAAGAGCTATTTTCTGTTCATGAAGGTCTAGTTTTACATTGATGCTTTAATAAGGTCTACCAGTCACAGCCAGCTAATTAAAGAATATGATTAGTTATTTCAACAAAGTTGATGAAATATCAATACTTGAATATTATTCTCAAGGAAGACACAAAACTTGTCTCTTGACTCAGCAGTAAATTTGGAAGTTACCATTAATTAAATAATCAATCCAAATCATAGAATCATAGAATGGTAGGGTTGGAAGGGAACTTTAGAGATCATCTAGATCAACTTCCCTGCAGAAGCAGGTCAACCTAGATCAGGTCGCATAGGTCTTGAAGACCTCCAAGGAAGGAGACTCCACAATCTCCCTGGGCAGCCTGTTCCACTGCTCCGTCATCCTCACAGTAAAATAGTTTTTTCTTATATTTAAATGGAACTTTTTGTGTTCCAGCTTCATCCCATTACCCCTTGTCTTGTTGCTAGCTACTATAGAAAAAAGGGATGTCCCAACCTCCTGACACCCACCCTTTAGATATTTATAAATGTTAATGATATCCCTCCTCAGTTTCCTCTTTTCTACACTAAACAGCCACAGTTCCTGCAGCCTTTCCTAATATGAAAGATGTTCCAGTCCCCTGATCACCTTGGTGGCCCTGCGCTGGACTCTATCCAGCAGTTCCCTGTCCCTCTTGAGCTGAGGAGCCCAGAACTGGACACAGGACTCCAGATGAGACCTCACCAGGGCAGAGCAGAGGGGGAGAAGAACCTCCCTTGACCTGCTGGCTCTACTCTTCTTGATGCATCCCAGGATGCCATTGGCCTTCTTGGCCATGAGGGCACATTGCTGGCTCATGGTTAGCTTATTATCAATCAGGACTCCCAGGTCTCTCTCTCTGCAGAACTGCTCTTCAGCAGTTCGACCCCCAGCCTGTACTGGTGCAGGGGGTTGTTCCTTCCCAGATACAGGACTCTGCACTTGTCCTTGTTGAACCTCAGCAGGTTCCTCTCTGCCCAACTCTCAAGCCAGCAGAGATCCAGCTGAATGGCAGCACAGCCTTCTGGGGAATCAGCCCTTCCTCCCAGTTTGGTGTCATCAGCAAACTTGCTGAGAGTACACTCTGTCCCCTCATCCAGGTCGTGGATGAAAATGTTGACCAAGACTGGCCCCAGAACCGATCCCTGTGGAACTCCACTGGCCTCCAACTCGATTCCGTGCCATTGGTCACCACCCTCTGGGCTCTGTCATTCAGCCAGCTCTTGATCCACCTCACCGTCCATTCATCCAATCCACACTGTCTTGAGCTTTCTGATGAGGATGTTATGGGAGACAGCGTCAAAAGCCTTGCTGAAGTCAAGGTAGATGACATCCACTGCTCTCCCCTCATCTAGCCAGCCGGTTATGCGCTCATAGAAGGCTATCAGGTTGGTCAAACAGGATTTCCCCTTGGTGAATCAATGTGGACTCCCCCAATAACCATCTTTCCCCTTCATATTTTCAGAGACAACATTCAGGATGAGTTGTTCCATCACCTTTCCAGGGATGGAGGTGAGGCTGACCGGCCTGTAGTTTCCTGGGTCGTCCTTCCTTCCCTTTTTGAAGACTAGAGTGCCATTGGCCTTTCTCCAGTCCTCAGGCACCTCACCTGTCCTCCACGATTTTTCAAAAATGATGGAGAGAGGCTTAGCAATCACATCAGCCTCTAGGATGCATCCCATCAGGACCCATTGACTTATGAGCCTTAAGATTGGCCAACAAGTCTTTAACCTCTTTCTCTTCTATCCAGGGCAAGTTCTCTGCTGTCCAGGCCATCCTACTGTTCTTGCTGGACTGGGCTTCTCGACGGCCAGCCGTGGCTGTAAAGACTGAAGCAAAGAAGGCATTCAGTACTTTGTCCTTCTTTGCATCCTTTGTCACGAAGGCACCCTCTGTGTTTAGTAGCGGCACACATTCCCCCTCGTCATCCTTCTGCTGCTGATGTACTTGAAAAATGCCTTATTACTGTCTGTAGTGGGTCTGGGACGGTAGTGATTTTCCACAGCAGCTCCTGCAGTGCTGTGCTTACTGTTGATATCAATATTATGACTACCGCTTGTACAACATCGGGGCTGTCCCTCCAGCATTCCTTCCCCCACCTTCACCAATAGCTGTGAGTGGGCATGATCTTGGGAGGGACTATGGCCAGGACAGCTGACCCAGGCTGACCAAGGAGATATTCCATACCATATGACGTCAGCTCAGTAATATAAACTGGGGGAAAGGAGCAGGAAGGGGAGGCGAGATTCATTTCTGGCCTTCCCAAAGCAACCGCTACGCGTACTGAAGCCCTGCTTCTCGGGAGGTGGCCGGACATCGCTGCTGATGGGAAGTAGAGAGTAACAGCTTATCTGCTTCTGCTTTGCTTCCCGCGCGCGCGGCTTTGCTGCTTATTTATTAAACTGCTTTTATCTCAACCCACGAGATTCCCATCTTATTTTCTCCCCTTCCCTGGCTTGCTGAGGAGGTGGGGGGTAAAGCGGTGTGGTGGGCACCTGGCATCCAGCCAGGCTCAAACTACCACAGCCCTTTTGGCGCCCAACGTGGGGCGAGATAATAGCAGATTTACATTAACTGCATTGCAATTACAGTAAACCAATGAGAGCAAAGTTCCTGTGCTGGTCACGGAGCCTTGCTGCTATGCAGCTTATCTTACACTTTCTAATGTTTGGGAACACGATGCTCCTAACATTGACTCTCGGCTGTGCTTTAACCTTAATAGCTTTGCTAAACTGGCTATATAATTTTGTGAAGAGGATGAAAGGGCCTGGGAACATGATGGCCCAAATAATAATAGCAAGTCTCATTCTGTTACTGATGGATTTAGTGTGCTGTGGGAGCTATCTTGTGGAGGCCATGGGGCAAAGCACCTCTTTCCCCTCAGCTCGGACTGATCTAGACAATTCTGTTACACAGACTTCCCAGGTCCTTAGTCACCCTTATACGAGAGTTTTAATATTACTAATTAACATGGTTGGTATATTATATATCTTGTGGAATCTGGAGTCATCTGGGTATCAGAGAGTACAAATTTGTGATGGAAACATGTTAAAATGCCCCCTGAAGCGGCCAGTCCCTGGGTGGCAGGGTATGTGGATGAATTTAGGCAAATTCCTTGGACGGTTATCACCTCCTGTAACCTGGGATTTTACATCTGAACAGATAAAAAACCCTGCTTTACTGACACGCTACCTGATAGAAGGGTGTCTTACCTACCCTAATGAGGCCCATCAGGTTCAGACACTATACTGGGGCCTAGCCTCTGCCTACCGAGCTGCATTCCAGTCCTCTCAGAGAACTGTGATTGAAATGGAAACTCAAACGGTACCTGAGACCAACATAGTTGAGTCAGTCGCAGTCCAGCCCTCTCAGAGAACTATGATTGAAATGGAAACTCAAACGGTACCTGAGACCAACATAGTTGAGTCAGTCGCAGTCCAGCCCTCTCAGAGAACTATGGCCGAGGTGGAAATTCAAACTATACCTGAGACTACCATGGTTGAGTCAGGGAACCAAACAACAACCACAGTGGTTGCCCCAGTAGTGAAAAAGAAGCAGTGGATAAGGAGGTCAAGTCCATATCATCGATTAGTAAGGGCAGACGAGGAGGAAGAGGAAAGGCTAGAAGAAGAAACTGGTCCTTCGGTAAGGAGATCAGGAGAAGTGAAAGAAATCGAAAAGGAAATGGAAACTACTCGGTCCCTCACCTCAACAGAACTTAGAGATATGCGAAAAGATTACAGTCGCCAGCCAGGTGAGCGGATTGGTGCCTGGCTGCTCCGATGCTGGGATAATGGGGCTGACAGTCAGCAATTGGAAGGCAGAGAAGCCCAACAGCTAGGATCTCTTGCTAGGGACCGGGGAATTGATAAAGGCATTGGAAAGAAAACCTCAGTTTGTAGTCTCTGGAAACGACTCCTCTCAAGTGTACGGGCAAGATACCCATTCAAGGAAGACCTTGTAAATGCCCGAGGAAAGTGGACTAGAGCTGATGAAGGGATCCAATATCTAAGGGAATTAGCTGTGTTGGAAGTCATCTATGGTGATCTGGATAATGTCGAGGCCTCCACAGATCCAGACGATGTCCAGTGTACACGGGCCATGTTGAGAAAAGTGATCCAGAGCGCCCCAGCTACATATTCTAATATCCTGGCAATGGTGTATCATCCAGACATGGACATACCAACAGTGGAGAGGGTATCTTCTTGGTTACAGAACTATGAAGAGAGCCTCTGCACCTCCTCATCAGTGTGGGATGATGGCCTGATTGTTAGATCTGCCTCAAGAATTCAGTCATCCACTGTCCCGACCAGGGGAAAGGGAAGTCCCAGACGCAGGAGTACACCGCGAAATGAACTCTGTCTCTTTTTGCGTAGCCAAGGAGAGGATATGAGGAAGTGGGATGGTGAACCCACTTTTAAGCTGGAAGCACGTGTACGTGAACTAAGGGGGAAGACAGCTGTTAGAAAAGGACCACCCAAGAGGGCTGTCAGCAGAGTGGCTGCCAAAACAAAAGAGGACAATCAACAATCTCCAAGACATAGAAGAACTGCAACTACTTCCTTCGAAGCCAATGAGGAGACTTCAGGTCTGCAATTGCAAGGATCAGATAGCGAATACTCTGATGAAGAACAGAAATAGAGGGTCCCTGCCTCCAGCCAGGAGGAGGAAAGGGATGACCGAATCTACTGGACTGTGTGGGTTCGATGGCCTGGCACATCAAACCCACAAAGGTATAAAGCCTTAGTAGACACAGGGGCACAGTGTACATTGATGCCATCAAGGTATAGAGGCACAGATTCTGTCTGGATCTCTGGAGTGACAGGGGGATGTGAAGAATTATCTGTATTAGAGGCTGAAGTGAGCTTAACAGGGGACAAATGGAAAAAACACCCCATTGTGACTGGTCCAGAGGCCCCTTGTATTCTTGGCATAGATTACCTCAGGAGAGGGTACTTCAAAGACCCCAAGGGGTATCGATGGGCTTTTGGTATAGCCACTGTAGATACAGAGAAAATCAAACAACTCTCTAATTTACCTGGCCTCTCAGAAGACCCTTTTGTTGTGGGATTGCTGCAAGTTCAAGAGCAACAGGTACCAATTGCTACCAGGACAGTGCACCGGAGGCAATATCGCACAAACCGAGATTCCCTGGCTCCCATCCGTGAGTTGATTCATCAACTGGAGGCTCAAGGAGTAATTAGCAAAACTCATTCTCCATTTAATAGTCCCATATGGCCTGTGAAAAAATCTGATGGAGGGTGGAGGTTAACAGTAGACTATCGTGGCCTGAACGAAGTGACACCACCACTGAGTGCTGCTGTACCAGACATGTTAGAGCTCCAGTATGAACTGGAGTCAAAAGCAGCCAAGTGGTATGCTATGATTGACATCGCTAATGCATTTTTCTCAATTCCATTGGCAACAGAGTGCAGGCCACAATTTGCCTTCACATGGAGAGGTGTCCAATATACCTGGAATCGATTGCCCCAGGGGTGGAAACATAGTCCTACTATTTGCCATGGTCTAATCCAAACTGTGCTGGAAACGGGTGATGCCCCTGAACATTTACAGTACATTGATGACATAATTGTATGGGGCAACAAGGCAGAAGAAGTGTTTGAGAAAGGGAAAAGAATAATACAGATTCTCCTGAAAGCTGGTTTTGCTATAAAAAGAAACAAAGTAAAGGGACCTGCACAAGAGATACAGTTTTTGGGCATAAAATGGCAAGATGGGCGTCGGCATGTGCCTATGGATGTTGTGAATAAAATAGCTACTATGTCTCAACTGACTAATAAGAAAGAAACACAAGCTTTCCTGGGCCTTGTGGGATTCTGGAGGATGCATATCCCAGGTTATAGTCAGCTTGTGAGCCCTCTCTTTAGAGTAACCAGAAAAAAGAACTGTTTTGAGTGGGGCCTTGAGCAACAACAAGCTTTTCAACAAATTAAACAGGAAATAGCCCGTGCAGTCGCCCTTGGGCCCATCCGTACAGGACAAGATGTGCAGAATATCCTCTACACTGCCGCTGGAGAGCATGGTCTCACCTGGAGCCTCTGGCAGAAAACATCTGGAGAAACCCGAGGTCGACCATTAGGGTTTTGGAGCCGAGGATATCGAGGATCGGAAGCCCACTACACCCCAACTGAAAAAGAAATACTAGCAGCATATGAGGGACTTCGAGCTGCTTCAGAAGTCATTGGCACAGAAGCTCATCTCCTCTTGGCACCACGTCTGCCTGTGTTACACTGGATGTTCAAAGGGAAAACCCCTTCTATACATCATGCAACCAGCGCTACATGGAGTAAGTGGATGGCGTTGATTACACAACGATCTCGGCTGGGGAAACCTAATCGCCCAGGAATCCTGGAAGAAATCATGGACTGGCCAGAAGGCAGAGATTTTGGAGCATTGCCTGAGGAAGTAGCTCGCGCCCAAGAGGCACCACCATATAATGAACTGTCAGAAGATGAGAGGCATTATGCTTTGTTTACTGATGGATCCTGCCGCGTGGTAGGAAATCATCGTAAGTGGAAAGCTGCTGTGTGGAGTCCCACACGACGAGTTGTTGAGGCCACTGAAGGAGAAGGTGAGTCAAGTCAGTTTGCTGAAGTGAAGGCTATCCAACTAGCTCTAAAGATTGCAGAACGAGAGAAGTGGCCAGTACTCTATCTTTACACTGACTCCTGGATGGTGGCTAATGCTCTATGGGGATGGCTACAGCAATGGAAGAAGACCAACTGGCAGCGCAAGGGTAAACCCATCTGGGCTGCTGCATTATGGCAAGACATTGCTGCTCGGGTGGAAAATATGACTCTGAAGGTACGTCATGTAGATGCTCATGTGCCAAAAAGCCGTGCCAATGAAGAACAATGGAATAACCAACAGGTAGATAAAGCTGCTAAAATTGAACTAGCTCAGGTAGATCTAGACTGGGAGCGTAAAGGTGAGCTATTTATAGCTCGATGGGCCCATGAAACATCAGGACATCTGGGAAGAGATGCAACATATAGATGGGCTCGTGATCGAGGGGTGGACTTGACCATGGAAGCCATCACACAGGTCACCCATGAATGTGAAACATGTGCCGCAATCAAGCGAGCCACACGAATCAAGTCTCCCTGGAACAGAGGCTGATGGCTGGGTTTTCAGTATGGTGAGGCCTGGCAAATTGACTATGTTGGACCGCTACCACGAACACATCAAGGCAAGCGTTATATACTCACCATGGTGGAAGCAACTACTGGTTGGTTGGAAACATACTCTGTAAACCACGCCACTGCCCGAAATACTGTCTTGGGTCTTGAAAGGCAAGTTTTGTGGCGACACGGCACTCCAGAAAGAATTGAATCAGATAATGGAACTCATTTTCGAAATAATCTCATAAACTCCTGGGCAAAGAAACATGGCATTGAGTGGATATACCACATCCCCTATCACCCTCAAGCCTCTGGAAAGATTGAGAGATATAATGGGTTACTAAAGACCATGTTGAGAGCACTGGGCAATGGGGCATGGAAGCAGTGGGATAAAAATTTAGCAGAAGCCACTTGGCTGGTCAATAGCAGAGGTTCAACTAACCGTCCTGGTCCTGCCCAAACAAAACCACTACATACTGTGGGAGGAGATAAGGTCCCCGTAGTGCACCCAGGGAAATGGCTGGGGAAGGCAGTATGGGTTGCACCTCCCATGGGAAAAGGCAAACCCATTCGTGGGATTGTCTTTGCTCAAGGGCCTGGCTGTACTTGGTGGGTGATGAGAAAGGATGGGGAAACTCGATGTGTACCTCAAGGAGACTTAACCTTGGGGGAAAAATAACCTGTTATGTGAGTTATCTGTTGTAGATGAACTTTGCAAGAAAAACCGGACAAGTGGACAAACCAAGCCGGTGCTGGTGCCCAACACTGAACATACTGTTTCCCCTGGCCTGGATATTCATCTTGATGGATGAGACAGAAGTTACGACCTGCTCCAGTGAACATCTACAGAGGATGAAAGATATAAGAATGTTGTTTGTTTGTTTGATGCAAGATGCAAGAGGGAATACAAGAATGATGTTTGTCTGTTGAAGAGTGGGGGTACTGGTTAATGAGAGTATATAAGAATGTATATGGATTGTTAAGATGGTTTGTCTGAGCATGACATAAATGGTATGGAATAAGGGGTGGAGACTGTAGTGGGTCTGGGACGGTAGTGATTTTCCACAGCAGCTCCTGCAGTGCTGTGCTTACTGTTGATATCAATATTATGACTACCGCTTGTACAACATCGGGGCTGTCCCTCCAGCATTCCTTCCCCCACCTTCACCAATAGCTGTGAGTGGGCATGATCTTGGGAGGGACTATGGCCAGGACAGCTGACCCAGGCTGACCAAGGAGATATTCCATACCATATGACGTCAGCTCAGTAATATAAACTGGGGGAAAGGAGCAGGAAGGGGAGGCGAGATTCATTTCTGGCCTTCCAAAAGCAACCACTACGCGTACTGAAGCCCTGCTTCTCGGGAGGTGGCCGGACATCGCTGCTGATGGGAAGTAGAGAGTAACAGCTTATCTGCTTCTGCTTTGCTTCCCGCGCGCGCGGCTTTGCTGCTTATTTATTAAACTGCTTTTATCTCAACCCACGAGATTCCCATCTTATTTTCTCCCCTTCCCTGGCTTGCTGAGGAGGTGGGGGGTAAAGTGGTGTGGTGGGCACCTGGCATCCAGCCAGGCTCAAACTACCACACTGTCCTTAAGCTCCCTGGCTAAATTTCATACTAGAAGGGCTCTAGCCTTCCTAGTTGCACCTCTGCATGCTCTGGCAATGTTCCTTTACTCTTCCCAAGAAGCCAGCCCCTGTTTCCACCTCTCATAGATGGCTGCTTTCTGCTTGAGTTGTCCCGGCAGATCCTTGCTCATCCATGGAGGCCTCCTACCTCCTTTTCCTCCTTTCTTGCAGGTTGGGAAATGAAATTAGTTTAAATAATAACTGAGGTAGAAACTGCTGTAGGAACAAGCTATATCTACCATTCCTTTTGCCTAGAGGCTTAGCAATCATTTTAGAAAACCCATTGGTTGTATTCAGACAGATATGAGTTAGGAGAGTGCCTACCTTTATCAGAAGACTGATCATCTGGAGTTAGCATGAAAGGCAAATGAGTGATTTAAATTAGACGCAATGGAAAGGAAGGTTAGAATCATAGAATCATTTCAGCTGGAAGAGACCTTTAAGCTCATGGAGTGCAGCCTTTGTCCCACCCCTATCAACCAGTAGCCCATTTCTCTCAGTTGAACATCCACCCGGCTCTGAAACTCCTCCAGGGATGGTGACTCCACCACCTCCCTGGGCAGCCTGTTCTAAGGCCTGACAACCCTGTCATCAAAGAAATTCCACCTCAGATCCAACCTGAACCTCCCCTGGTGCAACTTGAGGCCGTTTCCTCTTGTTCTATTGCTTGTTACCAGGGAGAACAGACTGACCTCCACCTCGCTACAGCTTCCTTTCAGGTAGTTGGAGAGAGCGAGAAGGTCTCCCTGAGCCTTCTTTTCTCCAGGCTCTACAGCCCCAGATCCCTCACAGCCCTTCCTCATCTGAGATGTGCTCCAAATCCTTTCCTAGCTTGGTAGCCCAGCCTCTGGATCCTCTCCAGCACCTCCATGTCCTTCTGGTAGAAAGGGACCCAAAACTGAACACAGGATTCGAGGTGCGGCCTCACCAAAGCTGAGTGCAGAGGAATGATCAGCTTCCTGCTCCTGCTGACAACACTGTTCCTGATCCAGGCCAGGATGCCCTTGGCCTTCTTGGCCACACTGCTGGCTCCTGTTCAACCAACACTGCCAGGTCTCTGTGCCTGGCAGCTTTCCAGCCACTCCTGGGTCCTGGCCCAAAGGCAGGACCCGGCACTTGGCCTTATTGAAATTCATGGCATTGGCCTTGGCCCAGTCATCCAGCCTACCTAGATCTCTCTGTAAAGCTTCCTGACCCTCAGGCAGATCAACACTTCCACCCAGCTTGGTGTCAGCTGCAAACTTCCTAAGGGTGCACTCTATCCCCTCATCCAGATCATTGATAAAGATGTTAATCAGGAGTGGCCCCAGCACTGAGCCCTGGGGGACACCACTCGTGACATCAACTGGATTTAACTTCATTGATCACAACTCTTTGGACTCGACCATCTCATCAGTGTTTCACCCGGGAAAGTGTCTGCCCATCCAAGCCAAGAACAGCCAATTTCTCTAAGAGAACACTGTGAGAAACAGTGTGAAATGCCTTATTTTTGCAGCTTTCAAGTTTCAAATAATAGAAAAAAATGTGAACACTAGCAAATATTAAAGCATCTAAACAATGTATGAGGCCTCATGTTCTTGAGAGTAGGAAGACAGGAATTCAAGAGACACTAGGAACACTGGATAAAGCTCAAACACAAACCCTCTCATGTGGCAGCTTGCATCTATGCAAATCAATCAGTGACAGACTACACTCAACCTATTCCAACCCATCATTACTGAAATAACAGAAAAATACTGAGAAGTTGGTATCAACTAAGACATCACTGAAGGAACAAGAAGAGACTCACACAATGGTTTCTTCACAGCTCTGGGATTCTGCAGAGTGCCTATTATTCTTCTGTAAGTCAGTCGTCTAAATAGAAAATAAGTCTATTTTAACCATCCAAGCTCAGAATTGTAAAGAATTTCTAGCATGTTCTACCTAGAGCATTGACATTCAGGAATGAGAGAGTGCTTTCCCTTGAAAAATATCAGATATCTGTGATTTCAGACTTTTATGGTCCCAGATTATTACTGGGAAGCAACTAAGAGAGAAGATTCTAAACTATTTTAGGCTTTCATTCATCAGAGCACAGAAATCAAAAGCATGTTACTTTTAGGAATGTAATCTGTTTTCTATTTCCTTTTCCCCATTTAATCTTCTTTGCAAGACTAAGAACACAACAACTATTCTACTCTTATTCTATTTGATCTAATTCCACTGAGAATCCAACCTCTCTTTGTAATTTTTAGGGGTGGGTAAAATTCTGTCTGCCACAATCCTACAACTACTAACCTCAAAGAGAACTCTAAAGTAGATAACCTTTGTCCAAAATGATTACTAGAGCTATACACACTTAGAAATGATCCACTGCCTTCCAGATCAGTTTGGAGTTTTCTATCATTTACTAGTAAACAAACCAAGTTATTCAGCTTGGGTGAAAATGTAAGAACAGAGTTTCAAGTAAATTCTTCTGAAGTGTTAAAATCATAAACCAGAGCTCAACTTCTAATCTCCTAGTCTTGAATTTGCTCAGAAAAACCCAACTCCCACACCCCAAAAACCCAACAAAAACCCCCCACCAATCCAGTACAAAAATCCAGTCCCCAAGAAACCCCTCAACTATTGGCAAAGGAAACCACATATTCTTCCTAAGTGGGGTTTTTTTGGCATTTACACAGTTACTCAGGGGAAAGAGACATTGAAAGAATTTCTCTTTTCTTGCAAACATTGAAATGTAGTTTACAGCTGAAAAAAATAGAAGATAAAGAAAATAGAGGGATACAGCTGTTCAGGCAGAATTTGCCTAGCATTTCAAAGGAGAATTCATATAGTGCTCTGTTAGAAACCTTATGCAAATTCTGGAGGCCAACAATAGAATCAGGCTTGTTTACTTTTTAGATACTCAACCTTTTCAACACCTATAATCCAAAGTCAACACATCCAACACATGGAGTAAAATATCACACAATGAAACTAGTGGTCTCAATGAGATTTCTTCTTAAATGGAAGACTTCTGTATTGTAAATACAAGAGGGATATCTTTGCTTTAGAAGATACACAGCTTCTCTGTGAGAACAGAGTAACTTCAAGAACCAGAAGGTACCCAGCTCCAAGCAAATACTCCCTTAGGAGCCAGAAAAAAAAAAGCAGCATAAAAATCAGTGTGACACTATATGTGTGAAAAAAATCCATCATCTTTTTGACAAACCTTTCTTGGAATTGTTTTGAGGGGATCAAGCCTGCTCTGAGGTTGGTATCTCCAACACGTTTTGCTTGCCACCATGTGGGATCATCTTGGCTTACAACTTCTAGGATGTGTTGTCTCTTGAATGGCAGCCCAGCTTCCTGGCAAGGAATGGCTCTGTCTTCTTTGGGATTATAGCAGAAAAGTACCCTCATAAATACCTTTAAAAAGAAAATAACACATCTTCTCTTCTTGTCCTATTTGGAAATTCACACAGAACCACAGAATCTTAAAGGTTAGAAGGGATCTTGAAAGATCATCCAGTCCAACCCCTCTGCCAGAGCAGGACCATCTAGAGTAGGTGACACAAGAACTCATCCAGCTGGGTTTGAAATGTCTCCAGAAAAGGAGACTCCACAATCCATCTAGGCAGCCCCTTCCATCACACTCACAGGGAAGAAATCCTTCCTTGTATTTCTTTGGAACCTCTTCTGTTCCAGTTTATACCCATTGCCCCTTGTTCTATCATTGGCCATCACTGAGAACAGCCTGGCTCCATCCTCCTGACACCCACCCTTGATGGATTTGTAAACATAAATGAGGTCACCCCTAAGTCTCCTCCAAGCTACAGAGCCCCAGCCCCCTCACTCAGCCTTTCATCACAATGGAGATGCTCACTCCCTTCAGCATCTCTGTGGCCCTGTGCTGAACTCTCTCCAGCAGCTCCCTGTCCTTATGGAACTGAGGGGCCCAGAATTGGACACAATATTCCAGATGCAGCCTCACCAGGGCAGAGTAGAGGGGGAGGAGAACCTCTCTCCACCTACTGCCCACAGCCCTTCTAATCCACTCCAGGATGCCATTGGCCTTCTTGGCCATGAGGGCACATTGCTGGCTCATGCTCATCCTGCTGCCCACCAGCACCCCCAAGTCCCTTTCCCCTACACTACTAAGAGCTTATTCCCCAGCCTGTACTGGTACATGAGGTTGTTTTTTCCCAGATGCAAGACTCTACACTTGCCCTTGGTGAATTTCATTGTATTTCTCTCTGCCCAACCCTCCAGCCTGTCCAGGTCTGGTTGAATGGCAGCACAGCCTTCTGGGGTGTTAGCCACTGCCCCCAGTTCAGTATCCTCAGCAAACTTGCTGACAGTGCCTCTGTTCCCTCAGCAAGGTCATTAATGAATAGATTGACCAGTATCAGACTGTAGTGGGTCTGGGATGGTAGTGATTTTCCACAGCAGCTCCTGCAGTGCTGTGCTTACTGTTGATATCAATATTATGACTACTGCTCGCACAGCATCAGGGCTGTCCCTCCAGCATTCCTTCCCCCACCTTCACCAATAGCTGTGGGTGGGCATGATCTTGGGAGGGACCATGGCCAGGACAGCTGACCCAGGCTGACCAAGGAGATATTCCATACCATATGACGTCAGCTCAGTAATATAAACTGGGGGAGAGGAGCAGGAAGGGGAGGCAAGATTCATTTCTGGCCTTCCAAAAGCAACCGCTACGCGTACTGAAGCCCTGCTTCTTGGGAGGTGGCCGGACATCGCTGCTGATGGGAAGTAGAGAGTAACAGCTTTATCTGCTTTTGCTTTGCTTCCCGCGCGCGCGGCTTTGCTGCTTTTATCTGAACCCACGAGACTCCCATCTTATTTTCTCCCCTTCCCTGGCTTGCTGAGGAGGTGGGGGATAAAGCGGTGTGGTGGGCACCTGGCATCCAGCCCTTTTGGCGCCCAACGTGGGGCGAGATAATAGCAGCTTTACATTAACTGCATTGCAATTACAGTAAGCCAATGAGTGCAAAGTTCCTGTGCTGGCCACGGAGCCTTGCTGTTATGCAGCTTATCTTACACTTTCTAATGTTTGGGAACACGATGCTACTAACATTGACTCTGTGCTGTGCTTTGACCTTAACAGCTTTGCTAAGCTGGCTATATGATTTTGTGAAAAGGATGAAAGGGCCTGGGAACATGATGGCCCAAATAATAATAGCAAGTCTCATTCTGTTACTGATGGATTTAGTGTGCTGTGGGAGCTATCTTGTGGAGGTCATGGGGCAAAGCGCCTCTTTCCCCTCAGCTCGGACTGATCTAGACAATTTTGTTATACAGACTTCCCAGGTCCTTAGTCACCCTTATACGAGAGTTTTAATATTACTAATTAACATGGCTGATATATTACATATTTTGTGGAATCTGGACTCATCTGGGTATCAGAGAGGACAAATTTGGGATGGAAAGATGTTAAAATGCCCCCTGAAGCAGCCAGTCCCTGGGTGGCAGGGTGTGTGGATGAATTTGGGCAAATTCCTAGGACGGTTATCACCTCCTATAACCTGGGACCCCAGCACTGACCCCTGAGAGACTCCACTAGATACAGGCCTCCAACTAGATCCTGCCCCATTGATCACAACTCTCTGCCTGCTTCCCTTCAACCAGTTCACAATCCACCTCACTAGATCATCCAGCCCACACTTTCTCATTTTTGCAGGGAGGATGCTGTGGGAGGCGGTGTCAAATGCTTTACTGAAATCAAGATAAACTACATCCACTGCACTACCACCATCTATCCACCTGGTTACATCTTCATAAAAGGCTATCAGGTTGGTTACACTTGACTTCCCTTTGGTAAAACCATGTTGACTGCTTCTAATGACCCTCTTGTCCTTTAAATACCTGGAGACAGCACCCAGGATAAGTTATTCCATCACCTTTCCCAGGATAGGGTTGAGGCTGATTGGTCTGTAGTTACCTTGGTCTACCTTTAAAAGGCTTCCCTACTGCTTACACTGCTAGCCATCTATATACTCATGATACTCAAAAATACTAAAACCTAGCAAGTTGCATTTGTGTTTTGACTTACTTTTGCAGAAAAAGAAGTAAACTTTCAAGAATATACACAGTCATCGTGTATTTGCATTGTGGAACATGAGACTCAGAGACCAAAGTCCCAAGAGAAACAGTTCACTGTCCACATGAGTAGATAATGCAAGAAAAGAACGGAGAAGAATAAAAAAGGGATTTATATGGCAAATTTGAGGAATTATAAATTTTCCTATAAGACACTGAAATCTACTACTCAGTTTCAAATTTGTATCTTACCACTATTTACCACATCACAGTAGAACTACTTTGAAAAGTGACTTGCAGGGCTTCAAGGCCAAATTCAGCAACTGAGAGCGGGGAAGCAGAAATAGATGCTGACTGAGGAATCCTGTAAGTGACTAGTTGAGCAGTAAGTCATTAGTGATGAAGGAGGGCAAATGAAGCACTTAGAGAGGCATGTTGATGTTTGAAGGGGGCTAATGGGGTCAAATGATAAATGCAGCTCTGTTTGCAAATAGGTCTGTTTGGACTCAAGTGAGTGGCAAAATGCCCAGAGATAATAGACTGATAGGAGCTGTCATGGTAAGAAGAGACTAGGAGGAACATCAGTTTTAATGAAGTGAACAGAGAGAGTAGGCTAGATTTCAGAAATACTATGAAAGAATGTGTGCAACAATGGAGAAGCCATGTAGGTAATTCTCCTGAAGAAAAGGGTACTGCATTTCACAAGAAACTGCTCTATTATCTTTTTAGTTCAACTATGGGTCTGTGACACTCTTCACTGAAACAACAGGAATCTTGCGTTTACAGAGATGCCAGGATTGCGTAAATATGGAAACACACACTTTAGTTCTTTTCCCCAAGTTGCATACCTTGCTGTCTTTTAGACGATTTTCTTCTTTGATGGCTGGGATTATTTTTAATGTTATTGATCCCTGAGATTGAGCCTGAAAAAAAAAAAAAAAAAAAAGAGGAAAATGGTTTTGACTTTGAAAGCAGGACAAAGACACAATGCAGACTATTCAGAACTTAAACAGTCCAAGCTAATCCACTATTTAATTTCATTACAGAGACTATCATGATGTTCAATGAATCCTCCACAACATTATCTTCCCCATGGAGACATTCACAGTAACTACTTGGTTAGAATACAGTAAGACTTGCATTAAAATTCCTTCATTTGCTTTTAAGTAACTTGCATTTCTTTCTGGATTACAGTTCACAGGGCATTAAATGCTTCTGTGGGCTTTTTACTGCAACACTAACTTTCCCCCACACAGTGGCTAGCTGGTTAGGGTCAAACTGTAACCATCTACAAAGTAAACATCTACCTTCACTCTTAAAAATCTTTGCTAGTAAATATCAATTCTTAGTTATAGTAAATTAAAAAGTACTTCTAGGTGCTTTGAAAATAGAACAGGTTTAGATGCTTTAGATTACTTTAGATGCTTTATTTTGGAAGAGATTAACTGGTTCCTACAGAAACCTGCTATTCTGCATGGATTAAAAACCAGGACAATCAGCTTGGACAAACATTTCTAACTCTTCCTCAAGAAATAAACCACAATAACTACAAAATAGGAAACTATTACATTGCATGCATTTAAACTGAGATACATTAATAACATCCCAGGGTCCTCACAAATCAAACTTTACACAGTATTTCAAAACACTATTTTGATCCTCCCCTTTAAAGTTAAAAGCAGTTATTCTCCTTACTCAGGATTATATACAACCGAATGTAGATTAAGTGATGGGACCAATGCCAAACACTTCAGTCCTCTAGTACTGCCATTCTTATCACAGTGTCCCTAATTCAACTCCACTCCACATCAAGACAAGGGGGAGCCACAAGAGGGGAATCGGGGAGAAGTGAATATAAGAGCTACACTTTCTACCAGGATTTGTGGGCATTAATGTTAGAGAAGCTTGAAGCAAGAACTTGCTGATGTCACAACCAGAACTTGCTGGTAAAGAACAGCCTGACAGCTCTATTAGACACACAACCAAGATTTTCTTCAGCTTCCTGACACACTATATTCTGAATCAACTGCTTATCTGCTTGCAATGCACTTTTACTTGGCAATTTGCTTGTCATAAAGCATGAAAGAACATTCAACTTTGTATTTGTATCTTACTTGGTACCGATTCCGTTTGCAGAAGTTCCTGAAGTCAAAAGAAAAAGATTAACCCACCAGGAGAAGAAAAAAATCTTAAAGCAAAGACAAGCAGGGATTGTATCTTTTAGTTCTACACATGTTTTAAACTCATGGCTAACTTTCATCACAGAATCACAGAATAGTAGGGGTTGGGAGGGACCTTTAGAGATCATCTAGTCCAACCCCCCTGCAGAAGCAGGTTCACCTTGTCCTGGTTTGAGCCAGGATAGAGTTAATTCCCGTGAGGAACCAGGAAAGGGCACAGCCTGAACAGCTGACCCAGGCTGGCCAGCAGGTATTCGATACCATCCTAACCGTCATGCCCAGGGTACAGGTGGGGGCTGGCCGGAATAAGCTCTTGCCCCGGAATAAGCTCTTCCTGGGGGGGGCGCGGGCTCTCGGTCGCCGGTCGGGAGCGGTCGCTTACGTCGGGTCCCGGGTGGTGAGCAACTGTATCACTCACCAGTTTTCTTTGTAATATTCCCTTGTCTTTGTTATAGTTGTTACTCTTCAATTTCCCCAGTAAACTGTTCTTATTTCAACTTACGCGGGCTCTTTTACTTTTTTTTCCTCCCTCTCCGATCCCCTCCGCATTCCGTCGAGAGGGGGAGGGGGAGGAGTCGCGGTTTTCTTCCCCTTTGCTCCGGCTGGGCAAAACCACGACATTTATTGGCGCCCAACGTGGGGCCCGCAGGGTTGAAATAAGACACAGTAGGCTGAAACAATTGTCACAATGTTGATGTATTTGCTTAACTGCTGTTGGCCCATAATTTGTCATATGCACTATGTATTCTCTCTGATAGTATTTATGTCCTTTGGAAAAGGGATGAAAACACTCGTTCTGATATACTGGTTGTTACTGGCTTATGGTATGGTTGTATCACTGGGTATGGAGCTAGGCCAATACTTGTACATGACTTGGTTGGCATTTCTGCAACTTGGACATTTATTTTCAGAATGTAGTGACAGTAATGACACTCAGTTCATGGGAAAAAATGGAGGGACGTAATTTTTCCATTTTTTCCATCCTCCCTTACTCATTCAAGTTAACTGCAATAGCTTTTGACAATTCAGAATGCACTTGGGATGTCCCAGCCATTGTGGTTTTATTGTTCTGTCCTCTAGGTAGGGTGTTTTTCTTGGGTAGAGTTGTGAAATGTGTTTTCCAGACTGTTATGAGGTTGGGTAGCTATGGAGGGATTGATATACAGAAGAATATGAACAGGCACTGGAAGAGTTTTTTACTTGTACAGATTAGGAATGCCACCCTAGCAACCACTGTGGCTACTCAAACTGAGGCAACTGATGCTGTTGCTGCCCTAACTCCAACAGCAGACACTGATCCTGAATCAGAGGATCAACCTGTGGCAGTGTCAGTTGCTCCTGTCCAGAAAAAGAAACACATAAAAAAATCAGTTCGCCTTGTGAGGGATGAAGATGAACCAGTGTCATCACGGGAACGGGAGGAAGAGTCAGAGCCAGAGCCAGAGATAATCACCCGATCCTTGTCCCTGAGCGAACTGTGAGAAGTGCGAAAAGATTACAGCCGTCACCCAGGTGAGCACATTATCACCTGGATGCTTCGATGCTGGGAAAATGGAGCCCACAGTTTGGACTTAGAGGGCAAAGAAGCCAGGCAATTGGGCTCCTTGTCCTGGGACGGGGGCATTGATAAGGCTATGGGAAGACCGTCACAAATCCTCAGCCTCTGGAGGCGACTTTTGTTGGGCGTGAAGGAAAGATACCCCTTCAAGGAAGATATTACAAGCCCCCCAAGTAAGTGGACCACCATGGAGAAAGGCATTCAATATTTGAGGGAGTTAGCTGTGCTGGAGATTATTTATAATGACTATGCGCCCACAGACCCAGATGAAATTCAATGCACACGAGTTATGTGGCGAAAGTTCCTACAAAGTGCACCACCAAACTATGCCAGTTCGTTGGCAGTTGTCTCCTGGAAAGAAGATGAGAGGCAAACGGTGGAACAACTAGCTGCTCAACTTCGGCAATATGAAGAAAATGTGTCTTGTCCCCTACAGGCTGTTGTTTCAGCTGTAGAGAAAATGTCACAGAAGTTTGACCAATTCATGTCTCGCTCTCCACCTGCCAGTACTCCAGCTTTTAAGAATAAGCGTCCCCATGCTCAAGAGCAGGAACATAAGGAGTATACACCCCAGGATGTTTCACGGTCCCATCCACAGGACCAAGGAGAGAATATTGAGCAAGTGTGATAGGCCACCTACCCCATCTACTCCAAGAGCACAGGCACAGGAGTTGCGTAAAGGAAGGGTTAAAAGAACTCTCCTTGGAGGAATGTCGCTCCAGTTTCCAATGAGCAACCCCCTAGACAAGATAGGAGGGTTGATTTCAATTCTGATTCCCTCGAGGGGACCTCTGGTGTTTCCTGGGAAACAGTAAATGATGACCAGTATTAGGGAGGCCCTGCCTCCAGCCAGGTGGAGGAAAGGGATAATCAGGTTTATTGGACTGTGTGGATTCGTTGGCCTGGCACATCAAATCCACAAGAATACAAGGCTTTAGTGGACACCTGTGCACAATGTACTCTGATGCCATCAAATTTTAAAGGGACAGAATCCATTTGTATTTCTGGAGTGACAGGGGGATCTCAACAGCTATCTGTATTAAAAGCTGAAGTGAGTCTGACTGGCACAAATTGGCACAAGCACCCTATTGCAACAGGCCCCAAAGCTCCATGCATCTTAGGTATAGATTATCTTAAGAGAGGGTATTTTAAGGACCCAAAAGGATACAGGTGGGCCTTTGGTGTGGCTGCAGTGGAGGCAGAAGAGATTGAACAATTATCCAGCATGCCTGGCCTTTCAGAGGACCCTTCTGTTGTGGGGTTGCTGAAGGTTGAGGAGCAACAGGTACCAATTGCAACCACAACAGTGCACCGTCAGCAATATCGCACCAACAGAGACTCAGTGATTCCCATTCATAAGTTGATTCGCCAATTGGAGAGCCAAGGGGTGATCAGCAAAACTCATTCACCCTTTAACAGCCCTATATGGCCGGTACAAAAGTCTACTGGAGAGTGGAGACTGACAGTAGACTATCGTGGCCTGAATGAAGTCATGCCACCTCTGAGCGCGGCTGTGCCAGACATGTTGGAACTCCAATACGAATTGGAGTCCAAGGCAGCCAAATGGTATGCCACCATCGATATTGCCAATGCATTCTTCTCAATCCCTTTAGCAAAAGAGTGCAGGCCTCAGTTTGCTTTCACTTGGAGAGGGGTGCAGTATACTTGGAATCGACTGCCCCAGGGGTGGAAACACAGCCCCACCATTTGCCATGGACTGATCCAGGCCACGCTGGAGGAGGGTGAGGCCCCAGAACATCTGCAATACATTGATGATATTGTGGTGTGGGGTGACTCAGCTGTGGAAGTCCTTGATAAAGGAAAGAAAATAATTCAAATTCTTCTAAAGGCTGGCTTTGCCATTAAATGCAGTAAAGTCAAAGGACCTGCACAGGAGATCCAGTTTTTAGGAGTAAAATGGCAGGATGGACGTCGTCATATTCCAATAGAGGTGATAAACAAGATTGCAGCCATGTCTCCACCAACTAACAAAAAGGAAACACAAGCTTTCCTAGGTGTTGTGGGTTTTTGGAGAATGCATATTCCAAATTACAGTATGATTGTTAGCCCCCTCTACCGTGTGACACGGAAGAAGAATGATTTTGAATGGGGTCCTGAGCAGCAACAAAGTTTTGAACAAATTAAACAGGAGATTGTTCATGCGATGGCACTTGGGCCAGTCCGGACAGGACCAGATGTTAAAAATGTGCTCTACACTGCAGCTGGGGAGAATGGCCCTACTTGGAGTCTTTGGCAGAGAGCACCTGGGGAGGGTCGAGGCCGACCCCTCGGGTTCTGGAGTCGGGGATACAGAGGATCCGAGGCCTGATACACTCCAACCGAGAAGGAGATACTGGCAGCATATGAAGGAGTTCAAGCTGCATCAGAAGTGATTGGCACAGAAACACAACTCTTCCTAGCACCTCGACTGCCAGTGCTGGGCTGGATGTTCAAGGGGAAGGCATTCCCTACGCATCATGCAACTGATGCTACATGGAGTAAGTGGATCGCACTGATCACACAACGAGCTCGCATAGGGAAGCCTAGTCGCCCTGGGATCCTGGAGGTGATCACAAACTGGCCAGAGTGTGAAGATGGTGAAATATCACCAGAGAAGGTGACACGTGTTGATGAGGCCCCATCATATGATGAACTGTCAGAAGATGAGAAACGGTATGCCCTGTTTACTGATGGCTCTTGTTGCCTTGTGGGAAGGCATCGAAGATGGAAGGCAGCTGTATGGAGTCCCCTACGCAAAATTTCAGAAGCTGTAGGAGAGGGTGAATCCAGTCAGTTTGCAGAGGTAAAAGCCATCCAGTTGGCTTTAGACATTGCTGAACGGGAAAAATGGCCAAGGATCTACCTCTACACTGATTCGTGGATGGTGGCAAACGCTCTATGGGGATGGCTACAGCAATGGAAACGGAACAACTGGCAAAGACGGGGCAAACCCGTCTGGGCTGCTCCACTATGGCAGGACATTGCTGCTCGAATGGAGAAACTAGTTGTGAAGGTGCGCCATGTAGATGCTCACGTACCCAAAAAGCGGGCCACAGAAGAACATCTGCATAACCAGCAAGCTGACAAGGCTGCTAAGATTTCTCAGATAGATCTGGATTGGCAACATAAGGGGGAGTTATTTTTAGCTCGATGGGCCCATGATACCTCAGGTCATCAAGGCAGAGATGCTACCTATAAACGGGCTCGTGATCGAGGGGTGGACTTAACCTTGGACACTATTGCACAGGTTATCCATGAGTGTGAGACGTGCTACAATTAAACAAGCAAAATGATTGAAGCCCATATGGTATGGAGGACGATGGCAGAAATATAAATACGGAGAGGCCTGGCAGATTGATTACATCACACTGCCACAGACTCGCCAAGGCAAACGCCATGTGCTCACAATGGTGGAGGCGACCACCGGCTGGTTGGAAACGTATCCTGTGTCTCATGCCACCACCCGGAGCACCATCCAGGGCCTTGAAAGGAAAGTCCTCTGGCGACATGGCACCCCAGAAAGAATTGAGTCAGACAATGGGACACACTTCAGGAACAACCTCATAGATGCCTGGGCCAAAGAGCATGGCATTGAATGGGTTTATCATATTCCCTATCATGCACCAGCCTCAGGAAAAGTTGAGATACAATGGGTTACTGAAAACCACACTGAAAGCGATGGGAGGTGGAACTTTCAAGCATTGGGATACACACTTGGAAAAGGCCACCTGGTTAGTCAACTCTAGAGGATCTGTCAATCGAGCTGGCCCTGCCCAATCAGGACCTTTACATATTGTAGAAGGGGACAAAGTCCCTGTGGTACATATAAAAGACATGTTAGGGAAGGCAGTCTGGGTGTGTCCTGCCTCAGGTAAAGGCAAACCCATCCGTGGGATTATTTTTGCTCAGGGACCTGGGTGTACTTGGTGGGTGATGTGTAAGGATGGGAAGACCCAATGTGTGCCTCAAGGGAATTTAATTCTGGGTGAGAATAACCCGTGAATTAAATTGTATAATGATAGCTGTTGAATGTCACGATTCCTGTAGTTGCTCTATGTTATGTATGTGTAGGTGATTATGATGTGTAAACCTAGACATGACGTGTAGATGGTATAGAATAAGGGGTGGAATGTCCTGGTTTGAGCCAGGATAGAGTTAATTCCCGTGAGGAACCAGGAAAGGGCACAGCCTGAACAGCTGACCCAGGCTGGCCAGCAGGTATTCGATACCATCCTAACCGTCATGCCCAGGGTACAGGTGGGGGCTGGCCGGAATAAGCTCTTGCCCCGGAATAAGCTCTTGCCCCGGAATAAGCTCTTCCTGGGGGGGGCGCGGGCTCTCGGTCGCCGGTCGGGAGCGGTCGCTTACGTCGGGTCCCGGGTGGTGAGCAACTGTATCACTCACCAGTTTTCTTTGTAATATTCCCTTGTCTTTGTTATAGTTGTTACTCTTCAATTTCCCCAGTAAACTGTTCTTATTTCAACTTACGCGGGCTCTTTTACTTTTTTTTCCTCCCTCTCCGATCCCCTCCGCATTCCGTCGAGAGGGGGAGGGGGAGGAGTCGCGGTTTTCTTCCCCTTTGCTCCGGCTGGGCAAAACCACGACAACCTAGATCAGGTCGCATAAGAACATGTCCAGGCAGGTCTTGAAGACCTCCAAGGAAGGAGATTCCTCAACCCCTCTGGGCAGCCTGTTCCACTGCTCCGTCATCCTCACAGTAAAATAGTTTTTTCTTACATTTATGTGGAACTTTTTGTGTTCCAGCTTTATCCTATTACCCCTTGTCTTGTTGCTAGCTACTATAGAAAAAAGGGGTGTCCCAACCTCCTGACACCCACCATTTAGATATTTGTAAATATTAATCAGATCTCCCCTCAGTCTCCTCTTCTCTAGACTAAACAGCCCCAGTTCCTGTAGCCTTTCCTTGTATGAAAGATGTTCCAGTCCCCTGATCATCTTGGTGGCCCTGCGCTGGACTCTCTCCAGCAGTTCCCTGTCCCTCTTGAGCTGAGGAGCCCAGAACTGGACACAGGACTCCAGATGAGGCCTCACCAGGGCAGAGCAGAGGGGGAGAAGAACCTCCCTTGACCTGCTGGCTCTACTCTTCTTGATGCATCCCAGGATGCCATTGGCCTTCTTGGCCATGAGGGCACATTGCTGGCTCATGGTTAGCTTATTATCAATCAGGACTCCCAGGTCTCTCTCTGCAGAGCTGCTCTTCAGCAGTTCAACCCCCAGCCTGTACTGGTGCAGGGGGTTGTTCCTTCCCAGATGCAGAACTCTGCACTTGTCCTTGTTGAACCTCAGCAGGTTCCTCTCTGCCCAACTCTCAAGCCGATCGAGATCCTGCTGAATGGCAGCACAGCCTTCTGGGGAATCAGCCAGTCCTCACAGTTTGGTGTCATCAGCAAACTTGCTGAGAGTACACTCTGTCCCCTCATCCAGGTCGTTGATGAAAATGTTGACCAAGACTGGCCCCAGAACCGATCCCTGTGGAACTCCAGTGGCCACAGGCCTCCAACTCGATTCCGTGCCATTGGTCACCACCCTCTGGGCTCTGTCATTCAGCCAGGTCTCGATCCACCTCACTGTCCACTCATCCAGTTCACACTGCCTGAGCTTTCCTATGAGGATGTTATGGGAGACAGTGTCAAAAGCCTTGCTGAAGTCAAGGTAGATGACATCCACTGCTCTCCCCTCATCTAGCCAGCCGGTTATGCACTCATAGAAGGCTATCAGGTTGGTCAAACGGGATTTCCCCTTGGTGAAGCCATGTTGACTCCCCATTATAACCATCTTTTCCTTCATATTTTCAGAGACAACATTCAGGATGAGTTGTTCCATCACCTTTCCAGGGATGGAGGTGAGGCTGACCAGCCTGTAGTTTCCTGGGTCGTCCTTCCTTCCCTTTTTGAAGACTGGAGTGCCATTGGCCTTTCTCCAGTCCTCAGGCACCTCACCTGTCCTCTATGATTGTTCAAAAATGATGGAGAGAGGCTTAGCAATCCCATCAGCCAGCTCCATCAGCACTCCCATCAGGACCCATTGACTTATGAGCTTTAAACTTGGCCAACAAGTCTTTAACCTCTTTCTCTTCCACCCAGGGCAAGTCCTCTGCTGTCGTCAGACACCAGGGCACCCTCTGTGTTTAGCAGCGGGCCTACATTCCCCCTCGCCATCCTTCTGCTGCTGGGCAAGTCCTCTGTTGTCCTGGTCATCCTATTATTCTTGCTGGACTGGGCTTTCCGAGGGCCAGCCTTGGCCATAAAGACTCAGCTATGGGAATTAGTAAATCAGCCAAGAGAAAAGATCTTGACATGAAAATCAATACAGACCAAAATCTGGCTTATTTCTTCGGGCAGTTTGTGAAGCACAGTGATACCATTGACTTCTCTTAGTTCATCTCCAACATGAACAAGACCTGAAAAGTAAATTAATTAATTAAAGTAAGTCTACAGACTGGAAAGCATCATTCCTCTGACATCTGACCTAATCAACAGCATGTACATCCTCTCCTCCCTTCCCCAGCTTAATGGATCCCCTCCTAGAGAGCCAAGTGCCCTCTGAAGTCTCCTGCCCTTATTCCATATGGCATTTTTAATTCATCCAGCACAATCTCATGGGAGTACAACACGAGGACAAGAGAATGTGGCAAAATCCTCCAGAAATCAATGTTTCTATCCTTGGATCAGCACTAAGAATTCAAAACTTCATGAGGATGATCAAATCAGGACTGCTTCTGACTATAAAGGCAGAAATGACATGGCCATCAACTGTCAGATCAACACTATACAGTCCCAGAAAGAATGCTGAAGTAATTTTTTTTTAACTAGCCATGAAGAAGTCCTTAAAAGTTTTAGGTTTGTTTCTCCAGTTCATTTAGAAGTATTGAAGTTATGTTACACACCATTAACTGATATAAAATAATTTCTCACTAAGACAAACAGAAACCAACATCTGATACACTGAAAAACCAAGATACTAGACTAAAGGTAAAAACTCATGTTTTTCTTTCTTTTAAAGCTGAGAGCTATTTCTCCTATCTCTGTTGTCATTTTTTCCCAGCAGCTATTTTAGAGAAAAAACACATCTAATGAAATTAATAGACTCCCGATGAAATACAGAAATGCGAAGTGCATGTTCTAGTCATATCACATTAATCAGGTTACACCAATTTGAAGAATGATACCAAATCAAGAAGCAAACTGTAATCAGATATGTTTTTTCTCATCACAATAATTAATTTGGGGATTGTATTACTTGTATATTAAACAAAAAAAGTGCATGAGGCTTGGAGTCTATAATTCAGTTTATTTAATAGAATTTGGATGATCACCTTCTAGAAAATGGGAGGTCAAAGATTGCATGAATTAACCCTGTAGATCCTGACAGCCTATGCACAGAAGGCTCCTGCCACTGGACACCAGAAATTTGGTTGTCAATTGAGTAATCTCCCTTTAAAATCAATAAAGGAATTTCCAGAAGTGACCTTTCCCACTCTAAAGCTCATTGGGGTGATTTGTGCAGCAACATCCACTTCCCTCCACTGAATATAGTCAACCTACATCTTAATTCAGACCTGACATCTAATAGCTGCCTATGAAGACTTTGATAGACTGTAGTATTTTCTTTTACAAAATATTCTATACATATATTAAACATCTGTGTCCAAAGGACTGGTTTCAGAAAAAATAACCATCAGATTTAGTTAGAGATTATCACTCTAGACATGTATCATTTTGGAAACCTTCAAACAGCTGACAAATGCAATTTCAAACCCTGTTTTCTTCAGATATTTACCACTGCGATCAGCTGCACCATCTCTCATGATCCTTGCAACAATCACAGCTCCTGTATGCTCATCTCTTCTGATGGTAGCTCCCTGAAAGAAAAGCCCCAACAAACCAGCATAAGAAATTTGCTTGCAGGGAAATAATACATAACCTCACGCATCTTTCTAAAGTGGAATTCATTAGTTCTACAAATTTTGGCCCCCTCCTTGATAACTTTCACCATTATGCATCTTTTGCCTGTGCTTAAGTCATGTGATTGGGGGAAGGTGCACACATCTTTCCTAACTTTCCCAGTGCTTACACTTATCTACGCTATTGTGGTGATCAAAGTCACTCAAGGGTACACAACAGAATTTCTTAGGACAAGCTTTCTCTCTGTGTCTTTGAATCTTTATACACACAACACCACTTTTGAACTACAGGGTTTTGTGGCTAGAGGTGAGTTTGTGACCAGAGGTAGGACAGGGTGTACCCTCAGCACGTTCCCTGATGGCACCAAACTGGGAGGACTGGCTGCTTCACCAGAGGCTGTAGCGCCATTCAGCCAGATCACAACCAGCTTGAGAGCTGGGCAGAAGAACCTCCTGAGGTTCAACAAGGACAAGTGCAGAGTCCTGCATCTCGGAAATAACCCTCTGCACCAGAACAGGCTGGGGATCGACCTGCTGGAGAGCAGCTCTCCAGAGAGAGACCTGGAAGTGCTGATTGATAATAAACTAACCATGAGCCAGCAATGTGCCCTCGTGGGCAAGAAGCCAATGGCATCCTGGGAGGGGGGATCAAGAATAACGTGGGCAGCAGGTTGAGGGAGGTTCTGCTCCTCTACTCTGTCCTCGTGAGGCCTCATCTGGAGCCCCGTGTCCATTTCTGGGCTCGTCAGCTCAAGAGGGACAGGAAAATGCTGGAGAGAGGCCAGCACAGGGCCACCAAGATGATCAGGGGACTGGAGCATCTTCCTGATGAGGAAAGGCTGCAGGACCTGGGGCTTTTTAGTCAGGAGGAGAGTGAGGGGGGATCTCATTAATATTTACCAATATCTAAATGGTGGGTGTCAGGGGGTTGGGGCAGCACTTTTTTCTGTTGTCTCCAGTGACAGGACAAGGGGTCATGGAAAGAAGTTGGAACACAAAAAGTTCCATTTAAACATAAGGAAAAATTCCTTGTCTGTTGAGGTGAGGGAGCCCTGGCCCAGGCTGCCCAAGGAGGGTGTGGAGTCTCCTTTTCCTTAGAGGTCTTCAAGGCCCACCTGGACACGTTCCTCTGTGACCTGGGGGGTTGGACTAGATGATCTTTAAAGGTCCCTTCCAACTCCTACCATTCTATGATTCTATGAGTTACATGTACCAAGGGTTCTTTATTTTTCACTAGGCAAACTATTTTCACTGATTCCTCATCAAAATCATCATCAAAGTTGTCAGGTAGAGGTGGAAGGACTGGGTCAAAGTTCTTCTGTGCCACGGTGTCATGTACTACAAGCATTGCCTGCATAAAGGAAATAAGAAACAGTAATGTAATGGGGTAATATTACAGTTGCCAGTTCTCATGTTTTCAATATTACAGCAAATTTAAAACCTTCCCCTTCCCACACTCACCATAAATTAAGAAGAGATTCAGCGATTATCTTACCCATGAGATAAACTATAGAATGGTCTGTCAATATTTCAGGTAAAGCCAGGAAATAACAAAGCTCAGCCTAAATAAGCTTAGAGAATGGAGATGGACTGTGGAAAGCAAAATCTGAGAAATGGTATCCTTTACTTTTCTGCTCCTCCAGAAAATACTAAGGCAGGGAAGACAACATGGTGCATTATGCAAGAAAGATCTACACCGTGTCTTCTCAATCCCCTTCACTGTGCAGAAAAATCACAGTGGAACAGAACTAGTTAGTGAGAGGTTTTTCCTTTCTCTCAGGGACTCTATAATGCAACATTTCCCATACAAAACATTCTATTGGAATTCTGCAAAGGAATTTCATAGAGGTCTCTGCTGTGTTTTTTACCCTGAGATGTGGTGTTGACAACAGCTGAAGCAACTCTTTTTCTTCATTATTCACTGGTGCAGTCTGCAATTCTTCTATTACCTTTAAAATAAAGATTAACAACCTCAAAATAGTTCACCATCATATATTTGCAAGTGAATGTTTTTGGTGAGTGTTTGCTAACTTGTAGCATCCTTCCAAGTAGTGTGAGCAGATTAAACCAACCCAAATCAATAATGCATGACTCCTAAAAGAAATGAAAGCTTCTTCATCTATTTTATTTTTATGAGATAGCAAAGGAAGACATAATCAGGAATCAGTATCCTGACCCCAGAACATACATTTAAAAAGTGATTCTGGCAATGTAATTTCAGGACTGAGTTCTGAAATTTCAAATTCTATATGGAATTCAAGTGATACATGAAACAACACTCATGTGCCTGTACCAGGATAAAAAGAGTTTCATCTTCTCCGTAATCAGGTAGCATTACTCACGTGGAACATGCAACACAAGTTCCCTTGTTCCCCTGCAAAGCCTAGATACCAAAATATGCTCTCAAGCCTTCAAAAAAAAAAAAACAATGATGAAGGAAATAATGGAAGCACTTTTTCACTAGGCTGATTGGAAGAGAGCAGAGAAAAGAGGGAGGAGAAGGAAGGGACAGATTTCTTCTGCCTGTATTGAGTTCTAGATAGGGAAGCCTTACAGTTCTGTATAAAACCACAAAATGATCTGAGTGCTGGAACATTTATCCAGTGAAAGAAGGCTGAGAGTTTTGTTCAGCCTGGAGAAGAGAAAGAACCAGAGAGACTTTATTGCTGCCTTTCAATATATAAAAGGGGCTTAAAAGAGAAAAGCTCTTTATCAAAATCTGCAGTGGCAGGACAAGGAACAGCAGTTTTAAACTGAAAGAGAGCACATTTAGACTGGATAGAAGGCAGATTTTTTTTTTACAATGAGGTAAGATGCTGGAACAGGTTTCCACTAGAGATGTTCAACATCAGGTTGGACAGGGCTTTCAGCAACCTGATCTACTTAGACTAGATGATCTTCTAAGGTCCCTTCCAGCTCAAACCAGCAACACTGCTTGGGTTGTAATGGATTTAAGTCCTTCTGTTCTACCTGCCTGTGTCTGTCTTCACTCAGCATTTTAATGACATGATATTTTTGAGATCTCCTTTCCTTGATCAATCGTGAATGAAACTAAACAACAGATTCTAAAAAGAATTGGGGAAGATGAGAACTATGTCCACCTATAACACAATTGCAAAGCTTTGATTTGTTAGAAAAGCTGGCTTAAAGAACAGGAAAATAAAGAGTCAAGAATTTTTACTCACATCTTCAACTAATTCTGCTGCACTATGCAAAACAGGAGTTGGACTCTGTCTTTCATAATGATGGAGCTTTTCATGAATCTGAAAGAGATTTTTTCAGGTGTATTACTACAGAGAGATGCAAAACTTCTTAAATATACCTACACTGGCATATAGTTCTATTTAAGGAGAGAAATCTCTGAAAAACAAACCCTTTTGGGGTTATTTTTTGTTTAAGAGTTTTAGTTTGCTTTTTGCCCATGCTAGTATCACAGACAGAAAATCTGTTAAGACTTCATCAGTGTAAGTGAAAAACTGAAGCCAGTTCACAGTGCTTTTTAGCTACAGGGCACTGTAGCTCCATTTTGGCAATCAAGACTGAAATGATTTTTTTTCTGAGCAAAATATGTTCACTGTGAATAAAAGTTCTTAATGTTTGTGCTTAAAGACATGCTTTGGTCAGTATAGAATTCTACAAAACAATAACAAAGCTTTGGCAAAGTAAATGGTTGATAAATCCAAGGGATGGAGAATAAGTAACCTGTAAAGAAAAATGTTATGTTTGTAAATGAACTTTTACCTTCATCAGGTAGCTCAGACTCTTTTCACTGAAGATCTCCCTTAGGAATCCCATTTCCTCTTTATGATTTGAATTAGGTCTTAGCTGAGATGTCAAGAGGGCCAAAGTTTCATGCAATCCTGAATTGAAATTCAAGACAAAAGCTTTGTAGATAGCCTGTCTCCTGGGGGCCTCTATTGCAGACTCAACATCAACTTCATTTACTTGGGTATCATCTTGGTGATCATTATGTTTGCAGAGAGGTTTGTTCTTATCTTCCACTCCTTTTCTAAAGCTCCTTTCTTAGTAGCAAACACAGCTTAAGATATAGCATACAATAATGTTCCCCCTTCATGCTTAATTACCCCTTGTTTCTAGAACAGCTAGCTCTCTAACAAACTTTGAGCTCTTAGAGTGCCACATTAGACTGAAAATGACTGAACTACCTCCTCTGTTGCACAACTACCAGCTTTACTTCTGAGCAGCTTTGTTTACAAGTGTTATCCTGCTCTTGCTACTTCTGAGGCACCTCTTAGATGTCAAGTGTGACCAGAGGAGGAAAGGACTGGTGTAGTTCCACTGCAATGGAAGCAAAGCTTGTGGCTAGTTTTCTAAAAAGTATTTAAATAATTAATATCCTGATTTTACAGTGCAAAAACATTAGGTTTTTTCCTGTTAGATAAAAAGGTGGGGGGAGTAAAAAAAGGAGGGGTAGGGGAGCTAAAATGTGTTCCTTTGGCTATTTTCTCCATAAACTTCTGAGTGCATTTGGATCCATGAGACTCAAACTCACTTCTGCTCTATGACTTCATCCTGGGTGGCATACTGGAGAAGCTGGTTAGCTGGTTCACCTTGAATAGAACCAGGGTTTTTTAAGGTCAAAAGGAAGAATATTAACAAAGCTTACCAACACCTATTCAGTAAAAAAAGTGGTACAGCAAGCAGCAGAGATCAGCAGCAGGCTGATCTTTAATAAGCATGCATAGAAGCCAGTGTTATACTAAGAAGCCCAAGTTTGTCCACAGGAACCTGTTCCAAACTAAATGATTCTACATATTCAGGGGCTCTAGGGTTCTTATGAAACTCAGTGTTTCCTGAAATCTGACTAACTGTATTCATTTCCACCATTTATACTCTACTTTTCTTGTATTCTTCTAGGTAACTGCTACAAAATCTACTTGAACTATCTTAATTCTACTTTCTTTAACTCCAATTTGAATTCATTTCCTGTTATGAAAACACATGCACTAAGATTTCAGGCACTGGTCTTGTTAAAAGCATGCAGATTAGTTACCTGAGTCTTCCGAAAGCACTGGCATGGCTTTGTTCTTAATCTTAGAGAGAAATGGTCAACTTAAATCTTCTTTCTGCACTGCGATTCAGATGCAGTCCTGAAATGAGCAAAGATAATACCTAAGGCTCAAGCATGCAAGCAAAAATGGCAATCATGTAAAAATAGTAAATCCTTAGTATATCTTTCTCTCGAGTGTTTAACCTGAGTCAGGCAAAGTCCTGTAGTTATTCTGCTACAAGATACAACCCAAAAGATATATTATATGATAACCATATGGTATCTTGGATAAAGCTGATGTTGAGCATCATGTTGAGCAGATTCTTCCCTATCCTATTCTCATGATAGTTTCAGAAGGCCTGAAAAGATTTCAATTTTAAAAGCATGCAACAGAATGAGTGTCTAAAAGCACCAATAAACACCATATGCATAGAAATAGAGCATGCAGGAAGATGTCATCAGATCAAGATGCTCTGAGGCTTCCTAAAAGCACATCTCAATTTACAACTCCCTGGCATCCTGATGCAGACCATGCTACAACTACATGCAACTCATTAAAACTAGTAGGAGTGTCACTCCATCAACCTTGGTCATGGGTACTAAGGATGCTGTAATAAGGCTACTTTCAACGCTCAGAAATTCCATTTTATTGGTGATTTTTTCTTGTCACTGAGAGCAAATGACTCCAGATGAATTTAATTTCAACCTGCAAAACTGAATCTATGCTTCTAATCACCAGCTACAAGATGAAACACTTTGTGTGTTCCAAGGCCTTCAAAATCTTGTTCATGCTCATAAGATTAATGAGATTAATGTCTGCAGAAAAAGAAACATCCCTAACAGCATGCAAAAAGGATTAGAAAGAAATGTGAGATGCTCCAGCTCTTTGCTGAATGCAATAAAGGATGCTCCCTGTGTTTCGATTTGTAGGTATTTCTTTGGTATTAAGTTGAATTGTTTTCTGATTCAGCTTTGATTAGCTGCCTGAAAATACCACAAGTACTGCATTGCAAATTAGCATCTACCAGTTTAGCATTTTCTAGATGCCCGAGTTTCTCTACAATGTACTGAAATATTAAGCTCAATCTGTGTTCTGCACCTTGTATTTTCTACTGCTATGCTCAATTAATCCACCTGGGTATTAAACATAGCCAAGTTCTTTAAGCAAGTGACCTGAAGGTTGAAATTTCACTCTAATCCATGGATGATACTCCATTGTATTACATACACATTTCTTTAACTTCCAAACCCATTTTTATTACCTATTGCTTTGAAGAAAGAAACATCTCACACACATTCCTCCCCAAGATGTCATGCCAAAAAGAAATGTATAGGCAACTCATTCAATCGCCAATTCCTTGACCACTTCATTTCACTTGACATGGAGTTTTAGATCTTGTCTAATTATCAAGAAAGGGAACTTTAATAGCCTGCTGTCTTTGTAACAATATGTGCTTCCCACAGTCAAATTTATTTAGCACCAGAACCCAAGAATACCCAAGTTGTTCTCCAGACTCTTAGTGAAGAAGCATCCCACACAGGAATCTGGAAAAATATATGTCTTAAGATCTCAAAAACCTGACAGCAAACTCAGGAGCACCAGAATTTGATGAGTTGGGCACAGCAATCAAAACGGAATCTTAAGCTTCCCCTAGAGGCATTTCCCATGCTCTACAAAAATCCTGCTAGCCAGGACTTATTGGAATGAAAAGTATTCTGTATCCAGTAATTTGTCAGTAGGATTCTCCATGTCAACACTCAGGGCTGGCTTCAAGGTATTAAATTCAAGCCCACCATGTGACATTTCACCCGAGGGGCTCAAAACTATGAAACTGTCTTTCCATCACTGCAGTATGAATCATCTCAAACACACTTTCCCTCTTCAAAACCATCTACCCTAAACCAGAATTCACTTTTCACATGCATCCTTTGCCCAGCTGTTCCCAAGGCATAATGCTTGAGCCACTTTTCTTGCTGAGTAAAAGGATTGTTGATATTTGGAAATGGTTGAATAAACTAATGCTCTACATGGCATCAAAGGAGGAGATTAAACAGAAGCATAATATGCTTTGGCATAAAATAATCCTAGTGTGGTACACAACCTAATACAACATAAAGCTCCTGTAATCCAGATATTTTAGCCAAAGTAGTAGATCTCATTTTGGAAAGCTGTTACATTTTAACATCTTTCCAGGAGATCACACCAGTGATTAGCTCAGAAAATGCATCTGCATGTTAGTAAGATCATTTCTTATAGTTATGACACAGGATTTCTCCTCGCTTTGCTTTTGTGTACAAGAGTCCAAATCTGGCCAGACTAGCCCTTTGCTGGGTACAACACCTACTTCTGCACTAAAAGAGCCATTGCTCTGATGGCTGATGGGAGCACGGAGCAAACTGCACATCGCTCCCCGTTTGACACCACGGGGATAGGCCCTTCGTGGGAGACCCCACGACACACCTGCAACCCCACAGTCTCAGCCTCAGGTGGGCATCCCCTCAGGCCATCCCAAATCCCCTCAGTCGGGCATCCCCTCAGGGGCTTTGGCGGGAACCCGAGGGGCGGAGCACGACGCGGCGGACCGGCTCCCCAGGACACGGCTCTCCAGCCCCGGAAACAGCTCTCCCCCGAGCTTGGGCAGCGATGGCTCTACTTGCAGCAAGGCTAACATGGCCGCCTCCCCTCACAGCCACGGTATACCGAACGAGGTTATGGCCTGGAGCAGATTTCTCGCACGCCGACATCGAGACGTCTCCTTCCAGACCCGAGGCCGGGTTCTGCCAGCACCTCTCCGCCACACGGAGGTCTCCCCCCACCCCTGTCACGGCTCCGAGTCCTCAGCCCACCTGAGAAACCCCAACAGACCCGCAGGCTATCAGAGACCCGCGCCTCGAAGACAGCGTCAGAGCCGAGCAAAGCCCAGCCCAGCCCAGCCCAGCCCAGCCCGGCTACAAAATGGCGTCGCCCTATCCCATCCTTACAGGTAAGGATTTGTGTTTCGCAAACAACGCTACCGCCGGGCGGCCGTTATCTGCAGATGCGAGCCCAGGTCCGGAGCCGTGCGGTGCTGACTATCTGTCTCGGCAAGCCACAGGGCAGCTCCCCCGAACTCCCGTCCCTATAACCCGCTGCGCGTCTCGCCCATGCGCCCTTAGAGCTGCTCTATGCGCCGCCTCCTTCCCTCCCTCCCTCAAGCTGCCTGTGACCGGACGGGCGGCCGCGCCTGGGCTGACGGAGGTTGCAGCCGCCTGGCTCGTTGTGCAGCGCTGGGGATTCGTTGTCAAGCCGTAGCGTATAGTCAGGGCTGCAGCTCACCGTCAGGCCAAGGGGCTGCCAACTCCGGCCCGGAGTTAGGCTTCAGAGGCGGCGGCGCCGGACACTGTTTTCCCTTGAAGGGGCTCCCGGGTGCCTCCAGAGCGGCCTGACGGAGCTGGCCTGTGTCCGTTACTTCTCCCAGCCCTGCACCAGCCAGTCCACAGCCCCCTTTTCTGAAATCAGTCCTGTTTTGAAAGTGTTGATGGTGATGACAGTAGCCATCTAGTCTCTTAGCTAGCAGCTGCCAGCAGCCCTGTGGCATTGGAGGATGCTGCAACGACTCTGGATGTTTTTGCTAGAGGGATTCATTCCCAAGAGGGGGTACCTGGCATTGGAGCATGCACAGAAATACATGGGGACAAATGTTGCTGGGGGATGGCTGGCGGCTAGGCCAGCAGAAGCTTGCAGGCCTAGAAAAGAGAAGGGGGAACTTACCTAAAGGGTGGGTGGCAGGAGGATAGAGTGACACTTTTTTTTCTGTAGTGGCCAGAAACAGGACAAGGGGTAATGGACATAACCTGAAACACAAAAAGTTCCACTGGAACACAAGTAAAAGCTTCTTTACTGTAAGGGTGAGGGAGCTCTGGCCCAGGCTGCCCAGGGAGGGTGTGGAGTCTCTGTGGTAGTTTGAGCCTGGCTGGATGCCAGGTGCCCACCACACTGCTCTATCCCCCACCTCCTCAGCAAGCCAGGGAAGGGGAGAAAAATAAGATGGGAGTCTCGTGGGTTCAGATAAAAGCAGTTTAATAAAGAAACAGCAAAGCCATGCGCGCGGGAAGCGAAGCAAAAGCAGATAAAGCTGTTACTCTCTTCTTCCCATCAGCAGCGATGTCCATCCACCTCCCGAGAAGCAGGGCTTCGGTACATGTAGCAGTTGCTTTTGGAAGGCCAGAAATTAATCTTGCCTCCTCTTCCTGCTCCTCTCCCCCAGTTTATATTACTGAGCTGACGTCATATGGTATGGAATATCTCCTTGGTCAGCCTGGGTCAGCTGTCCTGGCCATGGTCTCTCCCAAGATCATGCCCACCCACAGCTATTAGTGAAGGTGGGGGAAGGAGTGCTGGAGGGACAGCCCTGCTGCTGTGCGAGCGGTAGTCATAATATTGATATCAACAGTAAGCACAGCACTGCAAGAGCTGCTGTGGAAAATCACTACCATCCCAGACCCACTACAGTCTCCATACCATTTATGTCATGCTCAGACAAACCATCTTAACAATCCATATACATTCTTATATACTCTCATTAACCAGTACCCCCACTCTTCAACAGACAAACATCATTCTTGTATTCCATCTTGCATCAAACAAAGAAACAACATTCTTATATCTTTCATCCTCTGTAGATGTTCACTGGAGCAGGCCATAACTTAGGTCTCATCCATCAAGATGGATATCCAGGCCAGGGGAAACAGTGTGTTCAGTGTTGGGCACCAGCACCGGCTTGGTTTGTCCACTTATCCATTTTTTCTTGCGAAGTTCATCTACAACAGATAACTCACATAACAGGTTATTTTTCCCCCAAGGTTAAGTCTCCTTGAGGTACACATCGAGTTTCTGCCACGAAGTTTTTGGCTCTTGGCCTAAAAACCAGACTCGAAGTCTGAAAACCAGGCTCGAAGCCTGAAAACAGGCTCGAAGCCTGAAAAATAAACCAGACTCGAAGTCTGAAAAGCCAGACTCGAAGTCTGAAAACCAGGCTTGAAGCCTGAAACCAGGCTCGAAGCCTGAAAAATGAACCAGACTCGAAGTCTGAAAAACCAGGCTCGAAGCCTGAAAAACCAGCTCTAAGCCTACTTCATGCGGCAATCAACCCAGGGTCCGATTCTCAGCTGGGTGGGAAGAAATCAGTCATACTCAATGTGAGTGATAGCAGAAATCTTCTCCTTTATTGAGAGCAGGCTCTAACTTATATACCCAGCAGCTTCAAAGCTAGCTCAGCAACAGCAGCTAATAGATTACATTCTCATGTTCATCCTACTTGCGGTTTCTGCGATAAGCAAGCTCCCTCACATTTTCACATCTTGTTTTTCTCCGAAGTTGTTTTCCACCTTGAGCTATTAGCTCGTTAGCTGAAAACAGCCCGACCTTGAGGGAGCAGAAAGTGGCCTGCTGTCTGCGCTGACTACGTGACAGCAACTACTTTAACCATGGCTCTGACTCTGGTCTTAATTGTGCATTAAATTCATATAACTAGAGCCCAGGCTGCCTTGCCCCAACAGGCCTAACATTATACCCCGGGATCCATGTCCATTCTCCCTCATTTTTTCTCCACAAGTTTCCCCATCCTTTCTCATCACCCACCAAGTACACCCAGACCCTTGAGCAAAGACAATCCCACAAATGGGTTTGCCCTTTCCCATGGGAGGTGCAACCCATACTGCCTTCCCCAGCCATTTCCCTGGGTGCACTACAGGGACCTTATCTCCTCCCACAGTATGTAGTGGTTTTGTTTGGGCAGGACCAGGATGGTTAGTTGAACCTCTGCTATTAACCAGCTAAGTGGCTTCTGCTAAATTTTTATCCCACTGCTTCCAGGCCCCATTGCCCAGTGCTCTCAACATGGTCTTTAGTAATCCATTATATCTTTCAATCTTTCCAGAGCCTTGTGGGTGATAGGGGATGTGGTATATCCACTCAATGCCATGTTTCTTTGCCCAGGAGTTTATGAGATTATTTTGAAAATGAGTTCCATTATCTGATTCAATTCTTTCTGGAGTGCTGTGTTACCACAAAACTTGCCTTTCAAGACCCAAGACAGTATTTCGGGCAGTGGCATGGTTTACAGGGTATGTTTCCAACCAACCGGTAGTTGCTTCCACCATCGTGAGTATATGACACATGCCTTGGTGTGTTCGTGGTACCGGTCCAACATAGTCAGTTTTCCAGGCCTCACCATATTGAAAACCCAGCCATCGGCCTCTGTTCCAGGGAGACTTGATTCGTGTGGCTCGCTTGATTGCAGCACACGTTTCACATTCGTGGGTGACCTGTGTAATGGCTTCCATGGTCAAGTCCACCCCTCGATCACGAGCCCATCTATATGTTGCATCTCTTCCCAGATGTCCTGATGTTTCATGGGCCCATCGAGCTATAAATAGCTCACCTTTAGGCTCCCAGTTGAGCTACTTCAGTTTTGGCAGCTTTGTCTACCTGTTGGTTGTTCCATTGTTCTTCAGTGGCACGACTTTTGGGCACGTGAGCATCTACATGACGTACTTTCAGAGTCATGTTTTCCACCCGAGCAGCAATGTCTTGCCATAATGCAGCAGCCCAGATGGGTTTACCCCTGCGCTGCCAGTTGGTCTTCTTCCATTGCTGTAGCCATCCCCATAGAGCATTAGCCACCATCCGGGAGTCAGTATAGAGTACTGGCCACTTCTCTCGTTCTGCAATCTTTAGAGCTAGTTGGATGGCTTTCACTTCAGCAAACTGACTTGACTCACCTTCTCCTTCAGTGGCCTCAACAACTCGTCGTGTGGGACTCCACACAGCAGCTTTCCACTTACGATGATTTCCTACCACGCGGCAGGATCCATCAGTAAACAAAGCATAATGCCTCTCATCTTCTGATAATTCGTTATATGGTGGCGCCTCTTGGGCGCGAGCTACTTCCTCAGGCAATGCTCCAAAATCTCTGCCTTCTGGCCAGTCCATGATCTCTTACAGGATTCCTGGGCGATTAGATTTCCCCAGCTGAGATCGTTGTGAAATCAACGCCATCCACTTACTCCATGTAGCGCTGGTTGCATGATGTATAGAAGGGGTTTTCCCTTTGAACATTCAGTGTAGCACAGGCAGACATGGTGCCAAGAGGAGATGAGCTTCTGTGCCAATGACTTCTGAAGCAGCTCGAAGTCCCTCATATACTGCTAGTTTTTCTTTTTCAGTTGGGATGTAGTGTAGTGATATTCTCGGCTCCAAAACCCTAATAGTCGGTTTCTCCAGATGTTTTCTGCCAGAGGCTCCAGGTGAGACCATGCTCTCCAGCGGCAGTGTAGAGGATATTCTGCACATCTTGTCCTGTACGGATGGGCCCAAGGGCGACTGCACGAGCTATTTCCTGTTTAATTTGTTGAAAAGCTTGTTGTTGCTCAAGGCCCCACTCAAAACAGTTCTTCTTTCTGATTACTCTAAAAAGAGGGCTCACAAGCTGACTATAACCTGGGATATGCATCCTCCAGAATCCCACAAGGCCCAGGAAAGCTTGTGTTTCTTTCTTATTAGTCGGTTGAGACATAGTAGCTATTTTATTCACAACATCCATAGGCACATGCCGACACCCATCTTTGCCATTTTATGCCAAAAAACTGGATCTCTTGTGCAGGTCCCTTCACTTTGTTTCTTTTTACAGCAAAACCAGCTTTTAGGAGAATCTGTATTATTCTTTTCCCTTTCTCAAACACTTCTTCTGCCTTGTTGCCCCATGCAATTATGTCATCAATGTACTGTAAATGTTCAGGGGCATAACCCATTTCCAGCACAGTTTGGATTAGACCATGACAAATAGTAGGACTATGTTTCCACCCCTGGGGCAATCGATTCCAGGTATATTGGACACCTCTCCATGTGAAGGTGAACTGTGGCCTGCACTCTGTTGCCAATGGAATTGAGAAAAATGCATTAGCGATGTCAATCATAGCATACCACTTGGCTGCTTTTGACTCCAGTTCATACTGGAGCTCTAACATGTCTGGTACAGCAGCACTCAGTGGTGGTGTCACTTCATTCAGGCCACGATAGTCTACTGTTAATCTCCACCCTCCATCAGATTTTTTCACAGGTCATATGGGACTATTAAATGGGGAATGAGTTTTGCTAATTACTCCTTGAGCCTCCAGTTAATGAATCAACTCACGGATGGGAGCCAGGGAATCTTGGTTTGTGTGATATTGCCTCCGGTGCACCGTCCTGGTAGCAATTGGTACCTGTTGCTCTTGAACTTGCAGCAATCCCTCAACAAAAGGGTCTTCTGAGAGGCCAGGTAAACTAGAGAGTTTTTTTATTTTCTCTGTATCTACAGTGGCTATACCAAAAGCCCATCAATACCCCTTGGGGTCTTTGAAGTGCCCTCTCCTGAGGTAATCTATGCCAAGAATACAAGGGGCCTCTGGACCAGTCACAATGGGCTGTTTTTCCCATTTGTCCCTTGTTAAGCCCCCTTCAGCCTCTAATACAGATAATTCTTGACATCCCCCTGTCACTCCAGAGATCCAGACAGAATCTGTGCCTCTATATCTTGATGGCATCAATGTACACTGTGCCCCTGTGTCTACTAAGGCTTTATACCTTTGTGGGTTTGATGTGCCAGGCCATCGAACCCACACAGTCCAGTAGATTCGGTCATCCCTTTCCTCCTCCTGGCTGGAGGCAGGAACCCTCTATTTCTGTTCTTCATCAGAGTATTCGCTATCTGATCCTTGCAATTTTAGACCTGAAGTCTCCTCATTGGCATCGAAGGAAGTGGTTGCAGTTCTTCTATGTATTGGAGATTGCTGATTGTCTTCTTTTGTCCTTGCAGCTACTATGCTGACAGCCCTCTTGGGTGGTCCTTTTCTAACAGCTGTCTTCCCCCTTAGTTCACGTACACGCGCTTCCAGCTTAAAAGTGGGTTCACCATCCCATTTCCTCATATCCTCTCCTTGGTCACACAAAAAGAGCCAGAGTTCATTTCGTGGTATACTCCTGCGTCTGGGACTTCCTTTTCCCCTGGTCGGGACAGTGGATGACCAAATTCTTGGGGCAGTTCTGACAGTCAGGCCATCATCCCATACTGATGAGGAGGTGCAGAGGCTCTCTTCATAGTTCTGTAACCAAGAAGATACTCTCTCCACTGTTGGTATATCCATGTCTGGGTGATACACCATTGCCAAGATATTAGAATACCTAGCTGGGGCACTCTGAATCACTTTTCTCAACATGGCCCGTGTACACTGGACATCGTCTGGATCTGTGGAGGCCTCGGCATTATCTAGATCACCATAGATGACTTCCAACACAGCTAATTCCCTTAGATGTTGGATGCCTTCATCTGCTCTAGTCCACTTTTTTTGGGCATTTACAAGGTTTTCCTTGAATGGGTATCTTGCCCTTACACTTGAGAGGAGCTGTTTCCAGAGACTACAAATTGAGGTGTTCTTTCCAATGCCTCTATCAATTCCCTGGTCCCTAGCAAGAGATCCCAGCTGTTGGGCTTCTCTACCTTCCAATTGCTGACTGTCAGCCCCGTTTTCCCAACATCGGAGCAGCCAGGCACCAATCCGCTCACCTGGCTGGCGACTGTAATCTTTTCACATATCTCGAAGTTCTGATGAGGTCAGGGACCAAGTAGTTTCCATTTCCTTTTCAATTTCTTTCACTCCTTCTCCTGATCTCTTTACCGAAGGACCAGCTTCTTCTTCTAACCTTTCCTTTTCCTCCTCTTCTGCCCTTACTAATCGATGATATGAACTTGACCTCCTTAACCACTGTTTCTTTTTCACTACTGGGGCAACCACTGTGGTTGTTTGATTCCCTGACTCAACCATGTTTGTCTCAGATACAGTTTGAATTTCCACCTCGGCCATAGTTCTCTGAGAAGACTGGACTGCGACTGACTCAACTATGGTGGTCTCAGGTACCGTTTGAGTTTCCACCTCGGCCATAGTTCTCTGAGAGGACTGGAATGCGGCTCGGTAGGCAGAGGCTAGGCCCCAGTATAGTGCCTGAACCTGATGGGCCTCATTAGGGTAGGTAAGACACCCTTCTATCAGGTGGCGTGCCAGTAAAGCAGGGTTTTTTATCTGTTCAGGTGTAAAATCCCAGGTTACAGGAGGTGATAACCATCTTGGGAATTTGCCCAAATTCATCCACACACCCTGCCACCCAGGGACTGGTCACTTCAAGGGGCATTTTAACATGTTTCCATCCCAAATTTGTCCTCTCTGATACCCAGATGAGTCCAGATTCCACAAAATATGTAATATACCAGCCATGTTAATTAGTAATATTAAAGGTCTCATATAAGGGTGACTAAGGACCTGGGAAGTCTGTATAACAAAATTGTCTATATCAATCCGAGCTGAGGGGAAAGAGGTGCTTTGCCCCATGACCTCCACAAGATAGCTCCCACAGCACAGTAAATCCATCAGTAACAGAATGAGACTTGCTATTATTATTTGGGCCATCATGTTCCCAGGCTCTTTCATCCTTTTCACAAAATCATACAGCCAACTTAGCAAAGCTGTTAAGGTTAAACCACAGCACAGTGTCAGTGTTAGTAGCATCGTGTTCCCAAACATTAGAAAGTGTAAGATAAGCTACATTACAGCAAGGCTCCGTGACCAGCACAGGAACTTTGCACTCATTGCCTTACTGTAATTACAATGCAGTTAATGTAAAACTGCTATTATCTCGCCCCACGTTGGGCGCCAAAAGGGCTGTGGTAGTTTGAGCCTGGCTGGATGCCAGGTGCCCACCACACCGCTCTATCCCCCACCTCCTCAGTAAGCCAGGAAAGGGGAGAAAATAAGATGGGAGTCTCGTGGGTTCAGATAAAAGCAGTTTAATAAAGAAGCAGCAAAGCCACGTGCGCGGGAAGCAAAGCAAAAGCAGATAAAGCTGTTACTCTCTTCTTCCCATCAGCAGCGATGTCCAGCCACCTCCCGAGAAGCAGGGCTTCGGTACACGTAGCGGTTGCTTTTGGAAGGTCAGAAATGAATCTTGCCTTCCCTTCCTGCTCCTCTCCCCCAGTTTATATTACTGAGCTGACGTTATATGGTATGGAATATCTCCTTGGTCAGCCTGGGTCAGCTGTCCTGGCCGTGGTCCCTCCCAAGTTTGTGCCCACCCAAAGCTATAGGTGAAGGTGGGGGAAGGAATGCTGGAGGGACAGCCCTGATGCTGTGCGAGCAGTAGTCATAATATTGATATCAACAGTAAGCACAGCACTGCAAGAGCTGCTGTGGAAAATCACTACCATCCCAGACCCACTACAGTCTCCTTCTCAGGAGATTTCCAAACCTACCTGGACACATTCCTGTGCCCCCTCATCGAGGGGAACCTGCTTTAGCAGGGGGTTGGGCTGGATGAGCTCTAGAGTGCCCTTCCAACCCCTCCATTCTATGATGGCATAGGGCAAGCTGGCAGAGCATGCACAAGAAGCGATCTAGGCCTTACAGTTAAAGACAAAATGCTGTATTCATTGAAATAAAGTGGGATAGCCAAGGAAGAGACAAAAAGAGAGGATCGAAAAATCACAGTGATATGGCAGAAGATTCACTAGACTCCTAGAAAAAAAAAATCAGTATTATTTGGGAGAGAGAGGGGCTAGGATCAGATGAGTTTTAACTTTGCAGAGAATTCCTCTAGCTCTTCAACCTTTAAAAGTCCTCAGCAGTAAGGACAGGGCAATCTATTAGCTACTTAACAGATACAATACTAAATAATAATTTAGGATTACAGCTACTTTGGTCAGTCAAACTCTTAGGATTAAAACAATCTGCAGCTCAGAACATTACTCTGGAAAGAATAACCAGGCTATTTATCAAAGTATTTACTAAACATTCCTGATAATTTTTTGCTTTATAGAATTTAATGTGTAATTAAGTAATAATTTCTCCAAAGCTGTTCATTAGTGATACAGTATTATGGTGATGAATGGCATTAATTGAAGGCAAAGGAGAAATGCTTCCTTGTATTCTCCTGAACAAAGAATAGTGGCAAAGAAAAGACCTTTTTCCTCTTCTGAGTCAGGATACAAACAGCAGTGCTTCCACCTGCAGCAGTCACTGCTGTGGTTGTAAAAGTATAGAAAAACTCCTAAAATTTGCCCAAATAGAGTGAGAAAAGCACATGGAGACTTGTCAGGCTGCTTTGATCACAGGGAAAGAAAGTTTCATTTCATTTGTGAAAAATTTATCCATGAATGCAGTTTCCTCAGTCAAGTCACAGGCACACGAGTCATTGGCAAATCTGTTCTACATCATTACAGTTAGTTGTTCACTGCAGATGGCTTAAGGGTTTACTCAGTGTGGTTTTGCAGATATGATGGCAGCAATATTATTAAATGTATACAGGATCAGATGGCCTCTTCAAATAGAAGTTAATCATTACAAGAACATCTAATAATACTTTACCAGTCTGCTGCAGTTACCAGGGAAGAAAAAAATGAAATTACTCTTTCTTGTATCCTCAAGCTTATTTGAATTGAAGCAACTTTCACTTATTAGTTTACAAGAGAAAAAGGTAACAAAAAAAGAAACAACAAAAAGAAGGGGAATCCCATGAAATGCAAAAACCCTCCAAATCAGTTTTCAGTTCTTTGTGGTTCTAGGAGTTTTAAACTTACACTACCTTGCTATGATTGCTTCACTGAATACAAACATGATTCTGAAATACTGTAGGCTATTGCATTTCTTTTAAACATTTGTGTTTTGCACAAGATTTGATGGATTTAATAACTACTTTTTGTGGATGGGAGCATTGTGCAGGGAGATAGGAAACCCCTATTAATAAACATCTGGCTAGTGGGATACTGTTGTTGTGATCAGACATGCAGAGTAACTATATTCTTACAAAAGAAAGAACTAAAAAGAAATGGTCCTGTATTCTTCCTAAGCAACTAAATAAAAGAGCTATTATGTCTTTCTCAGCAGTAGCTGAGTCAGATTGAGATATTGCTGTAGAGTACCCACTGTAGTCATAGATAATGGGTTTTTTTCCCGTGCATGCCATCAAAATGCCTTCAGAAATCAAAACTCTCTGGAAAATGCAGTCAGGGTTCTCCACTTTATGAACAGACATTTGTAGAATATGGTTTTTTAATGTCATGAAAGAGATATTTCCAGGCAGTGAGGCTCTTAGTCAGACTGAGTTTAGCCAAGTTTGCTGTTTTGAAAGCCCAGCATGTTTGTAACGTCCACTCAAGCCCCATGATACACATCCACTCTATCACAAGACATTATCACAACAATCCTGTGCAAGCCAGGAGGAGGAAGTAAAGAGGAAGGTGTTCCCATGATGGGCATACACAATATTCCTCCTGTGCACAAAAGAGCTTCAGGTCACCTCACAACTGAAGAGGGTGTTTGCAGGCAACCAGAATGGCTCTTCTGCTAATGAATCTCCAACATTCACTCACATACTGCTTACACGGCAGTACTAACAGTTTGCTGAGGAGAACACTTCCCTAGCAAGCTGAAGATTTATGGTAACTCTAATTCTAGATGTTGCTCACAAAGAATGGCAAAGACTTAAAGAATGCATGACAAGAAATTGGAGTTACATCAATAAAGTCCAACTCCCCGGCCAGAGCAGGACCACCTAGAGCAGGTCACACAGGAACTCGTCCAGGTGGGTTTGAATGTCTCCAGAGAAGGAGAGTCCACAACCCATCTGGGCAGCCCCTTCCAGTGCTCCCTCACCTCAACAGGGAAGAAATTCTTCCTTGTGTTTCTTTGGAACCTCCAGCTTGTACCCATTGGCCCTTGTCCTATCATTGGCCATCAGTGAGAACAGCCTGGCTCCATCCTCCTCACACCCACCCTTTATGGATTTGAAAACATTAATGAGGTCACCCCTCAGTCTCCTCTTCTCCAAGCTAAAGAGCCCCAACTCCCTCAGCCTTTCATCACAAGGGAGACACTCCATCATCTTTGTGGCCCTGTGCTGAAATCTCTGCAACAAATAGTTTATTTAGTTCTCAGTCTTGAACTGAATAAAAACAGAGTCATCATCAGTGACTCCAGACTTATTTGCTATAAACTCAATATCTGGGGGCTATGGTTTTGTACTAACAATGCTTTGCTCGAAATAAAGTGTTGAAATGACTGACCTGAATTATAATACTATTCTTATATAACTGAGAAACTACCAGTTATTTTTGAGAAACACCATTAAAAATAACAAGGGGAGGGGAAGTCACTATAGCTTTGAGCTTCTGAAGCTGTGAGCAATTAACATTGCTGATTTCAGATCAAGAACATGAGAGCTGCACTGGAATCACATCAGCTTCTAATAACCCAGCTGTGTTCCTACAGATGCCCTGCTAGTTTGTCAGGAAGCAGGAATGCACGGAGGTCCTTAGGGAAGAACTCCGATAGACTAGGCCATGCTTACTTGGAATACTTATTTTATTCCCAATGCAGACTGAAGATTAGCACCTTGCTGTTCCTTTGTTGGACAGCTGAGCTATCTTCACAATTCTCCGCAGTCCAGGAGGTTCCTACAGATGGTTGACGACAACTTCCTGTCGCAGATGATCGAGGAACCAACGAGGAGGGATGTGCTGCTGGACCTAGTACTGACAAATAAGGAGGGCCTGGTTGGGGATGTGAAGCTTGGAGGCAACCTTGGCTGCAGCGACCACGAGATGGTAGAGTTCAAGATCCTGTGTGGAAGAGGCAGGACACAAAGCGGGACTGTGACCCTGGATTTCAGACGAGCCAATTTTGGCCTCTTCAAAGATCTACTTGGATGAATCGCATGGGATATGATTCTAGAAGACAGAAGTGTCAATGAGATCTGGTCAATCTTCAAGCATCACTTCCTCCAAGCCCAGGATCAGTGTGTCCCAATGCACAAGAAAGGAGGAAAAGGAGATAGGAGGCCTCCATGGATGACCAAAGATCTGCTGGGATAATTCAGGCAGAAAGCAGTCATCTATGAGAGTTGGAAACAGTGGCTGGCTTCTTGGGAAGAGTATAGGAACATTGCCAGGGCATGCAGGGGTGCAACTAGGAAGGCTAGAGCCCTTCTAGGATTAAATTTAGCCAGGGAAGTTAAAGACAGTAATAAGGCATTTTTCAAATACATCAGCAGCAGAAGGATGGTGAGGGGGAATGTGGGCCCGCTGCTAAACACAGAGGGTCCCCTGGTGTCTGAGGACAGCAGAGGACTTGCCCTGGGTGGAAGAGGAAGAAGTTAAAGACTTGTTGGCCAAGCTTAAGACTCATAAGTCAATGGGTCCTGATGGGATGCATACTAGAGTGCTGAGGGAGCTGGCTGATGGGATTGCTAAGCCTCTCTCCATCATTTTTGAACAATCATAGAGGACAGGCGAGGTGCCTGAGGACTGGAGAAAGACCAATGTCACTCTAGTCTTCAAAAAGGGCAGGAAGGATGACCCAGGAAACTACAGGCTGGTCAGCCTCACCTCCATCCCTGGAAAGGTGATGGAACAACTCATCCTGAATATTATAATTAAACGTATAAACGAAAAGATGGTTATCAGGAGGAGTCAACATGGCTTCACCAAGGGGAAATCCTGTTTGACCAACATGATAGCCTTCTATGAGTGCATAACCGGCTGGCTAGATGAGGGGAGAGCAGTGGATGTCATCTACCTTGACTTCAGCAAGGCTTTTGACACTGTCTCCCATAATATCCTCATCAAAGCTCAAGACAGTGTGAATTGGATGAGTGGACAGTGAGGTGGATCAAGAGCTAGCTGAATGACAGAGCCCAGAGGGTGGTGATCAATGGCATAGAGTCGAGTTGGAGGCCTGTGGCCAGTGGAGTTCCACAGGGATCGGTTCTGGGGCCAGTCTTGGTCAACATTTTCATCAACGACCTGGATGAGGGGACAGAGTGTACTCTCAGCAAGTTTGCTGATGACACCAAACTGGGAGGAAGGGCTGATTCCCCAGAAGGCTGTGCTGCCATTCAGCGGGATCTCGACCGGCTTGAGAGTTGGGCAGAGAGGAACCACATGAGGTTCAACAAGGACAAGTGCAGAGTCCTGCATCTGGGAAGGAACAACCCCATGCACCAGTACAGGCTGGGGGTCGAACTGCTGAAGAGCAGCTCTGCAGAGAGAGACCTGGGAGTCCTGATTGATAATAAACTAACCATGAGCCAGCAATGTGCCCTCATGGCCAAGAAGGCCAATGGCATCCTGGGATGCATCAAGAAGAGTGTGGGCAGCAGGTCAAGGGAGGTTCTTCTCCCCCTCTGCTCTGCCCTGGTGAGGTCTCATCTGGAGTCCTGTGTCCAGTTCTGGGCTCCTCAGCTCAAGAGGGATAGGGAAGTGCTGGAGAGAGTCCAGCGCAGGGCCACCAAGATGATCAGGGGACTGGAACATCTTTCATATGAGGAAAGGTTGTGGGAACTGTGGCTGTTTAGTCTGGGGAAGAGGAGACTGAGGGGAGATCTTATTAACATTTATAAATATCTAAAGGGTGGGTGTCAGGAGGTTGGGACATCCCTTTTTTCTATAGTAGCTAGCAACAGGACAAGGGGTAATGGGATGAAGCTGGAACACAAAAAGTTCCACATAAATGTAAGAAAAAACTATTTTACTGTGAGGGTGATGGAGCAGTGGAACAGGCTGCCCAGAGGGATTGTGGAGTCTCCTTCCTTGGAGGTCTTCAAGATCCACATGGACATATTCCTATGTGACCTGATCTAGGTAAACCTGCTTCTGCAGTGGAGTTGGACTAGATGATCTCTAAAGGTCCCTACCAACCCCTAACATTCTATCATTCTATATATCTCTTCCCAGATGTCCTGATGTTTCATGGGCCCATCAAGCTAGAAATAGCTCACCTTTACGCTCCCAGTCTAGGTCTACCTGAGCTACTTCAATTTTGGCAGCTTTGTCTACCTATTCATTGTTCCATTGTTCCTCAGTGGCACGGCTTTTGGGCACGTGAGCATCTACATGTTGTACCTTCAAAGTCGTGTTTTCCACTCGTGTGGCAATGTCTTGCCATAATGCAGCAGCCCAGATGAGTTTACCCCTGCACTGTCAGTTGGTCTTCCATTGCTATAGCCATCCCCATAGGGTATTAGCCACCATACAGGAGTCAGTATAAAGATAGAGTACTGGCCACTTCTCTCATTCTGCAATCTTTAGAGCTAGTTGGATGGCTTTCAGTTCAGCAAACTGACTTGACTCACCTTCTCCTTCAGTGGCCTCAACAACTCGTCGTGTGGGACTCCACACAGCAGCTTTCCACTTACGATGATTTCCTACCACGCGGCAGGATCCATCAGTAAACAAAGCATAATGCCTCTCATCTTCTGATAGTTCATTATATGGTGGTGCCTATTGGGCACGAGCTACTTCCTCAGGCAATGCTCCAAAATCTCTGCCTTCTGGCCAGTCCATGATCTCTTCCAGGATTCCTGGGCGATTAGATTTCCCCAGCCAAGATCGTTGTGTAATCAATGCTATCCACTTACTCCATGTAGCGCTGGTATGATGTATAGAAGGGATTTTCCTTTTGAACATCCAGTGTAGCACAAGCAGATGTGGTGCCAAGAGGAGATAAGCTTCTGTGCCAATGTCTTCTGAAGCAACTCAAAGTCCCTCATATGCTGCTAGTATTTCTTTTTCAGTTGGGATGTAGTGGGCTTCTGATCCTCAATATCCTCAGCTCCAGAACCCTAATGGTCGACCTCAGGTTTATCCAGATGTTTTTTGCCAGAGGCTCCAGGTGAGACCATGCTCTCCAGCGGCAGTGTAGAGGATATTTTGCCCATCTGGTCCTGTGTCATGGTTTGACATGACAGCCTTTTCTGGTAAGGGGGAAGGGGCTGTAAAGACAGCTCCTGTAAGAAGTTGCTCACAACTCTCCCCAGCTCTGAGCCAGACTCACTTCTGGGGCTGAGCCAATTAGATGGCTCCATGATCACTTTTTAAGAAGAAGCCGGAAAAGGAGGTTTCTTCCTCCTTCTTCTTCCTTGTTCTGCCCCTTCTTCTTTCTTCTGGCTGGTGGTGGTGCAAGGAACAGTGAGAGAAACAACCATGCAGACTCCAAGGTCAGTGATGAAAGAGAGGAGGAGGTGTGCTGGAGCAGAGACTCCCCTGCATTCTACGGAGAGGACTGGTGAAGTTCAGATTTATTTTTATTTCTTTAAAGACCCCGCATTAGCGGTAGAGACTCATTTTGATAATGACCCTGCATCAGCGGCAGAGACTGATTTTGCTAAAGCTGTCCCTGGACCAGGGGCAGTGATTCACTTCATTAAAGGCCCCGAGCCAGGGACAGTGACTATGGCCAGAGGAGTCCGTGTCCTGTGGGGAGGACCCAAACACTTCACTGCAGACCTCAAGCCAGGGGCCGTGATTTTCTTCTTTATCACTATGGCCATAGTAGGCTGTGTCCCGAATATCCACAGCTGTAACTGTGGGGAGGAACCCACGACAAAGCAGCTCATTAAACTTATACCCAGAAGAGGCCTTGTCCTGAGAGACAGACCCTGTAACTGCAGAAACTGCAACCATAGTGAAGAATCCACGCCAGAGATATTCACCAAGGACTGTGTCCCATGTGAGGGATCCTGTATTGGTAGAAGCCGCAGCTGTTGGGAACAACCCACCCCAGAGAAATTTGTTAAGGACTGTGTCCCGGGGGAGGAACCCCATGTTGGAGCGGGGGAAGAATGCCAGGAGTCGTCCTCATCTGAGAAGACAGAAGCGGCAGAGTCCATCTGTGAGATACTGACCACATTCCCCATTCCCTATACCCCTGAGCTGTTGAGGGAGGAGGAGGAGGAGGTAGAGATATTGGGAGCAGTGAGCTGGGCCTGGGAAGAAAGGAGAGATGAGAGATAGAGATCTTGCTTATCTTTTTAATCCCATTTCTCTGGGGCCTCTGCCATCCTAACGAGGGTGGGCGTGAATGTGAGCACCAAGCAAGAGACTGTCATGGTGCTGCTGTGCTAGCTGGGCCAAACCACGGCATCCTGTACGGATGGGCCGAGGTTGATTGCACGAGCTATTTCCTGTTTAATTTGATGAAAAGCTTGTTGCTCGAGGCCCCACTCAAAACAGTTCTTCTTTCTGATTACTCTAAAAAGAGGACTCTCAATCTGACTATAACCTGGGATATGCATCCTACAGAATCCCACAAGCCTCAGGAAAGCTTGTGTTTCTTTCTTATTAGTTGGTTGGGACATAGTCGCTATTTTATTCACAACATCCATAGGCACATGCTGACTCCCATCCTGCCATTTTATGCCCAAGAACTGGGTCTCTTGTGCAGGTCCCTTTACCTTGCTCCTTTTTATAGCAAAACCAGCTTTTAGGAGAATCTGAATTGTTCTTTTCCCCTTCTCAAACACTTCTTCTGCCTTGTTGCCCCATACAATTATGATATACTGTAAATGTTCAGGGGCATTACCCTTTTCCGGCACAGTTTGGATTAGACCATAACAAATAGTAGAACTATGTTTCCACCCCTGGGGCAATCGATTCCAGGTATATTGGACACCTCTCCATGTGAAGGTGAACTGTGGCCTGCACTCTGCTGCCAAAGGAATTGAGAAAAATGCATTGGCAATGTCAATAGTAGAATACCACTTGGCTGCTGTTGACTCCAGTTCATGCTGGAGCTCTAACATGTCTGGTACAACAGCACTCAGTGGTGGTGTCACTTCGTTCAGGCCACGATAGTCTACTGTTAATCTCCACCCTCCATCAGATTTTTTCACACGCCATATGGGACTATTAAATGGGGAATGAGTTTTGCTAATTACTCCTTGAGCCTCCAGTTAATGAATCAACTCACGGATGGGAGTCAGGGAATCTCGGTTCGTGCGATATTGCCTCCGGTGCACGGTCCTGATAGCAATTGGTACCTGTTGCTCTTGAACTTGCAGCAATCCCTTAACAAAAGGGTCTTCTGAGAGGCCAGGTAAACTAGAGAGTTTTTTGATTTTCTCTGTATCTACAGTGGCTATACCTAAAGCCCATCAATACCCCTTGGGGTCTTTGAAGTACCCTCTCCTATGCCAAGAATACAAGGAGCCTCTGGACCAGTCACAATGGGGTTTTTTTCCCATTTGTCCCCTGTTAAGCTCACTTCAGCCTCTAATACAGATAATTCTTGACATCCCCCTGTCACTCCAGAGATCCAGATAGAATCCGTGCCTCTGTACCTTGATGGCATCAATGTACACTGTGCCCCTGTGTCTACTAAGGCTTTATACTTTTATGGTTCTGATGTGTCAGGCCATCAAACTCACACAGTCCAGTAGATTCGGTCATCCCTTTCCTCCTCCTGGCTGGAGGCAGGAACCCTCTATTTCTGTTCTTCATCAGAGTATTCGCTATCCGATCCTTGCAATTTTCAGACCTGAAGTCTCCTCATAGGCATCGAAAGAGGTGACAGCCTTCTTGGGTGATCCTTTTCTAACAGCTGTCTTCCCCCTTAGTTCACATACATGATCTTCCAGCTTAAAAGTGAGTTCACCATCCAATTTCCTCATATCCTCTCCTTGGCCATGCAAAAAGAGCCAGAGTTCACTTTGTGGCGTACTTGTACGTCTGGGACTTCCTTTTCCCCTGGTTGGGGCAGTGGAAGACCAAATTCTTGGGGCAGTTCTGACAGTCAGGCCATTATTCCACACTGGTGAGGAGGTCATAACATTGTGTAGTGGGTCTGGGATGGTAGTGATTTTCCACAGCAGCTCTTGCAGTGCTGTGCTTACTGTTGGTATCTATTAGGACTACTGCTCACACAGCAGCAGGGCTGTCCCTCCAGCATTCCTTCCCCCAACTTCACCAATAGCTGTGGGTGGATACAATCTTGGGAGGGACCACGGCCAGGACAGCTGACCCAGGCTGACCAAGGAAATATTCCATACCATATGACGTCAGCTCAGTAATATAAACTGGGGGAGAGGAGCAGGAAGGGGGGGGTGTACCGAAGTCCTGCTTCTCGGGAGGTGGCCGGACATCGCTGCTGATGGGAAATAGAGAGTAACAGAGAGTAATTTGCTTTTGCTTCACTTCTCGTGCACGCGGCTTTGCTGCTTCTTTCTTAAGCTGCTTTTATCTCAACTCACGAGACTCCCATCTTATTTTCTCCCCTTCCCTGGCTTGCTGAGGAGGTGGGTGATAGAATGTTGTGGTGGGCACCTGGCATCCAGCCAGGCTCAAACTAACAGTCTTTTTTGGTGCCCAACTTGTGGTGAGAGAATAGCAGTTTTACATTAAATGCATTGTAACTATAGTAAGCTGAGTGCAAAGCTCCTGTGCTGGTCACAGAGCTTTGCTGTAATACAGTTTATCTTTCACTTCACAATGTTTGGTAACATGCTGCTACTAACACTGACTCTCTGCTGTGCTCTAATATTGATAGCTTTGCTAAGTTGGCTGTATGATTTTGTGAAAAGGATGAAAGGGCCTGGGAACATGATGGCCAAATAATAATTCTCTTTCTGATGAATTTACTGTGCTGTGGGAGCTATCTTGTGGAGGTCATGGGGCAATGCAATTCCTTCTCCTCAGCTCGGACTGATGTAGACAATTTTGTTACACAGACTTCCCAGGTCCTTAGTCACCCTTATATGAGACCTTTAATATTACTAATTAACATGTCTGGTATATTACAGATTTTGTGAAATCTGGATTAATCTAGGTATCAGAGAGAACAGTTTTGGGATGGAAAGATGTTAAAATGCCCCTTGAAGCGGCCAGTCCCTGGGTGGCAGGGTGTGTGGAAGAATTTGGGCAAATTCCTAGGATGGTTATCACCTCCTGTAACCTGGGATTTTACACCTGAACAGATAAAAAACCCTGCTTTACTGGCACGCCACCTGATAGAAGGGTGTCTTACCTACCCCAATGAGGCCCATCAGGTTCAGGCACTATACTGGGGCCTAGCCTCTGCCTACTAAGCTGCAGTCCAGTCCTCTCAGAGAACTATGGCCGAGGTGGAAACTCAAATTGTATCTGAGACAACCATGGTTGAGTCAGGGAATCAAACAACCACAGTGGTTGCCCCAGTAGTGAAAAAGAAACAGTGGATAAGGAGGTCAAGTCCATATCATTGATTAGTAAGGGCAGAAGAGGAGGAAAAGGAAAGGTTAGAAGAAGAAGCTGGTCCTTCGGTAAAGAGATCAGGAGAAGGAGTGAAAAAAAACGAAAAGGAAATGGAAACTACTCGATCCCTGACCTCATCAGAACTTCGAGATATGCGAAAAGATTACAGTCGCCAGCCAGGTGAGTAGATTTGTGCCTGACTGTTCTGATGCTGGGATAATGGGGCTGACAGTCAGTAATTGGAAGGTAGAGAAGCCCAACAGCTGGGATCTCTTGCTGGGGACCAGGGAATTGATAGAAGCATTGGAAAGAAGACCTCAATTTGTAGTCTCTGGAAACAGCTCCTCTCAAGTGTAAGGGCAAGATACCCACTCAAGGAAGATCTTGTAAATGCCCGAGGAAAGTGGACTAGAGCAGATGAAGGCATCCAGTACCTAAGGGAATTAGCTGTGCTGGAAGTCGTCTATGGTGATCTAGATAATGCTGAGGCCTCCACAGGTCCAGACGATGTCCAGGGTACACGGGCCATGTTGAGGAAAGTGATTCAGAGTGCCCCAGCTAGGTATTCTAGGTATTCTTGGCAATGGTGTATCACACAGACAGGTGGCTTTGAGTCAACTCTGTTGGTTTTACTGTGTTGCCTGTGTACATGTCTGCACATGCATTACCTAGATTCTCTACATCTTTGAATGAATATAGCTTGCACCGCTACATTTGGTGACCCTGACATGATCAGCCAAATTTGTTAGATTAAGAACCTTTGGCAGAAAATCGCCTAGATTCCTCTTTGAAAAGGCAAGTTACTCTCCGAAACCGGTATAATGGGAAAGATGATGACCAAAGAGGAAAACCCTATTGACACTCTCCAGCATATCCTTGTGTCATGATTTAGCAAGGAGCAGCTTTTGCTTGGTAACAGGGGGAGGGAATTGCAGTGAAGACCCGGTAAAGAGTTTCTGGACTCTCCCCTGGCTCCTAGGTTCACACTCACCTCTGGCCTGGCTGGGCCAATCTGGCCCCTCTGCGATAACTATTTAGGGACGGGAATTTGAAGTGCTGGGAGGAGATGTAAGAGTGATACAAGATGGAGGTGACCACACGGACCCCACAGTCAGAGGAGAAAGGAAGGAGGAGCACCAGACCAGAGACCCCTCTGCAAGCCGTGGTGACAATGTAGGCTGTACCCCTGCAACCCATGCAGGGCTGTGGCAGGACTGAAAGCCATCAGCAGCTCCATGTGAGTGTACCTGGACTGGCGAGAGATTGTGTGAGGAGGCGGCCATGGCACAGGCTGTGCTGGAGAGCCTGCGTGCCGCAGAGCAGACCCACACAAGAGGCAGAAAGGAGCTGTAGTTTTTGGGATAAATGCATGTCAGAGCAGCTCGTGCAGGGCTATCGTGTGTGTGAGGTACCCCACGGACTTGCAGGGAGGACTGGTGCGGAGCCCACCTGTCCTGAGGAGGGACAAATGGCAGAAGCTATCAGGAATAGACTGACTGAAACCCTCACTCCCTGCCGCCCTGGGCCGTTCATGGAGGGAGGAGGTAAAAACACCGGGATCAGGGCTCTGAGCCCGGGAAGAGGGGAGGAGTGGGGAGAAGGTGGTCTTAAAGGGCTGGTTGGACTCTTCATTGTTGTACCACTCTGTGTTGTTTTATTTTGATTATGTTTTGGGGTTTTATGGTTATGCTTTAGTTGGTATTGCATCAAATTATTTTCTGTTTTCTTCCCCAAGCCAAGTAGCCTGGTCTGTTTTGTCCTGGACCTTAAGCGGCAATTAAGCACTCCCTGCCCTTTGGCAATTCTCAGGTCTTTGGTACTTGAGGCTAATCATGGTCTTTTGTTCCCTGATGGGCCTAAACCAGGACACCTTGCTGGATTGGAAGTTGGTAAGGGAAGGCCAGAAAGCTGTGATGCAATATGGCTTGACCAACCCATACATTCAAACCTTATTAGATCATATTTTCACCAGTGGATTAATGACTCCATTTGACTGCTGGAAGCTAGCAGAAACCTTCCTGAAGCCCACTCAGATATTACTAGGCGAGACTGAATGGGAAAAAAGAGTCAATGTGGCAATAGTAGAAAATATGGACTTACAGCAGGGAGATCCATTACGAGTCATCACAGCGGATATGATGTTAGGAAAAGGACCGTTCGCTGACCCTCAGGTACAAGCCCGACTCCATGAAGCTATTTTACAACAAACACAGACACTGGCTTGTCAAGCATTTAAGATGGTCCCTGACATGGGGGTGCTAGTTTCCCTCATGAGTTTTCCCTCATACACAACCATTATACAGAAACCCAATGAACCTTTTATGACTTTTTTAGACCGTCTAAGAGCAGCTCTGGATCGTATACCAAATATGTTGGCTGAAGTAAAAGCGGAAATAAGATTACACTTAGCAGTTGCTAACACTAACCATGATTGTAAAAAGATCCTGCAGACTCTCCCATGGACAGCAACTTTGGTCAACATGATAGAAGCTTGCTCTCGGGTAGGACAGTTTGATCTGACCATATCGGACGCTCAGGGTATTGTTTCCACACGCCCTGCATGCCAGAATCAAGTTGGCTTAGGAGTAGGAGTCAATCCCAGGGGTCTGGCAACCTTAGGAATATGGCAATCGGATATCATTGTCTATGCTCCCTTTGGACGATTTAAATGTATACATGTCACTATTGATACTTATTCAGCCATGGTTTGGGCCAAAGCCTTAACAATCGACAGTGCTCGAGATGTTATAAGACATTGGAGGAGTTGCTTTGCAGTTCTTGGTGTTCCACAAGAGATAAACACTGATAATGGCTCGGGATACATAGCCAGTAGAACACGTAAGTTTATGAACTTATGGAGTGTCAAACATACTACTGGAATCCCAGGAAATTCTACCAGTCAAGCCATTATCGAATTTACTCATCAAACCTTAAAAGGACTGCTAAAAAAACAAAAAACGGGGGAAGAGGGGGTGAGCCCTCAAGATAGGCTTATGAAAGCCCTTTATACAATGAATCATCTCAGAATTGTGGCAAACCGGAATGAACCACTGGCATTAACACACTTTGCCCAAATGAGTCGGGATTTGGATTTTACTGATAAAACTAAAGTTTAGTATAAGAATCCTGCTACTGGAGAGTGGCAAGGACCTGCAGATCTGTTAACGTGGGGAAGAGGCTATGCTTGTGTCATTACAGATCAAGGTCCCCGGTGGATTCCGGCAAAATGGATCAAGCCACATCAACAGAAAGGACTTAATGACTGTAAGAGCAATGGAAAAAACAATCTTGAGGAAAGAACCAAGTGATCCACCCTCAATCCATCACCCTATTAAAATGTAAACCCTCTCAACTGTGGCACCACATATGCTGCTGTAAATTCCTCCAGCTATCTGTATTGCTTTAAAAGAATTGAAGAACTTAACAAGACGACCAATAGAAACTTGAAAGCAAAAATGGTGTGTTTTCTACAGATGAAGAGATATTTCCATCTTACAGATAATGCTCACAGATCAGCATGCTAAAGAAGTTGAAGAAAAGTCCAAAACTACATTCAGGAAACAGAAATATCAGTGGAAGTACAGAGAACTCATCCCTTCTCACCAGTATGTGTCCCTCCTAGCAACATATATCAGATTATGTTTATGGATTTCTGTATTATATTGTTCAGCGATGTAGCTGTTATTGACCTTTTGTTGTAAACTCATGATCATGGGTAAAAATATTTGTTTTCTTCATGTACCTTTAATTTTGAAAAGTGTTGCTGAAGGCTGGCTGGTCCAAAAAGAAAAAGGGGGGAATTGTAGGCACAAATGTGGTTTAGACCAGCCAGCTTGAATAAAGATGGTAAGGACAAGTTAATGCAGCTGGCAAGCTACTTCCAATTATCAGAAACAGGTGCTGCAAGTTAATCAATTGGGCCCTGGGTGATCACATGGGTGGAAGCAGCATATAAGGAAGTAGCTTTGAGTCAACTGTGCTGCCTGTGCATTACCTAGATTCTCTACATCTTTGACTAAATATAGGTTGCACTGCTGCAATGTATGAATATCTTGATAGTAGCAGTTTCTACATTATTTTACCTAATTTCTATTCTAAGCTTGCACAGTTTCTTTCCCACACACCTAGCTGCCTTCATATCTGCATTCTAATAAGGAGCTTATCCTTGACTATTCTTCGGGCCCATTGTTTACTGTCTGATATAGCTAAAGTCTGAGGGCTGTATCTGAGCCTTTGTAGCTTACGGTCTCATATAACCAGAGTCTGGATGGGCCACATGTCCATTTTCCTTCAGGTACATTGCTACACTGCTCCCCCTCTACTCTGCCCTGGTGAGGCCCTATCTGGAGTTCTGTGTCCAGTTCTGGGCTCCCCAGCTCAAGAGGGACAGGGAACTGCTGGAGAGAGTCCCATGCAGGGCCACCAAGATGATGGGGGGACTGGAACATCTTTCATAAGAGGAAAGTTTGTGGGAGCTGGGGCTGTTTAGTCTGGAGGAGACTGAGGGTGGAATCTCATTAACATTTACAAATATCTAAATGGTGGGTGTCAGGAGGATGGGGCATCCCTTTTTTCGATGGTGTCTACAACAGGACAAGGGGTAATGAGATGAAGCTGGAACACAAAAAAAAAAAGTTCCATTTAAATAAAAGAAAAACCTGGTTTACTGTGAGGGTGAGGGAGCCCTGGCCCAGGCTGCCCAGGGAGCGTGTGGAGGCTCATTCCTTGGAGGTCTTCAAGATCCGCCTGGACCCGTTCCTGTGTGACCTGATCTAGGTGGGACCTGCTTCTGCAGGGGGGTTGGACTGGATGATCTATAAAGGTCCCTACCATTCTATGATTTCCTTTTAAAACCACTAGCGCTGCCGGTGCCTCGGTGCCGCTCACGTCCGTCCTCTCCCCCCGACGGTCTCCACCTCTGCTCCCGCTTCAGTCTCCGGCGAGCTCCGCCTTCCCCCCCCCCCCCCCCGCTCCAGCTCAGCCGCCGGCTGCGCAGTCCCGCTGTCCTCGGTCTCGTCACGGCTGCTCTCCCCGATCCAGCTCCCGCTCGTTCCTCGGGGTCCGGCTCCGCGTTCGGCAGCGACTTGCCGCGGCTGCCACACCCATCCCCGCCCCGCCGCATCCTCCGCGGGCGCATCCTCAGCCAGCAGTATGTCAGCCGTGCGCAGGAAGTTTGGGGACGAGTACCAGGCGGTGGGCCCGGCTCGCAGCCGCAGAGATCGGCAGCGTTTCGTGGACAAGAACGGGCGCTGCAACGTGCAACACGGGAACCTGGGTGGGGAAAGCAGCCGCTACCTCTCCGATCTCTTCACCACACTGGTAGACCTCAAGTGGCGCTGGAACCTGCTCATCTTCCTGCTGACCTACACAGTGGCCTGGCTGATCATGGCTTCGATGTGGTGGGGCACTGCCTACCTGCGAGGTGATCTGCACCGGATGCATGATGACACAGCCCATGTGTGGCCAACGTCTACAACTTCCCCCTCAGCCTTCCTCTTCTTCATAGAGACTGAAGCCACCATTGGCTACGGGCACTGCTACATAACCGAGCGCTGCCCGGAGGGCATCGTGCTCTTCCTCTTCCAGTCACTGCTGGGATCCATTGTTGATGCATTTGTCATTGGCTGCATGTTCATCAAGATGTCCCAACCCAAGAAGCGAGCTGAGACCCTCATGTTCAGCCATACTGCGGTGGTCTCACAGCAGGATGGCAAACTCTGCCTCATGTTCCGTGTTGGCAACCTCCGCAACAGCCACATGGTATCTGCCCAGATCCGCTGCAAGCTGATCAAGGTGAGGCCTGGTACAACAGTGGGCGGGATGGGGTGCCCAGTTTATGGTGGGTTATGCAAACAAGGTGCTGGCCAAGTATAACCATGTGCCCATGGTGCAACCACCAACCCATAGTGTGAGTAGCATGGGGGAGGCCTGATCTAGGTGGACCTGCTTCTGAAGGGGGGTTGGACTAGATGATCTCTAAAGGTCTCTTCCAACTCCTACCATTCTATGATTCTCCTGAGCAGCCCAGGCTGCTGTCTTCTGGTGAGTTCTGCTCTGCCCTGTTGCTTAGCACGTGTGAGTGGATATCACCGAGGCAGTACGAAGGGCTTTGGAAAAATTTGCTGTGGCTGCTCATAGTAGAAGCCACAAAAAGAACCAAACAGGCATAGGGAAAAAGATAATCCCATCAGAGACCTCCCAGGGGCATTCCAGTGCATTGTGAGACTGGGAGGAAGGCATTTTGGTCAGGAAGGATGGATGTGTCAGAACACAGAGTAGCTGTAGGGAGGGATATTAAGGCATGTCCCTTAGCAGGTGACAGCTGGGATTAAGAAATGTATTTGTGGCGACATTAAATCAGAATGAAATCCATTTTGACTGCCTCTTCACCTTAGGGAAGCTTGAGGAGCTCTAACTTGCAGTTCCTGACCCCATGATTTCAGCCCAATATTTGAAAGACGTTATACCCTTGCTTTAGTGGAAAGGTCCTTAATCACTGACAATGGTCAGCATAATTCAGCATGCAAGGAAACTGGAATTCAAAGGAGTTCACAACAGAAAAAAGAGAGACTGTAGGGTTTGACAGACTTGGAGTTCCAGAAAGTACATCAGGCAGGGGTAGAATGAAGGAAAAACAGTGTGTGTGACACATGGTGTTGAAGCGACACAGCTCATACCAGCTATATCTTGTCACAGGAGCACACTCAATGGGGAGCATGAGAAGCTGCATCCCAGGGATGATGTTCATTTCAGAATATCATATTTGAATACCACAAATGCTTTTTATTCTCTATGGTAATCCTCTCTTGGGAGCAGCTCTTTGGCCATTTTAATCATCAGCTGAAACAAGTTGTGATTCAGTAGGTGATGGGCCAGTGCTCACTGTTGAAGACTGTTTTCCTTCTGTCTGGGTAGAACACAGATACCATTTAAAGTGGAGAATGTGCTAAGCTTCCAAAAGTGGTTGGAGATCTATATGGGAACTAGCTGTCAGGAGTGACAGTGGAGCAGTTCTAGTAGGAATTGGAAAGCCAGCTGAACCATGATTTTTGTTGCCCTCTCTAAAGTATTGAATTCAGTCAACCATCTAAGATGGAATGTAAGTCAAAGTGGAAGAACAGCAGTGTCCTAGTTGTGTTTTTACAGTGCTACTAATTCTCTGTAAACTTATTTTGCAATAAGACACCAAACACACAACCTGGTGTGCTTCCTGCTGGTGATTCTCTTGCTACACAATGCTGCTATGCAGCTGATTGGGACAGAAAACACAAGGACCTGTTTGACCATCTGATCTCTTTCATACACTAGACAATGAATCTTTGATAACTGATTTCTCTCAACCATTCACTGTACCCATGACTTGTTTTTATCCTGCTTTGTGACCTTTGGCTGTGGACACAGGGAAGTTTAAATGTTTATGTACTAGCTACCTCCCTTCAGTCTTCATTACACAGCATGGCATTAGTTTCTATGTCTTCTGTACATGGGCTTAAGTCTGTGGGAATGGCATTTACTGAAAGAGTGAGGCATGCCCTAGGATATTCAATAGATTGCAGTGGTGTCATCATGCTGTGATGGCTTTTTTTGTGTTTGACCCAGGGGACTGCCCAGCAGCATGGTGTTGTGATGTCATGGAAAAGTCTGGGGCCCTTTTTGGACTGAGTTATGGAGAGATTGCAAAACAGTTACAAGACTTAAGTGTGTGTGTGTGTTTCAGCAAAAACTCATCCAGAAACCTGACTCTTCCTAATTTACATGGAGTGCTCTAGAAGTAGGAAACACCCAAACTCCTGGGGCAAGAAATAGAAACTGGTTGGAATTGGCTGCTGAAAATGTGCATTTTCAGGTCTTGGCCTTTTCACTGTCACAGTGAACTGTAGTTTTTCTGCCTATTAATTCCTGGATCTCACTAGTGCACCTGAGTGATCTGGCAATGGCAACAGCAACCAGCATCCACCATGGGCTGCCCTGATGGATTGTGGAGTCTCCTTCTCTGGAGACATTCCAAACCCACCTGGATGAGGTCCTGCTCTGACAGGGGGGTTGGACTGGATGATCTTTCAAGGTCCCTTCCAACCCTTAAGAGTCTGTGATTCTCTATGGCAATTGGTAGTGATTTAGTAAAAAACAGTTACAATACCTATTTTTATGTTCTCTTGATGGGGCTGCAGATGTCACTGATTGATATGTCAGTGTGTAAAGTGATCTGTAAAGTGTTTCAGCTAGTATTTTGATTGAGAAAGACGAGGGATGTAAAATCATCAGAGCCTGTTTTCAATGTGTGGTAAGCAATAGTTTTAAAAATACAACTGTGAAGCACAGTAGCCATAAAACCAATGTGCTTAGGGTTATGGCCTGTTTTTTGAGCTGCACTAATTAACAGCTTTGAATAAGCTGAAAGCAAACAAATTGTAACAGAAAGTTCACAGAAGGCAGATGTCAGGCCCTTGCAAGTAAGTAAGAAGCCCTAATATATTGTGATCTCAATAAGCAGAGCACCTGGAGAAGGTGCAAACAATGTGAGGTTTGATATCACACAATTAATTACTCAGCTTGGAAGAGGCCTTGGGAGATCTGTAGTCCAACCTCCTGCTCAAAGTGGGGTGAGTTAGGAGGTCAGACCAGGTTGCTCTGGGCTTTTGCCAGTCTGGTTTTGGGAACCTTTTAGGACAAAGACTGCACATCCTTGCTGGGCAAGCTCTTCCACTGCTTAACGTTCCTCATGATGAACAAGTTTTTCTTGAATCCAGTCTGAACTTCTCTTGTTTCAGGTTGTGCCTGTTGTCTCTCTTGGTCCCTCTTTGCAGTGCAGTTACCTAATTGGTTATGGGAATACCAAGGGGTTAAAAATTCAGCAGTTTCAAGATGCAGGTGAAGCAGAGACAATCTGAAGGTATTTCAGTTGCTTAGGGATTCTTTTTTTAGAAAAATACTGATCAAATCTAAGTCCAAGGCAAAACTGCCAGCTTCAGCTTGCTCTCAGGACTAATAGACAGAGTTTCCAAGCAATGGAACCAATACATTTGTCAATACCAATGCAACAGAATAAGTTAACACAGGCTAAAACTATGTAGTAATTACAGAACAAGCTACATTTATAGCTACATTTATAATCAATAGTCAGCTCCTGAAGAGTTCAGTGCTTTCTAATCAATCAATAAGCAGAAAGGATTATAAATAGACTCTGCAAAGCTTCTCATTTAAATAGGCAGTTTCCACCAGAGGCCTTCAAAGCCATCAACTGAGGAGCTGCCTGGCTGATGTTAGTTTTTAGCTATACTTTGTATACCAGGAAAATTTAGAGAGGCAAGCCATCATATCAATATATCCATTGGACCTGTGAAATTATGTGAATAAAAATGGGACACTTGGGTTAATCATGATCATAAGTTCATTGTGAAGATCAACATACAGCAGGTGGTACATGCCCATGAGTTAGTACATCCCAGTGGCTGCCAAACAAATCAGTGCCATAGACAAATACAAAAGATGAATTCAGGCAATGGGTTAAGATGTGCCTGGCTTGTAGATTTTGTTGTCATTAAGGGGACTTTTGATGCAGGGTGTTCATAGTGAACATCTGTTGTTAAGGTGTGTAGTGTGGCACTCAAAGTTTTTGTCAAAATATAGAGATATCTCTTCTAGTAAAGTTTTTAGATGAGGGTGTGGAGTCTCCTTCCTTGGAGGTCTTCAAGATCTACCTGGACATGTTCCTATGCGACCTGATCATCTTAGAACCTGCTTCTGCAGGGGAGTTGGACCAGATGATCTCTAAAGGTCCCTTCCAACCCCTACCATTCTATGATGAGACCTAGTGGCATAAAAGAAGTCAAAATTGGTCATATATAGCAACCTTATAGTATTTAGCATTACTTTTACCTCCATTGTGAAGACCTTAGAGCTCAGATATAGATGATAACGAGCCAAGATGTAGTTTATAATATCCTGAAAGAGGCAGGTTGAAACTTCCTTGCATTGATTTGAACCTCCATTGCATTGATTTCATGTTTTGCCTCACACAGTGATTGCTAAATGCTTTTTTCACCTTTAGTCCCGACAGACACGAGAGGGAGAATTTCTGCTGCTAGATCAGTGTGAACTGGATGTTGGATTTGGAACTGGAACTGATCAGCTGTTTTTAGTTTCCCCACTAACCATCTGTCACAAAATTAACTCCAAGAGCCCCTTTTTTTGTCTCTCACAAAGATCACTAAGAAGCAAGCAATTTGAAATAGTCGTCATCCTTGAAGGAATCGTTGAGACCACTGGTAAGATTTGGAATATTATGAATGCTCTAATTTTTAGTCTCTTGTTTTTTTCAGTCCTGATATATTTAGTGAGGCAGCTGTTAATCCTTTCAGGATGCTAATCCTGGATGCTCCAGTGCGTTCTGCCATATGCTACAGAGCTTCAGTGGCCTTTAACTCTAGCCAAGAGGAGATGTCCATTCCCCAACAGGCTCTGTGTTACTGATGCCCAAATATATCCAAGAAGAGATGTACCCTGTCACTCTTTAAATATGGCATGTAGAGGAGGAGTACAACACCCTTAGGAGCCTTCTCTTTTAAAGACCACTATTCCAAAAGAAATTGAACTGGAAAAAGTTGCCAGTGCTGCAAAATTACTTTTAGACAGTTTTAGAATACAAATACAGACCACATAGTCCCAAAGATTGCAGGAGCACATGGTTATCGGCAAATATGAGCAGGACTTCGGGGGTTTGAAACTTATTCTGTAACTTTGGTGGTGTCTGGATGACAACTGACTTCATGACCTTGTTTTTGAGGACTTAATTGTTATGAATCCTGTGACAATGTAAGCAGCACTGTGCATACTGTTAAAGTCCAGACCATTCAGTAGCTTCATTGATATTCTGATCTTCCTCTGCCTTCAAGGATTTGTTCAGTTTTGATTAATCAAAGAGCATTCTTATCCTTCTTTCAGTTAAACTCCATGGACTGTCAGATTAGCTACGAACAATCACTCTATTTTGTCATCAGTGCAACTGATTTTTGTCTATCAGCCTTACCTCTTTTTTTTTTTTTTTTGTTCCATATGCTGATCTACTTGCTCAGATTAGAGTGTCATCCTCATGCTTCTGTTTCCATAGGAATGACGTGTCAAGCCAGGACTTCATATACAGAAGATGAAGTTCTTTGGGGTCACAGATTCCTCCCAGTAATGTCCCTAGAAGATGGCTTTTTCCATGTTGATTACTCCCAGTTTCATGCCACGTTTGAAGTCCCCACTCCTCCTTACAGTGTGAAAGAGCAAGAAAAGAACCCGTCCCTATCATCTCCTTTGAGTAGTCTTGTCAATAACAACAAAACCAGAAAGGAACAAGTCTGTTCACTTGACTGTATTGATATTGCAGGAGAGAAAAACAAGCTCCCTTATAAACTTCAGAAGATTAGCTAGAGAAAGGAAGACCTTCCAAGAAGAGCCCTGAGAATGACTTGCAGTAACACACAGAAGACTTGCAGTACTGGAGATCTCTTGAAAATTCAAGAAATAAGTCCTATCACTGATGGTGAAGACAGTGCTGACAGCATAAAAGCCTTAAAAATAAATGCCAGGGCCTTGACTCAATCTATTAGTGATCTCAAGTTAGAGAAGAATCCTCCAAGTATTTGTGCTCTGGAGATGAAATTGGAAGATAATTTTTCTGCCAAACTTCAAAAAATGAACTCTGAACGCCTCTCTTAAAAGCAGAAGCAACAGGAGTTGTTGCTGATAAACTGCACTTGAGACTGCTGATCTCAAGGAGTTGTCTTACAGTACAGTTATAATTTGGTTTTGCCACTTTCAGGAAGAAAAATCCTTTTTGTATACATGTCCTGTACAGATCCAATTTAGGTAGCACAGTAGGACTTGGAGCGGCAGGAAGGTTAGACTGTGGTACCAAAGAGATCACTGCCCTGATGGCATTTATTGGCATGCTCGTTGCAAATCTACATTGTCTTCCATATATGCAGATGCATTTTCACAAAGCAAGGACCAGATCCTTAGTTGCAGAGGGAAATGTTCAGAGGTAAAGCCAAAAAGAAAAGGTGCAAAACCAGCTGAAACAGTTTTGCGCAGCTTGGATCTTGGATGATTCCAGAACACAGGAAGAATCTGTGCTGCTGTTTGGTCATATTCCAGTTCTCTCTCAGTGACCCTGCTGGAAGGTGGCCTTCCTGTGCAGCTTAGTGACATGCAGCCTTCATTCTCAGTGACTGTGACATGCCACCCATGTCCCCAGAGTCTCATTCATTATCATTCAGGTCAAGGAAGCAGTTTGCCGTAGGCATTTGTGTCCTCTGACTCACACGAGCATCCTTTATCCTGTCCAAAACTAGACCCCAGCATTCCATCAGGTAGAATTTTAACAACTGTATCACCACTCACTGTGAAGGGAGTTTGACGTCAGTAGCTAAACTTTAATGTCCCAGACCACAACTTAATGCAATTTTAGTTTGGAGACTCCTCATAAGTAAATAAAAGCAAAGAAGATGATGCTCAGGAATGGGCAGTGATATGGACACAGCTCAGAAGTTTACTAATGAAGAGTAGGGGATTTTGATGTTGCTCATTTTTTTGTTGCATTTTCCTTCTCCATTGCTGGATGATTCTCAAAAATGTTGTAAATTTGATGTTTATAATATGCAGCTTATCACAAAATCCCAGAATTATGTGGGTGGGAAGGGCCCTCCAAAGCTCATCCAACCCAATCCCCTGCTAAAGCAGGTTCCCCTCGATCAGAGGGCACAGAAAACGTGTCCAGGTAGATTTGGAAGGAGCCTCCACACCCTCCCTGGGCAGCTTGCGCCAGGGCTCCCTCACCCTTCCAGTAAAGTAGCTTTTCCTTATGTCTAAGTGGAACTTCCAGCTTTCGTCCATTACCCCTTGTCCTCTCACTTGAGACACTAGAAAAAAGTGTTGTCCCATCTTCTTGACATCCACCTTTCAAATACTTTTAAGTGTTAATGAGATCCCTCCTTAAGTCTTCTCCAGGCTGAACAGCCCCAGGTCCCACAGCCTTTTCTCCTCACAGAGATGTTCCAGTCCCCTCAGCATCTTGGTAGCCCTGCACTGGCCTCTCTCCAGCAGTTCCCTGTCTCTCTTGAGCTGGGGAGCCCAGAACTGGACACAGAACTCCAGATGAGGCCTCACCAGGGCAACTTATTGCAGGGTAGAAATGTTTTAACAAAAATATATGAAGACACTGAAAGAAAAGGCAGTGCAGGTCTGTAAAGTTGAGTGTGCAGCTGAGAGAGAGAGCTTTGATGGGTGTCTCTCAAAGTGCTTTTTGTAATAATGGTGATTTCCTTTCAATTGTTCAATGAACATTTTAGATCACCTCTGGACTATGGCAACTGTTTCTGTAGAAATGACCAGGAAGATATCAGTGAAGAGTTAACACAGAGGTGTTGGCATTTTAATTGTTGTCCAGCTCTTTCTAAGTGACTTGTCTTGAAAAGAGGGAAAAATGTTCTTCTAGTTTTAAACCAAATCATGCAAATCAATTGGCAACACATGCTTCAGTGACTATAACAGAGAGATTGAGATATCCAAGCCAGGTGGGGCTTGGCTTGCACAAATCACTAGTCCTTGCTTTTTATCTCCTGCCTATGGTGTGAAACTGGAAAATGATCTTTTAAATTAGAGTAGGATTTGTTTGTTGGTTGTTTTCAACATGAATTTCAATGTGATATATGTGCTGAAATATGTTCTTTTCATGTATGAAATGTATCAGTGTGGGATATTTAGATGACAGAGTGAAATCTTGATGGATGGTGACTCTCCCCACTCTTCAAAACACACAAAATTAGTATAAAATACAATTATATCCACCTTGGGCCTCAAGTGTTCTTGTGAGTCAGTCAGCTCAGAGGGCATTTCTGATGACACACAAACAATGAGCTAAAGTACCTTGTATTTGCCTTTCCAAATAGATATGTGGAAGACTGTTCTGCATGTTATGCAGCTGCCAGACCAGTAAGGCAGGAAGATTCTGTGCTGGGCATTCTGGAGAGTGGTCCTCTGCTATTTTCAGATTTTCCTAGTCCTAGGCTGATGCTATAGCTGCAGAGATGATGTGGTCATGGCCCCCTGAGACTGTACTAAGTGGAATTTTCATGCTCTAAATGTATCTTATGAGAGCCTGCAAGCTGTTTTTATACTGTGCTGCTGTGACAAAAATAATCATTGGAGTATTTCTGGGAACCCTGTGACAACTCTGTTCCTATTGTGTGGAGCAGAAAGGTGCCTTCCTGAGACTGAGGGCTCCAGCACTCTGCTCTTATAACAGTATTACTCTTTTTCCTTAAGGAATGTGTGTGATCTGAAGAGAGTAAGGATGAAGAAGTAGGAAAGCAAAGTCTTAGAAGCAAAATTATACAACAGAGTGTCCAAAATCATAGAATTGTTTTGTCTGGAAAAGACCTTTAAGCTCCTGGAGCCCAAGCCCTGCCCTCACACAGCCCAGCCCACCACTAACCTATGGCCCTCAGCTCCATGGCTTTGGGACCCCTCCAGGGATGGGGACTTCCTCACCTCCTTGGGCAGCCTGGGACAGGGGCTGACAACCCTCTCAGGGAAACAGTTCTGCCTCAGCTCCAACACCCCCATTCCCTCAGCCCCTCCCCAGCACCCTTGTGCTCCAGCCCCTTCTCCAGCTCCTCTGCCCAGCTCTGGCCATGCTCCACCCCCTCAGTGTCCCTCTGGCCAACACTGAGCACAGCCCTCGAGCTACAGCCTCCCCAAGGCCCAGCACAGGGGACAATCTCTGTCCTGCTCCTGCTGCCACACCAGTGCTGAGCCAAGCCAGGATACCACTTGGCCTTCTTGCCAACCTGGGCACGCTGCTGGCTCCTGTTCAGCTGCTGTCAACCAACATTTCCCATGCTCTCCATCTCCTCTGCTCCAAGCCCCTCAGATGAGGGAGGAGGGTCCCCAGCTCTGTCTGGTCTGGGAAGTCACCAAGCAGCCCCTGGTGGCTTCAGAGCCGTCAGTGACCCAGGGCGAGCCTGAGGGTCTGCCCGAGCGCTGGCGCTCCCTCAGGGGTTAGAACAGGGGCCGTGCTCAAGGCGGGTCCTGGAGAAAGCTCCGACAAAGGTCACAGGCAGTGGGCTGAGGTGCTTGGAGGCAGCGGCAAGGCGCGGGCGGTGTGGTAAGGTGCGTGGGGCGGCTGAGGGAGCGCCAGCCGCTCCGCCCCGGGCTGGGCGGGACGCGAGGCCGGGTCAGTGCCCCTCAGCGCCGCCGCCCGAGGGCTGCGCTCCGGGACGGGACACGCGCGTTCCCGGCGCCGTTTTCTGCGGGTCGTTGCGGGCCATGACGTCAGAGAATCAATCATAGAATAGTTTCGGTTGGAAAAGGCCTTTAAGCTCATGGAGTCCAAGCCCTGCCCAGCCCACCACTAACCCATGGCCCTCAGCACCTCAGCTCCAGGGCTTTCGGATCCCTCCAGGGCTGGGGACTCCCCCATCTCCCTGGGCAGCCTGGCACAGGGGCTGACAACCCTCTCAGGGAAAAAGTTCTGCCTCAGCTTCAATCTCAACCTCCCCTGGGGCAACTTGAGCCCATTTTCTCTTGTCTTAATCATTCATTACTTGGCAGCAGAAACTGACCCCCACCTCACCCCAACCTCCTGACAAGGAGTTGTAGAGGGTGCTCATGTCTCCCCTCAGCCTTCTCTTCTCCAAACTAGTCCTTCATTATCCCTCTGGTCGCAGTCCCTGTGCCTCCCAAGACACCACCTTTTTGTATCACACAAAGTCTGTGGACTTCAAGCCTCTTTCACTCTCAGACATCCATCCACAGGCTCTGTGTGTCTCAAAGTACTCTTATAATCCTCTCAGCCATCTAAGTTGTCTTCATTTGGTCCCCAGCCTCCTAAGGATATCTGTATTCCATTCAGCGGCCCAATCAGGACTCCTTTAGTGGTGCCACAATGCCTATTGATGCCTTTGAGGTGCCCTTAGTACACTTTTAGTTTTGTAGCAGACCATACATCCCTCATTCCCTCAGAAAACTTCCCAAGTCCATACCTGTGACTTAGCACAGTCATTCTGTCCTCTCCTTCCTCTAGCTATGCCTCTATTCCTTCCCTGGCCCTCTGATGACATGTTTACTTGGTTTAGATCCCTTCTGGATTTAATCTTCATGTCCTCAGTCCTTTTTCTGTCTCTCTGGCTCTCTCAGGACATTTCTCCTCCTAGTCACCATGCATCCTAAGACTTTCCTTGTGCTCCATCTTGTAACGCTTTAGGTGGGTTCATTTTTGAGCTATTGAGCACCCATTTGCTCTTCTGTGCTAAGACCTACCTGTTCAGTCCCAGGGCCTCCTGAGATCATCTATATTCTGCTCAGATAATTACTGTCCTGATTTCAGCTGCGATAGAGTTCATTTTCCCCCAGTTCTGTGGTTTGGATTTAGTGAGAGAATAATACTGATAACAACACTGATGTTTTAGTTGTCCCCAAGTAGCACTTATAAGTGAAGAACTCTTCAGTTTCCCCTGCCCTGCCAGCATGGAGTGGCTCAAGAAGCTGGGAGGGAGCATGTCCAGGAGAGCTGACCCCAACAACTATAGCTACAGGGCTAGTCCATACCACAGATGTCACGCCCAGTATAGAAACTGGGTGGAACTGTCAGGGAGAGGGGATTACAGCTGAGGTGTCAGTCAGCAGATGAGAAGCAGTTTGTCATGGTTTAGCAAGGAGCAGCTTTTGCTTGGTAACAGGGGGAGCAAGTTGCAGTGAAGACCTGGTAAAGAGTTTTTGGACTCTTTCCCAGCTCCTGGGTTCACACCCACCTCCGGCCTGGCTGGGCCAATCTGACGCCTATGCAATCACTATTTTAGGAATTTGAAGTGCTGGCAGGAGGTGTAAGAGTGGTACAAGATAGAGGCGACCATGCGGACCCTACAGTCAGACAAGGAGGAAGGAAGGAGAAGCACTAGACCAGAGACCTCTCTGCAAGCCGTGGCGAGAATGCAGGCTGTACTCCTGCAACCTATGGAGGGCCATGGCAGGACTGAGAGTTGCCAGCAGCTCTGTGTGAGTGCACCCGGACGGGCGAGGGACTGTCTGGGGAGACAGCCATGGCACAGGCTGTGCTGGAGAGCCTGTGCGCCGCAGAGTAGACCCACATAAGAGGCAGAAAGGAGTTGCAGCCTTTGGGATAAATGCGCGTTGGAGCAGCCTGTGCAGGGCTGCGGTGTGTGTGGGGTACCCCACGGACTTGCAGGGAGGACTGGTGCGGAGCCCACCTGTCCTGAGGAGGGACAAATGGCAGAAGCTATCGGGAATAGACTGACTGAATCCCCCACTCCCTGCTGCCCCTGGGCCGTTCATGGGGGGAGGAGGTAAAAACACCGGGATCAGGGCAGAGGGGAGGTGTGGGAAGAAGATGTTCTTAAAGGACTGGTCAGACTCTTCATTGTTGTACTACACTGTGTTGTTTTATTTTGGTTATGTTTTGGAGTTTTATGGTTATGTTTTAGTTGATGTTGCATTAAATTATTTTCTGTTTTCTTCCCCAGGCTGAGTAACTTGGTCTGTTTTGTCCTGAACCTTAAGCGGCAATTAAGCTCTCCCTGCCATTTGGCAATTCTCAGCCTCTTCGGTACTTGAGGCTAATCGTGGTCTTTTGTTCCCTGATGGGCCTAAACCAGGACACAGTTGCATTGGACATCACTTGTGGGACTTTCCTCCCTCCTTAAGTTTTATTTTTCTCTTTTTATTATATCTCTTTTCATTATAATTATCATTATATGTCCTGTTATTGTTGTATTTGCTTTCATTTTAGTTAGAAAACTGGCTGCAGGTTTTTTAATATTGCTTTTCCTGGCTGCTGTTTGATCATCACTTTAGTTCCTGGTGGGTTAGAAAATGAATCACTATAATCCACATCAACCTCTTTCTTTCTGAGCAGAGAATTGACACAGTTAACTGACTGATCCTCACGGGGTTGATGCTGTCCTGATAAACTTTACATGGCACTGATATGGAGCTTTATAGTGACATGTATTAATAAACCAAATGACTTGCGGAATCAAACTCTATAACTCAAAGAATTATAAAGAAGGTATGTTTATTTGGCGCCGGGCACACCACCACAAACGTGCGCCCCCCCCCCCCCCCCCCGGCAACTTACTTGACTTATATTTGTTACAAAGTTACAAAATCATATGATGACATTATCCGCCTAGACAAAGACACAACCTGTGTTCGCTCACTAAAGACCATAGTAAGTAAGTGGGAATGACTAATTTTCGTTGTGGGGTACCAGCCCACAATCCTTCCTCATTATATGTGCCCTCTAGATCTGTGATCAATTTCTTATCCTTTTTAGTATAATTAGGCTTACCTTCTGAAAGCTTCCTTATTCGGAACTTTCACTCTGAATACCGGACGGCGATCACCTCAAGGAAGACGAGAGACCAGCTTGCTGCAAACGCACGAGGTGGCTTTATTTCGGAGCTCCGGGCCGTCTCATACATCACGCAGGAGATAGAGGAGGCGACCACGAGGCCCCGGCGGGGAGGGTTTATATAGAGAGGGGAGGAGAGCGGAAAATTCCAGCACATCTGCACATCAATAGTGTGGGGAAGGAGAGTGGAAAATCCCAGCACACCTGCGCAGTTCCATTAGATACAAGCCCCAACCATACCGAACATGCCCAAACGAGCCAAAACCCAAACAAGCCCCAACCCAGGTCACCCTGATAGCGTGGGGGGGAGTAATGTCCTTAGTTTTACCCTGCAGTTTCTGACGCCATTTTGGTTCAAATTTTTTTTTTTCCTTTCATTCCCCACTCCTTTTTGTTAATAATTCTAATCTTAGAATTCATGTTCACGCTCCAGGGTACTTGAGTTGGGCTTATTACCAATCCTATCATCTAACAAGAACAACTAATCTACTAATTATTGTAACAAAGCAAAGCTGGAGACCAGGTTGATCAGTGCGAGCCATCCACGCAGATCCCCAGTCTCTTGTCAAGCCTTTTCTGACAGAGGTTTTCAGGCTACTTCAGCCCTCTTCTTATGTAACCTTCTCCCATAAGTCGGCTGATGCTGCGCTTTTCTCTGGCAATGATTCCTAAAATATACTTGTAGACAACATAAATCATAGCCACTAATACAACAAACATAATCACATCTTGGATGACCGAAGAAATCCACCCGGTAACGTTGAGCCCTAGTGAATCAAATAGTGCACCCACCCAATTTTCCCGAGCCTCTTCTTCAATCTCCTTGGTTTCAGTTTCAACCTTTTCTAAGGCTCTAATTGACCTTTCTATTTGTTGGCATTGCGTAACTAGAGCAGCGGTCCCGGTTCCTGCCCTGACCGCTCCTAACCCTAATGAGGTAGCTATTGGAGGCAGTGGGGTAGCTGTTGTTATAGCAGCAATAGGTTCTCGCTTGGTGCGATACATTCTTGGAAACTGGAGACCAGGTAAGACCCTTTTCACCTAGGTTCAAGATTCCCGGATTGATGTCGCCTTACCAGCACCGTGTCCCCGACTTCAAATTGATGAGGAACTGCAACGTCACCTGGAGTATAAACATCTTTCAATTGTTTTCAAATCTCCTTCCTAACTATTTCCAGCGCCTTCAGTCGGGCTACGAGAGGGAGAGGGGGAACAGTATCATCATCAGGACGTGCCCAGCTCCCCAAAGTCTCATTAATGGGCGGGGGCGCCCCATACATAATCTCAAAGGGGGTCAACCCCGTGGGTCCCGGGGTATTTCGCGCGCGGAAAAGAGCAAGGGAGAGAAGGGCTGTCCAATCACCCCCGCCGGTCTCTGTAACCAACTTAGTTAAAGTCTCCTTTATAGTTCTATTCATCCTTTCTACCTGTCCTGAACTTTGGGGCCGGTAAGCACAATGAAGCTTCCAACCAATCCCCAATTGTTTGGCCAGCCCCTGACTTACCTGGGCGACAAAGGCAGGTCCATTGTCTGACCCAATTACCTTGGGGACTCCGAACCGAGGTAGAATTTCTTCTAAGATTTTCTTGGCCACCACCTGAGCCGTTTCTTTTCTTGTTGGAAAAGCTTCTACCCAACCTGAAAAGGTATCTACAAACACTAGCAAGTACTTATTACCATATTTGGCAGGCTTCACCTCAGTGAAATCAATTTCCCAGTAAGAACTGGGGCGGTCCCCCCGCAATCTGGTCCCTTTGGGTCCCTTGCTGGACCCGGCGTTATTGGGATTTAGTTGCCAAGACAGTCATTTTCTCAGGTCCCAAGTGGGTCAATTGGTGGATACGAGTAAGGTAGGCCACACTCTCTTCTTCAGACAGGATGACCTTTTCTCTGGTTTCTGAGCTTCCCACCGAGGTGAGTTCTTTGATTTTGGTCAGTAGGATCATGGGTCCTTGGGCCGCCTCCTTGGCATGTTTATCGGCCATTTGGTTCCCTTTTGCTATAAAGTCTGTTCCTTTCTGGTGCCCAGGACAGTGTATAATGGCTACCTTCTTCGGAAGATGGATGGCTTCCAAGAGGCTTAGTATTTCCTCCTTGTTTTTTATGTCTTTTCCCCCTGAGGTTAATAGTCCTCTCTGTTGATAGATGGCACCATGTACATGTGCTGTTGCAAAGGCGTACCGGCTATCTGTGTATATGTTAATCAGTCGCCCATCTGCCAATCTTAGGGCCTGTATCAGGGCTATTAATTCAGCCTTCTGTGCTGAGGTCCCTTCAGGCAAGGCGCTGGCCCATACGACCCTCTTCCCATCTACCACTGCTGCTCCAGCCCTTCGCTTACCTTCCACGAGGTAGCTACTCCCATCTGTGAACCACGACTGCACCCCTGGCAAGGGCTGGTCCGGGAGATCTGCCCGAATACCAGTCTCTTCCGCCAGTATATTCTCGCAGCTGTGGACAGGAAGATTCCCTACCTCAGGCAGCAGGGTGGCCGGATTCAGGACAGCCGGAGGTGCAAAAACGATACGATCTGTTAACAGCAGGCTTTGATAATGGGTAAATAGGCCACTGGGCGTTTCCACGGACCAAGGGCCTGAGTCAGAACCCCTCGGGCAATCTCATTTATTTTTTTGTCTGGTGGCCCCAATTACCAGAGTCTGTTTCTCTTTTGTTTTTCCCATTGGTTTCTTGAGTACAGAATATTCAGCTCCTGTATCGATCAAGAAGTTAACAGGAGTCCCCCCCACACTTAAGGTTACCTTAGGCTCGGGGAGGGGGGCCGAGCCCCGTCTCCCCTAATTTTTCATCTTCCAAGGTCATGACTTTCAACCCTTTCTTCTTAGGGCATTCTCGGGCCCAATGTCCCTTCTTTTTGCAAAAAGCACATTGATCATTTTCCAAGGGCGCCCGTCCTCTTCCGGGTCTCCTTGGCCCCTGCCTTTGACTGCCGCCCAGGTTCCCTCCCTGTCTGGATCTCTCTGCTCCTTGTCGCTTTCCCTCTTGTATTACTGTACTTAAAATCCTAGTTAAATTCCTATCCTGACACTTCTGTCTTCTTTCTTCTGCTTCCTCCCTTTCCTTTTTTTCTCTCTCTTGTTTCTCCTCCTCTGTTTCTCTCTTATGATATACTTTCTCAGCCTCTTTTACCACATCCCGAAGAGTATAGTCCTGTAACCCTTCTATATGCTACAATTTTCTTTTTATGTCTGGGGCAGACTGCCCAATAAATGACATAATAACAGACGTCCTCTGCCCTTCTGATGTCGGATCAAAAGGAGTGTATATCCGATAGGCTTCCATAAGCCTCTCGAGGAACACAGAGGGAGGTTCGTTAGAACCTTGCATAATTTCCCTTACCTTAGCCAAATTAGTAGGTTTCCTTGCAGCCCCCCCTAAGTCCTGCCACCAGAGCCCGGCGATAGATGGACAGCCGTTCCCTACCTGCTGCTGTATTATAGTCCCACTGCGGCCGTGTCAAAGGAAAAGCCTCATCGACTTCTGCCGCCGTCAGCGTTGGTCGCCCGGCAGGATCACAAACAGCTTTTCGCGCCTCCGAGACATTTTTTTCTCTCTCTTCGGTGGTAAAGAGGGTGTTTAGTAATTGCTGACAGTCGTCCCAAGTCGGTTGATGGGAGTACATCAGAGATTCGACTAAACCTGTAAGAGCAGCAGGATTCTCCGAAAAAGGAGAGTGATTAGTTTTCCAATTATATAGATCAGATGAAGAAAAAGGCCAATATTGCAACACCTGCAACTCATTTTGGTCTGCCGGGGGTGGCCCAACCGCTCGAAGAGGCAAAGTGACGGTCGAATCAGGCCCACCCGCCCATGTCCCCCTCCTGCTGCAGGTGCCGGCCGGCGGTCCCCCGGCAGGCACTTGAGGATGGGGGGGTTGATAAAGAGGGGGCTGAATTGGTTCCGGCGGTGGCGCCATTCAGGAGGCCCTTCTATTTCAGGGTAAATTTTGGGCGGTTCTTTTTTACTTTTCTCACTTTTCTCCTCATTATCTCGGTCAGCCCTTTCCCCAGTATTTAATGTCAAGGCACTGACTTCTGCGGGTAAATCCATTAATCCCCGGGAGGGGAGAAAAGGTCTAACCCAGTTAGGGGGGTAGAGAACCAGGTCTTCCCATACTGAGATGTAAGGTTCCTGGTCCGGGTGCCCTCCCTTGATAATAGCCTGGACTGCTCGAATGGTTGTGATATCAAAAGTACCAGTCCGAGGCCAGCCCACTTTAAAGGTGGGCCATTCGCTTTCACAATAGACTTGCCATTTTCCCTTTTTTACAATTAAAAAAAAACCCCCCTCCTCTAGCCCTAACGTCCGCCCAATGGTCCAGAGTCAAAGATAAAGGAGTAGATTCAGCTTGACCCATTTTACTCCAATAAAAACCGAGACTTCCTAGCACGAAAACAAAGAAAAACACTAACACCGAGCCTATTTCCAACCAACTTTGTTTACACTCAGACAGCAAAGACTGAAGCATTACTTCAGATGGCCTGAGGCCTCTCCTTCCCATTCAACAAAGACCACAATCGCCTGTTAAATACTGATACCGACACCTCATTAACAGAAACAAGACCACAGAAACAAGACCAGTGGTTCACTGAATTCCGGGCAGTCAGACCCTCCTGACTCCCTTCCACCCTTGAGGCGTAAACAAGACCACAGAAACAAGACCAGCGGTTCACTGAATTCCGGGCAGTCAGACCCTCCTGACTCCCTTCCACCCTTGAGGCGTCCCTCAGGGCTGCAGCCTGCGGTTCCGGACACGTCTATCCCCGCAGTCACTGAGTCCTCACGGTCCTCAGTGACAGCTGCATCAAAATACCAACGGGATCCCAAATCACCAACACGCCAAGTGAACCAAAAGTGGGACTTTAACCCACGAGTGGGACTTAAACCCACAACCAGGGGCGGGACTCTAACCCACGATCCCTGTCCTCAGACCAGTGTCGGGTATTTTGCTTCCTTCAAACAGATCTTATTCTTACAGGCTAGATTACTTCGTTTTTTTTTTCTTTTCGCAACTATTCTCACGCTGCTCGGAACGACAACAAAAATGAATAAGTCCTGCGATCCAAACTCCCAGTCGTATACAAAATAAACAACACTCACTAAAACATTCAAAGAGATACAGACCAGCCTTCCAAAATATACACGAAACAGACCCCCAAGATATAGCTCAGCAAGACACCCACAGCACAAACCAGATTCCTAAGCAAAATGCACAAGAACATTCGTAAAGACATGTAGTGTATCCCTAAAACAGCATAAGATTTTATAGCAGCATAAAAATTCTTTTTCAATCACTCATGTGGCGCCACACACTCACAAACACTCACAAGCACATTCACACAAAAAGCTCACCTCCAAGGGGTCGTCGTTTCCTGAGGTGTTCGTCGATATCCCGGACAAGCCCCCAAATGAAAGCTTCCTTATTCGGAACTTTCACTCTGAATACCGGCCGGCGATCACCTCAAGGAAGGTGAAAAAAAAAATTTTTTTTTTCCTTTCACTTCCAGGGAGATTTGTCCATCTGGAATCAAGGCTCCCTCAAACCTTACCTCTCCTTTTGCAGCCTGTTTTGCCTCTTGTCCTGGTTTTGGCTAGGATAGAGTTAACTTTGATGAGGAAGTAGGAAGGGGCACAGCATGGGCAGCTGACCTGGGCTGGCCAACAGGTATTCGATACCATACTGACATCATGCCCAGTACCTAGAAGCAGGGAGCTAGTCGGGGGCGGGGTTTCGGGAGCATAGGCGGGGCTACCGGTCGGAGGGGGAGTCGCGTCGGGTCCTGGGTGGTGAGCAGCCGCGGCACACGCCATTCCTTTTGTATATTCCCCTCGTGTACTGTTAAAACTGTTCCTTTTATCCCCCTGAACCTGTTCATTCTTATTGTTGTTCTATTAAACCGCTCTTATTTCAACCTACGCGGGTTTTTCCCCTTTTTCTCTGGTTCCCCTTTCCCACTCCACCGGGAGGGGAGGAGTGAGCGAGCACCCTCGTGGCTCTTTGTTCCCGGCTGGGCAAAACCACGACACCTCTCTGTCTGCCAGCTCATTTCCTCTTTCCAACTCCGAGCTTACTTTTTGGTGCGCCCTCATATGTATAATAGCCACTTTCTCAGGGAGTTGTATGGCATCAAGTAGTTTTAAAATTTCTTCATAGCTGCTTCCATCTGTAAACCAACTTTCCATATTGTCCAGAGGGGTCTCCTTCAGGTCCAGGTGACTTGAATATACTGCTTCGATGGTCTCTAAGCAATCATGCTGCACTGGTTCTCCTGAGTTTCTGCTAGGAAATGAAGCTGGACTGATAATGTTAGTGACCACAATTTCCACATCATAACCTTTGGGGAGAGAGAGCAAATGTCCCCCTTTTCTCTTCTGAAACTGCCGATACTGTGTGAGACACCAGCACTGTCCTCTTCTGGCCCAGAGTAAATTTCCGGGCTTCTTGAATGTTTATTACAACAGCTGCAACTGCCCCCAAACATTCAGGCCAGCCTTTTGCTGTTGCATCCAGCTGTTTGGAAAAATAAGCAACTGCCCAACGATATGGGCCCAAATCCTGGGTTTTCGTGTGAGAAGAAAAAAATGGTTTACTCACATCTGGAAGTCCTAAGGCTGGGGCAGACATCAGAGCCTTCTTTATCTGATCAAAGGTCCGTGCAGCTACTTTATTCCATTGTAGCTTCACCATCGCATAAAAGGCGTCTAGGTTAGACAGGCATCCTTTGTTTTGGTAGAGATCAATATATTGTCCACATACTGCAGGAGTTTTCCTTCTTCAGATGGGGCTTCCCATGATTCGAGATCTTTGGCTAGCTGGTTGCCAAATATGGTGGGGCTATTTTTGAATCCTTGAGGCAGCACCGTCCAAGTAAGCTGAGTTTTATGTCCACTTTTAGGACTTTCCCATTCGAATGCAAATACTTTCTGGCTGGCTTCATGGAGAGGGAGGCAAAAGAAGGTATCCTTTAAATCTAAAACAGTAAACCAAGTTAAGTCAGGTGTTAGCACAGTTAACAGGGTGTAAGGATTTGCTACCACGGGGTAGAGGTCCTCAGTTATTCTATTGACTGTCCACAAACCTTGGACTATCTGATAAGACCCATGCAGCTTGCAGACTGGTAATATGAGAGTGTTAAAGCTGGACTTACACTCTCTTAAAAGTCCTAACTGTAAGAATTTTTCTATTATCGGTTTAATCCCCTCCCTGTAATCACTCCTCAAGGGATACTGTTTAGTCCTTACTGGCTGTTGTCCTTTAAGTTTTACCTCCACTGGTAGGGCATTCCTTGCCCTTCCGGGTACATCTGTGGCCCATACTCCTGGATATACTTGGTTCATGATGTCTTCGTTAATGTTTCCTTCTGTATTGATATTAGTTAGTAGTAAGGCTCATAATTTGTATATAATTTTGATCATTCACCTCCAAGCTAATGTGACCATTTTCAAATTTAATCGTGGCTTTTAACTGCTCCAGCAAATCTCTTCCCAAAAGAGCTTTTGGGGCATTGGGCATATAAAAAAACCTGTGAATTTTACTTGCTTTCCCAATTTGTACTTTAAGGGCTCAAAAAGTATGACTTTTCACATTGACCAGTGGCTCCCATCACCATAACATAATCATTACTTAGCGGTAACAGTTCTTGATTTAAGACCGAAAATGTCGCCCCTGTATCTATTAGAAATTCTACTTGTTTTTAATTTTTCCCTAGCTTTAGTGTAACCAGTGGATCTGCTAGGGTAGACTCCCCAGGTCTCCGTCAATTGTCCTCCTTTAAGTGGGCTATCGCAGGTCTCCCTCTTCGTCCATCGTAGCTCCCCTTGGACCCCTTAGGGCATTCTTTTTTCCAGTGTCCCTTTTTTTACAGTACACACACTGATCCCTATCCAGTCTCAGTGGCTCTCTTCTTTGTGGTCTCTGTTCCAGAGCTGCCACAGTTGCTATTATTCTTTGTTCCATTCTCCTGTCCTTGTCACTTTCCCTATTCCCAAAGACCTTCCATGCTTCTTCGATTAACCTTTCCATATCCCGCACGTCTGCCCCTCTTAATTTTTTGCAGTTTTCTTTGGATATCATCACATGACTGGCCTATGAACAAGGATATTAGCTGTTGCTGGCCTACTTCGGCCGACGGGTCCAGAAGAGTGTATTTGCACATAGCAAGTCTTATTCTGTCTAAAAATTCTGAAGGGGTTTCAAAAGGGCCTTGTCTTACGGCATATAACATTGACCAATTTTCCAACCCATATTTTATCCACTGTTGATATTGTTGCAACTGCTGATAATCGTCACGATCATTTGGATCCCACCCTGGGTCTGACAAAGGTATACACTGATCAACTGTCCATCCCACTAATGTCCCTTCCATAATTTGGGCCTGTACTTGTGTTTTCAATACCAACAGCCTTTCTGTTTCGGTCAGTGCATCCAACATAGAATCTATGTCTCGCCAGCCTGGATCTAAAGTTTTAAGAATCATATCAAACCTTTTAGCAATGCCTATAGGGTCCTCTCGGTAATCTCTTACTGTTTCCTTCCAGGAATCTAAGTCATTAATGGTAAAAGGAACCTTTATTTTTGCGGGCCCCATTGGGCTCATGTCCTGTTTCAGCGGGGCTTGAATTATTGGACCCACTTTACTCCGAGTCCTTGATGTAATGGGGCTGAATCCAGGGCCTTGTGGCTCATTTTTCACTGCTCCTTTGTCTGGTATCGGTGGTGTTCCCATATTTACAGTCCTGTCTGGTCCCACAGAAGGACCAGGACCCATTGCAGGGCCAGGTAAAGTTCCTCTGTCATTCATATTTATACTCATTGTTGGAGGAGAGCCCTGGTTGCCAGTAGGCACGCCCATATTCACTGTCCCCTGAGGACCCATATATTCCATTCTCATTTTCTCTTTTGTTACTTCTGCCCCCCTTTCATTAGGAGGGGGCATGGAGGGAAGTATATAGCCTTCTAGGCTTTCTAAATCATCTGCCTGATACACCTTATCTCTATTGGTGCAGCGTTGTCCAACACTACAGGACAAACAGCAACTTTTTAGTTTTCCCCTGTTTTCTTGTTCTAGGGCCGGTACCAGGGGATCTTGGGGAGGAGTTAACCCACAAGCCTGCTGCCACTCTGGGTAATTTCTCAGAGTGAAAAACATATACACATAAGAAGCCTCATCCCATTTTCCTTCCCTCCTTAAAAACAACATTGACTGTAGGAGGGTATTATAATTCAGAGTTCCATTTTGAGGCCACTTCTCCCCATCGTCTAATTTATAGAGCGGCCACCATTGGTTGCAGTATTTTATAAGTGTTTTTTTACTTTCTGTACCCCCAGTCCCCACAAGATCTTTCCAATGTGTCAATATGCATCCTAATGGACTTTTCTTGACTCTCACACTCTGAGCGCTTCCCATTATTTTCCTATATTCTCGAATTACTCTTTGTAACTCTTTCTCTGAAATGTTTCTCAAAATAGGTAATCCCAAGCCCCAACCACAAAACACGGTTGTAATCTCAGCTATGTGTTCTTCACACTCAGGACACCAGCACCAATGCTTATCGTAGTCACCACCCCTTCCAATGCTATTACAGTTATATATTCTAGCAAAAAGTACGCTTCAGTTTTACCCACCCAGCATGTTCCAAACGGGGTGTTTCAAACAGGGGATTTCTAATGGGGGCAGTGGATGGAGTTCTTTCTTCTCTGCTGTATAACTTACACACAAAAGTTAAGTATATTCCCTGATATTTATATACTCTGGATCCTCCTGTTTGGGGCGGGATCCTCTCCCCAACCCCCCAGGGCACTATTAAGTTTTCGTTAATGCATTAACACCGGGAAGCTGAAATCACCGGCAAACTAATTCCCGTTCCTTATATTCTACCTTGATAGTGTAAAACGGCACTATTAAAATATTTCTTGGCTCCCTTAATTCACATAAAACATATGTAGACAAGTTAACAAACACTACAATTACTTGACACGCTTCGTCCGTCTCCGGCTGGTCTCCTCGCGGAGATACGGAACCGCGGATAAGGACTCCACACTCGCTTCGCAGTCAGACTGCGTCTCATTCATTTAACACTCAATACACACACACATCACAAGTTTACAATATCCGTTTATCTTAAATACAAATAAGTCCGGGTACTTCCAACGCCACAATACTATTATTATTGTTATACCAGTTGTTATCCCTTCCGCAGCTGCAAACTAAAACCAAGATGTCATGCGAATTCGCCCTGTAACCATCTGAATCTCGACTGGGGCCTCTGAGTTACAAATACCAAGTAACCTCCAACAATGTCGGCTGGGGGCTCTGGGTTACGAATACCAACTAACCCCCCCCCCCCCAATGTCGGCTGGGGCCTCTGAATTACGAAAAACCAAGTAACCCCCCCCCAATGCCAGTTGGGGCCTCTGGGTTACGAATACCAAGTAACCCCTCCCAATGCCGACTGGGGCCTCTGAGTTATGAAAACCAGGTAACTTCCCCCCAATGCCGAGATTCTTCCCAACTTACACCTACACGGGGACTCTGTGGTGCGCCAGACGTCTCTGCGTGACTTACCGATCACCCCGACCGCGGTCCCTTTCCCTCTTTCACATACCTTGTCCGCAGGATAGATGGTCGTTGTCTGCTCCCGCAGTGAGCGGCTGGGAGCGGAGTTCCTCCAAGGAAAAGAGACTCGGACCACGGCTAGGATGTCCGTTCCTCAGTCGTTCCTGCAGCCGAGCAGAGCGCGTCCCATCTGGAGTGCCAAAATTACTTGCGGAATCAAACTCTATAACTCAAAGAGTTATAAAGAAGGTATGTTTATTCGGCGCCGTGCGCCTCCCCCCCCCCCCCCCCCCCCCCCCCCCCCCCCCCCCCGACTCAGCAACTTGCTTGACTTATATTTGTTACAAAGTTACAAAATCATATGATGACATTATCCGCCTAGACAAAGACACAACCTGTCCCCGATTTCGCATGTAAATTAGGTCTTTTCTTCCTTTCATTTGTGTGATGTCTCCCGGTGATGGCTGGTGATGGTCTCTGGGGCCTTGGGAGATGAAGGCTGATAAGTCCTGAGGCTTTCTCACCCCTGATCTTCAGATATCACTTGGCCCCTCGCAGAACTGGTTTCTGCCCTCAAGGAAGTTGGAGGACCCCGGAGGTATTGTGTGAGGAGATAAGTGTGACCTTTTTGGCGAGCCAGGCAGGAGTCGAACCTAGAAGACACTGATGTAGAGCTTTATACTAACATGTACTAATAAACCTTATACTAACTTATCGCAATAGTATAAAGCTTATTTTTCAGATGGGACAAAATTCACACACAAGCTGTAAAAAGGTCGTGCTTATACCCTTACACAATACCTCTGGGGTCCTCCAACTTCCTTGAAGGATGTCATGGTTTGGCCCAGCTAGCACAGCAGCACCACAACAGTCTCTCGCTCGGTGCCCCCATTCACCCCCACCCTCCATAGGATGGCAGAGGCCCCAGCGAAATGGGAGTAAAAAGATAAGCAAGGTTGTTGTGGATTAAGACAAGGGCAGGGAGGGCTCGCCGCCAATTACGGTTCTGGGCAAAACAGACTCCAGTACTCAACTTAGAGAGGAAAGTAGGAAAGTTTATTCTACAAGAAACAGAATGGAATAAAAGCAAAAAGGGAGTAGGATGATGAGAATTACAACCAGCACTTTAAGATCTCCCTCCCCCATCCCTCCTTTCTTCCCAGGCCCAGCTCACTGCTCCCAATATCTCTACCTCCTCCCCCATCAACGGCTCAGGGGGGCAGGGAATGGGGAATGTGGTCAGTCTCTCACAAATGGACTCTGCCGCTTCTGTTTTCTCAGATGAGGAAGACTCCTGGCATTCTTCCCCTGCTCCAACACAGGGTTTCCTCCCCCGGGACACAGTCCTTAACGAACTTCTCTGGTGTGGGTTGTTCCCAACAGCTGCGACTTCTGCCGATACAGGGTCCCTCACATGGGACGCAGTCCTTGGTGAATATCTCTGGCGTGGATTCTTCACCGCGGTTGCAGTTTCTGCAGTTACAGGGTCCCTCTCTTGGGACAAGGCCTCTTCTGGGTATAAGTTTAATGAGCTGCGTTGTCGTGGGTTCCTCCCCACAGTTACAGCTGTGGTTATTGGGTCCCTTCCTCGGGACACGGCCTGCTCCAGCCATAGTGATAAAGGGTCCCTCCTTCAGAACACGGCCTCCTCCAGCCATAGTTTTAAAGAAGAAAATCACTGCCCCTGGCTCGGGGTCTGCAGTGAAGTGGTTGGGTCCCCCCCACGGGACACGGCCTCCTCCGACCATAGTCACTGTCTCTGGCTCGGGGCCTTTAATGAAGTGAATCGCTGCCCCTGGTCTGGGGCCAGCTTTAGCAAAATGAGTCTCTGCCCCTGATGCAAGGTCTTTGAAGAAATGAAAATAAATCTCAGCTTTACCAGTTCTCTCCATAGAATGCAGGGGAATCTCTGCTCCAGCACACCTCCTCCTCTCTTTCATCACTGACCTTGGAGTCCGCATGGTTGTTTCTCTCACTATTCCTACTCCTTGCACCACCACCAGCCAGAAGGAAAAGAAAGGGCAGAAGAAGAAAGAAGGTGGAGGAAGAAACCTCCTCTTCCGGCTTCCTCTTAAAAAGTGATCATGGAGGCATCTAATTGGCTCAGCCCCAGAAGTGGGTCTGCCTCAGAGCTGGGGAGAGTTGTGAGCGACTTCTTACAGGAGCCATCTTTACAGCCCCTTCCCCCTTACCAGAAAAGGCTATCATGTCAAACCATGACAAAGGCAGAAACCAGTTCTGGGATGGGCCAAGTGATATCTGAAGTTGCGCAAAGATCAGGGGTGAGAAAGCCTCAGGACTTATCAGCCTTCATCTCCCAAGACCCCAGAGACCATCACCGGCCATCACACAAATGAAAGGAAGAAAAGACCTAATTTACATGCCAAATAGGGGACAGGTTGTGTCTTTGTCTAGGCCGATAATGTCATCATATGATTTTGTAACTTTGTAACAATATAAGTCAAGCAAGTTGCCAAGTTGGGTGTGCACGTTTGTGGTGGAGCGATCCCCGTGTGCCTGGCACCGAATAAACATACCTTCTTTATAACTCTTTGAGTTATAGAGTTTGATTCCGCAAGTAATTTTGGCACTCCAGATGGGACGCGCTCTGCTCGGCTGGAGGAGCGACTGAGGAACGGACGTCCTAGCCGCGGCCCAAGTCTCTTTTCCTTGGAGGAACTCCGCTCCCAGCCGCTCACTGCAGGAGCAGACAATGACCATCTATTCTGCAGACAAGGTATGTGAAAGAGGGAAACAGGACTGCGGTTGGGGCGATCGGTAAGTCACGCAGAGACGTCTGGCGCACCACAGAGTCCCCGTGTAGGTGTAAGTTGGGAAGAATCTCGGCATTGGGGGGAAGTTACCTGGTTTTCGTAATTCAGAGGCCCCAGCTGGCATTTTGGGGGGGGGGGGTTACTCGGTTTTCGTAATTTAGAAGCCCCAGTCGGCATTGAGGGGGGCTTACTTGGTATTGGTAACTCAGAGGCCCCAGTCGAGATTCGGATGGTTACAGGGCGAATTCGCATGACATCTTGGTTTTAGTTTGCAGCTGCGGAAGGGATAATAATTGGTATAATAATGATATCATTGTGGCGTTGGAAGTACCCGGGCTTATTTGTGTTTGTTGGATGAATGGATATTGTTGATATCGTGGTTAAAGTTGTGATGTGTGTGTGAATTGAGTGTTTGAATGAATGAGACGCAGTCTGACTGCGAAGTGAGTGCAGAGTCCTCATCCGCGGTTCCGTATCTCCGCGAGGAGACCAGCTGGAGATGGACAAAGCATGTCAAGTAATTGTAGTGTTTGTTAACTTGTCTACATATGTTTTATGTGAACCAAGGGAGCCAAGAAATATATTTTAATAGTACCATTTTACACTATCAAGGTAAAGATAAGGAACGAGAATGAGAAGTTTGCCCGTGGTTTCAGCTTCCCGGTGTTAATACATTAACGAGAACTTTATATTCCCCTTGGGGGGAGAGGATCCCGCCCCAAACAGGGGGATCGGGACTATATAAATATCAGGGAATATACTTAACTTTTTGTGTGTGAGTTATACAGCGGAGAAGAAAGAACTCCGTCCAATGCCCCATTAGAAATTCCCAGTTTAAAACACACCCATTTGGAACATGCTGGGTGGGTAAAACTGAAGTGTACTTCTTGCCAATATATATATAACGGTAATAGCGTTGGAAGGGGTGGTGACTACAATAAGCATCTATGCTGGTGTCCCGAGTGTGAAGAACACATAGCTGACATTACAACCGTGTTTTGTGGTTGGGAGTTGGGATTACCTATTTTGAGAAACTGTAGTGGGTCTGGGATGGTAGTGATTTTCCACAGCAGCTCCTGCAGTGCTGTGCTTACTGTTGATATCAATATTATGACTACCGCTTGCACAGCATCAGGGCTGTCCCTCCAGCATTCCTTCCCCACCTTCACCAATAGCTATGGGTGGGCATGATCTTGGGAGGGACTATGGCCAGGACAGCTGACCCAGGCTGACCAGGGAGATATTCCATACCATATGACGTCAGCTCAGTAATATAAACTGGGGGAGAGGAGCAGGAAGGGGAGGCGAGATTCATTTCTGGCCTTCCCAAAGCAACCGCTACGCGTACTGAAGCCCTGCTTCTCGGGAGGTGGCCGGACATCGCTGCTGATGGGAAGTAGAGAGTAACAGCTTTATCTGCTTTTGCTTTGCTTCCCGCGCGTGCGGCTTTGCTGCTCCTTTATTAAACTGCTTTTATCTCAACCCACGAGACTCCCATCTTATTTTCTCCCCTTCCCTGGCTTGCTGAGGAGGTGGGGGATAAAGCGGTGTGGTGGACACCTGGCATCCAGCCAGGCTCAAACTACCACAGCCCTTTTGGCACCCAACGTGGGGCAAGATAATAGCAGTTTTACATTAGGATGCATTGCAATTACAGTAAGCCAATGAGTGCAAAGTTCCTGTGCTGGTCACGGAGCCTTGCTGTTATGCAGCTTATCTTACACTTTCTAATGTTTGGGAACACGATGCTACTAACAAAGACTCTGTGCTGTGCTTTGACCTTAACAGCTTTGCTAAGCTGGCTATACGATTTTGTGAAAAGGATGAAAGAGCCTGGGAACATGATGGCCCAAATAATAATAGCAAGTCTCATTCTGTTACTGATGGATTTACTGTGCTGTGGGAGCTATCTTGTGGAGGTCATGGGGCAAAGCACCTCTTTCCCCTCAGCTCGGATTGATATAGACAATTTTGTTATACAGACTTCCCAGGTCCTTAGTCACCCTTATATGAGAGTTTTAATATTACTAATTAACATGGTTGGTATATTACATCTTTTGTGGAATCTGGACTCATTTGGGTATCAGAGAGGACAAATTTGCGATGGAAAGATGTTAAAATGCCCTCTGAAGCGGCCAGTCCCTGGGTGGCAGGGTGCGTGGATGAATTTGGGCAAATTCCTAGGATGGTTATCACCTCCTGTAACCTGGGATTTTACACCTGAACAGATAAAAAACCCTGCTTTACTGGCACGCCACCTGATAGAAGGGTGTCTTACCTACCCTAATGAGGCCCATCAGGTTCAGGCACTATACTGGGGCCTAGCCTCTGCCTACCGAGCTGCATTCCAGTCCTCTCAGAGAGCTATGATTGAAGTGGAAACACAAACGGTACCTGAGACCACCATGGTTGAGTCAGTCGCAGTCCAGTCTTCTCAGAGAACTATGGCCGATGGCTGGGTTTTCAATATGGTGAGGCCTGGCAAATTGACTATGTTGGACCGCTACCACGAACACATCAAGGCAAGCGTTATATACTCACCATGGTGGAAGCAACTACCGGTTGGTTGGAAACATACCCTGTAAACCATGCCACTGCCCGAAATACTGTCTTAGGTCTTGAAAGGCAAGTTTTGTGGCGACACGGCACTCCAGAAATAATTGAATCAGATAATGGAACTCATTTTTGAAATAATCTCATAAACTCCTGGGCAAAGAAACATGGCATTGAGTGGATATACCACATCCCCTATCACCCACAAGCCTCTGGAAAGATTAAGAGATATAACGGATTACTAAAGACCATGTTGAGAGCACTGGGCAATGGGGCATGGAAGCAGTGGGATAAAATTTAGCAGAAGCCACTTGGCTGGTTAACAGCAGAGGTTCAACTAACTGTCCTGGTCCTGCCCAAATAAAACCACTACATACTGTGGGAGGAGATAAGGTCCCTGTAGTGCACCCAGGGAAATGGCTGGGGAAGGCAGTATGGGTTGCACCTCCCATGGGAAAGGGCAAACCCATTCGTGGGATTGTCTTTGCTCAAGGGCCTGGGTGTACTTGGTGGGTGATAAGAAAGGATGGGGAAACTCGATGTGTACCTCAAGGAGACTTAACCTTGGGGAAAAAATAACCTGTTATGCGAGTTATCTGTTGTAGATGAACTTTGCAAGAAAAACCGGACAAGTGGACAAACCAAGCCGGTGCTGGTGCCCAACACTGAACATACTGTTTCCCCTGACCTGGATATCCATCTTGATGGATGAGACAGAAGTTATGGCCTGCTCCAGTGAACATCTAAAGAGGATGAAAGATATAAGAATGTTGTTTGTTTGTTTGATGCAAGATGCAAGAGGGAATACAAGAATGGTTTTTGTCTGTTGAAGAGTGGGGGTACTGGTTAATGAGAGTATATAAGAATGTATCTGGGTTGTTAAGATGGTTTGTCTGAGCATGACATAAATGGTATGGAATAAGGGGTGGAGACTGTAGTGGGTCTGGGATGGTAGTGATTTTCCACAGCAGCTCCTGCAGTGCTGTTGACGTCAGCTCAGTAATATAAACTGGGGGAGAGGAGCAGGAAGGGGAGGCAAGATTCATTTCTGGCCTTTCAAAAGCAACCGCTACGCGTACTGAAGCCCTGCTTCTCGGGAGGTGGCCGGACATCGCTGCTGATGGGAAGTAGAGAGTAACAGCTTTATCTGCTTTTGCTTTGCTTCCCGCGCACGCGGCTTTGCTGCTTATTTATTAAACTGCTTTTATATCAGCCCACGAGACTCCCATCTTATTTTCTCCCCTTCCCTGGCTTGCTGAGGAGGAGGGGGATAAAGCGGTGTGGTGGGCACCTGGCATCCAGCCAGGCTCAAACTACCACAGAAACATTTCAGAGAAAGAATTACAAAGAGTAATTTGAGAATATAGGAAAATAATGGGAAGCGCTCAGAGTGTGAGAGTCAAGAAAAGTCCATTAGGATGCATCTTGACACATTGGAAAGATTTTGTGGGGACTAGGGGTACAGAAAGTAAAAAATCACTTATAAAATACTGCAACCAATGGTGGCCGCTCTATAAATTAGACGATAGAGAAGTGGCCTCAAAATGGAACTCTGAATTATAATACCCTCCTACAGTTAATGTTGTTTTTAAGGAGGGAAAGAAAATGGGATGAGACTTCTTATGCGGATATGTTTTTCACTCTGAGAAATCACCCAGATTGGCAGCAGGATTGTGGGTTAACTCCTCCCCAAGATTCCCTGATACTGACCCTAGAACGAGAAAACAGGGGAAAACTAAAGAGGTGCTGTTCGTCCTGTAGTGTCGGACAACGCTGCACCAATATGTTATGGTGATGGGAGCCACTGGCCAATGTAAAAAGTCATACTTTTTGAGCCCTTAAAGTACAAATTGGGAAAGCAAGTAGGAATTCACAGGTTTTTGTATATGCCTAATGCCCCAAAAGCCCTTTTGGGAAGAGATTTGCTGGAACAGTTACAAGCCACGATTAAATTTGAAAAAGGTCACATTAGCTTGGAGGTGAATGATCAAAATTATATACAAATTATGAGCCTGTTGCTAACTAATATCGATACAGAAGGAAACATTAATGAGAACATCATGAACCAAGTATATCCAGGACTATGGGCTACAGATGTACCCGGAAGGGCGAAAAATGCCCTACCAGTGGAGGTAAAACTTAAAGGACAACAGCCTGTAAGGATTAAACAGTATTCCTTGAGGAGTGAGGACAGGGAGGGAATTAAACCGATAATAGAAAAATTCTTACAATTAGGACTATTAAGAGAGTGTGAGTCCAGCTTTAACACTCCCATATTACCAGTCTGCAAGCTGCATGGGCCTTATCAGATAGTCCAAGATTTGCAGGCAGTCAATAGAATAACTGAGGACCTGCACCCCATGGTAGTGAATCCTTACACCCTGTTAACTGTGCTAACACCCAACTTAACTTGGTTTACTGTTCTAGATTTAAAGGATGCCTTCTTTTTCCTCCCTCTCTATGAAGCCAGCCAGAAAGTATTTGCATTCGAATGAGAAAGTCCTAAAAGTGGATGTAAAACTGAGCTTACTTGGACAGTACTGCCTCAAGGATTCAAAAATAGCCCCACCATATTTGGCAACCAGTTAGCCAAAGATCTCGAATCATGGGAAGTCCCATCTGAAGAAGGAAAACTCCTGCAGTATGTGGACGATATATTAATCGCTACTAAATCAAAGGATGCCTGTCTGACCTGGATGGGTGAGTCTTTTAAATTTTTTGGGGTTCCAGGGGTATGGAGTATCCAAGAAAAAGGCCCAGACAATCCAACAGAAAGTGACCTATTTGGGCCATGAAATTAGTGCGGGACAAAGGACATTGGGACAAACTAGGAAAGAAACTTTCTGTCAAACAGCCAGGCCACAAACAGTAAAGGAACAGCGAACCTTTTTGGGAATGACTGGGTGGTGTCGATTGTGGATCTATAATTATGGACTGTTGGTTAAGCCTTTATATGCGATGGTGAACACAGAGCAAAATATCTACAATGGAATAAAGAAGCTGCATGGACCTTTGATCAGATAAAGAAGGCTCCAATGTCTGCCCCAGCCTTAGGACTTCCAGATGTGAGTAAACCATTTTTTCTGTTCTCACATGAAAAACAGGGGATTGCCTTGGAAATATTGGCCCAGGATTTGGGCCCATATTGTCGGGCAGTTTCTTATTTTTCCAAACAGCTAGATGCAACAGCAAAAGGCTGGCCTGAATGTTTAGGGGCAGTTGCAGTTGTTGTAATAAACATTCAAGAAGCCCAGAAATTTACTCTGGGTCAGAAGATGACAGTGCTGGTGTCTCACATAGTATCAGCAGTTTTAGAAGCAAAAGGGGGACATTGGCTCTCTCCCCAAAGGTTCCTAAACTATCAAGCCATAATAGTGAAACAGGATGATGTGGAAATTGTGGTCACTAACATTGTCAATCCAGCTTCATTTCTTAGCAGAAACTCAGGAGAACCAGTGCAGCATGATTGCTTAGAGACCATTGAAGCAGTATATTCAAGTTGCCTGGACCTGAAGGAGACCCCTCTGGACAACATGGAAAGCTGGTTTACAGATGGGAGCAGCTATGTTCTGCAAGACAGAAGATATGCCAGGTATGCAGTCACGACCAGTCAAGAGGTAATAGAATCGAGATCACTATCTACAGGAACGTCTGCACAAAAAGCAGAAAAAATTGTCCTTACTCGTGCTTTGGAGTTAGCACGAGGCAGAGCTATTAGAATCATAGAATGGTAGGGGTTGGAAGGGACTTTTAGAGATCATCTAGTCCAACCCCCCTGCAGAAGCAGGGTCACCTAGATAAGGTCGCATAGGAACATGTTCAGGCGGGTCTTGAAGACCTCCAAGGAAGGAGACTCCACAACCCCTCTGGGCAGCCTGTTCCACTGCTCCATCACTCTCACGGTGAAATAGTTTTTTCCTATGTTTAAGTGGAACTTTTTGTGTTCCAGCTTCATCCCATTACCCCTTGTCTTGTTGCTAGCTACTATAGAAAAAAGGGATGTCCCAACCTCCTGACACCCACTCTTTAGATATTTATAAATGTTAATGATATCCCTCCTCAGTTTCCTCTTTTCCAGACTAAACAGCCCCAGTTCCCTCAGTCTTTCCTCGTATGAAAGATGTTCCCTGTGCTGGACTCTCTCCAGCAGTTCCCTGTCCCTCTTGAGCTGAGGAGCCCAGTACTCCAGATGAGGCCTCACCAGAGCAGAGTAGAGGGGGAGAAGAACCTCCCTCAACCTACTGGCCACACTCTTCTTGATGCATCCCAGAATGCTATTGGTCTTCTTGGCCACGAGGGCACATTGCTGGCTCATATTTAGTTTATTATCAATCAGGACTCCCAGGTCTCTCTCTGCAGAGCTGCTCTTCAGCAGTTCGACCCCCAGCCTGTACTGGTGCACTGGGTAGTTCCTTCCCAGATGCAGGACTCTGCACTTGTCCTTGTTGAACCTCAGCAGGTTCCTTTCTGCCCAACTCTCAAGCTGGTCAAGATCCCGCTAAATGGCAGCACAGCCTTCTGGGGAATCAGCCCTTCCTCTCAGTTTGGTGTCATCAGCGAACTTGCTGAGGGTGTACTTTGTCCCCTCAACCAGGTCGTTAATGAAGATGTTGAACAAGACTGGCCCCAGAACTGATTTCATGGTCTGGTAACCCTTTGTTCTGTGCTTTCCGAACCTTCTCAGGATTAATACACCTCTGCCCTATACTACATGCAGAACAACACCTCTCCAATTTGCCTTTTCTTTCTCTCTGCTTTTCCTTTTCTAAGGCCAACACCATAGGATCTTGTGGTGGGTTAAGACCACAACTCCTTTGATACTCTGGATGGTTATGAAGGGTGAAGAACAGGGCAGCATATGAGTATTCTTCCCACTTCCACCCTCTCCTTAAAAATAGTGCTAATTGTAAAAGAGTGTTGTAATTCAAGATACCATTTTCTGGCCACCTCTCCTGATCATCTAATATGTAGAAGGGCCATGACTGATTGCAAAACATTATTAACTTCTTCTTGCTCACTGAACCTCCGAGACCTCCAGATAATTCTTTCCAGTGACTCAATATGCATCCTAAGGAGCTTGCTTGGGGAAATTCCTTGCTCAGTTTTGCTCCCATTATACCTCCGATTCTACCTTTCTCTAACTTCCACAGGAACCGTTTTTACCAACCCACAACTAATAACAACAACAACTCTTGTCCAGGGATTATAAGCACTCAGGGCAATAAAGTGTTTTAGCTTAACCGAATAACACAACAAAACCTTATAGTAATCCAAACACCGAAACCTGATCCGTTCCTGCAATCTGCAGAATCCTTACCCCCCTGTCTGCGGAGGAACACGGCGCCCCTCCCTATTCAGAGTGATCAAGCTTTTAGAGTGATCAGGCTGTCCTGCCTAGTTCTATTAGTTTAGCACTTCAAAGTACCTGGTGGTGCGATGGGTCTGTGCACCCGGCCGGCAGAAAAGGTCGGTGGCTGGAGTCTCCCCCCCCACTGCAATCCAAAGTTTTAGATTTCTATCAAACTCCAGCACTCTGCCATACACCAAACTACTCACAAAACACAGAACAAATTTCCAACATACAACAACAACTTTTCCGCTCCGCTCGTCTCCGGCTGCCTCCCTCCCTGGAAAATGGAGATGTGAATCAGAACTCCGCAGTCGTGCTGCGAGTCCCACGCTACCACACACTCACACACACACACTCCGCAACACAAGTTACGCTTAAATTGAGCTCTTAACGATGTTAAAATATGCACGGTACTGGTACCGAGGTTTTGCAGCAAATATATATGATAATAGCTACCACACACAGTGCTCCCACTGTCCCAGCGAGGAGCGCCCAAGTTACCATACCAGCGAATCCACTAATTCCCCAGGGGTGAGCAGTATCCCTCCCTCACCAGGTGCAAGGGGTACTTCTACCCCCCCTACGACTTACAGGGTTTTGGTGAGCTTCCCTACTCCTCGTCACAGCGTGAGGCATCACATACACGGCTTATGGACTCGTCCCCTATACCCCTGCAGGCTTTCCCAACTTACATACCTGGTCCGCTGGCCGGTCCGTCTCTTCCCCTGCAGCGATCGGATGGGGATGGGAGACTCTCCGGAGAAACAGTCTGGTGGTGCGCCTAGAATGTCCCACACCCCAGCCAGTCCAGCAGCCGGGCAGAGAGGGTCTCCTGCCTGGCTCGCCAATTGATATGCGGAACAAACTCTATAAAAAGGTTAAGGGTTATAAAGCAGGTATGTATTGCGCCGGCGGGTGCAAGGGAGATAATTCTGCCCAGCTCGCACACACAAAGGGCTACTTATAGGGTACAGGTAGGGGTATGCATAAGTGCCTATTACATATTCATGACTGTAGGCACAGATGTAGCTTGGACCAGCCAGCTTGAATAAAGATGGTAGGGATAAGTTAATGCAGCTGGCAAGCTACTTCAGAAACAGGTGCTGCAAGCTAATCAATTGGGCCCTGGGTGATCTCATGGGCAGAAGCAGCATATAAGGAGGTAGCTAGCAAAGGAAGGGTGACTTTGAGTCAACTCTGGTGGTTGTACTATGTTGCCCGTGTATGTCTCTGCACGGGCATTACTTAGACTCTCTACGTCTTTGAGTGAGTATTGCCTGCACTACTACAACATTTGGTGACCCCGACGTGATTTGCCGAATTGGTTGGATTAAGAACCCTCGGCAGAAAAGCACTTGGATTCCTGCTTGATAGGGCAAGTGATCTGAGTAAACTGATATAATGGGAAAAATGATAAGCAAAGAGGAAAATCCTATTGACACCCTCCAGCATATCTTTGCTGAGAAAGGATTCAGTTATGAAAGAGAGGATTTGCTAAGACTTGTAAGATGGGGACAGGAAGTAGGTCTCTTTGTTTCCCCCCAAGAAGTATATGAAAAGGGACACTGGGAAAACCTAGGAGACATGTTGAATAATGCTATCAGCTTGTGTAAATCAGTATCATCCATTATACACCAGCTAGAAGCTGAGCGTGCTGCAGCTGCTGCCATGAAAGCAGAAACTGCTGTACCATCTGCATTCCCAGTAGATGCTAAAAGGTTCTTTGGAGGTGGTGACTTTATAGTACCATCAACTCCACCTCTAGAAGAAAATACTAAGAGACTCTTCGGAGGGGATAATGTCGTAATACCCTCGGCTCCACCTCTAGAAGAGGAGAGCATGGATGTGAGCCCACCTCCCCCAGAACCCCCTAGAGCACTGTTCCAGGAGCCGAATACGCGCATTGCTTCTCCTCCCCTCCCACCCACCCTTCACCATCCTGCCCCATCCCATCCTTCTGCTATGCCTGAAGGAGTACCTGGCAGAGAACGAAAGGTAGGTTTTACAAATGACACTGTGGATATGCCATTGCCCCTGAGCTCATCAATCCCTGAGTGTATTCCTCTTCCATCATCACCCCCAACATCTAGTGAAGTTGAAGATCAACAAAGACAATTCTTAAAGGAAGAATTAATACGACATGGAGAAGATATGAAACAGACTTTGGCCCATTTGGAGGAACTGATGGAAAAACCAAAAGCAATAGCTAATCAACTGTTGGAACGAATTAATAAATTAACCAACCCAGACATTAAAGTTTCATCCCCACAGGTGCTCAGAGACTCCTGGCCAGATGACTATGATCCGGCTAAGAAATGGAGAAGCCTCATACATGATGCAGTAATCAAAGGAGAATTTATTCCACAAGCCTTTCCAGTAATAGTAGCACAAAGAAAACGACAATGGGCACCTTTGGATTGGAAATTGGTAAGGGAAGGCCAGATAGCTATAATGCAATATGGTTTGTCCTACCCATATGTTCAAACGTTATTGGATCATATTTTCGCCAGTGGATTAATGACTCCATTTGTCTGCCGGAAGCTAGCAGAAACTTTCCTGAAGCCCACTCAGGTATTACTATGGGAGTCTGAATGGGAAAAAAGAGTTGATCTGGAAGTAGTAGAAAATATGGACTTACAACAGGGAGATTGGTGGTGAGTCGTCACAGCAGATATGATGTTAGGTAAAGGACTGTTTGCTGACCCTCAGGTACAAGCCTGACTCCATGAAGCTATTTTGCAGCAAACACAGACACTGGCTCGTCAAGCATTTAAGATTGTTCCTGACATGGGGGTGCCAGTTCCCTCATATACAACTATTATACAGAAACCTAATGAGCCTTTTATGACCTTTTTAGACCGTCTAAGAGCAGCTCTGGATCATATACCAAACATGTCAACTGAAGTAAAGGGGGAAATAGGGTTACACTTAGCAGTTGCTAACGCTAACCATGACTGCAAAAAGATCCTGCAGGCTCTCCCGTGGACAGCAACTTTGGTCGACATGATAGAAGCCTGCTCTAGGGTAGGATCATCAGCACATTTAGCTGAAGCTATGGCAACAGCATTGAAACCTTTAGTTCAACCTCACAAAGGAAATCGGAGGCCAAAATGCTTTAACTGTGGAAAAATAGGACACGTGAAAAATCAATGTCGATCCAGATCATTGGTATGGACAAACAGCTCCGCCAGACCATCTGGGTCCAATGGCAGATTTCATGGCAATTGTTACAGATGTGGCAAGTTTGGACATAGAGCCACTGAGTGCCGCTCTCGAGTGGCCAGACATACAATGCCTAAGGGAAACGGGTTAACGAGCGCAAAAAGGGCGAGCGCGATGACACAAAAACGCCCTTCAACACCAACAGCTGCCTGGATGGCCTCAGATCAGCCACTGCAGGAAGCGCAGGAGTGGATGTGGAAACAGCAGTAGATGTAACCATCCACACCACGGAGGTAACAGTTATCTCATCTAATGCTATTGGACCCCTTGGCTATGGTTTAAGTGCTTTGCTTTTAGGACGGTCATCGGCCTCTCAACAGGGTATTTCTGTGCTCCCCGGTGTAATTGATGCGGATTATGAAGGAAATATTGGAATAATGGTAAAAGTTTGGCAGCCACCAGTTCATATACCTAAAGGAACTAAAATAGCTCAATTAGTTCCTTTCAGAGCTAAAGTTCCTTTTGCAGGAAGTCATAAGCATCGAGATGGTGGTTTTGGATCCACTGGGGTACCTGAGGTAAGACCGGCAATGCCACTTTCACAGGGAAAGCCCTCTCAGATGGTTGTATTCCAACATCCAAATGGGGAACACATGGTTGGGTACAACACATTACTGGATACGGGAGCAGATGTTACTATTGTTCCGTTATCCTATTGGCCAAAAAGCTGGCCTTTAGAGAATTTAGACATCCCTGTTGTTGGAGTAGGAGGAATACAGATGACAAAAATTAGCACAGACCTGATTTCGGTATGCATACAGGGCGAAGAGAATAGATGTGTGCAAATTCGACCCTATGTAATGAATACTTCAGTCTGGCTTTTAGGTAGAGACACCTTAAGCCAAATGTGCTTTCGTTTGTCAAATGAAAATTTTTAATGGCAACCATTGATGGGCCACCAATCCTGAAGTTAACCTGGCTCACAGATAAACCAGTTTGGATTGATCAATGGCCGCTAAGCAAAGAAAAGCTCGCCCAGATTCATGAATTAGTAAATGAACAATTAGAGAAAGGTCATATTAAGCCATCCACCAGTCCATGGAATACACCAATTTTTACTATCCCTAAAAAATCAGGGAAGTGGAGGCTGTTACATGATCTAAGAGCTGTTAATGCAGTGATGCAGGACATGGGTGCTTTACAGCCAGGATTACCCTCTCCTGCAATGCTTCCAAAAGAGTGGCCCATGTTGGTGATTGACCTAAAGGACTGTTTTTTCACAATTCCCCTACATGAGGATGACAGTGAGAAGTTTGCTTTTACAGCACCATCGATTAACAAACAAGAGCCAGCAAAACAATATCAATGGACTGTTTTACCTCAGGGAATGAAGAACTCTCCAACTATTTGTCAAACTTATGTTGCCTGGGCACTGGCACCTCTGCGCAAAAAATACCCTCGTGTCTTATTTTACCATTTTATGGATGATATCATGATTTCAGGAAAAGACTTGGACCAGCATCGCATTCTACAAGAAGTGAACTGGCAGTTAAGCATCTCCGGGTTGGTGATCACGCCAGAGAAGGTACAAATGCACGCCTCTTGGAAATATTTAGGTAATATTATCACCGATGCACTCATTTATCCTCAGAAGGTGGCAATTAAAACAGATATTGCTAACTTAACAGATGTTCAAAAGCTAATAGGTGATATCCAATGGGTACAAACCATATGTGGTATCACGAATGAGGATCTTGCACCACTAATGCCTTTGCTAAAGGGCTCAGTAGAGGCTGATAGTGCGCGAAAACTGTCTCGGCAGCAAATACAAGCAATAGAAAAAATAGGAAACAAGATAGTAACTACAGTCACCGATATGATCCTGACTTGTCAATTAACATTGCCAAAACCAGCATGTAATGGCAGTCTTGATGCAATGGGATTCAGTAGAGAAAGTCTCACTGAGGATCTTGGAATGGATATTTTTGCCATATAATTTGCAAAAAACAATTACCATGAGGCTAGAGGCAATTGCGAAAATAATAGTTAAGGCCAGGAAACGTCTGCTGGAAATAGCAGGGATTGAGGCAGACGTCATTTTCGTTCCTCTCACAGATGAGTTCTTGAACTGGGCACTGCAACAATCTGATGAATTACAGTGGGCCTTATTGTCATATTCAGGGACTATAAATAATCATTATCCAGCCCATAAATTGTTTTCTGTTAAATTTCAAATGGAAGACGGGCCATTGAGATCAGCAGTACCTGTTAAAGGCCTGACTGTTTTTACCGATGCAAGTAAGATCCAAGCCAAAACAGGAGTGGTTTGGTGGGAGAATGGAAAATGGCAAAATCTAACTGTTCACTCCCCAGGCAGTTCAGTTCAACTGCTGGAACTGATGGCTGTAGTTAAAACTTTCAAGAAATGGCCAGACGTCCCATTAAACATCATCTCTGATTCCCTCTATGTGGTCGATGCCGTCACTCGATTAGAGAGAGCATTGTTGAAAGAAATCTCTAATCAGAATTTGTATAACTTATTTCTGTATGGCTCTGGCATCAGATAAATTAACGTCAAACTGCTTATTATATTGGACATATTCAAAGCCATTCGGGCTTAAAAGATGGCCTATCAGTTGGCAATGAAATTGTTGACAAGATAGTGGCAGCTCCTTTATTGATGCCTACGGGGCCAATAATTGACAAATTTTCTCAAGCCCGAAGATCGCACGATTTTTTTTCACCAAAGTGCGAGAATGCTGGTGAAGCAGTTTGACCTGACCATATCAGACGCTCAGGGTATTGTTTCCACATGTCCTGCATGCCAGAATCAAATCGGCCTAGGAGTAGGAGTCAATCCCAGGGGTCTGGCACCATTAGGTATATGGCAATCGGATATCACTGTCTATGCTCCTTTTGGGCGATTTAAACGTATACATGTCACTATTGATACTTATTCAGCCATGGTTTGGGCCACAGTCTTAACGAGTGATAGTGCTTGAGACATTATAAGACATTGGAGGAGTTGCTTTGCAGTCCTTGGTGTTCCAAGAGACATAAAAACTGATAATGGCTCGGGATACATAGCCAGTAAAACACATAAGTTTCTGAACTTATGGGGTGTTAAACATACTACTGGAATCCTAGGAAATTCCACCGGTCAAGCCATTATTGAATGTACACATCAAACCTTAAAAGGCCTGCTAGAAAAACAAAAAATGGGGGAAGAGGGGATGAGCCCTCAAGATAGACTAATGAAAGCCCTTTATACAATGAATCATCTCAGAATTGTGGCAAACCGGAATGAACCACCAGCATTAACACACTTTGCCCAAATGAGTCGGGATTTGGATTTTACTGACAAACCTAAAGTTTGGTATAAGAATCCCACTACTGGAGAGTGGCAAGGACCTGCAGATCTGTTAACGTGGGGAAGAGGCTATGCTTGTGTCATTACAGATCAAGGTCCCCAATGGATTCCAGCAAAATGGATCAAGCCACATCAACAGAAAGGACTTAACTGTAAGACCAATGGAAAAAACAATCTTGAGGAAAGAACCAAGTGATCCACCCTCAATCCATCACTCTATTAAAATGTAAACCCTCTCAACTGTGGCACCACATATGCTGCTGTAAATTCCTCCAGCTATCTGTATTGCTTTAAAAGAATTGAAGAACTTAACAAGACAACCAATGGGAACTTGAAAGCACAAATGGTGTGTTTTCTATGGATGAAGAGATACTTCCATCTTACAGATAATGCTCACAGATCAGCATGCTAAAGGATCTGAAGAAAAGTCCAGAACTACATCAGGAAAAAGAAATATCAGTGGAGCTACCAAGAACTCATCCCTTCCTGCCAGTGTGCGTCCCTCCTAGCAACACATATCAGATGATGTTTATTTTGACTTTATGGATTTCTGTATTGTATTGTTCAGCGATGTAGCTGTTATTGACCTTTTGTTATAAACTCATGGCCATGGGTAAAAATCTTTATGTTTTCTTCATGTACCTTTAATTTTGAAATGTGTTGCTAAAGGCTGGCTGGTTCAAAAAAGGAAAAGGGGGGAATTGTAGGCACAGATGTAGCTTGGACCAGCCAGCTTGAATAAAGATGGTAGGGATAAGTTAATGCAGCTGGCAAGCTACTTCAGAAACAGGTGCTGCAAGTTAATCAATTGGGCCCTGGGTGATCTCATGGGCAGAAGCAGCATATAAGGAAGTAGCTAGCAAAGGAAGGGTGGCTTTGAGTCAGCTTTGGTGGTTGTACTATGTTGCTTGTGTACATCTCTGCACAGGCATTACTTAGACTCTCTACGTCTTCGAGTGAGTATTGCCCGCACTACTACAACATTTGGTGTCCCCACTCCATATTAATAAGTCCTCTTCGAGCTTACACTTGTTCAGTGTATCTGGTAGATTTCCATGCCATGGAGCAGGATGCAAACAATTCTGTTTTCCACATTCCAAGTCCTTCTTATCTGCTGCTGTCTGCACACCAGCTTCTTAGTTATCTGCTTTCAGGGTCTTCAAGGCCTTTACTAATGAGCGGTTTGAATTCCAGTGAGATGAGGTTTCTTATCATGTTATTAGTTTACAGTGAATCGTGTCTTTCTAACTTTCTCAGGCCTTTCCCTTCTGTATGTCTTCTTTTACTCATCAGCATAAAGCCCTGGACTTGAGGATACCTTGGAGAATTTTGCACGATGTCTCTACAGAAGATCTCCGTGCACTGATCCAGTCTTTAACTAGAAAGAATAATTTGGTTCAGGTAAAATGTCCAACCAGAGAATCTCCTGGTCATGATGGAGTTGTGCCTTCTGCACCAGAACATAATTTAATTGATTTGTCAGAGCCTCAGCAAAACAACTCCCATCCCTGGGGAGGGTGGTGAGCCACCCTACCCGGTGAGTATTACCAATTCAGTGACTCTCTAGTAATGACAATGAACCTATTATTATCCTTCCTGTCGGACCCTGAAAAATATAAATAGAATTCCTCATTGACACCGGAGCCCAAATGTCAGTAATCACTGATGAAACGGCACAGTTTTTAGGCATAAAACCCACCCGATGCAAGGTTAAATTCATGGGAATTGATGGTGTGGTAAAAACATGCCCCACTGCAAAAATTACCCTTTGATTGCCTAGAGAAAAAAGAATGACCAAGACAGAACTGTTAGTGGGAGCTGCACACACTAATCTCCTAGGATTTGATTTATTGCAGGAACGAGTCTGGAAACTCTCAGATGGAAATGTGTGGAGTTTTGCAGGACAGGGAAAGGGATTAGGCACAGTGAAAGTCAGTTTGTTAGAAACCTCTATATCTTTACCCCCTTCAAAAGTCACTAATGTCCGACAATATCCACTGCCTGCAGCAGCCCTCACAGGGATTGACGGGGTGGTAACAGAATTGGAAAAAAGTGGCATCATTAAAAGGACTCATTCACCTTATAGTTCACCAGTGTGGCCTGTAAAGAAATCCACCAGACAGTGGCGTTTCACTGTAGATTATCGACGCTTAAATGCTAATACTAGCCCTTTAACTGTTGCAGTTACAAATATTGCCGTGGTTGTAACAATGATACAAGGAGCTTCCCATTCTTGCATGGCTGCCCTAGATGTCAAGGACATGTTTTTCACGATTCCTCTCTGTGAACAGGATAAAGCACAGTTTGCATTTACGTGGAAAGGAATCCAGTATACTTTTAACCAACTTCCACGGGGATACAAATATTCCCCCACTATTGCTCACAATGCTCTGGCTAAGGTTTTGGCAGAGATTCCTGTTTCCCCTGAATGTACGGTATACCAATATATTGATGATATCCTCATAGGGGGAGAGGAACAAGAAAGTGTAAAAGACACAATGGAAAACATCCGAGAAACACTACCTAAACTAGGATTAGAAATTCCAGAATCAAAGTGTCAGGGACCTACACAGGAAGTTAAATTCCTGGGAGTCTGGTGGATTAAAGGAGCTGCTTCTGTCCCTCGGGATACTCTGAAAAGGATTGAAGAGGGGCAAAATCCATCTAGTGTGAAGGAGCTCCAACAAGTCTTGGGAGCTCTAGGTTATTGGCGTAAACATATCCCTGGCTTTTCCATCATTGCTCATCCCCTTTATAGCTTGCTCAAAAAAGGAAAATCATGGGAATGGACCAACCAGCATTCTAATGCACTGGAGTTGTTAATAAAGGAGTTCAGGTTATTCCAACAACTTGGTCCTATACACTCGACCGACCCTATCCATGTAGAAGGGGAATTTAGTGAACATGGTTCTCATTGTAACTTATGGCAGAAGGGATCAGCAGGTCCAGAGAGACTACTGGAATTCAACTCTCACTCCTTCAATGATATCAAGAGGAGATATTGAGATCTTGAGAAAGTTCTGCTGTCCCTGGTGAACAAATAAGGAGAGAACAGAGTGTGATCATTCGGGGGCCCTTCCACATCCTGGATGTGGTCCGTAAAGGGACAGCACCCCCTGCAGGCATTGCCCAGAAACCCACAGTTCAGAAGTGGTATGCTTGCCTAGAAGGCATTAATGAAATAATGCCAATCTCTGAAGGCAATGCTGAAGTATCCAAGCTACAAAAGGATATAGATGGCACCCTATTTTTCCAATCTCCACCAAACAAACCATCTCCAATTCAAGAAGTACCTTCTCTTAAGGAGGGCAGTGATCTTAAAGGAGTTTGGTTTACACATGCATCATCTCATTGGGATAACAATAAGTGTAAATACAAAGCTGTAGTACTGGAAGTAGCTACAGGAGAAAGAGTATCTGAAACAGGTGAAGGTAGTGCACAGACTGGGGAACTTAGAGCAGTCCTATTAGCTGCACAGCATGGGGCTAGTCACATTTACACTGACTCATATGCTGTTTTTAAAGGAGCTACTGAATGGATAGGTCACTGGGCGACCAATGATTGACAGGTGAACAGAGTCCCAGTCTGGGAAACCAATAGTTGGATGCAACTATTGGAAACAGGACAACACAGAGCGTTGCATATTGGTTGGGTAAAAGGGCATGATCGTTCAAACTCAATCACTGCTCAGTTCAATCAACAGGTGGATAGCCTCACATGACTACAGCAAATGGACATCATTGATGATGATCAGGAATGGGAATGCTTACTGGAATGGTTACACGTTAAGCGTGGCCACACTGGACGGGCAGATTTATATCGGGAAGGTCTAGCTTGTGGATGGCCTGTGTCAGTTAAACTGTGTGAACAAGTAGTAACTGCCTGTTCACAATGTTGCTTACGAATCAGTAAAGACCATCCCAGTAAGGCACCTCCCTTACACATTGGGGATAAGAAAACATTATGGCATTCCTGGCAAATTGGAGATCACTCAGAATTTAAACCTAGCCGCACCTAACCTCCCACCTCAGTGAGGAGAGTTAGAATGCAAGGGGGTTTATTTTCTGCCAAACCACTCTGTCCCCTTTTAATGCGACAGTACCACGATGCCTCAGTGTCTTTAAGAGGTTCCTTCTTTAAATCTGGTCGACTGGAGAAAAAAGTTTCTATCATCTGCAGAACTGTGTCACAGTTTCTGAAATTTCCCCACTGAGAAAATATGCTGGATTTACAACCTTAATTGTCACTATATTAACATCATCTTACTCTACCAATACAGTTTGGTATTTCAAAATTGAGAAGGGGAGAGCCAATGATTTCCTTTTTTGTTCCAGGAAAGCAGAAACAGTATGGTATACTAACACAGTCATTTTCCATCCCAGGATAAATTTGCAAATTTGCAAATTGCTTCTTGGATGTTGAGAAGATCTGCTGCAACTGCCTGCAGGAATCCAGGCCAGCCTTTGCTCACTTCATCCAATTGCTTGGAGAAATAAGCAACTGCTCTTTCATAAGGTCCATATTCTTATGCAAAAACACCCAGGGTTATGCCTTGTCTTCATGCCAAAACAATCAGAGGTTTTGAAACATCTGGGAGTCCCAAGGCTGTGGCTCTCACAAGTTCTCTCTTAAGCTGTTCAAATGCTCACTTGTTATAGAAGGTATAAAAATTCAAGTGTTTTTATTGAATAGTTATTTTAAAGTGAAATTTCTAGGTAAGTTAGCATAACTAAGCATAGCTAGGCCTCCTTAGTGAAGACACACCCAAAGAGAAGAATATGCATGAGAAATCAGGCACAATGGGAATAAAAGTGGTAACAAGGGGGATTGTTTAGATCCATGCACCCGAAAGCCATAAAACATCTAAAACCAATGTTTGGAGTGAATGCTTCAGAGGAAGAAGAAAATTGTTGTATTAACCACTAGGCTGTTCACTGTCCTGAACCTCTATAACCTTCTGGCCCAGGGCACCAGATAATATTTTGGTCTAGGACATCAGATAATTAGTACTATTCTGGTTCAGAACACCAAATAATCAATAGCTTAAATCAGTTAGTTAAAAATATATATGAATATGTATTACTTGTGTAATAAGGGACCAATCAATGAGTGATGTAATGTGTAAAAGTAACAAATAACCAATCAAGGTAAAGGGTAAATTTAATGAACAGTTATAAGCACACTTTTATGCATAGTAATAAAGAACAAAAGAATATTGGGAATATTTTGACGCTTCATTGGACATTCTTTGGGAATGATCCCATGTCCCCGGTGCATGAAAAATAAAGGACGTCTCTGCTTATCTAACTTTGTGTGGATAAGTTTTTCTTCCCAAGGAGATTTGCAACAGCGGGGGGAGGGGAGTTCTTTCAACAAAGATCTGCCAGAAGCTTCCCCTGTAACTGATAGGGCTAGGGCCAGTCAATTCTAAGATGGACCCCACACCTCACCAAGGCCTGGCCAATTAGTGATGGAGATAATGCCTCTGCAAATAATGTATTTGAGAAGTTACTGGGCAGTTGCTGAACTGCAGCAGAAACAGGGAGTGAGAATGTGAAAACATCTCCGCAGACACCAAGGTCAGTGGAGAAGGAGGGGGAGGAGGTTGCTTAGGCCTTGAAAGAAAGACTCCCCTGTGACCTGTGGTGAAGACTATGGTGAGGCAGACTGTCCTCCTGGAGTCCATGGAGGACCACGGGGAAGCAAAGATCCATTCGCAGTCCATGGAGGACCCAACAGTGGAGCGGGTAGATGCCTGAAGGAGGCTATGACTCCGTGGGAAGCACCGTGGAGCAAGTTCCTGACAGGACCTGGGAGCCCGTGGGGAGAGACAAGCCCAGTCAAGGAGCAGGTTTGCTGTCAGGACTTGTGATCCTGTGAGGGACCCATGCAGGAGCAGTCTGTTTTCCCGGTGGATGATCCACATTGGGGCAGTATGTGAAGAGCTGCCCCTGTGGGAGGCCCCATGCTGGAGCAGTTCATGAAGAACTGTAGCTGATGAGAAAGGACCCACATTGGAGAAGTTCGTGAAGGACTGTCTCCTGTGAGAGGGACCCTACACTGTAGCAGGAGGGGAAGGAAGGATAGTCCTGGGAAGAGGGAGGGGTGAGGGGAGGTGTTTTAAGATTTGTTTTTATTTCTCATCTCCCTGTTCTGATAGTTTATCAATAAATCAACCTTTTTCTACCCAAGTTGAGTCTGTTTTGCCCATGATGCTAATTGCTGAGCTATCTCCCTGTCCTTATCTCTACACACAAACCTCTTGTTATATTTTTTCTCTCCCCTGTCCAGTCAGGGGAGTGATATTACAACTTGGTGGGCACCTGGTGCCCAGTCAGGGCTAAACTACCACAGCAAGTTAGCATAACTAAGCAAAACTACACCTTCTTGATGAAGCTGCTCGCAAAGAGAAGATCATGCATGAGAAATCAGGCATAATGATGTGGTGTCATCTTTGAATCAGAACTATGGCCTGAGAGCAAAACCACTATAGTCCCTTCCAAATAAATTTTAAAAAAATCTCCTTTTTTATAAGGTCACTAGCAGCAAAATGTCTTTCGAAAGCTTAAGCAAGCTCTTATGTCAGCACCAGCTTTTGGATTCCCTGATCTAACTAAAGACATTCAGTTATTTATCCATGAAAGGCAATACCATTCACAGAATCATAGAATCTAAAAATGGTAGGGGTTGGTAAGGGACCTTTAGAGGTCTAGCTACTATAGAAAAAAGGGATGTCCCAACCTCCTGACACCCATCCTTTAGATATTTGTACATGTTAATCAGATCTCCCCTCTGTCTCCTCTTCTCTAGACTAAACAGCCCCAGTTCCTGTAGCCTTTCCTCATATGAAAGATGTTCCAGCCCCCTAATCATCTTGGTGGCCCTGCTCTGGACTCTCTCCAGAAGTTCCCTGTCCCTCTTGAGTTGAGGAGCCCAGAACTGGACACAGTACTCCAGATGAGGCCTCACCAGGGCAGAGTAGAGAGGGAGAAGAACCTCCCTTGACCTGCTGGCCACACTCTTCTTGATGCATCCCAGGATGCCATTGGCCTTCTTGGCCACAAGGACACATTGGTGACTCATATTTAGCTTATTATCAATCAGGACTCCCAATTTGGTGTCATCAGTGAACTTGCTGAGGTACACTCTATCCCCTCATCCAGATTGTTCCCTTGGAGTCTGTCCTGGTTTGAGCCAGGATAGAGTTAATTCCCGTGATGAACCAGGAAAGGGTACAGCCTGAACAGCTGACCCAGGCTGGCCAGCAGGTATTCGATACCATCCTAACGTCATTCCCAGTATATAGGTGGAGGCTAGCCGGAAGAAGCTCTGTTCCGGGGTCGCAGGCTCTCAGTCGCCGGTCCGGAGCGGTCGCTTAGGTCCGGTCCCGGATGGTGAGCAACTGCGTCACTCACCAGTTTTCTTTGTAATACCCCCTTGTCTTTGTTATAGTTGTTCCTCTTCAGTTTTCCCCAGTAAATTGTTCTTATTTCAACTTACGCGGGCTCTTTTACTTTTTTTTTTTCTTCTCCCTCTCCAATCCCCTCCGCATTCCGTCGGGAGGGGGAGGAGGAGGAGTCGCGGGTTTTTTTCCCCTTTGCTCCGGCTGGGCAAAACTACGACATTAATTGGCACCCAACGTGGGGCCCACGAGGTTGAAATAGAACAGAGTGAATTTAAACAAAATCCTTGTGTACACTCCTGAGACTAACTGATTGCTGATCACAATGTTGGTTGATATGCTCGTATGGTGGTATTACATGTCCTCTTATCTGCATCATGTATGTCCTGTGATAGTGTTTCCTGTCTGTGGAAAATGTATGAAAATTCTCATGCTACTGCACTGGATGGGATTGGCTTATGATATGATTGTGTCATGGGTTATTAAGTCGGGTTGGAATGTGTACATGGCTTTTTTGTCTCTTCCACATTTTCTCCTAGAACTTAATAATGGCACTCAATTTATGGGAAAAAACTGACATGTTTCATTCCTCCCACTATGTCACCCTCATTTCTTCAAGGTGCTTCTAATGGATTTTAACAATAATACTTGGAATGTTCTAATTACCATGTTTGTATTATTTTCCCTTGTTTTCACCTCGGCTTGGATTGTAAAAATTTTTTTGAGAGCTGTGAGGAGAGGCATACAGAATATGGACAGGTGTCCAAGGAGCTTTCTACCTGTAAAGATTTGGAGAACACACAAACCCATTCCTAACTCAGCTGAGCCAGAACCAGTTGCTGTTCTGACTCCAGCAGTGGATGTTGCAGTTGCAGCTGTGAACACTCATACCTGTGGGGAGTTTTGTGGAGACTTGGCTAGAGGAAAGAGGACATGATAGAATACAGCTGCTTAGGCAGTAAGCACTAAGCAATAAGATATTGGACCCTTGCTCAAGGACGTGAGAGTAAGAGAGTTGTATGATAACAGGATGAGAAAACAGGAGCTTAGTTTGGGTTGAGCAGCCACAAGCATCTGAAGTATGTTGAAACAGGGGCAGGTTTGCATCTAACTGGGAACCAATGATGAGCTTAGCTTTTGCAATATGTATGAGCCTGATTATTGTATCTATAAAAGAGTTGTATCTTTGCAAATAAAGTTGAGACTTGTTGCACTACAAGGTGGGCTTGTCTCCCGTTGTCTTCAGCACATACCCAGACTGCTGACACTGTTGCTGTTACCACTGTGGACACTCATACCCAGACCGTGGATATTGTTGCTGTGTCCACTCAGACTGCTGCTACAACTGTGGATGCTCAAACCCAGACTGTTGCTGTTACAACTGCAGCCACTCAAACTGAGACAACTGATACAATTGCTGTTGAATCAGAGTATCAATTTGTGCCAGTATCAGTTGCTCCTGTACAGAAAAAGAAATACACAAAAAAAAAAAAAGTTCGCAGCACTAAGGATGAAGATGAACAAGGGATATCACAGAGGGAAGAAGAGTTGGAGCCAGAGATAATCAGCCGATCCTTGTCCCTGAGTGAACTGCGAGATGTGTGGAAAGATTACAGCCGTCGCCCAGGTGAGCACATTATCATCTGGATGCTCCGATGCTGGGAAAATGGAGCCCACAGTTTGGACTTAGAGGGCAAGGAAGCCAGGCAATTGGGCTCCTTGTCCCGGGACAGGGGCATTGATAAGGCTATGGGAAGACCGTCACAAACCCTCAGCCTCTGGAGACGACTTCTATTGGACGTGAAGGAAAGATACCCCTTCAAGGAAGATATTACAAGCCCCCCAAGCAAGTGGACCACCATGGAGAAAGACATTCAATATTTGAGTTAGCTGTGCTAGAGATTATTTATAATGACTATATGCCCACAGACCCAGATGAAGTTCAATGCACACGAGTTATGTGGCGAAAGTTCCTACGAAGTGCACCACCAAACTATGCCAGTTCATTGGCAGTTGTCTCCTGGAAAGAAGATGAGAGGCAAACGGTGGAACAACTAGCCGCTCAACTTCGGCAATATGACGAAAATGTGTCTTGTCCCCTACAGGCTGTTGTTTCAGCTGTAGAGAAAATGTCATGGAAGATTGACCAATTCGTGTCTCGCTCTCCACCTGCCAGTACTCCAGCTGTTAAGAATAAGCGTCCCCATGCTCAAGAGCAGGAATGTAAGGAGTATACACCCCAGGATGTTTCACGGTCCCATCCACAAGACCAAGGAGAGAATATGAGTAAGTGGTATAGGCCACCTACCCCATCTACTCCAAGATCACCCACTCCAAAAGCACAGGCACAGGAGTTGCGTAAAGGAAGGGTTAAAAGAAGTAACTCTCCTTGGAGGAATGTCGCTCCAGTTTCCAGTGAGTAATCCCCTAGACAAGATAGGAGGGTTGATTTCAATTTTGATTCCCTCGAGGGGACCTCTGGTGTGTTATAAGTTGCTGTGAAAAAGTTCACAAGCCAATTTAAGTGACTCATAGATCAAATTTATTAAGCAAGTGGCAAATAAGCAAAACAGAGCTGGGCGGCCGGGAGACTCTGCTCCACCAACAGCACGCGACCCCCCTGCCGTATCACAGTCCTTTTATACAGTCCTTATTGGTCGGGTGCATTGCTCCCAATATACCTGCTGTAAATGGGCTCTGAAGCCCTTTCTCATTGATGCTTTTCAGCACCTCTTTAAAATCCGCATAAGGTAGGAACTCATGATGTGCTGTTGGTGGGATCAATGGAAATTTCACAGGGTCCCCATTATTTAATGCTTCCCTAAAACATGTCTCTAAAACAGACCCTTTTCCCTGGACTTCTATCAGGGATGCAACAGGACAAGGGATTTCAGGGTTTGGGGTGGGGGGGCGCAGGAGGCAAGTGAAGCTGTGGCCGCTCAGCTTCACTGTGCATGCGCAAGGAGGGAGGTGAGTAATCCGGGGGTTCGGATTCTAATTCATCATCTTTATCTTTTGCACCCGTTTGTTTCCTTTGTGGGGGGGGGGGGAGAACTCAGTGTTACTTCTTTCTTATGTCAAAAGGTTCTGTTACCTCTCCTGCCAGAGGTTGCAAGGCTATATAAATCAATCGCCATGTAAACACAACAGAGGTAGAAACTGCAAACCCCAGCTCCTTTTCAGTTTTAACCTCCTGCCCGACCTTGTACAATAATACTAAATCTACACTCCTTTCTGCCAGGAACCATGTACAATATCTCTGAATGTCAGAGAGAGCACCACTGGAGAAATGACAGACACCAGTATGGTTAGGTCATAACTCAAATTTTACTAACAAGCATCAGACTTTTATAATCAGCAGCAAAGCTAGCATGTTTACACTACTTCTAATTGGTCCTTTCTCTAAAAGCCAGCTGCGCTTTACTGCGATAAGCCTTGAGGTTTCACATACTGCTTCAGCCTCTGCCTTGCTGGAGCTTGTTATCATGTAGGCATTTTTTCTTCTTCTTTTCCCACAGTCGAGAACGAGAAGGACTCAAGGGCAATCCACTCATTAGTTTTCAAAGCATGGATTGTTCACTGTTCACAGGTGTCAAAGCATGGGTTGTTCATTGTTACCAAGTCATGTCCTGTATCAGATAGAAATTCCTCCACAATTCCCCCTTTTTCTTTTTGAGCAACCCATGCTTGGGCAGCAATCTTGTCTAAGCTTCCTTTGATATACTGAAATAAAACACAACTAGCAAGCAAAATTATTACAATCACAACTAAGATGCGTAGGCCTTCCCTAATAAGTTCTTTCTCAAAAAAGCCTCCATTGTCTTCTTGAAGTTTGAAAACACTGTCTTTTAACTGTTGGATACTAGCATGTATCAACTCTAAATGATCTGACAAATTCATACAACACACGCCTTCAAAATCTTCACAGCCATGGCCATGAGCTAAAAGCAAAAAATCTATAGCAGCCCTATTTTGCAAAGTTGCATGTCTAATACTATCAACATCCATTAGCAATTCTGATAAAGCTTTACTAGTAGCATTAGATTGTTTTGCAAGCCAACAGCCAAGCTTGTCCAAAAGTTCCAGCACTTTTCCCGATGGGTCCAGCCATCCCAATTGTTAACAATTTCTATCTGAACAAAAATCTCTCTGTGGCTCTTAGGAATGGGCCAATCATCCACTGACACTCCCACTAGACAAGTAGAAAATGGATTTCTCGGATCAGTGGTAGCCAGACATATGGTATCCTGTCCGGTTACATTTGCCAGCATGACCCAGACATTTTGTTTGGGGAGAGAAACAAAAGGATGGTCATTTGGCGGCTGTCCGGCTAAGATAGACATAGCCATCAACAAATGGCTAAGAGTCCACCGAATCCACTTGTTCATCGTCATTTCCTCGGGACTCTCCAAGTATAGGCTTCACAAATCGGGCTGGTACCCACACATTTCCGCTGTCTGTGGAAATATAAAAATATCCTCTACCATTAACAACCACAGAGGCTGTTTTTGGATCCCGGTATTTCACCATCATTCTTGGCACAGACACATCAGCTGTCGCCTTGTGGTGTAAAATTACTGGTGGCTTTGTCACCTACTAAAGTTAAATGATTTAAAAGAAATAAAACCTTTGACAGCCTTTCTTGACAGTCTGTTATATTGTGTTTTTCCAAATATTGCTTTAATGTTTGATGAGCCCGTTCAACAATTGCTTGTCCCATTGGAGAGTGAGGAATACCTGTCTGATGTTGCACATCCCACATTTTGAGAAAATGTCTCACCATTGTGCCCGTATATGCTGGTCCATTATCAGTCTTGATGTTTTGTGGGACCCTCATAACTGCAAAACAAGCAGTAATGTGTTTACAAACATGTTTTCCTGTTTCATCAGTCAATGCAGTTGCCCATATCATTTTTTAATATGTGTCTATGCTAGCACGTACATATTTGAGTTTTCCAAAAGCAGGTACATGGGTGACATCCATCTGCCATATCTCTAATGCTTTAAGTCCCCTAGGATTAACTCCCAGCCCTATAACTGGGCCATGATGACTGCAAAGTGGGCAAGCTCTGACAATGTTTACAGCTTCAGCATGTGTTAGCTTAAATTGCTTTCTTAAGGATTTAGCATTATGATGAAACATTTCATGAGCACTACGAGCCTGTTAGAAAATGTTAAGAGACATAATATGCACAGGGCTTACTAATCTGTCTGCCTCATCATTGCCTTTTCCCAGTCCTTCTGGAATCTGATGGCTGCGAATGTGTATCACACAGTACTCATGCTGTCTTCCTGTTACAGTTGTCCTAAGCTGTATAAACAAATCCAATAGTCGGGGTTTCTGAATTTCCCTTAATAGTGCATCTTCGATGTGGTGAACCACACCTGCAACATAGAGTCAGATACCACATTCAAAGGCACATTATGCCACTGCTGAAAAGCCCAACATACAGCTGTTACTTCTAAGGTCTGTAGTGAATCCTCTTTTGTTCCTTCAATTATGTGATGATTCCAATTGTCCTGATTACCCTTTTTCCACACACAGGCTTTTAGAAGCCTTTCCGGCATCGGTAAATACCGTTAAACCTTCCCCAGGTCGATTGGACAGCTTCGGTCGTTTGACCCATTTACATCGTCCTAAAACTTGCCACAAGGGGCCGCTAGGTCCCTTTGTATGCACTTTACCAGCATAGTCTAATAGAGCTTCTTGTAATGCCACTGAATGTCTGTAACACCACTCTAGGTGTTCTGTCGTTATCAGAATTCCAATGTCACTGGGTTCTGTTCCTGCAATATCGACGATTCTTTGCCGACCTTTACAAATCAATTCTGCTAGTGCTTCCATTCGGGTCTGTATACTAGTTTTCAGTCTCACAGTAGGGAACACCCACTCCAGAATTATAATGTTCTCTTGCTTTTGCTGTAGGGAAGATCCCTTTCCTGTACTGTTTTCCCCTTTTTTGCCATTGACAAACCACAGCAAAAGGATGCATGGAGTGATTACAGAGAAGTAGAGAAAGTGGCACGTCAGCCAGTCGCTGGCTGACAGCTCCGTTAGCCACCTTATGAGCCAATCGTTGTAAAATGCACTGGAGTGAGAAAGGTACAACAGACTGCGAGGCATCAGTTCCACGCAAAAGTGACAAAAGAGGGGCAATATCAGCATTAGTAATACCCACAATATTGAGAACCCACTGCAAGTTTCTCAGTAATGTTTGTACATCTGTGAGGGTGGATAAATTGATATCCAACTCGATTTTCTGAGGTTGTATAAGTGAATCAGTAATTTTCCAGCCCAAATAATACCACAGAGATGTACGTTTTACCTTCTCAGGAGCAACTGTCAGTCCCTTTTCCTTGAGCCTTATAGTTATAAATGTTATGTCTTCATCTGAAAATTGTGTTTGTTTACAAACCAGAATATCATCCATGTAATGATAAATGATAACATCAGGCCAAAGAGATTAGATGGGTGCCAGAGCCCATGCCACATATAATTGACACAGGGTAGGAGAATTTTTCATTCCTTGGGGTAACACTACCCATTCAAAATGCTGATTAGGTTCTGCCTTATTGGTAGAAGGTAAAGTAAAAGCAAAACGCTGAGAATTCTGTTTAGCCAATGGAATACTAAAAAAACAATCTTTTAAATCAATTATCAAAATGTGCCAATTTCGTGGTAACATAGCAGCTGAAGGGAGACCTGGCTGTAGGGCTCCCATAGCCTGCATCTGATCATTGATTTTTTGCAGGTCATGTAAAAGACACCATTTTCCTGATTTTTTTCAGAATCACAAAAATAAGTGTATTCCACGGGCTAACTGAGGGTCCTATATGCCCATTAGCCAGCTGTTCAGCTACCAATGCTTTGGCATGTGGCAGCTTCTCTTGTGTTAATGGCCACTGCTCTACCCAAACAGGTTCATCAGAGAGCCAAATTAATGATAGTATGGGCAGCTGCTCGGCAGTGGCTGACACTAAAAATGTTGTCTGTCTATGGTAATGATAGCTCCCATCTGATCAAGTACATCACGGCCAAGTAACATTTGTAAATTTCCAGGCAATGTCATAACATATACAAACACAGAAACAACAGGCTCATATTCCAGTTTGATAACCACTGGCAACACACTCATCTTGGTATGTGACCCTCCTCCTACCCCTACTGTCCCTGAGGCAAGAGTGTGTGGAGGCCATTCCGTGGGCCAGTGGGTGTAATTGATTATAGTCATGACTGTGCCAGTGTTCAGCACTGCAATTAGATGTAAAGTCTTTTGATTCTGAGTCACAGTAACAGCAATAATGGGTCTCTGCGCTAAAGACCTGGTAAAACAAACCACTGGTCCAGTAGACCCAAAACCTCCAATTCTGTATTCTCGGGAAAGACGGGACTGTTCATTTTTTATAGTCACAATCTGTCCAATTCTGCTTCCTGCAGAAACTGTAAGAGGTGGATTCAGTGTATAAGCCATGATGTGGATTTCCCCGACAAAGTCCGAATCAATAACCCCTGGGATTACAATCAATCCCTTCAGACCAGCAGACGATCGCCCCAACAGCAAGCCTCCAATTTTATGTTGCTGAGTTAATGGTCCTTTAGCCTAAGTAGGGATTTTTGCAACAGAAGTATTTGTCAGTGTTACTTCTACTGTTGTTTCCAGGTCCACCCTGAGACTCCCTCTTGTTGCTAGGGGGGTTGCAATCCAGGAACCCTCTGATTGTATGGCAACTACTGTTGTCTTTACTGTCCATTTCCCGATTTACGACATGTGGAGGCGGCATGTGTATCACACTGACAACGATCACACCATACCATGGTTCAGCATCGGTTTCTTATATACCCAGTCTGCCCACAACGAAAACAGACTAATTTCTTGGTATTACTCCCTTTTCTCTTTGTCCTGTCTTAGGTCGTGTATTTAAAGCAGCTGCAAGGACTTGTGTCTATGTCTCTACAGCGCTTTTCATGGCTTCAGCAACATATGCAGCTTGATTTGATTGTTCTGCTTGTGCCACACGAGCTAACATCTCATCTACTGTTGCACCCTGGGCCAAAGTTGCCAACAAACGTCTCGTAGAGGGATTGGCATTTTCAAAGGCTAATAAATGCAACATTCTTTCAGATTCATCACTACTTATAGCAATCTGAGCTTGGAGTGCCTCTACAAGCCGATCAATAAAATAGGAGAATGATTCACTTAAGCCTTGTTTAACACTAGTAAAAGCTGTCTCCTTTCGTGTTCCTGGGACACTATAAAAAAAGCAAGACGGGCAGATACCTGGTGTATTTCAGCAGGGAATTGTAGTTGTTGATTTAGGCTAGAGAATATCCCACTTCCTGTGAGCATGTCAGCAGTTACTGCATAAAGTGGATCACCAATGTTTTGGGGTCTTTGTGCCTCTATTGCTGCACGCCTACACCAGTCTTGTTCCCACATTATAAATTGAGAGGGAGTTAAAAGCAGTCTGGCAAGATTTCTACAGTCAAAAGCACAATTGAGGTCAGCTTGAAAAATCCAGCTGAGCATTTGGCGAGCAGGCTCTGAGTTAAGGCCATACTCTTTAACCACTCGTCTAGCCTGTTATAACAGTTTCCAGTCTTGTACCTCCCATCTCTCTGCATTTTGTGTCATATTGATGGTAACAGGACAAGCTATCATTGAGGCGGCTTGCCACTCGCCTTCTAAAATAGCATCACATACAATCCCAGACCAGCACTGACCCACTCTTGACGGATTTATGGTGGTGGGCAGTGGGGTCGGGAGCGGGGGTGCAGAAGGTTCAATCTTCTCAAGTTTCTGATTTTCCAAGATTTCTTTTTCAGAACAGTACATCTTTTGAGACAAACCCCGTTCAGTAGTAGGCTGTGTTACAGATAATGGCTCAGGGGCAATAACAGGCTGTGCAGCAGATTTTGATTCAGAAACAGTTTCCAATTGTTCTAATTTATCTAATACCTCTTCTAGGAGCTTTTCAGTTCTCTTTTCAGTTTTCTTTGTTTTTGGCGTAGGGGGCTTGCTATTATGTCCACTGATACAAGTAGACTGATGTGAACAAATAGGAGGTGTTTTATTACCAGAGGACAAGCCAGAGAAATGTGGAGGCAGCCGATATCATGTTTTGTCAGGGCGGCACATTGCATCTCCCTGAGTCACTACCTCCATCTTTTGCACAGTCCCTTCAGCTTGTGTACTGCCTGTGACACCACCACAGGAACAGCCATTAATTTTAGTAATTCCCTGTGTGCTTACTTCGTTCTTAGGAGCATCAGTTGTTTTTTCTGTTCCATCACCACTATCATCAGAATTCCTCTGGAGAATCTCACTCACACTTTTAGCAACGGGTGCTGTCATGCCTTTAACAGCCATAGGGTGTCCTCCATAGCCCAGGAAAAAATTTCTCTAACCGAGAGGGTGCTTTGTCTCTAGCAGCCTGCTCGGATGGTGTAGCAACCAGTGCCTGGGCTGCAGCCATAGCCACATGCTGTTCTGCTTGCATTTCTTTTAAAGTATTTATCACATCTCTCCAAACAAGACCTAGATCTTTACTGATCTTACTATTGTCCTTACAGCCACTAATAGTGGCTTCCCAGAGAAGGTTTCCCACCTCTCTCCATTCTTCTGGGCTAAAGATCAAGAGTATATCTTGCATATGACCTCTCTCTCTTGCCCATTAAATCAACTCATGGAGTTTCTTCGTGCTGGCTGCCAGTCCTCTCTTAGAGAGTATGCTAGCCAACAACTGCACCGCCGCCTCAGTCTCCATCCCTCAACTAGCATTCCCGGGTGCTGGGGGGGGCAGATTTCCTACCTTACAGGTGGTGAGTCGCGACCTCACACCCAGCTTCTGCAGTCCACTTGCCACGCAATGCCAACTCCTGTCCAGTGTTCTCCGATCATCCGTCACTTGCTGCAATTTGCCCACAATTTGCCTGCAAGAGTCAATTGTCCCCGTTCGGGCACCAAATGTCAGACAGAGCACCACCGGAGAAATGACAGACACCAATATGGTTAGGGCATAACTCAAATTTTACTAACAAGCATCAGACTTTTATAATCAGCAGCAAAGCTAGCATGTTTACACTACTTCTAATTGGTCCTTTCTCTAAAAGCCAGCTGTGCTTTACTGCGATAAGCCTTGTGGTTTCACATACTGCTTCAGCCTCCTCCTTGCTCGAGCTTGTTATCATGTAGGCATTTTTTCTTCTTCTTTTCTCACAGTCGAGAAGGGTTCATGGGCAATCCGCTCATTAGTTCTCAAAGCATGGGTTGTTCATTGTTACCAAGTTACAACTCACACAATTAATCATCTGTTACTGAACAGTGAGCAGCTTGCAGTAGCTGCTTTAAAGCTTGCATATACAACTTTTGTTCCTTAGAAAGGCTGCATCCCATGCTGCATGCAAGTAGATCACAACTCTTTTATGAGACCCCAGTGAAACAGCTCCCACTCGTGTTCCATCCAAATTAGTTATTACTAGATAAGCTCCGGTTCCCTCTGGCCCGATTGCATCAGCTAAATCCAATTCTCCTTCGTTAAGAGCTCGTTCATGCAATATTTTCCAAAATTTTGCAGGATCAGGGGTTCCTACTGCTACAGTAGCCGGTTGCAATGCAAGAACTTGTTCTGAAACAGGAGGGATGGGGCCCTCTGAAAAGTCTATTAATAATGATTTGAGCCAAAGACTGTTTGGAACTCACATCTGGTTTGTTTCTAGCATTGTCCTTGATGGTATCATCCAGCAAAGGACAGTTAAAAAGTGTTATACTCTTATAAGGTGGGCCTTTTGCCCCAGGAATAGAGGGAGGTGAGGGCTACAGAGAGATTGCTGAGTCAACACCTCTGCAGAAAAACTTATCTACACAGAAATGCAGATAAGCAGGCACTTCATTATGCAGCTGCAGGGAAAACACAGAGGATAGCTCCTGTTAGTTGCCATTTTCAGGGTTTTTATACACCTCAAACAAATGAATCACATTTGCCAACAAAAGCATGCATAAAATGTCCATCTCTTAATTTTGCCCTTTGTTTGCAAAATCTCTCTCATGATTAAGGGAGGCAATATTACCTGACCTGTACTTGTCCGCCATCCTTATTAATTTTTCTCTGCATTTAGTAACTTAGCCAATTTCTCATCCTCCCCTGAATATTTTGGTGGCTCCTTAGGAAGCGCTACTGTTCTGGTGGGGATGATTGCCATTTGTGAGACTATGTGTTGTGCTATTTTCCTAGCAGCCTGATCTGCTAATCTGTTTCCATCAATTATCTTTGAGTTCCCTGTCTGATGTGCTTTACAGTGCATGATTGCCACTTGAACTGGTTCCTGCACTGCCACTAGCAGTTGCAAGATTTCCTTTTGATGCTTAATGTTTGTTCCCTGGGAGGACAGTAGTCCTCTTTCTTTCCACAGGGCGCCATGGACATGGACTACTCCAAAAGCATATTTTGAATCAGTCCAAATATTAACTTGTTTTCCTTTACTTAATTCCAAAGCACGTGTCAATGCACTCAGTTCTGTCTTCTGTGCAACACATTTGCTTCTATTACCGTGTTTTCGGTTGTTACCACATATCCTGGTGGCGAGTTCCATTCACGACAAAGCTGCTGCTATCTGTGAACAGTTCCCATTCAGGGTTTTCAAGAGGATCCTTCAGATCCTCTCTGCTGGAATATGTATGTTCAATGGTTGCAACACAGTCGTGTTCCAGTTGTTGCTCTTCCTGTGAAGTACTCAGAAACACTTCAGGATTTAGAAGGTTAGTTGTTTTCAACACTACATCATCCTGCTCAGTGAGAATTACCTGGTATTTCATCATTTGGCTCAGGGATAACCAATGTCCCCCCTTTTTGCTCCAAGACTGTGGTTACCATATGTGGGACATAGACTGTAATAGTCCTTCCCAAGGTCAGCTTTCTTGCTTCTTGGATCAGTGTGACAGTGGCAGCTACTGCTCGCAGGCAAGAAGGCCATCCCTTGCTCATCAAGTCCAGTTGTTTGGAAAAATATCCCACCAGTCTCTTCCAGCTTCCTAGTTTCTGCATCAGAACTCCTAGAGTCGTTCATGAACAAATAACTGAAAGTCTTTGGTTAAATCTGGCAAGCCTAAGGCTGGGACTGTCATCAGAGCTATTATAAGCTTCCAGAAAGCTTCCTGCTGTTCTTTACCCCATGTAAAAGGGGTAGATTTTTGGGCTTCATATAATGGTTTGGCTATAAGACCATAATCCATGATCCAGAGCCTGCACCATCCCGTCATTCCCAAAAGTGCCTGCAACTCATGCACAGTGCGTGGTTCCAGAATAGCACAAATCACTTCCTTTCCATTTGTCCCCAGCCTTCCTTCTCCTTTTGAAATTTTGAGGCCCAAATATATCACTGTTTGGCGTGCTATTTGGGCTTTTTCTTTTGCTACCTTGTACCTGTTTAATTTGTGCATTTAATTTAGACAACAAGTCCCTCCACATCAGGGGTATGAGACATTCTGAAACATACAAAAATTCATATGTTATCACTTTATTGCCAAATTGTAAATTTAAGGGTTGCAAAAATGGCCGATTTTACTCTCCCTGTGGCTCACACAATATTTGCAGTTTTAGTTCCTGTTGCTCCTCTACATGTATTTAAAACTGAATACATTACTCCCATGTTTATATTGGGTTCTATTCTCTGGTTTGATTTTTTTTCTATTTTCTTTTTTTAGGGTTTTTTTTCTCTTTCTCACTTTATCTGGGTGCTCCTTATAGGAGTCAGTTGATTTTTTTTTTTTCTCAGGGAATTATATTGGAAAGTGAGAAAGGCACTTTCATGTATGCTGGTTCACTCTGCCCAACCTCTTGCCTTAATGGGGCAATTATATGCTGTTTGACTTTAGATTTTAAGGGGATCTTTAAGGTGGTTATTAAATGAGTACAGCATTGAGTTCTCTTGGACACGAATGAGGAAGGTTCTGTGTCAGAGTCATCATTTTTCCACGTTACTACTATCTGGACAGGACTGGGAGCCCTCCCTAGAACCAGCACTCCGGGATGTATCCGTGTCAGGTTACTGGGTCCCTGTTCAGGTTCATGTTGGGGAGCGGGTAAGTGAGAGAGGGTGTATATATAGGAACAGCTCTTCCCCCTTAAGGGTCAAATGTTTAAGACACATTTTTGCTGCAGTGCATGGGGAGCAACAGTTTTGAACCTTTTCTTTTTCTACTGTGAGTGACATTACGCAATTTGTTCATTCAGATTCTTTCTGCCATTCAGATTTTTCTCTTAAATAAAAGAACAGATCTACATATGGGACTTAATCTCAGTTTTCCTTGCTCTTACAAAACAACATTAATTGCAAGATAATATTAGAACTTAGTATTCCGTTCAGGGGCCACAATTCCTCATCATCCAGAGCATATATTGGCCACGTATGACTGCAATATTCAATAAGCTACTTTTTACACAAATCATTCTGTATTTCTTTCCAGTGAGACAAAAGGCAGCCCAAAGGAGAGATTTTTGACACAGGGACCTTATTGTTAGAATTTCCTCCCCTAAACAGGTTTGACCACTTAGATGCCATAGCCAAAAATTATGACGTCCTTCAAACACAGAGACTTAAAGGCACAGTTAAATATTTCTACACAAAGTTGATATTTATGGAAATCACCCTTAAATTCCTTCCAGTGTGCCAACAGACACCCAAGGGGTGAATTCTCAGGTACTTTGCCATTTCAAAATCCTTTTAGTTGCAAATACTTTCACAACAGTCATTTAGTTCTTTCACTTCGCTTCTCTCCTGATGCACCCCTCGCGGGATCACAGAACCGCGGATCAAAGCTCCGCACTCACCTCGTGCGTAATTGCACGTCTCAATCACACACACACACAGACAGCTCGTAACACAATATACAATAATATGCATATATATACACAAAGCAATATACAAACCAATGTTCAAATCAATGTACAAACCAAAACCAATAGGTACCTTACCATATACGTATGTGGGTCCACTTATACCAATTACCAATACTAATACCAATGCCAACCCTGCGATCGCTTTCACGTTCGCCTTATGGGTGGCGCCTAGGCTCCCAATACCAATACCAAGGATCCTCTAGCCCAACCAAGTGGAACTTTCGCTCCGTCTAACTGACAGGCTCCTTTGGGCTTTCCCTGGGCCCAACCAAGCAGGGTCTCCGACCCCACGACTTACAGGCTAGTTCACCAGGTTCTGCCCCCAACCAATTAGAAGTGCCTTACCACTCCAGGGAACGTTGCGAGGAGCTGTAAGGGTCGCAAGCGATGGTCCTCCCCGAGAATTCCTCGGTGCCAGCTGGAGTTCCATCAGCATCCGATCCCGTCCAGTCTCACTCGCAAGGTCCCATCTGGGTCGCCAAAACTGTTGATGGATCTACAATCGCAAAAGAACTTATCTACACAGGAATGCAGATAAGACAGGCACTTCTTTATTATGCAACGCTGGGAAAACATGGGGGATAGCTCCTCCATACATGCTTCTTCAATTGTTAGTTACCAATCTCAGGGTTTTTATACAGCTCAAACAAAAGAATCACGTTTGCCAACACAAGCATGCATAAAATGTCCATCTATCAATTTAGCCCTTCACCTTGATTGGTTCCCAACAAACACAAAATTTCCAAAATCACACTGATTGGTCAAAAAAAGATATCAGTCCCTTTGTTTTAGAAACAGCTAAGGTAACAACTAAGGTAACCTAACAAATACATATACCAGGGTCTTGTAGTTAAGGTAACAGTTAAGGTAACCTAACAAATACATTTGCCAGGGTCTCGTGGCTAAGGTAACAGCTAAGGTAACAGGTCCCCATCAGGTGTGGTATGTAACTCTTGCAGTTTGATCCTTATGTGATTCAAATGAATACTTACTTAATCAATAGGTGTTTGAGTTATTTGCAAGTGTTTAGCTAATTGATTGAACTATTACTAGGTGATTAACAGGTGCTTAACAAGTGCTTGACTACTTATTGTGATGATAAGTTGTTAACTAAAATAATTGCTATCTGCAACAATGCTACCATACTATTAGGAGACTCCGATGGATTGCTGCTAATATTAAAGAGCTAGAACTAGTTAAGAGTAGTAAGTACTTCAGTGCATATATGATACAAAAATAGAGCATGTAAGAGTGCAATGCTTCGACCTAGGAAGTATTCCAAAACCAGATCTTTAGGAGATGTGGCAGTGTAGATGTCACAAGGTGAACCCTCAGAGGAAGCTTTAATATTCAATTATACGCTCTGTTAGGTTTTTTTTTAGCCCAGCAGCCCTGAAATTCTACAAAGTCTCCTTCACCACAGGAGTTTTGGTCCTTGCTTTGCCAGATCAGTACAGTTTTTCACTAATAGTAAAACAGTCAAATACTATCGGGGTGCTAGGAGAAGTTGTGTTTCTGTGCCAATCACTTCTGAGGCAGCTCAAACTCCTTCATATGCTGCCAGTATCTCCTTCTCAATTGGAGTGCATCGAACCTTGGACCCCCTGTATCCCTGTCTCCAGAACCCAAGGAGTCGGCCTTGCGAATAAGAACCAAACCAAGGGCTAAGGAGGGATTAAGTCCCTTTGAAATACTGTATGTAAGACCCTATTCAGTCCAAGCAGGAACCTCAACACAAGTTAGTACCTAGGTGTTAATTGACTATGTAATAACCTTACAAAAACAACTCAGAAAAGTAGAAAAACTGGAATTCGAACCGCCTTGAAGACCCTGAATGCTGATAATTACGAAGCTGGTGTGCAGACAGCTACAGATAAGAAGGACTTGGTATGTGGAAAACAGAATTGTTTGCATCCTGCTCTGTGGCATCGAAATCTACCAGAGACACTGTACAGGTGTAAACTGGAAGAGGATTTATTACAATATGAAGTGGGGATAGGTTATGAATATATGATAGGCACTTATGCATACCCCTACCTGTACCCTATAAGTGGCCCTTTGTTAGACAATAAGGTGTGCAAGCTGGGCAGAATTATCTCCCTTGCACCTGCCGGCGCAATACATACCTGCTTTATAAGCCTTAACCGCGTTATAGAGTTTGTTCTGCACATCAAGACAGTGGGACACATTTCCAAAACAACCTTATAGACATCTGGGCCAAAGAGCATGGCATTGAGTGGGTCTATCACATCCCCTATCATGCACCAGACTCTGGGAAAATTGAGCCGTGCAATGGACTGTTAAAGACTACATTGAGAGAAATGAGGGATGGGACCTTCAAACATTGGGATATCCATTTAGCAAAAGCCACCTGGTTAGTCAACACTAGAGGATCTGTCAGTTCAGCTGGCCCTGTCCATTCAGAACTTTTACATACTGTAGAAGGGGATAAAGTCCCCATAGTGCGTATGAAGAATGTGTTAGAGAAGAAAGTCTGGGTTAATTCTGTGTAGTAGGCGTCTGGAAGATATTGGGTTGTAACGCGAGAGGTGGAGGGTACAGAAGAGGTGGGCATGGGGTGGAGGGAGAGGAGGTGCTGGTGTTAGATAAATGCACATGGTGTAAACAAGGGGTTGGAATAAAGTATCATCCATGCTGAGTGTGTGGTGATCCTTGTCCCCTCAGCGGGATGGGCTGAGAGATCCGTGCGGGAGGCCTGGTGGTGTTGTCGGTAGCTGCAACAATTCTGCTTCGGTCAAACCCATCTGTGGGATTGCCTTTGCTCAAGGAACTCCAGGTGCACTTGGTGGGTGATGGGGAAGGATGAGAAAGTTCGATGTGTACCTCAAGGGGATTTGATTTTAGGTGAGAATAGCCAGTGAATGAAATGGTATGATGTTAATTGCTATGTAACACTGCCACTATATCACATCACTCTGACAGTTGCTCTATGCCATATCAATGTTATTATGGTAAGAATCACAAAAATCACTGCAGGATGGACTTTGATGAAACCGAGCAAAGTGCAGCAGTGATGGAACTTGAACTGGCTTCAGCAACTGGTGCCCAACAACTTCCTCGAGATCGACATCTTCAGCCCGCAGACCATGGGCATGGGTCACGCCAAATCCACCAGCTGCAAGCTCCGGATGCAGCATGCAACAATCCAACTCCACACACCATCCCTCCTGCCCTGAAAGATGGTTATGAGAGAAGGACCCTAAAGTAATGCATTAAATTAAATCAATAGAAATGTTAGAGGAATGGCCCATAGACTAAAGAAATTATATCTATGTATACATATATCTATATCTCAAAGACTGGAAAAGTGGTGGTGGATAATTGGAAAGTGTAGGATCTGGGCATGGTGCAGATGGAATAGAATAAGGGGTGGATAATGTCCTGCATTTGACTGGGAGAGAGTTAATTCCCACAGGAAGCTGGAAGGCATCACAGCCAGGACACCTGGCCTGAACTAGCTAAGGGCATGTTTGATACTGTTATAAATTGCTGTTATAAAGTTCACTAGCCAATTTAAGTGACTCAGAGATCAAATTTATTAAGCAAGCGGCAAATAAACAAAACAGCGCTGGGCGGCCGGGAGACTCTGCTCCACCAACGGCTTGTGACCCCCCCCTCATATCACAGTCCTTTTATACAGTCCTTATTGGTCGGGTGCATCGCTCCCTGGTGTACTCTGCGCATGTGCCCATCTTGTTACGAGGAGGTCGTCTTCTGCCTCCTGGTGGTCATAGGGTGGTCGCTGGGATGAAGTCAGTAGTCTTCCTCTAGTGGCCCAGTCATGAACTCTTCTCTTGGCTCTTATCAGCTCATGTGCAACCTATTGTACCTCCTATAAACACCTTAGCCAATTGCACCTGTTCACATTGTAGAAACTTTACGGTTAAAGTTTTACAAGACTTTTACAATGACTTTAAACGGTTCCTTGCACAACTATTCTTTCATGATTTGATTAATGAACATGTCCTTTTCCATTACAATACCATATGACTTCATGCTTAGGATATAAATGGGGGGAGTTGGCTGAAGGCGGGGGGAGTAGGGATCAGAGCTGGGGAACAGGATGGGCATTGGGTTCCAGGTGGAGTGCATCACTCACTATTATTTCTTCTCTCCTTGTGTTGTCCTATTAAACTGTCCTTATCTCAGTTCACAAGTTTTTGATTCTCCTCCCCATCCCACCGGGGGGGGGGGGGGGGGGGGGGGGGGGGGCGGGAAGTGAGCAATTAGCTGTGTGGTGCTTAGTTGCTGTCTGAGTCTAAACCATGACAGCCCAGTACTGAGTGCAGGACCCCTATAGCCATGTTCCTGGCTACATGGGCTCCCAAGAAGCATGGCCCGAAATACATGACAAGGCGGTGGTTACCCCACAGATGATTGAAAGGGCTATATGTGGGATTGCTATGGAAAGCGGCATCAGATTCTTCTCACAAGCTAGCACAGAGATTGGGATGTTTATTAGTTACTGATCTTAGAGTTCTTGACTAAGTAGTTGCATTATGGAGTAAAACGTGAGAGATGCAAAGGGAAGTCCAGACTTTACTAGATGCAAAGGCAATTGCACAAGAAGTGATCACTACTCAAACAAAGCGGTTCCATGGGCTGCAAGATACTGTAGAACAGTTGATAGCACGACAAGGCAGGGGAGAGCAAGTGAGCAGCTGTGTGGTGATTAGTTGATGGCTAGGGCTAAGCCATGACAGTCCTTTTTGGTGCCCAATGTGGGACTGTCGTGGGCTGTGCCCAGCTAGCACAGCAGCACCACGACAGTCTCTTGCTCGGTGACCCCATTCACCTCCACTCTCGTTAGGATGGCAGAGGCCCCAGCGTAATGGGAGTAAAAACATAAGCAGAGTTGTTGTGGATTGAGACAAGGGCATGGAGGGCTTGCTGCCAATTACAGTTCTGGGCAAAACAGATTCCAGTACTCGACTTAGAGAGGAAAGTAGGAAAGTTTATTCTACAAGAAATAGAACAGAATAAAAGCAAAAAGGGAGTAGGATGATGAGAAAATTACAACCAGCACTTTAAGATCTCCCTCCCCCATCCCTCCTTTCTTCCCGGGCCCAGCTTACTGCTCCCGATATCTCTACCTCCTCCTCCCTCAATGGCTCAGGGGGACAGGGAGTGGGGAATGTGGTCAGTCTCTCAGAGATGGGCTCTGAGGCTTCTCCCTTAGATGAGAATGACTCCTGGCATTCTTCCCCTGCTCCAACATGGGGTTCCTTAACAAACATAGTCCTTAACAAACTCTGCCAGGGTCTCCTGGCTAAGGTAACAGGTCCCTATCAGGTGTGGTATGTAACTCTTGTAGTTTGATCCTTATGTGATTCAAATGAATACTTACTTAATCAATAGGTGTTTGAGTTATTTGCAAGTGCTTAGCTAATTGGTTCAACTATTACTAGGTGATTAACAAGTGCTTAACAAGTGCTTGACTACTTATTGTGATGATAAGTTGTTAACTAAAATAATTGTGTATCTGTAACTTCCCTGATATGGGGTCATTATCAAAATGAGTCTCTGCCCTTGATGTGGCATCTTTAATGAATAGCAAACAAACCTCAGCTTCACCAGTCCTCTATGTAGAATGCTGGAGAAGAAGAAGGGATAGAAGAAGGAAGAAACAGGAAGAACTCTCCTCTTCTGTCTTCTTCTTCTGAAAAAGTGATTGTGGAGGTGTCTAATTGGCTCAGGCCCAGAAGTGGGTCTGGCTTAGAGCTGGGGAGAGTTTCGAGCAATTTCTTACAGAAGCCATCTTGACAGCCCCTTCCCCCTTACCAGAAAAGGCTGTCATTTCAAACCATGACAGGGACTTTCACCGAAAATAGTTTTGCAAAATCAAGGCTTATAATTTGATTTATGAAAATTTATTAAGGCAACAGATATAACAGATTCAGGATTGCTGTTGAGAAATACACTTACTGCAGTAGCACTAACAAAAGATAAAAATGCCAGCAATACTTATCCCAGGGATTCTTTGCTACAGAGTGAAAAAGAAGAGCAATTCCTACCAAGAAGGTGTCCCTGCCTTGGTGGAGGAAGAGTAGTACAGCCTATCGACCGTCTCATCTCGGTCTTCAGTCTCTTTCTCCCTGCTGCATCTTTTTCTCTCTCTCTCAGCTTGAGAAGAAGCAGAGTGAAAGTGCTCAAAACGTTCAAAAGACCCAAAAGGCCAAAGCAGTCAAAAGGGCAAAAAAGCACTAAGGCAAATAGCAAAAGCTAAAAAGAAAAAATATCTAAGGAGCAAAAAGCAAAAGTTCTGTCTCCTTCTCCCTGGGGACTTTTATAACCCAGTCTTCTCTGTCCCCTCCCTAGGGTGACGTTTGACATGATTTGAGTGGAGAGTTGAGGAACGTAGTCATAATATGTTCAGCATGTACCTCTTTTTGCTCATTTTCATTTTTAGGCATGTCAAAGGGGTGTTAACTTTAATATTCATTTCACGGTTAATGAAGCAGTTATCTCGCTCTGGGCACCTGTGGCCTTGCTGAAACTGTTTTGAAGCTATTTTTCTGCTCAGTCCCAGGATTTATAGCCAAAACAGGACTGTCTTCCCTCCGGAAGACTTCCTCCCTCAGCTGCTTCTCAGACTGATCTCTCAGGCCTGTAACTCCCAGGTCTGCACCTCCCAGGTCTGTACCAGAGATAAGCCTTTACTGGTAGTTTTAACCCTTTGTGTGCAATTCCCACATCATCCACCCCATGGAGGGCAACGGTGGAGCTGAGAACTGACAGCAGCTTGTCGAGAACCCCACACCAGGCTGTGCCCAGAGGAGGCCACAACTCTGTGGGAAGACAGCGTTGGAGCAGAATGTGCCTGGAGTTCTGCTGGCCGTGGTGGAGACCCATGCTGGAGGAGTTTGCGAGGAGCTGCAGTCCTTAGGAAGGACTCAGGCTGGAGATGTTCATTCAGGAACCTGCGTTGGAGCAGGGGAAGAATGTGAGGAGTCCTCTTTCCCTGAGGAGGAAGGAGCGGCAGAGACCATCTGTGAGGGACTGACCACATCCTCCATTCCCTGTCCCCCTGCGCCGCTGAGGGGGGAAGAGGTAGAGATATCAGGAGCAGGTAGCTGAGCCAAGGAAGAAGGGAGGGGTTTGGAGAAGGAGGTCTTAAGGGGTTGGTTGCATTTTTCTCATCATCCTGCTCTGATTTTGCTTTCTGTCTGTTCTGTTTCTAGTTGGTGATGGATTAAACTGATCTTGTTTTCTTCCCCAAGTCGAGTAGTTGAGTCTTTTGCCTGGAACTGTAATTGGTGAGCAACCCCTCCCTGTGCTTTTCTCAGTCCACAAGATCCTTGGTTATCTTTTCTTCTCCCATCTCACTGAGGCCTCCACCATCTCACTACAGGGGGGGCAGGGTGTGTGTGGGGGATAAACGAGTGGCTGTCTGGTGCTTCATTGCCGTTTGGGCTTAAACCATGACAATGGGGGAAGGAGTCTGAAAGATGGTTTCTCCATTAAAATTTATTTAAGGTTTTTGTAGCAGCGGGAGGGTACAGGGGTGATCTCTGCGGGAAGAGGCATGGTGCTGTCCTGTGCTGGACATAGCTGGTTCCAGCCAGATTGTTGATGGACCTACATCAAGCTGAAGCTGAGCCGGTCAGCGAAGTTTGAGGCACCTCTATGAAAACATTTAAGAAAGGGCAAAAATGTCAGACGATGGGCAGAGGAGTGAGGGGGGCAAAAAGTGAGAAACAGTAGTATGAACACCAAGATCAGACCTTGACCAACACCAAGACCATGCAGGAGCAGATATTCACACTGGGGCCTTTGAAGGACCCCACACCAGAGCAGATGGATATTTCTTGAAGGAGCTGGGGCCTGTTTAAAACCCACACCAGAGCAGATTTTTCCTGAGAGGAACTGCAGCTTGTTGAGAAAACCTATGCTAGAGCAGGGGAAAAGTGTGAGGAGGAGGCAGCAGTGGAGAGGAAAAAAGAAGCTTGTAGCCTGTGCATATGCATTAATTTAAACCCATGCTTGCATTTAGATGGCAATGGAAGCTTTCGGAAGATCTAGGAATTTTGTGCTTAATTTACCCTGCACCCAAAGCCTTCAACGGTATGGGATATGTTTTCATCCACAATATTCTTTAGCTTGCTAAAGCATCTGTCTTTACTCAATTTACAGATGTAGTTGCTCTGACAACTATAAAAGCTGATGGTTGTTAGATATTAAACTTACTCAAATGAAAAAAATTAACAAGATGCTACCCATTTTAGTTTTCAACCTGTGATCATGTAAGGTACCAGTGTGGTAGTTTGAGCCTGTCTGGATGCCAGGTGCCCACCACACCACTCTATCCCCCACCTCCTCAGCAAGCCAGGGAAGGGGAGAAAATAAGATGGGAGTCTTGTGGGTTGAAATAAAAGCAGTTTAATAAATAAGCAGCAAAGCCGCACGCGCGGGAAGCAAAGCAAAAGCAGATAAAGCTGTTACTCTCTACTTCCCATCAGCAGCGATGTCCGGCCACCTCCCGAGAAGCAGGGCTTCAGTACGCGTAGCGGTTGCTTTTGGAAGGCCAGAAATGAATCTTGCCTCCCCTTCCTGCTCCTCTCCCCCAGTTTATATTACTGAGCTGACGTCATATGGTATGGAACATCTCCTTGGTCAGCCTGGGTCAGCTGTCCTGGCCATGGTCCCTCCCAAGATCATGCCCACCCACAGCTATTGGTGAAGGTGGGGGAAGGAATGCTGGAGGGACAGCCCTGATGCTGTGCGAGCAGTAGTCATAATATTGATATCAACAGTAAGCACAGCACTGCAAGAGCTGCTGTGGAAAATCACTACCATCCCAGACTCACTACAACTAGTAATATGCCTCAACATTCCTGGCAGCAGAGTTAACCACTGCCACTAAGGATTTTGCCTGTTGAAGGCACTGTGGCCTTGCACTACGTCTGGGGTCTCAGGATACACCACCTCTGTGCATTAGCCTGGGTCCAGGGTCAAGGGGCTGTGACACTCATGGACTTTTAGGGACTTTTCAAGACCCTCCCGGACCCTCCAGAACTTTCCAGGACTTTCCAGAGATGGTACTGGGCATGCGCCAGCATGTTCTCCACTGGGAGAACAGTCCTTCAGGGACAGACTGCTCCAGCCTGGGTCCCTCACAGGATCATGAGTCCTGACAGCAAACCTGCTCTGGTGTAGGCACCTCCCCCACAAACTCCTAGATCCTGCCAGGAACTTGCTCCAGGATGAACTTCTTACAGAGTCACTGCCTCCTTAAGGCATCTACCTGCTCCAGCGTGGGGTCCTCCACAGGCTGCAAGTGGATCTCTGTTTCCCGGTGGTCCTCCATGGACTGCAGGGGGACAATCTGCTTCACCATGGTCCTCATCACATATCACAGGGGAGCCTTTTCAGGGTCTAAGCATCCTCTTCCCCCTCCTTCTCCACTGACCTTGGTGTCTGCGGAGATGTTTTCACATTCTCCCTCCCTGTTGCTGCTGCAGTTTTGCAACTGCACAACAACTTCTCCTTATCAAATATGTTATTCACTAATTGTCTAGGCCTGGATCAGGTGCAGGGTCCAGCTTAGAATTGACTGGCCCTAGCCCTGTGAGCTACATGGGAAGCTTCTGGCAACTCTTTTTGTTTAAAGAAGCCACCCCTGTAGCCCCCATGCTACCAAAAAACCTGACCCAGGCAAAACCACTACACCACATATGCTGAATCAGGTTTATGTCTGAAAAATGATGAAATGCTATGGTTACTGCCTTAAGCTCTACTAATTGAGAAGATCCTGTAGTCTGTTCAGTAATATTATTCCATTCAATATCAGAAAACCAAGTGACTACTGCATGACCAGTCTTACCAGAGCCATCTATAAAAACTGTAATCCCTGCAAGAGGGATGGGTGAAAGCAAAGGTGTATGCACAATTTGCAATTCTGTTGGAAGCTGTAACAACTTATGTGATGGCAGATGGAATTTAATCTCACCTACAAAGGTCAAAAAAGCTAGTTGCAGATCTGTATTATTTGCAAGACACCAGTGAGGATATTCACATTTGAGGGGGACAGTGATAGTGCCAGGTTCTTGGCCTGACAACTGTATACACCGTGTTCTGCCTTTACATACTAATTTAGTTATCAGTTCAACAAAAGTATCGACTGTTTTTTTCTGCTGATACGATAGAAACAAACATACTAAAATGGCCAATGGATCCGTGTAAGATGAGTTCCACTGAGTGAGAATGCCAAGTGGGTGATTATTATGTACAACAATATGCATACCAATAGGAAAATTTTCTTGGATTCAAAATACCTGTCTGTGAGAAATGATATCAGAAACTGTTGTAGGCACCCAGAAGATCTCGGGTTGTAATGCAAGAGGTGGAGGGTACAGAAGAGGCCGGCATGGGGTGGAGTGAAAGGAGGTGCTTGTGTTAGCAGATAAAAGTACATGACACAAGCAATAAAGCTGGAATAAAGCCTCATCCATACTGAGTATGCAGTGATCTTGTCCCTTCAGCGGTCAGTGGGCTGAATGATCCGTGCAGGCGGCCTGGTGATGTTGCTGGTAGTGGCAACATATGGTGACCCCGACACGATTGGCGGAATGCAGGACATCCGCGACCATGGCACAGTTGGAACAGGTGATTAAGGTGATTAAGGCGCAGGAAGCTATCCAGGGGGAGGAGCGGAAAGCACAGACAGAGGAGAGAGTTTGTAGTGAACAGGAGGCTCAAACAAGTGTGGAAGTGGAGAATCTGGGGGCGCAGATGGGTTTGTTGCTGTGTGGGGATACAGAATGTGATAAACTTGACAGTGAGGAGGAGAGTGAGGGATGCAGCCCTGGAGCAGAGCCCCCGTGGGAGAGCTGTTTCCCAGTCGAGTCGGGCCCGCCGGGTTACCCCTAGGACAGGTTGCAGAGGATGCGGATGGGGAATCCCGAGTGGGCAGAGTCGGGCGGGGGTACAGTGCAGGATGATTAGGGGAGAATGGGTGGGCGTGACCCCGTGTTAGACTGGGCACCGTTGGGCATGCGAGACAGAAAGAAAACGCAGGAGAGAGTAATATCGACTGTGCCGTCGGCGCCTCAGTGCCGAGAGGGGAGAAAAATCAGCTGCGCCACGACTCACCAAAGATGGCGCCTGAAGGAAATGGGGTGGGAGAAATGAGGAGTATCAACTGTGTTACTGGCCACCAAAGATGACACCTGGAGGAGGAGGGGACAGAGTACAGGGAGGTGACCGGAAATCACTGCCGATGGGAAGTAGAGAGTAACAGCTTTATTTGCTTTTGCTTCGCTTCTCGCATGCGTCCTCTGGTGGTCTCTGATAGTCTTCCTCACTTGTCTGCTCATTGACTTTCTCTTTTGATTCTGTGCGTTGGCGCATTTTACCTGTTTTGGATGGCTTATCCTTAAGAATGTCTGTAAGCAGCTTCACTATCTACCTTTCCTTGATTACTTTCCTTTAATGTAAACATTACTAATAAGCTGAACTAAATTATCTAAAGCATTCTCCTGGAGAAACTGGCTGCTCATGATTTGGATGGCTATACTCTTCATTGGGTAAAAAACCTGTTAGGATGTCTGGGCTCAAAGAGTCGTGGTGAATAGAGATAAATCCAGTTGGCAGCTGGTCACCAGTGGTATTCCCTAGGGCTCAGTGTTGGGGCCTGTTCTGTTTAATATCTTTATCAAGGATCTGTATCGAGCACACCCTCAGTAAGTTTGCATATGATACAAAGCTAGGCGAGAGTGTAGACAAGCTTGAGGTTAGGAAGGCTTTTCAGAGGGACCTATACAGGCTGGATCAATCGGCTGAGGCCAATTGCATGAGATTCAACAAGGCTAAGTGCAGGGTCTTGCACTTGAGTCACAACACCCTCATGCAATGCTACAGGCTTGGGGAAGAGTGACTGGAAAGCTGCCTGGCAGAAAAGGACTTGGAGGTGTTGGTCAACAGCTAGCAGTGCGCCCAGGTGGCCAAGAAGGCCAATAGCATCCTGGCTCATATCAGAAATAGTGTGGCCAGCAGGACCAGGGAATTGATTGTCTTTCTGTACTTGGTGCTGATGAGGCCATATCTTGAATATTGTGTTCAGTTCTGGGCCCCTCACTACAAGAAACACTGAGATTTTGGAGTGTGTCCAAAGAAGGGCAGGAAAGCTTGTGAAGGGTCTAGAGTCCAATTTTTATGAGGAGCGGCTGAGGGAACTGGAATGATTTAGCTTGGAGAAAAGGAGGCTCAGAGGACACCTTATCACTCTCTACAACTACCTGAAAGGAAGTTGTAGCGAGGTGGATGTTGGTCTCTTCTCCCAAGTAATAAGCAATAGAATGAGAAGAAAAGGCCTCAAATTTCATGGGAGATTTAGATTGGATATTAAGAAAAAAAAAAACTTCATGGAAAAGATTTTCAAGCTTTGGAACAGGCGGCCCAGAGAAGTGACTGAGTCACCATCCCTGGAGGTATTCAAAAGACATATTGATATGTCTCATGGACATGGTTTAATGGTGGGCTTGGCAGTGCTGGGTTAATGGTTGGATTCGATGTTCTTAAGGGTCTTTTCCAACCTAAAGGATTCTATGATTCTTTGGTAACGGACTTAGCAAGAAAACTGGGAGGTGGAGTTTGGCAGGGTCAGCTGTTGCTTCAGGAATGGCTTGGCATGAGTTAGTTGGTGGTGAGAAATTGTTTTCTTTTGCATCAATTGTTTTTCTTGGTGGTTGTGTGGTGATTTTTTCCTCTGCCTTTTTTGGTTTTTTCCTTACAATTGTTTTTAATTATCAAACTGTCTTTATCTCATCCCACATTTTGCCCTTCAGATTCTCCTCCTCCCTCCTGAAGGGGGAAATGAGTAAGCTGCGCTGTGGTACTTTATTGGATTTGTATGGCAGTGTTTTTTGGTAGAGGGAGAGGGGCTGCCTTGGCAGGCCCTGTGAGAAGCTGTTAAAAGCTCCCCAAGCTCCAAGTCAGGCCCACTTCTGGTCAAAGCCATGCACCTATGTGATAAGTATTTAAGAAGGGAAAACCTGCATCAGGAAGAAGGATTAAGGAAAAAGAAAATCGTAGATTCATAGAATGATAGGGGTTGGAAGGGACCGTTAGAGATCATCTAGTCCAACCCCCCTGCAGAAGCAGGTCCACCTAGATCAAGTCACACAGGAACGCGTCCAGGTGAGTCTTGAAGACCTCCAAGGAAGGACACTCCACAACCCCTCTGGGCAGCCTGTTCCAGTGCTCCGTCACCCTCTGTAGTGGGTCTGGGATGGTAGTGATTTTCCACAGCAGCTCTTGCAGTACTGTGCTTACTGTTGGTATTGACAGCACATCAATGTTATGACTACTGCTCTCACAGCATCAGGGCTGTCCCTCCAGCATTCCTTCCCCCACCTTCACCAATAGCTTTGGGTGGACACGATCTTAGGAGGGACCACGGCCAGGACAGCTGACTCAGACTGACCAAGGAGATATTCCATACTATATGACGTCAGCTCAGTAATATAAACTGGGGGAGAGGAGCAGGAGAGGGAGGCAAGATTCAGTTTTGGCCTTCCAAAAGCAACTGTTACGTGTACCGAAGCCCTGCTTCTCGGGAGGTGGCCAGACATCACTGCTGATGGGAAGTAGAGAGTAACAGCTTTATTTGCTTTTACTTTGCTTCTCATGCACATGGATTTGCTGTTTCTTTATTAAACTGCTTTTATCTCAACCCACGAGACTCTCATCTTATTTTCTCGCCTTCCCTGGCTTGCTGAGAAGATGGATGATAGAGCGATGTGGTGGGCAGCTGGCATCCAGCCAGAGTCAAACCACCACAGCCTATTTGACGCCCAACATGGGACGAGATAATAGCAGTTTTACATTAAATGCATTGCAATTATAGTTGATGTAGACGCCCGGAAGATCTCGGGTTGTAATGCGAAAGGTGGAGGTTATAGAAGAGACGGGCACGGGGCAGAGTGAAAGGAGGTGCTTGTGTTAGCAGATAACACAAGCATGGTGCAGCATGGTGAGCTGAGTGATCCATGCGGGTGGCCTGGTGATGTTGCCAGTGGCGGCAACATATGGTGACCCCGATGTGATCGGCGGAACGCAGGACATCCGCAGCCATGGCACAGTTGGAACAAGTAATTCAGGTACTCAAGGCAGTGGCGCTTGAGGTGGGCAAGCGGGTTCACCGCGTGCCCACGACCGCTTGCATCTTATGGATGCTGAGGCAGGGTGTGTTGCAGGCATCCACAAAGTTATTGTCCAGAATTGGATGGCAGTAGAGGAGGAGATGCTGCAGGCTGCTTTGACTGGGGCCAAGGGGATGGACCAGTATCTTAAAGCGTGGGGGGAGATTAAGAGGACTCTGTCTAAGGCAGCACAGGAGAAACAGGTCTGGTTGCCGGCGCAGGGAACTATCCGTGGGGAGGGGCGGAAAGCGCAGACAGAGGAGAGAGTTTGTAGGGATCAGGAGGCACAAACGAGCGTGGAAGTGGAGAATCTGGGGGTGCAGACGGGTTCGTCACTGTGTGGGGATACGGAATGTGATAAACTTGACAGCGAGGAGGTGAGTGAGGGATGCAGCCCCGGAGCAGAGCCCCTGTGGGAGAGCTGCTTCCCAGTTGAGTCCAGCCCGCTGGGTTACCCCTGGGATGAGTTGCAGAGGATGTGGATGGGGAATGCTGAGTGGGCGAATTCAGGCAGGGATGCGGTGCAGAATGATCAGGGGAGAGGGGGAGGGCGCGACCCCATGTTAGACTGGGTACCATTGGGCACACGGAGGGGACAAAGACGGAGAAAAATAAAATGCAAGAGGGAGGAATGTCGACTGTGCCGCCAGCACCGGGGATGGCGTCGGGGTGGGCGGTGCTGGGGGGCAGGAGAAAGGAGAAATATCAGCTGTGCCACGAGCCACCAAAGATGGCGCCTGAAGGAAGTGGGGCAGGAGAAATGAGAAGTATCAACTGTGTCACTGGCCACCAAAGATGACGCCTGAAGGAGGAGGGAACAAAGTACAGGGAGGATGACAAGATGCATTCGATAGGGGAGTGTGATAGCATGCAATGGCAAAGAGAAAAGGGGTTGAGCTATGCCAAGATGGTGCAGACAGGAGGGGTCAGCGGTAAGCTGGCAGCGTTGCTGAGCCGACTGCAGGAAGTGATTGCTAATGCCGAGAAGATAGCCCGGGAAACGCAGTTGATCAAGGATGCAGCCGGGGGAGGGACCCAACTGTTTACAGACTGGTGTCTGATAGCAAAAAATTGCCTCTTAGATTTGAGGAAAGGCTGCAGGAACTGAGGCTGTTTAGTCTAGAGAAGAGGAGACCGAGAGGAGAACTTATTAACATTTACAGATGTCTAAAGGGTGGGTGTCAGGAGGTTGGGACATCCTTTTTTCTGTTGTAGCTAGCAACAGGACAAAGGGTGGTGGGATGAAGCTGGAACACAGAGGGTTCCACTTAAATAAATTAAAAAAAAACAAAACAAAACAAAAAAAACCACCAAAACCCTATTTTACTGTGAGGGTGCAGTTGAGCAGGCTGCCTGGGGGGGAGAGTTGTGGAGCCTCCTCCCTTGGAGATCATCAGGACCCACCTGGACATGTTCCTATGTGACCTGGTCTGGGTGAACCTGCTTATGCGGGAGGGGTGGACTGGGTGATCTCTGGGGGTCCCTTCCAACCCTACCATTCTATGATTCCATGATTCTATGATTCAATGATCGATGGGGGCAGATATGAATGGGCTTCCCTAGAAACAAAGGTTGTGAAGGAGCTGCATGGGACCATAAAGGCACACGGACTTAGCGGTCCAGAGTCCCTGGTGCTACTGGAATGCATCTTACAGCAGCCCATGTTGCCCCATGATTGTATACAGTTAGCAAAGGCTATTCTATCAGGGCCCTTATTTTGTTATGGAAGGAAGAGTGGCGCACCATAAATCAGACCATATGTATGGAAGCGCAAGGTAATCCCCAGCATCATCTGCACGGAGTAATCATCGAACAGTTAATGGGGGAGGGCCAGTGGATGATGTCACAACAAAAGATGACCCTGAGGGGGCGAGATTTTAAGAGCCGACACATAGATATCAGTGGATTGTGCTAACCGAAGGCATGAAAAACTCACCAACATTGTGCCAATTGACAGTCAACGCTGCCCTACAACCCATTCGTCATAGCAAAAATAGTCCGCTATATGGATGATATCTTGTTGAGCTTGCCCAGTGGTGGCAACCTCCGCCAACTCCACCAGGAGGTTGTGGAGGAGTTAGCTAAATATGGACTAATTATCAAACCTAGTAAGACCCGGTGGGGTAGCGGGATAAAATATTTAGGGACGCTTATCACAAAAAGTCAAGTGAGAGCGCAGAAATTGTTGGTAATTGACCAGATAACCACACTACAACAGGCACAACAGTTAGTGGGGACCCTACAGTGGCTGCGATCATTCGTATCAATCACCCTGGATGAGATGCAGATATTTTACCCATTTCTCAGAGGCGAGCCGGTAGCACAAGCCCCAAGGATGCTGTCTGATCTCCAGAAAGCATTACTGGCAAACATCATCGACCGTGTGCAGAATCATGCCTTAACCAGATGGCAACCAGGTCAGCCGTTGGTTGCCGCTATCCATTTGATTCCACAAGAAGCGCACGGTTTCCAGGGGCAACTTGATGGTAGTCGTCCTCTCACCGTCCTGCAGTTCCACTATCAGAGCCATGAAAAGGTGGCCATGCCATTTTGGACTCGAGTATGTGTGGCCATGATTAGATGGGTAAGACAGCTTGCATGGCAACTGTCGGGAATGGACCCAACCATCCTTATGTTGCCTATTTCAGTTGCACAGTGGAAAAAAATGTTTCAGATGGAGTGGGAGCTCCAAAATGCCTTAGCGGATTTCACCAGTCAGCTCTCTGGCCCCATAGAACACCCGCTGTTGCACTTGTTGCGGAACGTGCAGTGCACACCTGACGTACAGTTGTCCATGGCGCCGGTGGAAGGCCCTACTGTCTTTACAGATGCCTCATCAAAGACCAACACAGTGGCAGTGGTGTGGAAACAGGGAGACAGATGGGAGAAAATCTTGCATACTGATGCCACAAAATCAGTGCAATCTAGAGGCCAAGGCTGTCGCCCTTGCCCTGGAGGCATGCTATTCAACGTCGCTCAATATTGTCACCGACTCAAGATTCGTCGCTGAACTAGTTCAACAATGTGCACGAGCCATTTGTGCCTCCACCGGTATAGCAAACCTCATATTGAATGCTTTACAAAATCGTGCTGCCTCCTGCTCTATTGTACACATCAACAGCCACACCAATATTCCGGGGGCTCTCACCAAAGGTAACCAAAAGGCGGATGAAGCAGCGACGCATGTATGACCTGTCTCTGCCCAAGAGGATTTCCCAGTGGCCAGACAGCTACACGCCTTTTTTCATTGTGGAGCGCGGGCTCTACATCATCAGACCAAGATCCCTCTCCAAGTGGCAAAGCAGATAGTTGCTGCTTGCCCTCAATGTGCTTCAGCGCTACTATAGAAAGCCGGAGTTAATCCCCGAGGGTTCCTCCTGAATCAGATCTGGCAAACGGATGTGACAATTTATGAGCCCTTTTTTCCCAACCATCACCTCCATGTCACCATTGACACCTGTAATGGTTACATATTAGCTAACCCCATGCGCCGAGCCACAGCGCGCCATGTGATCAGGCACTGACTACAATGTATAGCTGTCCTAGGATGTCCTGAACAAATCAAAACTGACAATAGGCCTTATTACACCTCCCATGTGACACAGGAATTCTGTCAAACCTGGCAGATTAAATTGGTGCATGACATCCCTTAAAATAGCCAGGGACAGGCAATTGTTGAACGCGCTCACACTACTCTTAATGTACAGCTCAACTGTCTTAGGGAGGGGGAGAACATGGGACATAGAACTCCTCCCAATAGAGAATACGATATTTTAATGTGCTGTCTGTACATCCTTAACCACTTTGTTCGAGGGTCAGGCCCCATACCGGCACAAGCACACTTTAGGGAGCAAGAACCAGTACCAGTAGATAAATTACCAGCAGTCAAATTGCGGCAAATCGACATTGGGGAGTGGGAGTCAGGATGGAGGCTTAGATGCCTGGGCTGAGGGTATGCTTGTGTAGAAAAGGAGGGAACCCAGCAGTGGGTCCTGGCGAAACGAATACGACCAGAAATACGAGTCTAATGGTCTACTGAGTTTCTTTTGCAGTTTGGCGTGTTCTTCGGAGCACTCATCGAGATGCAGATCCAGCTGGGGTCACTCAACTATTGATGAGATTGGGCAGCGAAGTGGAACACGACCAGCACCTATTTATATCTTCCCGCAATTGGCTCAGCTAGCACGTGTGCTGGGCAAACACGTTATGTATCAGCCCATGCCCCAGGAACACGAAAGGTGGAGGTTATAGAAGCAGGCACGGAGCGGAGTGAAAGGAGGTGCTTGTGTTAGCAGATAACACAAGCATGGCGCAAGCAATAAGCTGGAATAAAGCCTCATCCATACAGAGTATGCAGTGATCTTGTCCCCTTAGTGGTTGGTGAGCTGACTGATCCGTGTGGGCGGCCTGGTGATTTTGCCGGTAGCAGCAACATATAGTAAGCTAATGAGTGCAAAGTTCTTGTGCTGATCAAGAAGCCTTGCTGTAATACAGTTTATATTTCACTTCACAATGTTTGGGAACATGCTGCTACTAACACTGACTCTCTGCTGTGCTCTAACATTGATAACTTTGCTAAGTTCGCTGTATGACTTTGTGAAAAGGATGAAGGGGCCTGGGAACATGATGGCCCAAATAATAATTGTGAGTCTCATTCTGTTACTGATGGATGTATTGTGCCCTGGGAGCTATCTTGTGGAAGTAATGGGGCAACGCACCACCTTCCCCTGAACTTGGACTGATGTACACAATTTTGTTACAAAGACTTCCCAGGTCCTTAGTCACCCTTATATGAGAGTTTTAATATTACTAATTAATATGGCTGGTATATTACATATTTTGTGGAATCTGGACTCATCTGGGTATCAGAGGGGACAAGTTTGGAATGGAAACATGTTAAAATGCCCCTTGAAGGGGCCAGTCCCTGGGTGGCAGGCTGTGTGGACGAATTTGGGCAAATTACTAGGACATTTATCACCTCCTGTAATCTGGGATTTTACACCTGAACAGATAAAAAATCCTGCTTTACTGGCACACCACCTGATAGAAGGGTGTCTTGCCTATCCTAATGAGGTCCATCAGGTTCAGGCACTATACTGTGGCCTAGCCTCTGTCTACCAAGCTGCAGTCCAGTCCTCTCAAAGAACTATGGTCGAAGTGGAAACTCAAGCTGTATCTGAGACCACCATGGTTGAGTCAGTCACAGTCCAGTCCTATCAGAGAAGTATGGTTGAGGTGGAAACTCAAACTGTATGTATCTGAGACCACCATGGTTGAGTCAGGGAATCAAACAACCACCACAGTGGTTGCCCCAGTAGTGAAAAAGAAACAGTGGATAAGGAGGTCAAGTCCATATCATTGATTAGTAAGGGCAGAAGAGGAGGAAGAGGAAAGGTTAGAAGAAGAAGCTGTTCCTTCAGTAAGATCAGGAGAAAGAGTGAAAGAAATCGAAAAGGAAATGGAAACTACTCGGTCCCTGACCTCATCAGAACTTCAAGATATGCGAAAAGATTTCAGTCGCCAGCCAGATGAGCGGATTGGTGCCTGGCTGCTCCGATGCTGGGATAACGGGGCTGACAGTCCCATTGGAAGGTAGAGAAGCCCAACAGCTGGGTTCTCTTGATGGGGACTGGGGAATTGATAGAGACATTGGAAAGAAGACCTCAATTTGCAGTCTCTGGAAATGACTCCTCTCAAGTGTAAAGGCAAGATATCCATTTTAGGAAGATCTTGTAAAATGCTCGAGGAAAGTGGACTAGAGCAGATGAAGGCATCCAATACCTAAGGGAATTAGCTGTGTTGGAAGTCGTCTATGGTGATCTAGATAATGCTGAGGCCTCCACAGATCCAGAAGATGTCCAGTGTACACGGGCCATGTTGAGAAAAGTAATTCAGAGTGCCCCAGCTAGGTATTCTAATATCTTGGCAATGGTGTATCAGCCAGACATGGATATACCAAAAGTGGAGAGAATATCTTCTTGGTTCCAAAACTATGAAGAGAGTCTCTGCACATCCTCACCAATGTGGGATAATGGCCCTGCTTCTTGGGACGTGGCTGGACATTGCTGCTGATGGGAAGTAGAGAGCAACAGCTTTATTTGCGTTTGCTTTGCTCGCAGATTTGCTGCTTCTTTATTAAACTGCTTTTTTCCAACCCACGAGACTCTCATCTTATATTCTCCCATTCCCTGGCTTGCTGAGGAGATGGATGATAGAGCAGCATGGTGGGCAGCTGGCATCCAGCCAGAGTCAAACCACCAGACCCTCAAAGTGAATTAGTTTTTTCTTATGTTTAAATGGAACTTTTTGTGTTGCAGCTTCATCGATTACCATTGTCCTGTCTCTAGATACAATATAAAATAGGGATGACCCAAGCTCCTGACATTGACCATTTATATACTTGTAAATATTAATGAGATCCCCCCTCAGTCTTCTCTTTAGACTAAATAGCCCCAGTTCCCGCAGCCTTTCCTCATAAGGAAGATGCCCCAGTCCCCTGATTATCTTGTTGACCCTGTCCTGGGCTGTCCAGACATTCTCTGTCCCTCTTGAGCTGGAGAGCCCAGAACTGGACACAGTACTCTAGACTCTCTACCCTGCCTCACCAGGGCAGAGTAGAGGGGGAGGAGAACCTCCCTTGACCTCCTAGCCACACTGTTTTTGATGCATCTCAGTATGCCATTGACCTTCTTGGCCACGAGGGCACATTGCTGGCTCATGGTTAGTTTATTATGAATCAACACTCCCAGGTCTCTCTCTGCAGAGCTGCTCACCAGCAGGTCAATCCCCTGCCTGTACTGGTGCATGGGGTTGTTCCTTCCCAGCCACAGGACTCTGCACTTGTCCTTGTTGAACCTCATGAGATTCCTCTCTGCCCAACTCTCAAGCCAGTTGAGATCCCACTGAATGGCAGCACAGCCTTCTGGGGAATCAGCCAGTCCTCCCATTTTGGTGTCATCAGTGAACTTGCTGAGGGTACACTCTGTCCCCTCATCCAGGTCGTTGATGAAGATGTTGAACAAGACTGGCCCCAGAACCGATCCCTTTGGAAGTCCACTGGCCACAGGCCTCCAACTCAGTTTTGTACCATTGGTCACCACCCTCTGGGTTCTGTCATTCAGACGATTCTTGATTCACCTCACCATCCACTCATCCAAGCCACACTGTCTGAGCTTTCTGAAGAGAATGTCATGGGAGACAGTGTCAAAAGCCTTGCTGAAGTCGAGGTAGATGACATCCGCTGCTCTCCCCTCATCTCTCCAGCTGGTTATGCCCTTTTATAAGGCATCAGGTTGGTCAAACAGGATTTCCCCTTGGTGAAGCCATGTTGACTCCCCCTATAACCATCTTATCCTTCATATGTTCAGTGATAACATTCAGGATGAGTTGTTCCATCACCTTTCCAGGGATGGAGGTGAGGCTGACTAGCCTGTAGTTCCCGAGGTCATCCTTCTTGCCCTTTTTGAAGACTGGCATGACATTGGCCTTTCTCCAGTCCTCAGACACTTCACCTGTCCTCCATGATTGCTCAAAAATGATAGAGAGAGGCTTAGCAATCACATCAGCCAGCTCTCTCAGCACTCTAGGATGCATCCCATCAGGACCCATTGACTTATGAGCATTAAGCTTGGCTGACACGTCTTTAATCTCTTCCTATTGCACCAACGGCAAGTCCTCTGTTCTCCAGGTCAGTCTACTATCCTTGCTGGACTGGGCTTCCTGAGGGTTGGCTTTGACTGTAAAGACTGAAGCAAAGAAAGCATTCAGTAGTTTGGCCTTCTCTGCATACTTGGTTACCAGGGCACCTTCTGTGTTTAGCAGCTGGTCCACATTCTCCCTAATCTTCCTTCTGTTGCTGATGTACCTGAAAAATGCCTTATTACTTTCCTTAACTTTCCTGGCTATTTTGAATTCTAGAAGGCTTTAGCCTTCCTAGTTGTACCCCTGCATGCTCTGTCAAAGTTCCTATACTCTTTGCAAGAAGTCAGGCCCTATTTCCACCTCTCAGATGCCTGAGTTGTCCCAGCAGATCCTTGCTCATCCATAGAGGCCTCCTGCCTCCTTTTCCTGTTTTCCTACATGTGGGAACACACTGATCCTGGGCTTGGAGGAAGTGGCACATGAAGACTGACCAGCTATCTTGGGCACTTCTACCATCTAGGATCTTATCCTATGAGATCCCTCCAAGGAGGTATTTAAAGAGGCCAAAGTCGGCTCACCTGACATCCAGGGTCAAAGTCCTACTTTGTGTCCTGCCTCTTTCACTCAAAATCTTGAACTCTATCATCTCATCTTTTACCTGAAGCTGCAGGTCTTGATGGCAGCTATCACACATACTTACCTTAGCAGGAGATGTACCTAAACACCCCCTGAAGACTGCCTGCACTGAAGCATCCTTTCTACCCAGCTCCATCTGGGTGGATGCATCAATTTTCTTCTCTCTCTGAGATCTCACTTTATCTCGCTGGCGAGTGTTCACCATCTTGTCAGCTTGCTCCAGTCTCAGGTTGTGGCTCTCTGCGAGTAGGAGATTGTTCCCTGCCTGTCCTCCTTGCTAGCCCTGCCTGTCCTCCCTGCTTGCCCTGCATGTGCAAACTGCCACGCAAAGTGCCATGTCAAACCCTGTTTGCCTGTCCTGGTTGCCTCATTCCTGGTCGCTCCTGCTCCTTGGGGGCTATTTAAATCCCCTGTGGTTGCCTCAGGTCCACCTCCCAGCAGGATCGTTTCCTCGCAATAGCTGCCGGCTCCTGATATATCTCCTCACTGCTCCTTCACTTTCCCTGCTCTGGGAACCCCTTGCTTTCTCTGATCGACTGCTCAGTCGCAAAAAATGAGCCTCGCCGCTGCCGCGTGTCTCACTGACTCAGTGCACTTAGATCAGTCCACTTTATACTACTGTGATTATTGTTCCACATTTTCTCCCATGCTATAGTCAGATTTAAAGTCAATATTCCCCATGGTACAGGATCTTCTGCTGACTTTGGGAAAGGAAGGCAAGCAGTCACTGAAGTTAAATTTTGGGCTTTAGCAAAGCCTCAAATCAATCATAAGATATAATTATCCTCTAATGATTCCATAAATCCAATCAATAATATAAATCCATATCCTAACCACTTCATTTTGTCTTATAATACTGTTTCTATTTCTTCAACCCTATTTGTATATCTTTCTTGTACATTTCATTTTGTTCTAAAACAGTTTAATATATATCCCAATGCATGCAATTAGCAAATTTGCTACTAATACTGTTAAAGATTCCTAATAATACTCTCAATATTAAGAGATTTACATTTATATTTATATTTTAATCACAGAGGTCCAGTCTCTTCAATTTTCCAATACTGTTTGGGTGTTTTCTTTACTCTGGTTTAGTGAATCCACGAATCTACCTCTTTGATTTTAATTGCTGTGAAGGTTGTGAGGAGGACTTGATAGAGTCCTTTCCACTTCTCCTGTAGTAGTTCTGAGTTCCATGTCTTGATACAGACAAAAATCACCAGATTGAAAATTGTGCACTGGAGTATCTTACGCAAGGGGTCTCTCCCACACAATGTAATCTTTCAATAGGTTCAAAGTCCACCCTAGAGAAGACAAATATGTATAAAAATCCACCTTCCCTGTTTCATGCGTATCCTTTGGAAATGTCTGAACCTATTAAGGCTTCCCATACAGGATTTCATAGGGACTAATTTTAATTACCGGTTTTGGCTGTACTCTGATCCTCAATAAGGCCAAAGGCCATATTAGTCTTTTTATTATTTGATTCATTCTTTCCACTTTGCCACTGGATTGCAACCTCCATGAGCTGTATAAATCCCAATTGATTCCTAACAATCATAAAATCATAGAATGGTAGGGGTTGGAAGGGACCTTTAGAGATCATATAGTCCAACCCCCCTGCAGAAGCAGGGTCACCTAGATGAGGTTGCATAGCAACATGTCCAGGAGGGTCTTAAAGACCTCCAAGGAAGGAGACTCCAAAACCCCTCTGGGCAGCCTGTATCACTGCTCCATCATCCTCACAGTGAAATAGTTTTTTCCTATATTTAAGTGGAACTTTTTGTGTTCCAGATTCATCCCATTACCTCTTGTCCTGTTGCTAGCTACTATAGAAAAAAGGAATGTCCCAACATCCTGACATCCACCCTTTAGATATTTGTAAATGTTAATAAGACCCCTCAGTCTTCTCTTTTCCAGACTAAACAGCCCCAGTTCCCGCAGCCTTTCCTCATATGAAAGATGTTCCAGTACCCTGATCATCTTGGAGGCCCTGCGCTGGACTATATCCAGCACTTCCATGTCCCTCTTGAGCTGAGGAGCCCAGAATTGGACACAGGACTCCAGATGAGGTCTCACCAGGGCAGAGTAGAGGGGGAGAAGAACCTCCCTTGACCTGCTGACCACACTTTTATTGATGCATCCCAGGATTCTTGGTCATGAGGACACATTGCTGGCTCATGTTTAGCTTATTGTCAATCAGGACTCCCAGGTCTCTCTCTGCAGAGCTGCTCTTCAGCAGTTCGACCCCCAGCCTGTACTGGTGCAGGGGGTTGTTCCTTCCCAGCCACAGGGCTCTGCACTTGTCCTTGCCCAACTCTCAAGCTGGTCAAGATCCCGCTGAATGGCAGCACAGCCTTCTGGGGAATCAGCCAGTCCTCCCATTTTGGTGTCATCAGCGAACTTGCTGAGGGTACACTCTGTTCCCTCATCCAGGTTGTTGATGAAGATGTTGAACAAGACTGGCCCCAGAACCAATTCCCTGTGGAATTCCACTGGCCACAGGCTTCCAACTCGATTCTGTGCCATTGATTACCGCCCTCTGGGTTCTGTCATTCAGCCAGGTCTCAGTCCACCTCACTGTCCACTCATCCAACCCATGCTGCCTGAGCTTTCTGATGAGGATGTTATAGGAGACAGTATCAAAAGCCTTGCTGAAGTCAAGGTATATGACATCCGCTGCTCCCCCCTCGTCTAGCCAGCTGGTTATGCACTCATAGAAGGCTATAAGGTTGGTCAAACAGGATTTCCCCTTGGTGAAGCCATGTTGACTCCCCCTGATAACCATCTTATCCTTCATATGTTCAGTGATAACATTCAGGATGAGTTGTTCCATCACCTTTCCAGGGATGGAGGTGAGGCTGACCGGCCTGTAGTTTCCTGGGCTGTCGGGAGTTTTGTGGAGACTTGGCTAGAGAAAAGAGGACATGATAGAATACAGCTGGTTAGGCAGTAAGCACTAAGCGATAAGCTATTGGACTCCTGCTCAAGGCCGTGAGAGCAAGAGAGCTGTATGATAACAGGATGAAAAAGCAGGAGCTTAGTTTGGGTTAAGCAGCCACAAGTATCTGGAGTTTGTTGAAACAAGGGCGAGGTTTGCACCTAACTGGGAACCAATGATGAGCTTAGCTTTTGCAATATGTATGAGCCTGATTATTGTATCTATAAAAGAGTTGTATCTTTGCAAATAAAGTTGAGACTTGTTGCACTACAGGGTGGGCTTGTCTCCCGTCGTCTTCAGCAAATGGTGAAGTATAATTGCACCAAGACTGGGCCGTTCTTCTTGCCCTTTTTGAAGACTGGCGTGACATTGGCCTTCCTCCAGTTCTCAGACACTTCACCTGTCCTCCATGATTGCTCAAAAATGATAGAGAGAGGCTTAGCAATCATATCAGCCAGCTCTCTCAGCACTCTAGGATGCATCCCATCAGGACCCATTGACTTATGAGCCTTAAGCTTGGCCAACAAGTCTTTAACCTCTTCCTATTGCACCAATGGCAAGTCCTCTGTTCTAGCCATCCTATTATCCTTGCCGGACTGGGCTTCCCGAGCGTCAACTTTGGTCATAAAGGCTGAAGCAAAGAAGGCATTCGGTACTTCGGCCTTCTCTGCATCCTCAGACACCAAGGCACCCTCAGCATTTAGCAGCAGGCCCACATTCCCCCTTGCCATCCTTCTGCTGCCGATGTACTTGAAAAATGCCTTATTACTGTCCTTAACATCCCTGGCTAAATTTAATTCTTGAAGGGTTCTAGCCTTCCTAGTTGCACCCCTGCATGCTCTGTCAAAGTTCCTATTCTCTTTGCAAGAAGTCAGGCCCTATTTCCACCTCTCAGATGCCTGAGTTGTCCCAGCAGATTCTTGCTCATCCCTGGAGGCCTCCTACCTTCTTTTCCTCCTTTCTTGTGCATTGGGACACACTGATCCTGGTCTTGGAGGAAGTGGTGCTTGAAGATTGACCAGCTCTCATTGACACTTCTGTCTTCTAGAATCATATCCCATGAGATCCGTCCAAGTAGATCTTTGAAGAGGCCAAAGTCGTCTCTCCTGAAATCCAGGGTACCGGTCCTGCTTTGTGTTCTGCCCCTTCCACACAGGATCTTGAACTCTACCATGTCATGGTCACTGCAGCCAAGGTTGCCTCCAACCTTCACATCCCCAACCAGGCCCTCTCTATTCGTCAGTACCAGGTCCAGCAGCACACCCCTCCTCGTTGGTTCATTACCTACTGCAGGTGGAGCAGCTGATGGGTTGTGTAGTGGGTTTTCTCCTTTTGGAACTTGCTCGTCCAAGTCCCTTGTTGCCAGTGCCCCATACTTATTTGTAGTGGGCACTCTGGAAGGAGGGCTTTGAAGATGAGCCTTTGTCCTTCTTTTTTTTGTAATCAAGGTCCATGACTTGTTAGATTCACTGGAGGCTTGCACCTGATTGCGGAAGACTCCATGTTTCTCCACTTCTTCCCCTCTAATACTACAGAGCCTGCACTCCACCTGGACCGAAGCTTCTCTACTAACTGGCTCTGTCTGGGTGGATGCATCGACCTTCACCTGGGTTTTGTCCACCTGAGCCTTGGCTTTAGTCCTTAGGTGAGTGCTCACCATTTTGCTAGGTTGAAGTTGAAGCTGAAGCTGGGGCACTTCTCTGACTTTTCTTTCTCTAAACGGGCCGTGGGGTTGTTCCCTGCCCGTCCTCCCTGCTCGCCCTGCCTGCACAAACTGTCACACAAACTGCCTCACAAACTGCTGTCATTCCTGAGTGCCACGTCACTCCCTGGTCGCCACGCTCCGGGTCGCTTGCGCTCCCTGGGGGACGATTAAATTCCCTGCGGTTTCTGTGGCTCCACCTCCCAGCAAGACCGTCCCCCTCACGAGAGCTGCTTGGTCCTGGCGGTTCTCCTCGCTTTTCCTCCACTCACCGTGTTCCAGGAACCCCTGGATTACCTTAATCGGCTGCACAGCCTCGAAGAAACGAGCCTTGCTTCCGCTTTGTTTACTGATGATCAATTAAAGTACCTTTTTTGATAACAGATGTAAGGTCCTAGAAGGAAACAGCGAATGCCTGTAAAGATGACCCAGAAAGGATGGCCAAAGTATTTGAAACTATAATCAGGACTCAAGATCCTGATTGGAATGATTTAAAGGTAAAATTGGATACATTGCTATATAGTACTAAAAAAATATTAAGTACTGCTTGCAAACACATGCTAATGGGGATTTGCAGGGAATGATAAATCAGAATTTTCCTGCTGTAGACTCAGGGTGAAATCCCAACCAGACAGGATCCCAGGGGCTTTTAATAAGACATCAGAAATGTATACTATTTGGCATAAGACACACTATGTGTCTTATGGAAGTTAAACAAGAACCAAATTCATTCCCATCTGCCTTCATGGAGCGGCTAAAAGCCACTGCCAGAAAATATACTAAACTGGACCCTGAAACAACAGAAGAGACTGTTAAATTAGCTTCTATTTTTATGGGACAGGCAACTCCAAATATAAGAAAGAAACTTCAATAATTAGGAGGGGTAGACTCAAGGAATTTGGTAAAAATATTAAAAATAGTGTGGATGTTTTTAATAATAAAGAGAAGGAAATAGAGGAAGAGGAAAGACACCTCCTTTTCTGCAACCCTGACTTGCAAAAGAGCACTGTGCTATTTGCAAGGAAAGAGTACACTGGAAACAGGAATGTCTGAAAGAGGGGGAAGGAGGGGCTGGTGGATTAAATCTCAAACATACTGCAAGATTAATGACTGATTGAGGCATAAAGGGGACTGGGGGGATCAGCCCCAGCTGAGCCTTGGTTACAGTAAAGTTAGGGAATGAGAAAGTGAAAATTTTTACTACATGCAGGAGCTAAATTTGGTTTTAAATACTAGTAAAGGTAGTTTAAGCAAAAATGTATTATTGGTGCCATGGGGAGAAAGGAGAAGAGGACTTTCTTTCAACCTATGAAATTTGGAAATATCTTTATATATCTGATTGCCCTGTGCCATTGCTAAGGAGAGATATACTCAGTAAGCACAATACGCAAATCACAGTCTTCAAAAAGGGTAGGAAGGACGACCCAGGAAACTACAGGCGAGTCAGCCTCACCTCCATCCCTGGAAAGGTGATGGAAAAACTCATCCTCAATGTCATTACTAAACATATGAAGGAAAAGATAGTTATCGGGGGGAGTCAACATGGATTCACCAACAGGAAATCCTGCTTGACCAACCTGATAGCCTTCTATGAGGGTATAACTGGCTGGCTAGATGAAAGGAGAGCAGCGGATGTCATCTACCTTGACTTCAGCAAGGCTTTTGACACTGTCTCCCATAACATCCTCATCAGAAAGCTCAGGCAGCATGGGTTGGATGACTGAATGGTGACGTGGATCAAGAGCTGGTTGAGTGACAGAACCCAGAGGGTGGTGATCGATGGCACAGACTCGAGTTGAAGGCCTGTGGCCAGTGGAATTCCACAGGGAATTGGTTCTGGGGCCAGTCTTGTTCAACATCTTCATCAACAACCTGGATGAGGGAACAGAGTGTACCCTCAGCAAGTTCGCTGATGACACCAAACTGGGAGGACTGGCTGATTCCCCAGAAGGCTGTGCTGCCATTCAGTGGGATCTTGACCAGCTTGAGAGTTGGGCAAGGACAAGTGCAGAGTCCTGCACCTAGGGAGAAACAACCCCATGCACCAGTACAGGCTATGGGTTGATCTGCTGAAGAGCAGCTCTGCAGAGAGAGACCTGGGAGTCCCAGTTGACAATAAACTAATCATGAGCCAGCAATGTGCCCTTGTGGACAAGAAGGCCAATGGCATTGGGATGCATCAAGAAGAGTGTGGTCAGCAGGTCGAGGGAGGTTCTCCTCTCCGTCTACTCTGTCCTGGTGAGGTCTCATCTGTAGTACTGTGTCCAGTTTTGGGCTTCCCAGCTCAAGAGGGACAGGGAACTTCTGGGAGAGAGTCCAGCACAGGGCTGGGGACTGGAGCATCTTCCTTATGAGGAAAGGCTGCGAGAACTGGGGCTGTTTAGTCTAGAGAAGAAGAGACTGTGGGAGATCTCATTAATATTTACCAATATCTAAATTATGGATGTCAGGAGGTTGGGTCATCACTTTTTTCTATTGTATTTAGTGACATGACTAGGGGTAATGGAAAGAAGCTGGAACTCAAAAAGTTCCATTTAAACATAAAAAAAATCTATTTTACTGTGACGGAGCAGTGGAACAGACTGCCCAGGGAGATTGTGGAGTCTCTTTCTCTGGCGATTTCCAAAACGCACCTGGACACGTTCCTGTGTGACCTGATCTGAGTGGACCCGCTTCTGCAGGGGATTTGGTCTAGATGATCTCTAAAGGTCTCTTCCAACCCCTACCATTCTATGTTTTTATGATTCTTTGATTCTGTGAAAGGGAAGATTCAAGTGCATATATCTGAAAATAAGGCCTTGAGGCCCATGTATTTATATTGGAGGATTAAAAAGAATCACCAGGAATCCCAGAAAAAGTGTAAGACGTGGCGACTCCCCTGACTGGGCTGTAGAAACCTCTGGGTGATCACAGGCAGCACAACCGGTAACAATCCAACTGAAGCCAGGCACCAGACCAGAAATATCCATTGCAAGAGTGATCTAAAGCATCACACTTTAAAGACAGAAATTGTTTAGTTTTGAATAGGAGAATTCTAGAACAGGTAGAAAGGTGCGATTATGCTGAACTGTGTTGCCACAAGCGTTCAAAAATAGCCCTACAATTTTTAGGAATCAGATGGTTAAGGAATTAGAAGAATGACAAAAGCTTCATGAAAAGACACTGTTGTAGTATGCAGATCTAGTAGTGTAGATACTAGTAACAATCAATACCATGGAAACTATTCCAGATGATGTCATCTGTGGATCGTGACAGAAATTGAAATGGGCTTAATGAGAGCCCCAGCTTTAGGGTTCTTGAATTTGAAGAAAAAAAAAAAAACTAACCCCTAAAACATTTAAACTGCTTCTACATGAAAGATTACAGATTGCCCTGGGAGTGCTTACTCAGAAGCTACGATCCTGGAAAAGACTAGTAGGATACTTTTCCAAATGAGTGGACAATGTTAATAAGGGATGACCAACCTGTCTCAGAGCCATTGCTGCCTCCATGCTCCTGATTCAAGAAGTCCAGAAACTGACTTTTGAACTCACAAAGCTCACATATTAAGTATGGGCCTCTGATACAGGAGCTATTACAGAAGATCAATCTGCCAAAACAAGTACCTATAATCCATTGCAAGGCCCACTGACTTGTAAATACTCTAGTAAATATCGGAAAGATAGCAGGAGATAGGGCCATCACCACCAGAGTAGAATCCAGAAGATGATAAATTGTCTGAGTTTCTGAATTCTCAAAAGAATCAGGAGGGATAGTGGATTACCCCTTTGAATTAAATAATAGTCCAGGAGATTATTGGCAAAAAGATTTTTCAAAACTACCAGGGTAAAATGATAACAGGTATCTTTTAATAATCATAGATCCTTTTCTGGATGGCCCAAAGCCTTTCCCTGTTAAACAATTAAAGCAAAATAAGTGGTCAAAATGTTATTAAAAATATTCCAAGATTTGGGATACCTTTGAGTATGTCTTCTAAATTTTATCTGTAACCTGGGATTACCACACAGTGTATATATCACAGTCCAGTGGAAAGGTAGAATGAATAAATTATACACTCAAACAACAACTTCGGAAAATTTGTCAAAAAACATCCATGACATAGGTACAGGCCCTTCCTTTGGCACTGTTAAGGATTAGAATACAACCCCAAAGAAAGGGTCATTAAAGCCCTTATCATTTCTTATGCGGGTAACCATACCAAACAATATGTATATCCAGAAATACTCATATTGTAAAGGAAACAGAACTTAAAACTTATTTTACTAGGAAATTCTCCTGGGTTTGGCAGGGTTAGGGTTAACTTTCCCCAGACACCGGAAGGAGGCGTGGCCAGGCTATTCAATACCGTGCTGACATCATGCTCAGTATATAAGGGCAGCTGCTGAACCTCAGCAGTGTTTCTAGGAATTGCAGCCTTTTTGTTGGGCTGAGGGTGGTGAGCAGTTACATCAGCTGTCACTCATTTTCTGTATTTCTTGGCTATAATTATAACTGTTCATTCTTTGTGTTGTTCTATTAAATTGTTCTTAACACTCAAAGCTCTACAGCCTCCTCTTCATTCTCTTCCCCATCCTGCTGAGGAGGAGTGAGTAACTGGGTGGCTTGGTTACTGTCAGCTGGGTTTAAACCACCACAGTCTTTTTGCTGACCAGTGTGGGGCAGCAAGGGTTCAGATAAGGACAGATCTGACTAGAGTGTGCTAAAATTTCTTATACAAATTACTTATAGTATTTAAATGAGGAAGCTGGTCACAATGCTTGTTCAGTTGTTTACATGGTGGTGTTATGCAAACTCTTACCTGCTCTATGTATTCCCTTTGGAGCTGTTTATCACCTTGGGGAGAGTAATGAAGACCATGATTTTGTTGTATTGGATTCTTTCAGCTTATGATATGTTGTTGGTTATGGGGCTCATCTGGTATTTGAGTATGGCATTATTTACACTCCCATACTTCAGGCTTTTCCTTTCAGAATTCATTATTAATCTCACTCAATCTATTGGGGTGGCAGGGAGGGATACTTTCTCCCACACTTTTACCTCCTCTTTCTCCTTCTGGCTAACTACAACAATATTTGAAAATTTTGGATACTCTTGGGACATTCTAATCATCCTGCTTATACTTAATATGCTTTACACCTTGCTCAGGGTTGTAAAATGTGTTAAGAGTTTCACTCAAAGATCTGCCCCAAGGCTGGATAGTAATGGGTGGAATGGCATGTGGGAGAATATGGGCAGGTATCCAGAGAACTTCTCATCTCCAATGGTTTGGAATGTCACCCTTGAGCAATGACAGGACCATGACAGAATATTTGAAAAAAAAAATGTTGTGGTTATTCCAAAGAGGCACAACTAACGGCACTGTGCTAGGCCCTGGCTAGTATCTACCCAATACTGCTCAACATTGGGCAACACCCTCAAGGGGAATGGGAGAAAAATAGACCGACAGGTACTGCAGCTACCCCATCTCCAGTGACATGCACTGTAGATACTCAAACCTCAGCAATGGGAAGCATATCTAATAAAACACTGGTGGCATGCACTGCGACTGAATCAGAGAACCAACCTGTGCCACTATCAGTCGCCCCTATACAGAAGAAGAAATGTTGGATGCAAAAGTCAGCTTGTTTAGAGAGGGAAGAAACTCAAACTACAAAGGAGGGAGAGAAAGATGAGGAAGCAGGACTATTATAAGAGAAGGAGGAAGAGACAGAAGTCATGAATGAGGTAGTTACTACCCGATCTCTATCTCTGAGCAAGTTGTGAGATATGCAAAATTACTTCAGACATCATCCAGGGGAGCATATTGTCACCTGGCTGCTCTGATGCTGGGATAATTGGGCCACTAGCCTGGAACTGGACGATATGGAAGCCAGGCAGCTGGGATCCCTGTCTAGGGAAGGAAGCATTGACAAAGCAATTCGAAGAAGGATACAAGTATGCAGCCTTTGGAGGCGACTTGTTTCACGTGTGAAGGAAAGGTACCCCTTCAATGAAGATATTACGTCACCTAGGCAAGTGGACCACATTGGAGAGAGGCATCCAGTACCTTTGGGAATTAACTGTGCTGGAGGTCATTTATAATGATCCAGATAATGTGCAGTTATCCATTTTTCCAGATGAAGTCCAGGGCACACCCCTCATGTGGCAAAAGTTCCTACAAAGTGCACTACCATCTTATGCCAACTCATTGGCAGTCATGTCCTGGAAAGAAGGGGCAAACAGTGCATGAAGTGGTCAGCCAGCTCCAGTGATATGAAGGAAGTCTTTCCTGTGTTTCCCCTGTAAGTATCCTGGGAGTTCCATCAATTTAAAAAAGATATCTCCTACTCTCCACCTGTATGGAACTATTGATGGGCAAAAGCAGACATACAGAAGGGAAAGGCCTGAGAAAGTTAGAAAGACAGGATTCACTGTAACCTGATATCATGATAAGAAACCTCAGCTTACTGGAATTTGAATCACTTGTTAGTAAAGTCCTTGAAGACCCTGAATGCTGATAACTAAGAAACTGGTGTGCAGACAGCTGCAGATAAGAAGGACTTGGAATGTGGAAAACAGAATTGTTTACATCCTGCTCCATGGCATGGAAATCTACCAGAGACACTGAACAAGTGTAAGCTCAAAGAGGACTTATTACAATACAATGTGAGGATAGGTTATGAATATGTAATAGGCACTTATGCATACCCCTACTGTACCCTATAAGTAGCCCTTTGTTAGACAATAGTATGTGCGAGCTGGTCAGAATTATCTCCCTCACACCCACCGGCGCAATACATACCTGCTTTATAACCCTTAACTGTGTTATAGAGTTTGTTCCACACGTCAATTGGCCCTCTCTGCCCGGCTGCTGGACTGGGTGTGGTGTGGGACATTCTGGGCACGCCACCGGACTGTTTCTCCGGAGAATCTCCCATCCCCATCTGATTGCTGCAGGGGAAGAGACGGACAGGCCAGTGGACCAGGTATGTAAATTGGGAAGCCTGCAGGGGTATAGGGGATGAGTCCATAAGCCGTGTATGGGACACCTCACGCTGTGACGAGGAGTAGTGGAACTCACCAAGACCCTGTAAGTCGTAAGGGGGGTATAAGCACCCCTTGCGCCTGATGAGGGAGTGATACTGTTCGCCCCTGGGGAATTAGCAAATGGTAACTTGGGCACTCCTCGCTGGGATAGCGGGTGCACTGTGTGTGGTAGCTATCAGCATATATATTTGCTGTAAAATTTCCGTACCGGTATCGTGCATATTTTGACATTGTTAAGAGCTCATTTTAAGCTTAACTTGTGTTGTGGAGTGTTTGTGTGTGAGTGTGTGGTAGCATGAGACTCGAAGGATGACTGCGGAGTTCTGATCTGCGTTTCTGTTCTCCCGGGAGGGAAGCAGCCAGAGACGAACAGAGCCGAGAGGTCATTGTTGTATATTGGAAATTCGTTCTGTGTTTTGAGAGTAGTTTGGTGTATAGCAGAGTGCTAAAGTTTGGTAGAAATCTAAAACTTTAGATTCCAGCGAGGTGCGCGGGCGGGGGGGACTCAAGCCGCCGACCTTCAGGTTGCCAGCTGGGAGCGTGAGCCCATCGCGCCACTGGGTACTTCCAAGTGCTATGTGAATAGAACTAGGCAGGACGGCCTGATCACTCTGAAAAGGGAGGAGTGCCGTGTTCCTCTGTAGACAGGGGGGTCAGGACTCTGCGGATTGCAGGAACGGACTATCATAAGGCTTGTTGTTCTATTCTGTTAAGCTAAACACTTTATAATCCCTAGGAAAAATGTTTTACGTGGAAGCTAGGGAAAGGTAGAATCGGAGGTATAATGAGAGCAAAACCAAGCAAGGAATTTCCCCAAGCAAGCCCCTTAGGATGCATATTGAGACACTGGAAGGAATTGTCTGGAGGTCCAGGAGGTTCAGTGAGCAAGAAGAAGGTAATAACATCTTGCAATCAGTGGCGGCCCTTCTACATATTAGATGATCAGGAGAGGTGGCCAGAAAATGGTACTCTGAATTACAACACTCTTTTACCATTAGCACCATTTTTAAGGAGAGGGCAGAAGTGGGAAGAATACTCATATGCTGCCCTGTTCTTCACCCTTCGAAACCATCCAGAGTATCAAAGGAGTTGTGATCTTAACCCACCACAAGACCCTATGGCGTTGGCCTTAGAAAAGGAAAATCAGAAAGAAAGAAAAGACAAATTGGAGAGGTGTTGTTCTGCATGTAGTATAGGGCAGAGATGTATTAATCCTGAGAAGGTTCGGAAAGCACAGGACAAAGGGTTACCAATCCATGAAAGACCACCACCAGTGAGAGCACAGGAAAGTTTTGAAGAGTTGGAACCCGAAAGTACTCCAGGTGTTAGTAGTGCCCCAGGACCCCCCATGGCACACTGCACAAGGGCAAGAGAAGAGCGAAAAGTGGAACATATCCAGGCGCCTTTACGGGAGGCAGTAGGACCGAACGGAAATGCAGTGTCGATTAGAGTACCATTCACTTCGTTTGACTTTGGATCATGGCAAAATAGAACAAGATGCTATAGGACGGATCCTATAGGAGTGGCAAAACATTTCCGGTATTTAATCAGACAACATAACCCTGATTGGAAGGATGTCCAGTTAATGCTAGACAGCTTCACCAAAACCGACAAGCAGCTAATATTAAGGAGGTCTCAGGAGTCAGCTGAAGACCACCTTAAAGAATTGGAGGAGGATGTAAATGAGTATTTTCCCCTACAGGATCCCTACTGGGATCCTAATAGGTTGGCACATATGAAACTATTGGAGCAGTATCGAGATTGAGTCGCAAGGGGAATAGAGAGAGTCATCCCTAGAGCGGTTAATTGGGCGGCATTGTATGCGGTCCGGCAGGGACCAAATGAATCCCCAACAGAATTTCTCAAGAAACTGAGAGATACAATGAGGCGCCAGACTCCTTTAGATCCGGAGTCAGATATTGGGACACAGCAATTAGTCTTGCTTTTCATCGGGCAGTCTGCTAATGATATATGGAAGAAGCTACAAAAGCTGGGAATACCTGAGGGGCGTAATATAGAAAAGTTGCTTGATGAAGCCTGGAAGGTATTCAGTAACAGAGAGGAGGGGAGAATAAGTGACCGCAAGGTGGCGGAAGAGGACCGGAGAAAGGATAGGGGAGCTCTAGTAGCAGCTTTACAGCAGGGCAGAGCCCCTGGGAACAAGGATCCCGGGAGGTCTCCTCTAGGGATTAATCAGTGTGCATGTTGTAGACATATAGGACATTGGAAGAAGGATTGTCCCCAGAAGAGAAAGAGAAACAAGAAGAGTAAGAGGGTCTCCGTAGTAGAACAGGATGATTGACAGGGACCTGGGGACTCCACCCTAGCGGATCTGCTGGTTATAATGAAACTAGGGGAACGGCAACAGGGGGTTGAATTTTTAGTGGATACGGGTGCTACGTTTTCAGTATTGAATCAAGCTTTAACGCTTCTAGATGATGACCTTGTAACAGTAAAGGGGATTACTGGCCAAAGTGAAAAGACATATTTTCTCCAACCCTTAAAGTTTAAATTGGGAAAAGAATTGGGGATCCATAAGTTTCTTTATATGCCAGTCTCGCCCAAGCCACTATTGGGGCGGGACTTATTAGTAAAATTGGAAGCAGAAATAAAATTTGGGAAAGATGGAGTAGAAGTTAAAGTGGGAGGTGACCAGTTAATTGAACTTTTAAGTTTAGCCCTGATAAGTCCCTCTGAAGAGATGAGAGTGCCAAAGAAAGTGGAGGACCAAGTATTCCCTGGGGTATGGGCCACTGAAATTCCTGACAAGGCAAAAACAGCCTTACCCATAATAGTTAAAATTAAACCAGGAATCAAATCAGTAAGAGTGAGGCAATATCCCTTGAGATTAGAAGATAGGAAAGGGATTTGCCCAATCATAGAATGATTTCTGGAATATGGATTACTAGTAGAATGTGAATCTGAATACAACACCCCCATATTACCAGTAAAGAAGCCGGATGGGAATTACAGAATAGTTCAGGATCTTTGAGCCATAAACAAAATAACTAAGGATTTATACCCTGTGGTGGCCAATCCATATACTTTGCTGACAAAACTGAAACCTGAATTGGCCTGCTTTACTGTACTGGATTTAAAGGATACTTTCTTCTGCCTACCTTTGAGCCCTGAGAGTCAACTGCTGTTTGCCTTTGAGTGGGAGAAACCAGAGACAGGGAGAAGGACACAACTTGCATGGACTGTGCTCCCACAAGGCTTTAAAAACAGCTCAATTCTCTTTGGCAACCAGCTGGCTAAAGACTTAGAGCAGTGGGAGCGACCACCTGGGATTGGAACAGTGTTGCAGTATGTGGACGACATCCTGGTAGCCACAGTAACAGAGGAGAAAAATATAGCATGGACCATAAGTTTATTAAATTTTCTCAGACTAAGTGGTTATCGAGTTTCTCCACAGACCTTTAAAATGATTAATGAAGAGTTTAAGCTGTTAATATGTTTTAGTATCTTCCCCCTCGCCTGCAACCTAGAGAGCCTAAGGAGTGGCCTTGGAATCATGCTCAGAAGAGCCATATTGTGATGAAGGGAAAGGTGAATCCAAGAACAAGGCTGACTACGGTGGTTTCTCACGGGAATGAGATATACCAGGTAAGTCAGTAGGACAGAGTTAATGGGGACGAGATTACCCGGTTATGGGCAAAAATGGGGAATGAGATAACAGTGGGATGTCAAGCATATCATGAGGATGATCATGATTTTGATGGAAACTATGATTAGTATAAGGATTGTAAGAAACTATGAATTAGGGTATTGTTTATTAAAATTTATGTTAAGCTCAATGTAAAGGTTAAGCGACAAAAGAAAGGAAAGTACTTATGCGAACAGCTGCAGGACATCACTCATGTGAGATAAGATAACTGCAATTGCCTTCACATACCAGACACCATTTGTGTAAACAGGAGAGATACTGCTCAAGGATGACTACAAGATGTTCTAAGGGACTGGCGAAGAGAAGAAAAACAACTCTATCTAAGTGAGGGATCAATTATAAAACAAAGAAGGAAAACTTCTTACTCAGCAAGCACCGAAAGACAGAAAAAAGACCCCTCACAGTAACTGAAGCATGCGCAGAGCAGTTCTCCTACTTTACGGCCACGGATGCAAAATGTATAAAAAAGGACTGTTTAAACTAATCAGTACGGCAGTTGGCGGAGCGCAGACTCCCCTGTCGTCCAGCGCTGTCTTTGCTCTTATTCTACTTGCTACAATTAATAAAATTATAATTGGCTTATGATCCATTGTGGTCTCAATTTATGACAATCTTGGTGCCGTGACTCGGATAAGGAACGGTGAGCTTCAGTCCTCCGGGGAGGCGCCCCGCGGCAATCCGCGGCCCCGTGACTGACAGCCTACCTCAACCTTACCGACGAACCTAAATTCTAGAATAATGAGCAAAGGGGAAACCGGTAAAATCCCATAAAAATTCTGTGCACGGGAGTCCGGACGAAGACGCAGGGACGCGTAAGTATATTGCGAAAATTGGTTCGCGGGTTATCCGTTCAGGCGGGATTGGGTATCCTGGATTATAACAAATGAGAGGTTCGATATACTGAACCAAGCGAGTGTGGACCCTTAAGTACTGCGTTTCCCATCTCCCGCGAGGGACTGGGCCAGGAACAAGGGGAGCAAGTGAGTGTGTGTTTGTGGATAATCCAGAAGATGGGGGCGAAGGGCAGCAAGCCTTCGACACCCATGGGAAGGGTACCTGCTGTACCTAAGAATACCCCTCTGGCATATATCTTAGACAATTGGAGATATTTCCCTGAAACCCTAGGGAAAGATAAGCAGAAAATAATAGAATACTGTACTAAGATATGGGGAGGGAAGAAGATTTCTGAAAATGTCTTTTGGCTAGTCTGCGGGCCAGAAGAAGATTGGATAAGACAACAATTAAATTTCTGGGTTAATAATAAAAAACCCCTTAACCCGGAAGAAAGTCAGTATGCGGAAGTGTGGCTAAAAAGACCGGGAACTAGACTTTACCCGCTGAGTGAAATAAAAGCTAAACAAAAGAAAAAGAAGGAAGAGTTAGACGAAACCCTTCTAACCCCCCCTTACATTTCCCCTCCTGCTCCCACAGCCTCTCCAGAGGTCCCCAGAGCACCCACTCCCCCACCGGAGTTGGAACGAAAGTCTCCCCCTCCTCCTTTTGGGATCAAACCTTTATACTTGGGATGAAATGCAATCTATCCTTGGTCAATTATTTACTACCGAGGAAAGAGACATGATTAGACGAGCAGGAATGAGATTGTGGGATGCTCAACATGCCCAGGGACCTAAAGCAAATATTAAAATGGCCACTCCAAAGACCTAATTGGGATAATCATGATCCGGTGCATAGAACTCATATGCAGGACCTGAAAACTATAGTAATTCAGGGAATTAGAAAAGCAGTACCCCGTGGCCAGAATATCAATAAAGCATTTAATGAAATGCAAAAGAAAAATGAGAGCCCTACTGAGTGGTTAGAACGACTGAGGAAAGCCCTTCAGCTGTATCTCGGGGTAAATCCTGACGAAGGGCAAGCACTCCTCAAAACTCAGTTTGTAGCAAAATCATGGGGGGATATCAGAAAGAAGATTGAAAAGTTAGAAGACTGGCAAGTGAGAGGGTTGGATGAATTATTGAGGGAAGCCCGGAAAGTCTATGTAAGGCGAGAGGAGGAGAGCAGCAAGCGGCAAGTGAAAATGATGGTAGCAGCGGTCAGAGAGGATCGTAAAAGACAAACTGCTGCTGGAACGAAACAAGGGAATGTAGTAGTAAAGAAGGAACAGAGGTGTTGTTTTTACTGTGGAAAAAAGGGACATGTAAAGAAGAATTGTAGAGAAAGGATCAGGGATGAGGAAATTTTGAAAGCGGAATAGGAGAGTCAGGGGCTCTATATTTTGGGGGACCGGAGTCATCATGAGCCCTTGATAAAATTAAAAATAGGTCCCCATAAACTAGAGTTCACCTTTTTAGTAGACACTGGGGCTGAAAAATCGACTATTAAACAAATACCTGAGGGATGTAAAATTTCCCCCGAAAAAGTACAAGTGATTGGGGCAAAAGGAGAACCATTTAAAGTAAACAAAATCAAAAATGTATTATTTGAAACTGAAAATAAATTCGGAATGGGTGAACTCTTGCTCGTCCCTGAAGCAGAATTTAATCTGCTAGGATGAGATTTAATTGTTGAATTGCAATCAGAAATTAAAGTAAAGAATCAAGAGCTAGTGTCTGCTTATCCTTTGACCGTGGAGGATAAAAAACAAATCAGCCCTGATGTCTGGTACTCTCCGGACACAATTAGTAGACTGGAAATCCCACCGATTAAAGTCCAAATTTCTGAACCCCACATACCTGTGAGGGTAAAGCAATATCCCATATCCCTAGAAGGACGGAGAGGATTAAAACCAGAAATTGATCGGTTATTAGCACAAGGAATCTTAGAGCCTTGTATGTCACCCTTTAACACCCCCATTCTTCCTGTAAAGAAACCTAATGGGAAATATCGGCTCGTACATGATTTAAGGGAAATAAACAAAAGAGCTATCACCCGGTTCCCTGTAGTAGCAAATCCATACACATTGCTAAGCAAGTTAGAACCTCATAACTCCTGGTATAGTGTGATTGATTTAAAGGATGCCTTTTGGGCCTGTCCACTGGCAGAAGAATGCTGTGATTATTTTGCCTTTGAATGGGAAGACATAGAAACAGGCCGTAAACAGCAATTAAGATGTACCGTGCTCCCTTACGGGTTCACTGAGTCCCCTAATTTGTTTGGACAGGCCCTGGAAGAGCTCTTAAAAGAATACCAGGTACAAACGGGAAATGTACTGTTACAATATGTAGATGATCTGCTTATAGCAGGGAATAATAAGGAAGATGTAAGAAAAGAAAGCATTCGATTCCTAAACTTTCTTGCACAAAAGGGAACTAAGCCAAACACCGGTTTTAAACCTACCAGATTTAAAGCGGCCATTCCATTTATTTGTTAACACACATGAAGGAACAGCATTCGGAGTATTAACTCAGGAATGGGCCGGACAAAAGAAACCGGTGGCATACCTATCAAAGCTGTTAGACGCTGTGAGCAGGGGTTGGCCGAGCTGCTTACAAATCATTGTTGCTGCTGCCTTATTACTTGAAGAAACAAATCGTATTACCTTTAATGGAGAAGTTGTCTTATATGCTCCACATAACATCAGAGGAGTGTTGCAATAAAAAGCAGAAAAATGGCTTACAGATAGCCGATTATTAAAGTATGAGGGAATACTTATAGAATCCCCTAAACTATCTTTAAAAACTATTGGGGCAGTTAATCCCGCTGAATTTTTGTACCCAGGAGAAGATAATGAACTGTTACACAATTGTTTTCAAACAATTGAACAGCAGACACATATTAGGCCAGACTTAGAAGAAGAAGAACTATAATATGGAGAAGTATTATTTATAGATGGGTCATCACGAATAGTGGAAGGTAAACGATTGTCCGGATATGCCATCGTTAAGTTGGAAAAAGGAGAGTTTAAGATAATAGAATCAGGCCCCCTGAGTGCCAGCTGGTCGGCTCAAGCCTGTGAGCTATATGCATTGTGGAAAGCGTTAGTGTCACTGGAGGGTGAACCCTGGCAGCACTCCACCGGCCCTCCACTAGTCCCCCCCAAGCCTCGGCTGTGGTGGGGTGCTGGGAGAGCATGGAGGAGGTCAGGCCCCGCTTGTGCCCCCACCCTGCTCCTCTTCCCCCTGGAAGAAGTGTTTTTGGAGGGGGCAGCTGGATCATAGCTGTTGGCAGCAGTGGCGGTATCTGGAGCTGTACGGCCGGGTCACGGTGCAGAGCCCCTGGGTGCTGCCCTGAGGATTGTTTTGGCTGCCGTGGGGATGCCCAGGCACAGCCCTGCCTGCCTCCCCTGGCTGCCAGCCTGGGGCTGTGCAAGGTTTCCCGCCCCCCCCCCCCGAGCTGGTCCTGCTCGCCCTGGCATGAGGATAGGACTTGCTGTTGCTGCTGCCCACTCTCCCCCCCACCCCCCAGCAATGCCGTCCCAGCCGCACTGCAGCGGGGAACACAGAGCGCTGGGAAATGTGAAAAGGAGGAAAAAGACGGAACTATATATACAGACGCTATGCGTTCGGAGTAGTACACACTTTTGGAAAAATATGGGATGAAAGAGGATTTGTTAACTCGCAGGGAAAAGAATTGATACACCCGGAATTGATTCAGCGAGTTCTGGGGGCATTAAAAATGCCGAATAAAATAGCAGTTGTACATATAAAGGGACACCAGCGAGGTACAAGTTATCAAGTCAGGGGAAATAATGCCGCCGATACAGAAGCAAAACGAGTGGCAGGCAATTATAATACGATTTTGACTATGCACACAGCAGCCTGCGAGACCTGTCAAAAGGTTAATCGAAATAACATGAGACAAAAACCCCTTGGGGGACGTTCCCCAGCATACAGACCCTTCTCACACATACAAGTGGATTTTACTGAACTACCTAGGGTTGGACTTTACAAATATTTATTAGTAATGGTGGATCATTTAACACATTAATGTTTTAATTCGAGATTGTGTGATTAATGACTATGTTTCGCAATTAGCAGAACACCGTAACAAGCTTTGGGAGCAGGGACTGATTGTGCAACGACCCCTGTTGGACTTAAAAAAAATTCATAATGTCAAGCCTGGAGATTGGATATTGATTAAAGTGTGGAAGGAAGAAACTCTAAGACCCAGCTGGGAGGGATCTTATCTTGTTTTGCTTACAACAGAAACGGCTGTCTGGACTGCTGAGCGTGGATGGACTCATGCCAATCGCATTAAAGGCCCAATAACGAGACCCCACTGGAAAGTAATCAGTACTCCAAGTGACACCAAGATAACCCTGAAAAGATAACGTAATGATAGAGACTTTATTTGATTATTTTGCTGCGTTACCTTTTGGTATAAAGTGTATTGTCATTTATATTTGCAATAATTATTTCTTTGTTTATCTATTATATGGAAGCGTACAAAGTGTGCTGAAGGGAATTGCTAAACTCATACAACCACACCATATTGAATATAGAAAATATACTGATGTAAATAATATATATATATATATATATATACTCTAGATATAAGAATTAGGTGTAATGATTTAAATTGCAATTGGTATCCATTTGCTTGTTTTAGGTGCAAGGTATGCCAGGATAAATGGTGAATGTGGATACCCTCCAATAGGAGTTTGCACACAGTGTTGGGAAACCACTCCAATGAACCAATCCCCTTTGTAGTTGAAATCCTGACTATAAAGAAAAGTGCTAACTGTGTCTTGCTTTGTCCCATTAAAGCCTGTGTAAATAGGTAAAAGGCCCTGAAACAGCTGTCTCCTGAAGAATTCCCTTGCTGCCGAGAAGATGGTACACCCCGTGGCTCGAAGCAACCGAGTCGACGGGCGAGGCAGAGGAGGAACAAACTGTGGAGAAAAGAACCAAAACAATGGGACGCAAAAGCAACCATGGTCGAACTTCCCTAGGACTGGTAAAATTATACTTAAATTGGTAAAATTGACAAATACCGTTTTTCCTGGTATACTGGTGGTTTTGCTATTGATACTAACTCAAGCAAATGGGAACCCCCATGAGCCAATGCTCTGGAAATTATATAACTTACAGGAAAGTAAGCTTATACAAAATCGAAGCAGTTCGGAAGGAAATTGGAATTTTACTGTATCTTTATTTTCGCTAATACCTTTTGAAGCAATGGGATGTCATCCAACAAACTGTTTAAATTTGGGTTACACCCAAGCGCAATGCAAGGCATGGTACACATGTCCAGCCTCAAACCCTGGAAAAAAGTTATTGTAATTACCCGGGACATTATTATTGTGGTTATTGGGGTTGTGAGACAATAGCTTCAGATTGGAAAACAACAGGAGATAGATATATAGACATCACTTGGGGACCTCCTGGATGTAAGAAACCACAACACAGATATGACAAATGGGCTATCCCGACACCAGGAACTAAATGGGTTTGTTCAGACATCGGAATAACACCATGTCTAAACTTCGGAAAAGGTTAAATCAACGTAAAAAGGATCGTGAGGTGGGCAGATCATGGTATAAAAATTGGTTTAACATTTCACCCTGGCTAATCACTTTATTGTTTGCCTTAGCAGGACCGCTTATTATGTTGATTCTGGGACTTATATTTGAACCATGCATATTACGCTATATTTTACATTTTATTAAGGAGCGGTTTGACATAGCTAAACTACTCATTCTAACTACGGAGAGCTGAGACAGATTATAAAAGTATACCTACTAATGAAGATGAAGATAACGAAGACTGTTGTGAATGCGATATGCCACGTGAAAACTATGATTATAATTGTAAGGTATTGTAATTGTAAGGTATTATCTTGTGAGTGTTATGATACATGTTGGGATTGTGGAAAAAGTTTGCCTGCAGTGTCGAAAATGAAAATAGCGTCTAATAAACAATAATAGGATAAAAGAAAAAAAGGGGGGATTGTAAGAAACTATGAATTAGGGTATTGTTTATTAAAATTTATGTTAAGCTCAATGTAAAGGTTAAGCGACAAAAGAAAGGAAAGTACTTATGCGAACAGCTGCAGGACATCACTCATGTGAGATAAGATAACTGCAATTGCCTTCACATACCAGACACCATTTGTGTAAACAGGAGAGATACTGCTCAAGGATGACTACAAGATGTTCTAAGGGACTGGCGAAGAGAAGAAAAACAACTCTATCTAAGTGAGGGATCAATTATAAAACAAAGAAGGAAAACTTCTTACTCAGCAAGCACCGAAAGACAGAAAAAAGACCCCTCACAGTAACTGAAGCATGCGCAGAGCAGTTCTCCTACTTTACGGCCACGGATGCAAAATGTATAAAAAAGGACTGTTTAAACTAATCAGTACGGCAGTTGGCGGAGCGCAGACTCCCCTGTCGTCCAGCGCTGTCTTTGCTCTTATTCTACTTGCTACAATTAATAAAATTATAATTGGCTTATGATCCATTGTGGTCTCAATTTATGACAGGATGATGACATCTTCAAATGAACTTGGAGAAGTGTGCCTAGAGAGACCTGAGTGCTGGTTTAATTTTTACCTAACCGAACCAGCCCTGGTTACCTGCCTATGGTAAGGATTGGAAGATCAGGTAATGCACTCTAAAGTCGAAATTGACCTGAGGTTAGAACTAAAGACTGTTGAGATTGGGTCATATGTGATCAAGAATATAGGTCAACAACAAATGTTGTTTAACTCAGAATGGTCTCTTAAACATGTTGAAATGATAATGCGAATCAATGTTTCTGGCATTCAGCCAGCATGCTCACGCTTCCTGAAAACATCTTTTGAGGGCTGGATAACTTGGCTGCATAAAAAAGGGCCCTTTAGAGGCCAAACACAGAGAGACCGAATCGGCGTATTAGGGGCAGAATTGGAGGTCCTAAATGGAGTTGATTCAGAAGTATTAATGAACAGATTGGCCACTGCAAATAGTGATCTGATAAGATTACAACAACCTTTGCAATATTCTCTATCAGCATTAGGAACTAACAAGTGGCTTTTATCAAAAGTGTCACCAAGGTGGGAAAAAGTGGAAAGGCAATACCATGAATGGGTAGCAAACACACTTGGTACGATCCAGGACAATGTTTCTTTGGCCCTCAGTTGCATACAGGCACAATTATGGATGCAGTCCGTAGCTGCTCTAATTATACGAGAGGGTGGTGAAGGTATTTTCCCCACTGAAATCCGGAAAGTGGTTTGGAACAGTGCCACAGATGTAGAGAGGGAGCTTCAATCTTGGTGGACTCTGGTAAATTTTACCTATGACCCCATCACTGATACAGCCACAGTCTTTGTGTTGACTGTACGTAACGCTTCAATATACGTGATCCACCCCATTATTACACTAGGACTAAACCATAATAGAACTGTGCTTTATCCTTCCTAACACAGAACATGGGCACGAATGGTGCACGGGAAGTGGCAAACTGTAAATTTGGAGCCTTGCATTACTTGAAAGCAACAAGGACTCATCTGTGAAAACAGTATACCTGATGCCCAAGACATCTGCCTCGACACCAAGCAAAGCATCTGTCACTTTGAGATCCATCCAGATGCTAACCAGAAGACTGTAATTGTATATATTGGCCAAGGTTGTGTGTGTTTAAGGACTGCTTGCACCTCTATAGTAACAGATAAGATAATCACGGATAGTAAGAATCATTCTAATTTCTTTATTTGTAACTTTGTTAAGATTGTTGGGTGTGACTTTTCTTATTTGGCACCACTCATATCTGACCAACTGATAAAATCAAATTATACAACGCTTCCCAAATTATCACCTGTACCTATTGGAATGAATCTTACATTGGTGACACAATTAAAGAAACATTGGGATTTGATCAAAATTTTAAACGAGGTCCAAGAAAATGGGAAAAAGATCCTAATAACAGTCCACTATGACACCAGGGGAATAACCGGGGTACTGAAACGAGTAAGAGAAGATGCAAACAAACATTGGTGGGATGTGCTGTTTGGATGGTCCCCCATTGCAACTGGCATCCTAAATAAGCTGTGTCACCCCATTATAGTCCATTTGATACTAGTCTCAATTAGCTTTGTTTTCTCTGCTGTGCTGTTTATTTGGAATTGGAGAATGCAACGACAACTAACAATTTTGTCTTCCATGTCTAGTGCCCATGAAAATGCGTTAAAAGGTGAGCTACAAGTGAATTGCTTTCCAATTCCCCTTTGAAAAGTAGAAATGCATTTGGCAAATGAATTTGCCAATATTAAAAGACGGGGGAATTGATGAGCAAAAGCAGACATACAGAAGGGAAAAGCCTGAGAAAGTTAGAAAGACAGGATTCACTGTAAACTAACACCATGGTAAGAAAATTCAACTCACTGGATTTCGAACTGCTTTAGTAAAGGCCTTGAAGACTCTGAATGCTGATAACTAAGAAACTGGTGTGCAGACAGCTGCAGATAAGAAGGACTTGGAATGTGGAAAACAGAATTGTTTACATCCTGCTCTGTGGCATGGAAATCTACCAGAGACACTGAACAAGTGTAAGCTCAAAGAGGACTTATTACAATACAAAGCGGGGATAGGTCATGAATATGTAATAGGCGCTTATGCATACCCCTACCTGTACCCTATAAGTAGCCCTTTGTTAGACAATAGTGTGTGCGAGTTATCTCCCTCACACCCACCAGCACAATACATACCTGTTTTATAACCCTTAACTGTGTTATAGAGTTTGTTCGCATGTCACTGTCTCCGCTATGAGGCACAGGCATTCCGTTGATCAAGAGAGGAGATATAGGGCAACCTGTTCTTTTATCTACGAAGCAAGGGAGAGGACATGAGGTGGTGGGACTGAAAACCTACTGTGGCTCTAGGGACAAGAGTACGGGAGCTGCAAGAGAAAACAAAAGGGGTTTCTTCATGGAAAAATGCTGGCTTAGTTTCCAATGAGTAGCTCCCCAGACACGTAATGCTCGATCTCACTTCTGATCCTCTCGATCCTCTAGTTCCTTCCCACAGAAAGTGAATGATACATGTAACAACCAGTATTAGAGAGGCCCTGTCTCCAGCCAGGGGGAGGACAGGGACTATGGAGTTGTTGTGGTTTTGTTCAGCCACGAGGGTGCTTGCTCACTCCTCCCCCTCCCAGAGGAACGGTGAGGGGAACTGGAGAAAAGGGAAAAACCCATGTAGGTAGAAATAAGAACAGTTTAATAGAACAACAACAAAAAGAAACAAGTTAAAGAAAAAAGTTATAACAATAAATGAGGAACAAAAGGAATGGTGCATGCTGCAGTTGCTCACCACCCGAGACTCAACACAACCGTTCCCAATCAGCAGTCAAACCCACGATTCCTCAGCGCCCTGCTCAGCTAGCTCCCCACCTATACGTACTGGGCATAACGTCAGGATGGTATCAAATACCTGTTGACCATGGTATCAAATGATGGTATCAAATACCTGTTGTCAGCTGCCCATGATGTACCCCTTCCTACTTCCTCATAGAAGTTAACCCTATCCTAGCCCAAACCAGGACAAGGGTCTATTCGTCTGTGTGGATCTGATGGTCTGGCACATCAGATTCACAAGACTACAAGACTCTCATGGATACTGGAGTGAAATGCACCTTGATACAAGTTATAAAGGATATTGTCGTAGTTTGGCTCAGCTAGCACAGCAGCACCACGACAGTCTCTCGCTCGGTGCCCCTATTCACCTCCACGCTCTTTAGGATGGCAGAGGCCCCAGCGAAATGGGAGTAAAAAGATAAGTAAGATTGTTGTGGATTAAGACAAGGGCAGGAAGGGCTCTCTTCCAATTATGATTCTGGGTAAAACAGACTCCAGTACTTAGAGAGGAAAGTAGGAAAGTTTATTCTGCTACCTACAAGAAACAGAATGGAATAAAAGGAAAAAAGGGAGTAAGATGATGATTACAATCAGCACTTTAAGATCTCCCTCCCCCATTCCTCCTTTCTTCCCAGGCCCAGCTTGCTGAAGACGACGGGAGACAAGCCCACCCTGTAGTGCAACAAGTCTCAACTTTATTTGCAAAGATACAACTCTTTTATAGATACAATAATCAGGCTCATACATATTGCAAAAGCTAAGCTCATCATTGGTTCCCAGTTAGGTGCAAACCTCGCCCTTGTTTCAACAAACTCCAGATACTTGTGGCTGCTTAACCCAAACTAAGCTCCTGCTTTTTCATCCTGTTATCATACATCTCTATTGCTCTCACGGCCTTGAGCAGGAGTCCAATAGCTTATCGCTTAGTGCTTACTGCCTAACCAGCTGTATTCTATCATGTCCTCTTTTCTCTAGCCAAGTCTCCACAAAACTCCCGACATCTCCCCCGTTTTCTTTTTGGACAATGATATTAGGCTGCCACATCCTCTCAAATGTTCTTGCTATTGTCTGTTGAATACAATTTATGAAACAGGGAAACACTAACAATATAAATAAAACAATACCCATAAAGCCAATTCCATACATTATAACATTTCGCAACCAAGGGCCTATTCCCCATCTCTTAAGCCATCCTTCAAGTCCTAATCCCTCTTTTGTTTCAACTGATGTAATCCCTGTTGAAGTTCTTTCAGTTTGGCATGTATCGAGGTGGAATGGTCCGACAGGTTCATACAACACATGCCTTCAAACTCTTCACATCCATGTCCATGGGCTAATAATAAAAGTCTATGGCAGCTCTATTTTGTAACACCGCATGATTTACACTTTGAACGTCAGCTGTTAACATACCAATCATTTCTGAAGTTTAATTTACCTCATCTTTAGTCCAACATCCTAACTGTTTAGCCAAGTTCATGGCCTTATTGGCTGCTCCTCCTGGCAAAAGGATGGCAACTATGACTTGCTTCTGTTCACTCCAAAATCGTGGGGGACCAATATCAGTACAATCAAACTCATAATAACTATGTTTTTTGCGGGAGCTATTATTATGGTCAGCAAGCTGCATTAGCGCGGTTAAGTTAGGGTGGAATAAAGAGAGTTTCCCCAAATAACAGGGTCCACCCAGGGGATTTACTGGTATTCCGTTCCAGGCCCTTTCTCCATAGATTAAAAATATAACCGTGGGCAATTTCTTAGGTGGTGTAATACTAGAAACATTACATCTGGAATACAATTGCTTAAATACCGTTTCTGACTTCAAAGAAGAGTCTAAGGTGGCCCAATTTTTTTCGATTTCTATTAAAGTCGTGGATATCCCGTGACATAAAACTTACCCAATTTCCCCCAGTTCCATTAGTACCGAAGCTTGCATTGGCACTTCCAAACAGGTCTATTTCCTCAGGGGGTGAGGCTAATGTGGTATTAAGGGACTTAATTATCTCTCATTGACCTTTCCTGTCCGAATGATCGTGATCATCGCTAATTGTGTTCAACCCCGTCCTATTACACAAGGTGTTATTGTCTACTAGTCCACAAAATTCCTCCGGATTCCACACGGACAATCCTATCAAACATGTTTTAAAAAGATTAGTAACCCCTCCCAAACTAAGACAAAGAGATGATTGACCAGTTTGATTAGCAAAGGTTATCCAAATATTATCTCTAGGCTGATTAAAATGTGTCAAGCTGTTAGCAATTATAGTTACACTAAAAGCTACGGTTATAACAAAACATTACATTATTCTTCATTAAAAATCGCTATATTTTTGTTATATAACCTTCAGTCTTTTGATTGTTAGCCAGTCTTCCAATGACTGCAAGACGAGGGTGTATTTATTCTTCAATCTCTTCCTGTCCTTTTTTGTCAGATGATTTGATCTCCGCAGCTTCAAGGACAGCTCTTGTCCACCTGGCTGGCACCCAAATGGATCCTGTGGGAGAATCAACACACAAATACCCACATCCCCAGTATAATACTTTGGCCGGAGGCTGCCATATCCCTGTTTTAGGGTCACGATATTTAACCCATATTTCTTTCTTTCTCTCCTTTTGTGCCTTTGGATTATGATGTATTATTGCAGGTGGTAGCTTCTGTTCCCCAAACACACACAGGTGATTCATAACAAATAAGGTCTTTAACAATTTCATATGTGGGTCTTTGACATCCCCATATTTACCAAGATATCTTTTTAGAGTCCCATTAGCTCTTTCTATTATGGCCTGTCCTGTGGGGGAGTGGGGAATCCCTGCTACATGTTTAACTCCTCATTGCCTCATAAACTGTTCTATGCTTCTGCTTATATAGGCCGGTCCATTGTCTGTCTTTATTTTCTGAGGAATTCCCATTGTTGCAAAACAACTATATAAATGACGCTCCACATGTATGGCCCTCTCCCCTGTCTGTGCTGTTGCCCAAACGAATTTGCTCCATGTGTCTATGGTTACATGCACATATTTTAGTCTTCCAAACTCTGCCACATGAGTGACATCCATCTGCCAAACTTCAACCCCTTGTTTACACCATGTGCTCACATCTGCCACCACCAGCACCTCCTCTCACTCCACCCCGTGCCCACCTCTTCTGTACCTTCCACCTCTCACGTTACAACCCGAGATCTTCCGGACGCCTACCACATCTCCCGTTCCCTATGCTCGATGACTCCAGTGTCCTGTGGCACGGGCTGATACATAATGTGTCTGCCCAGCACATATGCTAGCTGAGCCAATTGCAGGAAGATATGATCAGGTGGTGGTCGTGTTCCACTTCACTATTCAATCTTGCCAATAGTTGAGTGTCTCCATCTTGATCTGCATCACGGTGAGCACTCCGAGAAACACATCAATCTGCAAGAGAGACTCAGTAGACCATTATACTCATATCTTCTACACCCCATGCTCTCCCCCTCCCTAAGACTAGTGTGAGGGATACCGTGGCTCAATGCATGGGGATAGCTGGTATGTCCATGACCCCTGCGGGCAGCCTATAACTCAAATTTTACTAACAAGCATCAGACCTCCATAATCAGCAGCAAAGCTAGGGTGTTTATAGTACTTCTAATTGGTCTTTTCTCTAAAAGCCAGCTGTAGTTTTCTGAGAGAAGCCTTGCAGTTTCACACGCTGCCTCAGCCTCCTCCTTGCTCCAAGTTGTTATCTCGTAGGTATTTTTGCTTCTTCGTTTCTCACAGTAGAGAGCAGCTCAAGGACAATCTGCACATTAGTTTTAACAACTCATGCCTGGTAAGCTTCTTCTTATACACTGAAAAAAAAGCACAGCTGACAAACAAAGTTATTATACTTGTGCTAAAGGTAAAATCTCTAGCAGGTCTATGTTGCAAAGTTGTATGGCTAATACTACTTACATTACTAATCAAGTCTTCTAATGTCATTGAGGTTTGGTTACTTTGCTAGGCCAGTATCCTAATTTGCATAGCTGAGTTAATAAAGCAGATACTCCTACACCTGGAGCAAATATACTAGTTGCTATTATTGCTGAGGGAGACCAAAGGTAATATGGTCATCACATTTGCCAGTAAATGCATGCACAAATTGTTTTGGACAATGATGTTTCTAAATCATTGTGTGATTAGGTATCAAGATCGTCAGTTGTCCCAAACTGCATGGTCCCCTTTGTAATCTCGAGGGTATTCCAGGCCATGCCCGGTCCCCACAGATCAGAAAAATTCCCTTTGGTAACTGTACAGGCACAAGACCTGGATCTTTTTGGTGAAGTATAATTGCACCAAGATGTTGTGTTCTTATACACGCCCAGGATGGGATCCACATTCTGTCCCAAATGTTTTGGTATTGCTGGTAAAATTAAACATAACACAAAAATCCATCTTTATAGATCCCAATAATTCTAACTCCTGTGGCTCTGTTGTCATTATTGGCAACCATGAAATGATCAAATCCCAGTTGTCAACTTTGCCATTACCCTTAACTAAGGGATTTGTTTTTAATGGATTTGGTACAGGCCATTGTGCCACATCTGATGGAACTCCCACCAAACAGGTAGAAAAAGGATTATCTGGAGTGGCCATTGATAAACATATTGTAGACTGATTGATTGCTTTGGCCAGTGTAAGCCACATGTTTTGCTTGGTTTGTTGAAATTGCCTAAAACCATTTACCACAATCATTTGAAGCATCAACATAAACCACCTTTTAGCTTCTCAATGCCAAAATGTTCTGTTCTTCCAAGTTCCATTCCTGACACCTAAAACACCTTAGAAAGTTTCCACTGTAAGAAAACCACTATTCATTATCATTTACAGCAAAATGCATAACATCACGACCAACAGTTTTTACACTCTTTGAGGCAAGGGATTGAGCATGGAAAGGACGAGCCCAGCGGTCCGTCAGGGCTGGGGCCGGCCGTGTCGGCGCGGTGTGTGTGTGGGGGGCTCCGGAGACACTGACCGGGCGCGGGAAGCGGCTGCGCGGCGGCGGCTGCGGATGGAAGGGGCGGGGGGGTCTGGCTCACTCCGTGCCGTCCCCGGCGCCGGCGGCGCAGTCGGTATTAGTCTCTCCCGTGTTTTCTTTTTCTTCCCTCGCATGCCCGATGGTTCCCAGTCTAACATGGGGTCGCGCTCCCCCACTCTCCTCTGATCATCCTGCGCTGCATCCCCGCCCGACTCTGCCCACTTGGCATTCCCCTGCAAGTCGTCCCAGGGGTAACTCGGCGGGCTGGTCTCGAATGGGAAGCAGCTCTCCCGCGGGGACTCTGCTCTGAAGCCCCTTCGCCTCTCTGACTTTGTAAAAACTCTTGTGTAGAGAAGAACCTTTTTCTTTTTTCTCGGTATCATCCGCCTCAGCGCCGCTCCCGGCGCTACTCTCGGCACCTCTCCCGGCACCTCTCCCGGCGCTTCTCCCGGCGCTACTCTCGGCACCTCTCCCGGCACTACTGTCGGTGCCTCTGCCAGTTCACTCTCTGCCCCAGGGACAGGCTCACTAAGTGGGGGGGGGGGGGGGGGGAGGCGGGGGCTCTTTAGGCCGGCACTCTTGTTCCTCGGGAGGGGCTGATGGCTCATATGGTTCTCGTACCCCGTCCGTTCCTTCAGGGCTATTTTCTAACCGCGGGGGGGGGGAGCACTACTTTTGAGACAGTAGGAGCCAGCGAGGTGGATTGGAACCAGTCACGCTCATCGTTTTTGTTCTTACTCTGTGCTGCTGATGCGTGCTCAGCAGCCTTCTTTTCTGCCTGATGTTGCAACAACTCATTGTGCACTATCCTCCAAAGCTTCCCTAACTTTTCAGTTATCTCATCGTCCTCCAGGGTAGCTTCCCACAGCAAATCCCCAAATTTACGCCATTCGCTCAATTCATGCACTGTATGTGGATTCTGAAACACTCCCTTAGCATATCCATAAGCTAACAACCCTGGTAGGTCTTTTTGCAGATCTATACCCTTTATCTGCCGCGTCTGCAAGAATGCAGTAAATAAATCATATGCCGCTTGCCTTTCCATACCTATTTGTCAGCGCGCTGTTGCAGCCCTTCAAGGTCCGGCGGCACGTATCGGCCGGGCTCGTCTATACAGTCACCCAGGGCACGGCGTGTTCCCAATTTTCACGCTTATTGCCGTCCTTGCTGCATAGGACCCGAATCCCTTCGTCGCTCCACTGTGGCGCCCAGTCGGTATATCACGTCCTTCGTGTATCGCGTCGGGGTCACCATTTGCTGAAGACGACGGGAGACAAGCCCACCCTGTAGTGCAACAAGTCTCAACTTTATTTGCAAAGATAAAACTCTTTTATAGATACAATAATCAGGCTCATACATATTGCAAAAGCTAAGCTCATCATTGGTTCCCAGTTAGGTGCAAACCTCGCCCTTGTTTCAACAAACTCCAGATACTTGTGGCTGCTTAACCCAAACTAAGCTCCTGCTTTCTCATCCTGTTATCATACAGCTCTCTTGCTCTCACGGCCTTGAGCAGGAGTCCAATAGCTTATCGCTTAGTGCTTACTGCCTAACCAGCTGTATTCTATCATGTCCTCTTTTCTCTAGCCAAGTCTCCACAAAACTCCCGACACCAGCTCACTGCTCCTGGTATCTCTACCTCCTCCCCCCTCAACGACTGGGGAGGGGGGCAGGGAATGAGGAATGTGGTCAGTCTCTCACAGATGGGCTCTGCCGCTTCTTTCTTCTCAGAGGAGGACAACTCCTTGCATTCTTCCCCTGCTCCAATACGGGGTCCCTTCCCCGGGGACACAGTCCTTAACGAACTTCTCTGCTGTGAGTTGTTCCCAGTAGCTGCAGCTTCTGCTGATACAGGGTCCCTCACACATGACGCAGTCCTTAGTGAATATCTGTGGTGTGAATTCTTCGACACGGTTCATTTTCTGCAGTTATAGGTTCCCTCCCTTGGGACACGGCCTCTCCTGGGCATAAGTTTAATGAGCTGCTTTGTTGTGGGTTCCTTCCCATAGTTACAGCTTCTATGAATATTGGGTCCCTTCCATGGGATAGTCACTGCCATAGTCACTGTCCCTGGCTCAGGGCCTTTAATGAAGTGAATCGCTGCCCCTGATCTGGGGTCAGCTTTAGCAAAATGAGTCTTTGCCCCTCATATGGGGTCATTATCGAAATGAGTCTCTACCGCTGACATGAGGTCTTTAAAGAAATCCAAATAAATCTCAGCTTCACCAGTCCTCTCTGTAGAATGCAGGTGAGTCTCTGATCCAGCATATCTCCTCCTCTCTTTCATCACTGACCTTAGAGTCTGCATGGTTGTTTCTTCCTACTCCTTGTACCACCATCAGCCAGAGAAAAAGATAAAGGGGCAGAAGAAGAAAGAAATAGGAAGAAGGAGGAGGAAGAAGCCTCCTCTTCTGGCTTCTTAAAAAGTGATCGTAGTGACGTCTAATTGGCTCAGCCCCAGAAGTGAGTCTGACTTAGAGCTGGGGAGAGTTTTGAGCAACTACTTACAGAAGCCATCTTTACGGTCCCTTCCCCCTTACCAGAAAAAGTTGTCATGTCAAACCATGACAGACGTGAACAAATTTTTATTTCCAGAGTGACGGGAGGATCCCAACAGCTCACTATGTTGGAAGATGAAGTGAGTCTAATGAGAAATAAATTATAAAAACACCCCATTGTGACAGGTACAGAAGCTCTGTGCATCCTAGGCATAGACTACCTAAACAGAGGGAATTTCAAGAACTCGAAAGCATATCAGTGGGCTTTTGGTGTAGGTTCCTTGGAGACGGAGGAAACTGAACAGCTGTCCAGCCTGCCCAGTCTCTCAGAGATCCCTTCTGCTGTGGGGTTACTGAGGGTTGAAGACCAACAAGTGCCAATCGCAACCACAATGGTACACCAGCAGCAATATCATACCAACCGTGACTCTGTGATTCCAATCTACGAACTGATTCAGCAATTGGAGAGCCAAGGGGTGATCAGCAGGACTCGCTCACACTTTAACGGCCCCATATGGCCAATACGAAAGTCTACTGGAGAGTGGAGATTGACAGTAGACTATCGTGGCCTGAATGAAGTCACACCGCTGCTGAGCGCAGCTGTGCCGGATATGCTGGAACTCCAATACGAACTGGAGTCAAAGACAACCAGATGGTATGCCACCATTGATATTGCTAATGCATTCTTTTCAATTCCTTTGGCAACAGAATGCAGGCCCCAGTTTGAATTCACCTGGAAAGGTATTCAGTACACTTGGAATCGATTGCCCCGGGGTGGAAGCACAGACCTGCTATTTGCCATAGACTAATGTATTCTATACTGGAAAAGGGTGAGGCCCCAGAACACCAACAATATATTGATGACATTATTGTGTGGGGCAACTCAGCAAAAGATGTTTTTTTGAGAAATGAAAGAAAATAGTCCAAATCCTTCTAAACGCCAGCTTTGCTATAAAATGAAGCATAGTCAAAGGGCCTGCACAAATTGTTTGGAATAAAATGGCAAGATGGTCACCTTGTGTAATCACTTTCAGAGTCAAAGCTCTGTGTTCTCCAGGATGCTTGAACCTATTTGGTTATCACTCTGCCATTCATTGGTTTTACTGCCTCACTGAGGATGAAAGTGGCACAGGCTCCCTCTCACTTTCCTTTGTTTCACTTGAATGAATGAAAATGGGAACAAAACAATCAAAGGAACTTCCACTGCCCCCAAAGGGAACTCTGGCATATTATAGGTATACACAGTACTCTGCTAAAACCTGAAGGTACTTTGATAAATTGAATTTCTGGACAAAAAAACTGATCCCTCAAAACAATTCCCTCTAGAATGTACTTTGACTTAGAAAACATGGTGCACTTAAGGTGTGATGCATTCTTAAAATGGTATGAGGAGGTCTCTAAAGGAAAATAGGATCCCAAAACTAAAGTTTGAGAAACTTAGGAAAAAAAAAAAAAAAGTGAAGATCTAGTAAAGCATCTTAAGGGGCAGTTAAAAAAAAATCATTTGATGTCCACTGAAACAACGTGGCTTACGTTTTGCCTGAAAAGGTGAAATCTTAAAAATGCACATTGGAGTATGAATAAATGTGGAGTGCCCGTGGGATGAGCGTGTGAGAGTGTGCATGTTTGGTGCATCAAGGTGGACCAGCTGACAAATAAAAGACCTGTGAAGCAGGTAAGAGGGTCTGAAATCCAGGCCAAGAGCACTGAAAGGACAAAAAGATCTGTGCTGGTGCTCAAAGGGATCCAAAAAATATGTGCATGCTTGTGAACCTAGAGGGTGCCTTGTGTGTGCTTTCACTAATGAACTTTGATCTCTACCAGCTGAAGAGAAGGGGGTTTGGTTGTCTGCATTTCTGTTTTATCTGGGTCCTATATGTGGGTACTGTTGAAGGCAGTGCCTTGTCTGTGGCAGTCTGTGTGACAGGTCATGTCAGTGTACTGTGTATGTCCTGTGCCTGCTCTACAAGAGTGTATATGTGTCTAAGGGAAACATACTCAGGTTTGCTACTGGCTGAACCTGAAATGGGAAAGCAGCAGCTGCATCCCTCAGACTAAGCAAAGATCTGGTCACAGGGTGTGGTGGTTTAACCATGACTCTGGCCAGATGCCCACCAAGTCTTTCTATCACTCCTCCTCCTAAACAAGAGTCGAGATAAGGACAGAGAGATTGCTCAGCAATTACTGCCACAGACAAAACAGACTCAACTTGGGGAGAAAAAGTTTTGATTTATTAATGAACAATCAGAACAAAGCAGGGAAATGAGAAATAAAATCAAATCTTAACGCACCTCCCCCCACCCCTCCATCTTCCCAGGACTCTCCTTTTTTTCCCCCAGTGGCACAGAGAATGGGGAAAGGGAGTTAACAGTTAGTTCATCACAGTTGGACTTTGCTGCTGCTTCCGCTCAGGGGGAGGACTCCTCACACTTCTCACTGCTACATTGTGGGGTCCCTCCCTCAGAAGACTTCCCTCCACAAACTTCTCCAACGTGGGTCCTCCCCATGGGCTTCTCACAAACTGCGCCAGCATGGGGCCTTCCACAGGGACAGCTCTTCACACACTGCCCCAATGTGGGTCCTCCACTGGGAGAACAGTCCTTCAGGAACAGACTTCTCCAACATGGGTCCCTCACAGGCTCACAAGTCGTGACAGCAAACGTGCTCACTGGCGTGGGCTCCTCTCTCCCCACGGGCTCCCAGGTCTTGCCAGGAACTTGGTCCAGGGTGCTTCCCACGTAGTCACAGCTTCCTTTGGGCATCCACCCACTCTGACATGGGGTCCTCCATATGCTGCAAGTGGATCTCTGCTCCCCTGTGGTCCTCCATAGACTGCAGGAGCACAGCCCATCTCACCATGGTCTTCACCACAGGTCACAGGGGAGTCTTTCTTTCAAGGCCTAAGCACCTCCTCCCCCTCCTCCACTGACCTTGGTGTCTGCAGAGATGTTTTCACATTCTCACTCCCTGTTACTGCTGCAGTTTAGCAACTGTGCAGCAACTTCTCCTTCTCAAATACATTATTCTAAGAGGCATTACTTCAGTCACTAACTGCTACACAGGGTCACTGCACAAGGCTGTGCTACAGTAGCTGGGCAGGCAGAGTCCTGGGCTGGAGCCGCTGGATGAGGCAGCCACTCCTAACATCTTTTAATAGTTTTGTAGCCAGCAGAATTTGATCAAGGTGTGAGTATTCCTGAGGTTACTCTTTTATAATCCTTGTGATATGAGACAGATCCTTTAGTAATGTGCCTGTGCTGATAACTAGAGCTTTATGTAGACACCCAAACAGGACCTATGCTAGTAAATTTATGGGTTAATCAGAACAATCAGATTGGGGAAAAAAAGATGTTTACAGAATATTAGAAGGTGTAAATGGCTCAACTGCAGGCCTAGTGACCTGAATTTGTAGTTTGGGAGATGAAAAGAGAGGCTTACTAGAAAATATACAAGATCTGCTGTAAGTAACTGATCACTTCCACCTATAAAATCAATGATATTGGTGATAGAGCAGGAGGAAACCTGAGAGAATGAGGCTAAGACTGAACTCTCTACAATTTGAACTTTCAAATTTGTGAAGAATCAGGTAGAAAAGGGAAAAGCACATTTGCAAAGGAAGAGCCTCAGCTTGCAGAAATTTAAACCTGATGAGTAGTGGAACTGAGTATTGCAGATGAAATGGGTGAATTACAGGGGAACAAACATCACTTACCTCTGCAAATAATGTACCTAGTGGAAACATAAGTCTCTCGTAGCTCCTGTCATTAAACACATACCATACTGCTTGTGGGCAACCATGTCATTCACAAGTTGAGCAACCGCGATGACATAATTTGAAATCACAGCTACCAGTAGGTTTTTGCTCAGCTTTATATCCTGATATGGATATTGCTTAAGACAATAGTTGACCACAGCATAGATCTTTAACAATATTCAATTTGGGGACTTTTCATTCTCTTAAGGACTTTCCATTCTTGTTGATGTGGCTTCATCATGGTTGCTCAACTAAATTGTTTTTACAACTGTCAAGTTATACTACTGCAAGGAGAAAACAAAATGTTTCCCACTGCATGAATAAACTTTAGGGTGCCAAAAAAAAAAAAAAAACCCAAACAAAACCAGCTCCTTCCTTGAGGAGCTTCTAAGTCCCAATAGTTCTCTAGTATTGCCCACAGGTTATTATCATTCCTTCTTTGAGGTCTTGGTGGATCTAGGTCATTTAGGGAGACATAAGTATAGGAAAATAGAGGAGTTAGGGACTGAGAAGAGCCAGTCATGTGTAAACAGTCAGTATGCTTGTTGGGCCATGCTCTGTGCCTGATCAATGCAGTTTCCTCTGTCTTATTAAATTCCATTTCTAACTCTTTTCCTGCGTGAAGGACTCTGTTCTGTGTGCATATGTGAGCCAGCAACCAGAGTGAGTGTGGGAGTGTGAGTGACTGTGATTATTAGTAAAAATGAAGCTGGACTAGCCAGCAAGTAGGTTAAGTGGCCTGGGAGGTGATTGCAGGGAGGTGATTGGAGTGTCCATCCAGCCCTGAGGATGAGACATCTGGAGGCACTGGAGGGATCAAGAGGGATCAAGAGGGTCCAGGCCAACTACCAGAGAGATCATTAGGTCTTACTGATCTGACAGATCAACCCTATTATTGCTCTCTATGTCTGCCTGTATGGGAGAGTATGGATGTGAGACCAGCTACTGGATGGAATGAATGTCTAAGCCAAACTACTGGAGGGATCCACATTCTATTTATATAAAATCATAGAACAGTCCAGATTGGAAGAGACCTTAAAAAATTAGTTGGTCTATCCTGTGGGAAAGGGAACCTATATGAGATGATCTAGCAACCTGTCCAATCTGAGCCTGGTTTCAGGCTTTGAGCCTGGGTTTTTCAGGCTTCGAGCCTGGGTTTTTCAGACTTAGAGTCTGGTTTCAGGCTTCGAGCCTGGTTTGCAGACTTCGAGTCTGGTTTTTCAGGCCAAGAGCCGAAAACTTCGCGGCAGTACAATATTCAGCTTTTTATTCCCCATCCCGGCCACAAGGTTCCTCCCTTGTTTCCCCATTGATTAGGGACTCTAAGGTTTACAACTTCCCGAGAACCCTAAAATCCCCTCAGGGGATGTCTAGTTCTTTGTCATGATCTTTTCTTGTCACCCATACCTCCACGATCTTTAAAATTCAAAACTCATGGGGCATCTACTTAACACTACAAACAAACAGTTATCGCAGAGATTCTTTGTCTTAATTCCCTTGGCTCCATCCTGCAAAAACAACATTAACATTTCCCACAATTTGTAAAGACACCCTTAACCATTTTCCTGTCATTTGGTTATTGTGATAAATGATGTATCCCCAAACAGGATTCCAATTAAATTTTGGAATTTATTAAACGAATAAGAGCAAGCAAACAGAGCCTCTGCTCTACCAAGACGCACACCCGTCACATCCCAAGTTCGCATTAAATAGGATAGGTCTTATACATATTCATGACTTTTCCCGAAGGGGCTGGAAAATGTTAATAATTTCTGAGAATGGGTTGTCTCCTTCTTGCGCATGCTTTGTTCCATCTTGGAGGTCTTTCTCACCCTCTTTAGGTGGTCGTTGGAGGAAGTCAGTTGTCTTCCTCATGGTGTCCCACAGGAGACCTCCGGGTATATATCTCCGAAAACTGGTTCAAGCTAATCTTACCAAAACACCTGCCAAGATGCCGTTACAAGAAGCAGAAACACCCTCCTTATCAAAACCTGGTTCAAGCTAGTCTACCAAGACACCTGTCAAGCTGCTGTTACAAAAAGCAAGAACAAATTACACAAGAACAAATAAAGCTACCAAAAATTACCATCCATATTCATTGCTCCACATTGACATGAATCAGGGGAACACACTTCACAATTATGATGTCTCACATACAGAACAATGCACTTATCTTTGTTAAACCTCATACTGTTCTTGCTAGCCCACTCTTCCAGACTGCCCGGGTCTCTCTGCAAGACATCTCTCCCATCTGACATGTCCATCTCATCACCAAATTTGGGGTCATCAGCAGACTTGATGAAGTTGCTTTCAAGTCCATCGTCCAGCTCATTTCTGAAGATGTTTAACGGCATTCAATTGGTGGGACATGCAGCAATGGCAAGGCTTATTTTTTTCTGGCTGAGCATCTGATTCAGGTAATCTGGGTGGTCTGCGGGTTCCTGGATCATGAGGAGTGGGTCTCCCACCAGGAGCCTTCAGCTCTCCTGAGGGGATGATCCTGCCAAGGGGCAGAGCTGTAGCAACAGCAAAAGATTAAAATGTTACTCAGGGAGTGTGAGCTACCAGAACAGGCAAACAGGGCATGATGTGGCAGTTTGCACTGCAGTTCGTGCAGGCAGGGCGAACAGGGAGGAAAGGCAAAGAACAATCCCACAGCCCACACAGAGTGTAGGCACAAATGTGGCTTGGAGCAGCCAGCTTGAATAAAGATGGTAGGGACAAGTTAATACAGCTAGCAAGCTACTTCCAATTATCAGAAACAGGTGCTGCAAGTTAATCAATTGGGCCCTGAGTGATCACATGGGTGAAAGCAGAATATAAGGAAGTAGCTAGCTGTTGTGGTTTGGCTCAACTAGCGCAGCAGAGCCATGATAGTCTCTTGCTTGGTGCCCCCATTGACCCCCACCCTCGTAAGGATGGCGGAGGAACCAGTGAAATGGGAGTAAAAAGATAAGCAAGGTTGTTGTGGATTGAGACAAGGGCAGGGAGAGCTCGCTGCCAATTATGGTTCTGGGCAAAACAGACTCCAGTACTCAACTTAGAGAGGAAAGTAGGAAAGTTTATTCTACAAGAAACAGAACGGAATAAAAGCAAAAAGGCAGTAGGATGATGAGAAAATTACAACCAGCACTTTAAGATCTCTCTCCCCCGTCCCTCCTTTCTTCCTGGGCCCAGCTCACTGCTCCCGATATCTCTACCACCTTCCTCCTCAACAGCTCAGGGGGGCAGGGAATGGGGGATGTGGTCAGTCTCTCACAGATGGGCTCTGACACTTCTGTCTTCTCAGATGAGGACGACTCCTGGCATTCTTCCCTTGCTCCAACACAGGGTTCCTCCCCCGGAACACAGTCCTTAACAAACTTCTCTGGTGTGGGTTATTCCCAACAGCTGTGGCTTCTGCCGAAACAGGTTCCCTCACACAAGACACAGTCCTTCGTGAATATCTCTGGTGTGGATTCTTCACCACGGTTGCAGTTTCTGCAGTTGCAGGGTCCCTCTCTTGGGACAAGGCCTCTTCTGGGCATAAGTTTAATGAGCTGCTTTGTCGTGGGTTCCTCCCCACAGTTGCAGCTGTGGATATTGGGTCCCTTCCTCAGGACACGGCCTACTCCGGCCAAAATCACTGTCCCTGGCTTGGGGCCTTTAATGAAGAGAATCGCTGCCCATGGTGCGGGCTCATTATCAAAATGAGTCTCTACCACCGATGCGGGGTCTTTAAAGAAATGAAAATAAATCTCAGCTTCACCAGTTCTCTCCATAGAATGCAGGGGAGTCTCTGCTCCAGCACACCTCCTCCTCTCTTTCATCACTGACCTTGGAGTCCGCATGGTTGTTTCTCTCACTGTTCCTACTCCTTGCACCACCACCAGCCAGAAGAAGAAGAAGGGGCAGAAGAAAGAAAAAAATGGAGGAAGATAGAGGAAGAAACCTCCTCTTCCGGCTTCTTCTTAAAAAGTGATCGTGGAGGCATCTAATTGGCTCAGCCCCAGAAGTGGGTATGACTGGGGAGAGTTGCGAGCAACTTCTTACAGGAGCCATCTTTACAGCCCCTTCCCCCATACCAGGAAAGGCTATCATGTCAAACCATGACACTAGCAAAGGAAAGGCAGTTTTGACTCAACTCTGTTGGTTGTGCTATGTTGACTGTGTATGTCTCTGCATGTGCATTACCTAGATTCTCTACATCCTTGCATGAATATAGCTTGCACCACTACAACATTGGGTGACCCCGACGTGATAAGCCAAATTTGTTGGATTAAGAACCATCCAGGCAGAAAATCGCCTGGATTCCTGTCTAAAAAGTCAAGTGACCCAATTAAACTGGTATAATGGGAAAGATGATGAGCAAAGAGGAAAATCCTATTGACACCCTCCAGCATATCCTTGCTGAGAAAGGATTCAACTTTGAAAGAGAGGATTTGTTGAGCCTTGTAAGATGGGGACAGGAAGTAGGTTTCTTCACCTCCCCACAGGAAGTATATGAAATGGGACATTGACAAAATCTAGGAGACATATTGAATAATGATATTGGCCTGTGTAAACTAGTATCATCCATTCTACAACAGTTAGAAGCTGTGCATGCTACAGCTGCTGCCATGAAAACAGAAAATGCTATACCATCTGTGTTCCCAGTAGACATTAAAAGGTTCTTTGGAGGTGATGACTTTATAGTGCCATCGGCTCCACCTCTAGAAGAAAATACTAAGAGATTCTTCAGAGGTGATAATGTCATAACACCCTCCACCTCTAGAGGAGGAGAGTGTGCATTTGAGCCCACCCCTCCCCAGAACCCCCTAGAGCACCATTCCAGGAGCCAAATGCATGCATTGTTTCTCCTCCCCTCCCACCGTCCTGCCCTGTCCCATCCTGCTGCCATGCCTGAAGGAGTACAGAGAACGAAAGGTACACTTTGCCCACAATACTACGGATCTGCCATTGCCCCTGAGCTCATCAATCCCTGAGTGTATTCCTCTTCCATCATCACCCCCAACATCTAGTGAAGGGGAAGATCAAACAGAGACAATTGTTACAGGAAGAATTAATAAAGCACGGAGAAGATATGAAACAGACTTTGTCCCACTTGGAGGAACTGATAGTGTTGCCCATTCCCAAAGGAAAACACAAAACAACTGAAGTCGTTTTATGCGGTGCTTTATTGAGGGCCCTAGGGACTTGAGGACTAGTGTCCAAAGTCAGAGCCCCCCTTAACAGAAAATTTCAGAGTTTATATACTTTTCAAAAATGATTACTTCATCAGGTCCACGTGCTGTTTACCAGCTTTCCTAAAATTTATGATTATATTGTGCTCTTTCATGCAGTTACTTGAGACTATAATTCTTACATGCTTGTCATAAATTCTATAGATAACAAACGAGTAATCATTCGAGATAACGATTTCTTTGAGAAAGGCAAGATTCGGCGTTCCGCATGCTTCACTAATCTCTTTGCTTGTTTAAGCAAGAATACACAAGCTCAGCATGTCCCACTAGTTCCCTAGACTGCTAGGTTACATAAACATTCCCACACTGCTCACTAGGCCTCGATACAGACCTTAGCCTAACTACTTCTAACTTTCCATATACAGTAATGCTAACAAGTCCCCCCTTTTGAGCATTCTTCTATCTTGCAAGGATGCTCAACATCATCTGTCTCTATTGTCCGTGTCTCAAGTAGTGGTTTCCTTATATGATGGAGGAGGAGACCCATTTCCAGTTCCATTTCTGGTCATCGCATTCATTAATCTGCGGGTGTTGAGCTTTTCTCTGGTAATGGTTCCTAAAATACACTTGTAAACTATATAAATTATCATCAACAGTATAACAAACATAATTACATATTGGATGACTGAGGAAATCCACCCAGAGACCTGGAGCCCCAATGAATCAAATATTGCTCCTATCCAATTATGTTGAGCTTCTTCTTCAATTTCTTTGGTTTCAGTTTCAACCTTCTCCAATTGTAAAATATCTTTTTCTACTTCGATTGTCATGTTTGGAATATGGATACAGCAGTGATCAATTCTTTTGCTCAGGTAACCACAGACCCCACGTTCCTGCAGCAGCAACATGTCTAAGGCCATTCTATTCTGCAAAGTCATTCTGCTAGTTGCCTGTAGCTGCAAATTCATATCCTTAAACCCTTTCTTGGTGGCTGCTGCTAATCTTTCAGTCTGGCCCAGTAGCTTATACAACATCTCCCTATTACGGTAGGATGCAACCTGTGCAAACAAAGACTCTAAAGCCCAGCCAAATTTTACTCCATCACTTGGTTCATGCCACTCATCTTCTACCTTGATATTATCACCTATTTCCCTTTTCTTCCGAGCTATCCTCGTTTCTAATTTAGATTGTCTCCAAAATGGGCATAATGTGGGAACTCCCAATGTTATTTGAGTTACTGGACCATCCTATCCCTCTGTTCCCCACATTCCACCAACTGATTCCTTCCTCGATCCTGTCCCACAATCCTTGAGGTCCCATTTTCCACCATTTAACTTGAACCGGGGCTTCACATTCTCTTTGTGAAGTAAAAGTGCAGTTTATCCTCAAGGGTGGGCCATCCCACATATCCATTGAAGCTATTTTTGGTATTACTTCTACTCCCTCCTGAATTGGGGACCAAGGTACTACTCTCAAATCTATTCGCTTATAATCAAAATTTTCCCGAATTAACACCAAATACATGTATACTCCTGCTTCTCCTAACATTAAATTAGTCAATGGTAAGGTGATCTCTTTCCTGTATATCCCTATTCCAAACAGTGACAATACTTGCATTAATTTGTTTTGATCCTTGTGTCCAAACCACAATCATCTCCTCAGCTCCAGCTCCCTGGTCGTTCGTAACTCCACAGGTCAGGTTTACATCCATCCCCTCCATGACAGCAACCACCGGTTCTGTAATAGTCACAAGTACAAACCCATCAACAGGTACAAATTTCAACAATATTAATATCACAATAATCAGAAATGTGGTTTTGCTCGGAATATCATTCGAGTTGGGGATACTACTTGGGTTTCCCATTTGGTTGGAACCTTCTTGACTCGAGTGTAGTGAATCCAGGTGTCGGTTCCTGCTACCTTCACAGCTGTGAAAGTTGTCAGGATCACCTGATGGGGACCGTCCCATGTCTCTCTCAGTGGGTCTGTGAACCACTTCTTCACATAGACCTGATCTCCCGGTTGAATATCATGCACTGGATTTTCCAGCGGGAGCGGCCGATTCCATTGAAGGGCACCCAGTAAGGCGTTGAGAACTCTGTTGAGTGACATAACATAGTTAAAAATCACCTGGTCTCCCAATACATGCGGGTCTCCTTTTAACACGGTGGCATGATAAGGCTTGCCGTACAGTATCTCGTACGGACTTACTCCTATCCTTTCCCTAGGCTTTATCCTAATCCTAAGTAACGCTAACGGCAAAGCTTGGGGCCACTGAAGTTTGGCCTCCTGACATATCTTTTTGATCTGATTTTTCAGTGTTTGGTTCATCCTTTCTACTTGACCACTAGACTGGGGAGTGTGTAAATTCCAGGTAATGTCTAACGTCCTAGCCACCTCCTGAACTATCCCTGCCACAAAATGTGGGCCTCTATCTGATGATAATCCCAGTGGTACTCCAAATCTAGGTATTATTTCTTTCAACAAAGTTTTCACCACTTCCTTCGCTTGGTTTGTTCTACAAGGGAAGGCTTCTGGCCACCCCGAAAAGGTGCACACATACACCAACAGGTATTTAAGTCCCTGAGCCCTTGGAAGTTCTGAAAAGTCGACCTGCCAATAATCTCCAGGCTCTGGTCCTATTTGTAATTTTCCCAACTGCACCTGTTTCCTTACAATAGGATTATTCTTTAAACAAACTGGGCACATGGCATTCACCCTTTTCGCCAGCGTTAACATTTGGTTGGAAATTATTTCCTTTTTCAAAAATTTTACCAACACCTCCACTCCCCAATGGCATTTATTGTGTTCAGTCTCTAATATGGACTTCATAACATTTTTGGGCGCCACCACTTGTCCCGTTGTCGTTACATACCATCCAATTGCATTCTTCTGGGCCTTCAGATATGTCGCCAATTTCTCATCATCGGCAGAATAGCTCGGTTCTTGAGTCATATAACAAGAAACAAGGCTTACCTTAGTTGGTATTAAAGCCATCTGAGTCCAAACCTGTCGAGCAGCTTCTTTAGCGGTGATGTCTGCTAATTCATTCCCTTGGTATATCTTTCCTTCTTCTTTATGATGTCCTCTGACGTGCATTACTGCTACCTTTTCTGGTTTATGTACCGCATCCAACAGGGCGAGAACTTCCGATCTATGTTTTATCATAGTCCCTTGTGAGTTTAACAGTCCCCGTTCCTTCCACAAGGCACTGTGAACATGTACAACTCCAAAGACATATTTTGAGTCAGTCCATACATTTACCTTTTTTCCGGTACTCAAAATCAATGCCCTGGTAAGTCCAATTATCTCTGCCTTTTGAGCAGATGTCCCAGGGGTTAAAGCCTTTGCTTCAATCACTTGTGCAGCTGTGACCAACGCATATCCCGCACACCTGGTTCCATTTTCCACAAAGCTGGATCCATCGGTAAAGAGATCCCAATCTGAATCTTCTAACGGTGTGTCCTTTAGGTCTGCTCGACTCGCATACACCTGTTCAATTGTTTCTACACAGTCATGAACCAGCTCCCCTTCTTCCTGTTTACTGCGAAGAAATTCTGCTGGGTTGATATGGTTAGTTATCTTAAGTTCCACATCATCTTGTTCTTTTAATATAGCTTGATATTGCAACATTCTGCTGGATGATAACCAGTGACCCCCCCCTTTTGTTCCAGGACAACCAAGACCATATGGGGCACAAAGACCTCCATTTTCCTTCCCAAAGTCAGTTTTTGGGCTTCCTGTATGAGGATCACTGTGGCCGTAACTACCCTCAAGCATGACGGCCAACCAGCACTAACATTGTCCAGTTGTTTTGAAAAATATCCCACTGGGCGTTTCCATGACCCTATTTTCTGGGTCAACACTCCCAGAGCCAGATTCTGCCTTTCATTTACATAAAGCTGAAAATCCTTATTTAAGTCCGGCAACCCTAAGGCAGGTGCTTCTTTCAGAGCTTGTTTTAGCTCCTGAAAGGCTCTTTTCCTTTGTGGACTCCATTCCAATTGGGGCTCCTTCAAAGCCTCATACAAGGGTTTGGCTAACAATCCAAAATTTAGAATCCACAGTCTACACCAACCAACCATTCCTAAAAATGATCTCAGTTCCTGATGATTCCTTGGAAGGGGTATGGCACATATTGCCTCAATTCTGTTTGTGCCCAATCGTCTCTCACCTTGCATCAATTCACATCCCAAATAAAGAACATTCTCTTTGAGGAGCTGGGCCTTTTCCTTAGATACTCGATATCCTGCTTGTCCCAGCATATTCAGTAAGGCAATTGTAAGCTTCAGGAAAACTTCCTTTTCCTCAGTTGCCAACAGAATATCATCCACATATTGCAAAATCACATAAGAGAATGGAGATTCTCTTACCTGTTCGGTCTTCCATTCCTCCAACTCTTTGGCTAATTGATTTCCAAAAATAGTGGGACTGTTTTTGAAACCCTGCGGAAGCCGTGTCCATGTCAGTTGTTTCTTCCTTCCCGAATTTGGATCTTCCCATTCAAATGCAAAATACTTCCTACTTGGTAATGCCAGCGGGATGCAGAAGAAGGCATCTTTCAAATCAATTACTGTAAACCATTTAAACCTTTCCGACACAGATGTTAACAGAGTATAAGGGTTAGCAACCACTGGGTGAATGTCCTTTACAATTTCATTTATGGCCCTTAAATCTTGCACTAGCCTATATTTACCATTAGGCTTTCTTACAGGAAAAATAGGAGTGTTATATTCAGATTCACATTCCTGTAAAATTCCTTGAATCAAAAATTGGGTTATCAGTGGAGCCACTCCTTTCCTAGCCTCCAGCTTAATTGGATATTGTCTAACCCTAACCGGCTGGGCTCCTTCTTTCAGTTCTACAACAACAGGCTGGGCAGCTTTTGACTTTCCTGGGGTCCCTGTTTCCCATACCCAGGGTACAACTGCCTGATCTATTTCTTCTGGAATGGGAGTAGGTTCTATTTCCTTTATTACAAAAATTTTCCCAATTTCTTCATTTGGAATCTCCAATTTTACTCTCCCATTTTCAAATATTATTTTCACATTTAACAAAGACAATAAATCCCTTCCAAACAGGGGCTTGGGACAATTGGGCATATACAAAAAATGATGATCCAATTCCTTTCCCCCAAATTTAAAAAAAAAATGGTCTTTCTTCCAGCTGACCCATAGCCCCTACCACCTGTACGGTGGTATCACTTATTGGTCCCAGTCTTTTGTTGAGAACTGAATAAGTAGCTCCTGTATCAACTGTGAATTCCTGTTCTTTCCCATTTATTTCTAACCTCACCTTTAACCCTTGCTCTAGTCAGCTCTGATTTTGGTAGTTCCCCAAAACCAGGGCCTGGGCGACATCTGCCGGAGGCCTAGGATAACTACCCGTTGTCCCGGCGCCACCCCCCATTCCATTTTTCACAGGACATTCATTCTTCCAATGTCCTATCTGTCGACAAAAAGCACACTGATTAGAACCTAGCTTTCCTTGGTTAGGGTTTCCCATTCGAAATCCCCCTCTTCCCTGACCATAATCACCTCTTCCTTGGGCAGAGCCTCCCCTACCACGACCTCGGCCCTTTTATCCTCCTGATTGTTGAATTACAGCCAGTATACCTGCTTGTTGCCGCTTAGCTGATTCTTTTTCCCTACTATTATAAACCTTCCACGCAATTTCTAACATTTTATCCAAGTTCCTGGTGTCCTCACCCTCCAACTTTTGTAACTTTTTCCTTATATCATCCTGGGATTGACCCATAAAAATCAGAGCTAACTGTAATTTACCTGCCTGATCTTCTACTTCTAAATTTGTGTATCTCCGTGCTGTTTCCTTCAATCGTTCTAAAAATGCAGAAGGGGATTCAGTCTTTTCCTGCTTTACAGAATATAATTTAGACCAGTTCAGAGTCTTTGGCATTCCCGTACGAATCCCTTCCAACAATAAGTCCTGATACTTTCTGATTGCCCCCAATCCCTCTACAGTATTTGGATTCCATCCTGGATCGTCACTGGGTACCAGCTGATCTACTGTACCCTCTGCCAAATGCAACCTAATCTCTTCCCTTGCTTTTTCCTTGGTTGACTTTAAAACCATTTCCTTTTCTGTAGTATCCATAATTGTATCCAATAAAACTTGCAAGTCATTCCAATCAGGATTCTGAGTTTTCATTACCATCTTAACCACCCGCACTACTCGCTCAGGGTCCTCCCGATAACTACCAGCTGACTGTTTCCAAATCACCAGGTCGCTAGGAGAGAATGGAACCTTTATTAATACCTTCCCTCCTTGGGGTCCCATTGCTTCCCGTAAGGGAGCTATTAGCTGAGGCTCTCCCTGATTCCTTCTACCTTGTCTGGTACGTTCTGCAAGAGGGGTTCTCTGTATATTTCGATGAGCTGCAGGGGAGGGAGTTTGGGGACGGAGGGTGACTGAGACTTGGGGAACCCTCGGGGAACTTGGGGATTCCATCATTCCCTCATTCTCTTCATCCTCCTCATCTTCATCCTCTTCACTAATTTCTTCCCTTTCTACCCGTTGTTGCAAATTAGACGAAGCAGTGGGACCTCGAGCATTGGGAGCAACCAACAACAAGTCCTCTTCCTGCCTAGAGGATTCTGCTATACATTTAACACACATAGTTCTTTTCTTACATTCGCTACACCCCAATTCTTTAGTTTCTAAAACCAAAATTCCACACTCCCTCTGCCAATCTAATTTCCGTCCCAAATAATAAAACAGATCCAAATACGGGATCTCATCCCATTTCTCATTGTCTCGTAAATACTGCATTAAAGGTGATATAACATCCGGATCAACAGTACCATTCAGGGGCCACGCAGGCCCTCCCTCTGATTCATACAGAGGCCACCAATGATTACAATAATCTATCATTTTACCCTTATTCAAATCTTGATAAAATCCAGCACTCCTCCATCTTCCCAGCAAACATCCTAATGGGGTGTTTCCTGGGATTTTACTATTAGACTGAACTAACGGCTTAAAAGTTTTAACGACATCATTTCAAGTATTCACGAAACAAAATAGCAGCAAACAACATAGCAGCAAACACAAACACTATAATAATACAAACAAAAATCACAAAACCAATAACCAATACCAAACCAACTTGCCACTTCTCGACGCCGCGAGGGGCAAGTGCCGGACCTGCACAGCTTTCGCCGTGACTCACAGCCGGCGCCTAGGCTTCCACCAAGACGTCTTAGCCCAACCCTGCGAGATTCGCCGCCTCGTCTTATGGGCAGGCTCCCAATATCAGATAATAAAGCACCTATGGGCTTACCTTATAGCAGTCATCCGCCAGGTGCGGGGGTCGGGCACGAACCAATGACTCCCCGAGAATCACTCGGTGCTGACGTGGAGTGGATCAGCACGTGAACCGCCCCAGCCACCTTCGGAGTCCTGCCGCGGTCGCCAGAAAACTGTTGCCCGTTCCCGAAGGAAAACACAAAACAACTGAAGTCGTTTTATGCGGTGCTTTATTGAGGGCCCTAGGGACTTGAGGACTAGTGTCCAAAGTCAGAGCCCCCCTTAACAGAAAATGTCACAGAGTTTATATACTTTTCAAAAATGATTACTTCATCAGGTCCACGTGCTGTTTACCAGCTTTCCTAAAATTTATAATTATATTGTACTCTTTCATGCAGTTACTTGAGACTATAATTCTTACATGCTTGTCTAAAACCACAGTCATAAATTCTATAGATAACAAACGAGTAATCATTCGAGATAACGATTTCTTTGAGAAAGGCAAGATTCGGCGTTCCGCATGCTTCACTAATCTCTTTGCTTGTTTAAGCAAGAATACACAAGCTCAGCATGTCCCACTAGTTCCCTAGACTGCTAGGTTACATAAACATTCCCACACTGCTCACTAGGCCTCGATACAGACCTTAGCCTAACTACTTCTAACTTTCCATATACAGTAATGCTAACAATAGAAAAGCCAAAAGCAACAGCTAAGCAACTGTTGAAATGGATTAACAAATTAACTAAACAAGAGATTAAAGTTTCACCCCCACAGGTGCTCAGAGACCCCTGGCCAGATGACTATGATCCGACTAAGAAATGGAGAGGCCTCTTACATGATGCAGTAATTGAAGGAGAATTTATTCCACAAGCCTTTCCAGTAATAACAACACATAATAATCCTGCACAACGACAATTAGCAACTTAGGACTGGAAGTTGGTAATGGAAGGCCAGAAAGCTGTGATGCAATATGGCTTGACCAATCCATATGTTCAAACCTTATTAGATCATATTTTCGCCAGCAGATTAATGATTCCATTTGACTGCCGAAAGCTAGCAGAAACCTTCCTGAAGCTCACTCAGGTATTACTATGGGAGTCTGAATGGGAAAAAAGAGTCGATGTGGGAATAGTAAAAAATACGGACTTACAGCAGGGAGATCTGCGGCGAGTCGTCACAGCGGATATGATGTTAGGAAAAGGACTGTTTGCTGACCCTCAGGTACCAGTCTGACTCCATGAAGCTATTTTGCAACAAACACAGACACTGGTGATGAGCAAAAGCAGACATATAGAAGGGAAAGGCCTGAGAAAGTTAGAAAGACAGGATTCACTGTAAACTAATGATGTAGAGCTTTATACTAACATGTACTAATAAACCTTATACTAACATTGCAATAGTATAAAACTTGTTTTTCAGACAGGACAAAATTCACACACAAGCTGGAAAAGATCCTGCTCATCTCCTTACACAATACCCCCGGGGTCCTCCAACTTCCTAGAAGAAAGAAACCGGTTCTGGGAGGGACCAAGTGATATCTGAAGATCAGGGGTGAGAAAGCCTCAGGACTTATCAGCCTTCATCTCCCAAGGCCCCAAAGACCATCACCGGCCATCACGCAAATGAAAGGAAGAAAAGACCTAATTTACATGCGAAATCCGGGACAGGTTGTGTCTTTGTCTAGGTGGATAATGTCATCATATGATTTTGTAACTTTGTAACAAATATAAGTCAAGCAAATTGCCGAGTCGGGTGGGCACCTTTGTGGTGGAGGGCGCCGAATAAACATACCTTCTTTATAACTCTTTGAGTTATAGAGTTTGATTCCGCAAGTCATTTTGGCACCCCAGATGGGACGCGCTCTGCTCAGCTGCAGGAGCGACTGAGGAACAGATGTCCTAGCCGCGGCCCGAGTCTTTTTCTTTGGAGGAACTCCGCTCCCAGCCACTCACTGCGGGAGCAGACAACGACCATCTATCCTGCGGACAAGGTATGTGAAAGAGGGAAAGGAACCGCGGTCGGGGTGATCGGTAAGTCGCGCAGAGACGTCTGGCGCACGACAGAGTCCCCGTGTAGGTGTAAGTTGGGAAGAATCTCGACATTGGGGGGGGTTACTTGGTTTTTCGTAACTCAGAGGCCCCAGCTGGCATTGGGGGGGGGTTACTTGGTATTCGTAACTCAGAGGCCCCAACTGGCATTGGGGGGGGTTACCTGTTTTTTTGTAACTCAGAGATCCCAACTGGCATTGGGGGGGGTTACCTGGTTTTTCGTAACTCAGAGGCCCCAACTGGCATTGGGGGGGGGTTACTTGGTATTCGTAACTCAGAGACCCCAGTCGGCAGAGGCCCCAGCCGACATTGGGGGGGGGGGGGTTACTTGGTATTCGTAACTCAGAGGCCCCAGTCGAGATTCGGATGGTTACAGGGCGAATTCGCATGACATCTTGGTTTTAGTTTGCAGCTGCGGAGGGGATAACAACTGGTATAATAATAATAATAGTATTGTGGCGTTGGAAGTACCCGGACTTATTTGTATTTAAGATAAACAGATATTGTAAAGTTGTGATGTGTGTGTGTATTGAGTGTTAAATGAATGAGACGCAGTCTGACTGCGAAGTGAGTGTGGAGTCCTTATCCGCGGTTCCGTATCTCCGTGAGGAGACCGGCCGGAGACGGACGAAGCGTATCAAGTAATTGTAGTGTTTGTTAACTTCTCTACATATGTTTTTATGTGAATTAAGGGAGCCAAGAAATATATTTTAATAGTACTGTTTTACACTATCAAGGTAGAATATAAGGAACGGGAATGAGTTTGCCGGTGGTTTCAGCTTCCCGGTGTTAATGCATTAACGAAAACTTTATAGTGCCCTGGGGGGGTTGGGGAGAGGATCCCGCCCCAAACAGGAGGATCCGGAGTATATAAATATCAGGGAATATACTTAACTTTTGTGTGTAAGTTATACAGCAGAGAAGAAGGAACTCCATCCACTGCCCCCATTAGAAATTCCCTGTTTAAAACGCCTCATTTGGAGCATGCTGGGTGGGTAAAACTGAAGCATACTTCTTGCTAAAATAGATAACTGTAATAGCATTGGAAGGGGTGGTGACTACGATAAGCATTGGTGCTGGTGTCCTGAGTGTGAAGAACACATAGCTGAGATTACAATCGTGTTTTGTGGTTGGGGGTTGGGATTACCTATTTTGAGAAACATTTCAGAGAAAGAGTTACAAAGAGTAATTCGAGAATATAGGAAAATAATGGGAAACACTCAGAGTGTGAGAGCCGAGAAAAGTCCATTAGGATGCATATTGGCACATTGGAAAGATCTTGTGGGGACTAGGGGTACAGAAAGTAAAAAAACCCACTTATACTGTAACCAATGGTGGCCGCTCTATAAATTAGACGATGGGGAGAAGTGGCCTCAAAATGGAACTCTGGATTATAATACCCTCCTACAGTTAATGTTGTTTTTAAGGAGGGAAGGAAAATGGGATGAGGCTTCTTATGTGTATATGTTTTTCACTCTGAGGGATCACCCAGAGTAGCAGCAGGCTTGTGGATTAACTCCTCCCCAAGATCCCCTGGTACCGGCCCTAGAACAAGAAAACAGGGGAAAACTAAAAAGGTGCTGTTCATCCTGTAGTGTTGGACAACGCTGCACCAATAGAGATAAGGTGTATCAGGCAAATGATTTAGAAAGCCTAGAAGGCTATATAACTCCCTCCATGCCCCCTCCTAATGAAAGGGGGGCAGAAGTAATAAAAGAGAAAATGAGAATGGAATATATGGGTCCTCAGGGGACAGTGAATATGGGCGTGCCTACTGGCAACCAGGGCCCTCCTCCAACAATGAGTATAAATATGAATGACAGAGGAACTTTACCTGGCCCTGCAATGGGTCCTGGTCCTTCTGTGGGACCAGACAGGACTGTAAATATGGGAACACCACCGATACCAGACAAAGGAGCAGTGAAAAATGAGCCACAAGGCCCTGGATTCAGCCCCATTACATCAAGGACTCGGAGTAAAGTGGGTCCAATAATTCAAGCCCCGCTGAAACAGGAGATGAGCCCAATGGGGCCCGCAAAAATAAAGGTTCCTTTTACCATTAATGACTTAGATTCCTGGAAGGAAACAGTAAGAGATTACCGAGAGGACCCTATAGGCATTGCTAAAAGGTTTGATATGATTCTTAAAACTTTAGATCCAGACTGGCGAGACATAGATTCTATGTTGGATGCACTGACCGAAACAGAAAGGCTGTTGGTATTGAAAACACAAGTACAGGCCCAAATTATGGAAGGGACATTAGTGGGATGGACAGTTGATCAGTGTATACCTTTGTCAGACCCAGGGTGGGATCCAAATGATCGTGACGATTATCAGCAGTTGCAACAATATCAACAGTGGATAAAATATGGGTTGGAAAATTGGTCAATGTTATATGCCGTAAGACAAGGCCCTTTTGAAACCCCTTCAGAATTTTTAGACAGAATAAGACTTGCTATGTGCAAATACACTCCTCTGGACCCGTCGGCCGAAGTAGGCCAGCAACAGCTAATATCCTTGTTCATAGGCCAGTCATGTGACGATATCCAAAGAAAACTGCAAAAATTAAGAGGGGCAGACACGCAGGATATGGAAAGGTTAATCGAAGAAGCATGGAAGGTCTTTGGGAATAGGGAAAGTGACAAGGACAGGAGAATGGAACAAAGAATAATAGCAACTGTGGCAGCTCTGGAACAGAGACCACAAAGAAGAGAGCCACTGAGACTGGATAGGGATCAGTGTGTGTACTGTAAAAAAAGGGACACTGGAAAAAAGAATGCCCTAAGGGGTCCAAGGGGAGCTACGATGGACGAAGAGGGAGACCTGAAATAGCCCACTTAAAGGAGGACGATTGACGGAGACCTGGGGAGTCTACCCTAGCAGATCCACTGGTTACACTAAAGCTAGGGAAAAATTAAAAACAAGTAGAATTTCTAATAGATACAGGGGCGACATTTTCGGTCCTAAATCAAGAACTGTTACCGCTAAGTAATGATTATGTTATGGTGATGGGAGCCACTGGCCAATGTGAAAAGTCATACTTTTTTGAGCCCTTAAAGTACAAATTGGGAAAGCAAGTAAAATTCACAGATTTTTTTATATGCCCAATGCCCCAAAAGCTCTTTTGGGAAGAGATTTGCTGGAGCAGTTACAAGCCACGATTAAATTTGAAAATGGTCACATTAGCTTGGAGGTGAATGATCAAAATTATATACAAATTATGAGCCTGTTACTAACTAATATCGATACAGAAGGAAACATTAATGAAGACATCATGAACCAAGTATATCCAGGAGTATGGGCCACAGATGTACCCGGAAGGGCAAAGAATGCCCTACCAGTGGAGGCAAAACTTAAAGGACAACAGCCGGTAAGGACTAAACAGTATCCCTTGAGGAGTGATTACAGGGAGGGGATTAAACCGATAATAGAAAAATTCTTACAGTTAGGACTTTTAAGAGAGTGTGAGTCCAGCTTTAACACTCCCATATTACCAGTCTGCAAGCTGCATGGGTCTTATCAGATAGTCCAAGGTTTGTGGACAGTCAATAGAATAACTGAGGACTCCTACCCTGTGGTAGCAAATCCTTACACCCTGTTAACTGTGCTAACACCTGACTTAACTTGGTTTACTGTTTTAGATTTAAAGGATGCCTTCTTTTGCCTCCCTCTCCATGAAGCCAGCCAGAAAGTATTTGCATTCGAATGGGAAAGTCCTAAAAGTGGACATAAAACTCAGTTTACTTGGACGGTGCTGCCTCAAGGATTCAAAAATAGCCCCACCATATTTGACAACCAGCTAGCCAAAGATCTCGAATCATGGGAAGCCCCATCTGAAGAAGGAAAATTCCTGCAGTATGTGGACGATATATTGATCTCTACCAAAACAAAGGATGCCTGTCTAACCTAGACGCCTTTTATGCGATGGTGAAGCTACAATGGAATAAAGTAGCTGCACGGACCTTTGATCAGATAAAGAAGGCTCTGATGTCTGCCCCAGCCTTAGGACTTCCAGATGTGAGTAAACCATTTTTTTCTTCTCACACGAAAACCCAGGATTTGGGCCCATATCGTTGGGCAGTTGCTTATTTTTCCAAACAGCTGGATGCAACAGCAAAAGGCTGGCCTGAATGTTTGGGGGCAGTTGCAGCCGTTGTAATAAACATTCAAGAAGCCCGGAAATTTACTCTGGGCCAGAAGACGACAGCGCTGATGTCTCACACAGTATCGGCAGTTTCAGAAGAGAAAAGGGGGACATTTGCTCTCTCTCCCCAAAGGTTCCTAAAATATCAAGCCATAATAGTGGAACAGGATGATGTGGAAATTGTGGTCACTAACATTATCAGTCCAGCTTCATTTCTTAGCAGAAACTCAGGAGAACCAGTGCAGCATGATTGCTTAGAGACCATCGAAGCAGTATATTCAAGTCACCTGGACCTGAAGGAGACCCCTCTGGACATTATCCTCCCTGGTGAGGGAGTGATACTGCTCTCCCCTGGGGAATTAGCAAATTCACTGGTATGGTAACTTGGGCACTCCTTGCTGGGATAACGGGAGCACGGTGTGTGGTAGCTATCATCATATGTATCTGCTACAAAATTTCCATACCGGTGCCGTGCATATTTTAACATCGTTAAGAGCTCAATTTAAGCGGAACTTGTGTTGCAGAGTGTGTGTGTGTGAGTGTGTGGTAGCTTGGGACCCACAGCGCGACTGCAGAGTTCTGATCTGCTTCACCATTTTCCCGGGAGGGAGGCAGCTGGAGGCGAGCGGAGCGGAGAGGTTGTTGTTGTATGTAGGAAATTTGTTCAGTGTTTTGTGAGTAGTTCGGTGTATGACAGAGTGCTGAAGTTTGTTATAGAAATCTAAAACTTTGGATTGTGGCGTGAGGAGGGTGTAGTGCGTCTGGGATGGTAGTGATTTTCCATAGCAGCTCTTGCAGTGCTGTGCTTACTGTTGATATCAGTATTATGACTACTGCTGGCACAGCAGCAGGACTATCCCTCCAGCATTCCTTCCCCCACCTTCACCTATAGCTGTGGGTGAGCACAATCTTGGGAGGGACCACGGCCAGAACAGCTGACCCAGGCTGACCAAGGAGATATTCCATACCATATGACGTCAGCTCAGTAATATAAACTGGGGGAGAGGAGCAGGAAGGGGAGGCAAGATTCATTTCTGGCCTTCCAAAAGCAACTGCTACACGTACCAAAGCCCTGCTTCTCGGGAGGTGGCCAGACATTGCTGCTGATGGGAAGTAGAGAGTAACAGCTTTTTCTGCTTTTATTTCGCTTCCCGCGCATGGCTTTGCTGTTTCTTTATTAAACTGCTTTTATCTCAACACATGAGACTCCCATCTTATTTTCTCCCCTTCCCTGGCTTGCTGAGGAGGTGGAGGATAGAGCGGTGTGGTGGGCACCTGGCATCCAGCCAGGCTCAAACTACCACAGCCTTTTTGGCGCCCAACGTGAGGCGAGATAATAGCAGTTTTACATTAACTGCACTGTAATTACAGTAAGGCAATTACAGCAGTTCCTGTGCTGGTCACGAAGCCTTGTTGTAATGCAGCTTATCTTACACTTTCTAATGTTTGGGAACATGATGCTACTAACACTGACTCTGTGCTGCGCTCTAACCTTCATAGCTTTGCTAAGTTGGCTATATGATTTTGTGAAAAGGATGAAAGGACCTGGGAATGTGATGGCCCAAATAATAATAGTGAGTCTCATTCTGTTACTGATGGATTTACTGTGCTGTGGGAGCTATCTTGTGGAGGTCGTGGGGCAAAGCACCTCTTTCCCTTCAGCTCGGATTGATGTGGACAATTTTGTTATACAGACTTCCCAGGTCCTTAGTCACCATTATATGAGAGTTTTAATATTACTAATTAATATGGCTGGTATATTACATATTTTGTGGAATCTGGACTCATCTGGGTATCAGAGAGGACAAATTTGGAATGGAAACATGTTAAAATGCCCCCTGAAGCAGCCAGTCCCTGGGTGGCAGGGTGTGTGGATGAATTTGGGCAAATTCCTAGGATGGTTATCACCTCCTGTAACCTGGGATTTTACACCTGAACAGATAAAAAATCCTGCTTTACTGGCACACCACCTGATAGAAGGGTGTCTTGTCTATCCCAATGAAGCCCATTAGGTTCAGGCACTATACTGGGGCCTAGCCTCTGTCTACCAAGCTGCAGTCCAGTCCTCTCAGAGAACTATGGTTGAAATGGAAACTCAAACTGTATCTGAGACCACCATGGTTGAGTCAGTCGCAGTCCAGTCCTCTCAGAGAACTATGGCCAAGGTGGAAATTCAAACTGTATGTGAGAACACCATGGTTGAGTCGGGGAATCAAACAACCACCACAGTGGTTGCCCCAGTAGTGAAAAAGAAGCAGTGGATAAGGAGGTCAAGTCCATATCATCGATTAGTAAGGGCAGAAGAGGAGAAAGAGGTTAGAAGAAGAAGATGGTCCTTCAGTAAGGAGATCAGGAGAAGGAGTGAAAGAAATCGAAAAGGAAATGGAAACTACTCAGTCCTTCCCCTCAATAAAATTTTGAGATATTCAAAAAGATTGCAGTCGCCCGCCAGGTGAGCAGATTGGTGCCTGGCTGCTCCGATGTTGTGATAATGGGACTGACAGTCAGCAATTGGAAGGTAGAGAAGCCCAACAGCTGGGATCTCTTGCTAGGGACCGTGGAATTGATAGAGGCATTGGAAAGAAGACCTCAATTTCAGTCTCTGGAAACGTCTCCTCTCAAGTGTAAGGGCAAGATACCCATTCAAGGAAGATCTTGTAAATGCCCGAGGAAAGTGGACTAGAGCAGATGAAGGCATCCAATACCTAAGGGAATTAGCTGTGTTGGAAGTCATCTATGGTGATCTAGATAATGCTGAGGCCTCCACAGATCCAGACAATGTCCAGTGTACACGGGCCATGTTGAGAAAAGTGATTCAGAGTGCCCCAGCTAGGTATTCTAATATCTTGGCAATGGTGTATCAGCCAGACATGGATATACCAACAGTGGAGAGAATATCTTCTTGGTTACAAAACTATGAAGAGAGCCTCTGCACCTGCTCACCAGTGTGGGATGATGGCCTGACTGTCAGAACTGCCTCAAGAATTGGGTCATCCACTGCCCCAACCAGGGGAAAAGGAAGTCTCAGACGCAGGAGTACACCACGAAATGAACTCTGGCTCTTTTTGCGTGGCCAAGGAGAGGATATGAGGAAATGGGATGATGAACCCACTTTTAAGCTGGAAGCGCGTGTACGTGAACTAAGGGGGAAGACAACTGTTAGAAAAGGATCACCCAAGAGGGCTGTCAGGGTAGTAGCTGGCAGAACAAAAGAGGACAATCAGCAGTCTCCAAGACATAGAAGAACTGCAACCACTTCCTTCGATGCCAATGAGGAGACTTCAGGTCTAAAATTGCAAGGATCAGATAGCGAATACTCTGATGAAGAACAGAAATAGAGGGTCCTTGCCTCCAGCCAGGAGGAGGAAAAGGATGACCGAATCTACTAGACTGTGTGGGTTCGATGGCCTGGCACATCAAACCCACAAAGGTATAAAGCCTTAGTAGACACAGGGGCACAGTGTACATTGATGCCATCAAGGTATAGAGGCACAGATTCTGTCTGGATCTCTGGAGTGAAGAATTATCTATATTAGAGGCTGAAGTGAGCTTAACAGGCAAAAAATCGGAAAAACACACGATTGTGACTGGTCCAGAGACCCCTTGTATTCTTGGCATAGATTACCTCAGGAGAGGGTACTTCAAAGACCCCAAGGGGTATCGATGGCCTTTTGGTATAGCCACTGTAGATACAGAGAAAATCAAACAACTCTCTAGTTTACCTGGCCTCTCAGAAGACCCTTTTGTTGTGGAATTGCTGCAAGTCCAAGAGCAACAGGTACCAATTGCTACCAGGACGGTGTACCGGAGGCAATATCGCACAAATCAAGTTTCCCTGGCTCCCATCCGTGAGTTGATTCATCAACTGGAGGCTCAAGGAGTAATTAGCAAAACTCATTCCCCATTTAATAGTCCCATATGGCCTGTGAAAAAATCTGATGGAGGGTGGAGGCTAACAGTAGGCTATCATGGCCTGAATGAAGTGACACCACCACTGAATTGTGTTGTACCAGACATGTTAGAGCTCCAGTATGAACTGGAGTCAGCTTGTGAGCCCTCTTTTTAGGGTAACTAGAAAGAAGAACTGTTTTGAGTGGGGCCTTGACCAACAACAAGCTTTTCAACAAATTAAACAGGAAATAGCTCATGCAGTCACCCTTGGGCCCATCCTTACAGGACAAGATGTGCAGAATATCCTCTACACTGCCGCTGGAGAGCATGGTCTCACCTGGAGCCTCTGGCAGAAAACATCTGCAGAAACCCGAGGTCGACTATTAGGGTTTTGGAGCCCAGGATATCAAGGATCAGAAGCCCACTACACCCCAACTGAAAAAGAAATACTAGCAGCATATGAGGGACTTCGAGCTGCTTCAAAAGTCATTGGCACAGAAGCTTACCTCCTCTTGTCACCACGTCTGCCTGTGCTACACTGGATGTTCTATACATCATGCAACCAGCGCTACATGGAGTAAGTGGATGGCGTTGATTACACAACGATCTTGGCTGGGGAAATCTAATTGCCCAGGAATCCTGGAAGAGATCATGGACTGGGCACAAGGCAGAGATTTTGGAGCATTGCCTGAGCAAGTAGCTTGTGCCCAATAGGCACCACCATATAATGAACTATCAGAAGATGAGAGGCATTATGCTTTGTTTACTGATGGATCCTGCCACGTGGTAGGAAATCGTCGTAAGTGGAAAGCTGCTATGTGGAGTCCCACATGACGAGTTGTTGAGGCCATTGAAGGAGAAGGTGAGTCGAGTCAGTTTGCTGAAGTGAAAGCCATCCAACTAGCTCTAAAGACTGCAGAATGAGAGAAGTGGCCAGTACTCTATCTTTATACTGACTCCTGGATGGTGGCTAATGCCCTATGGGGCTGGCTACAGCAATGGAAGAAGACCAACTGGCAGCGCAAGGGTAAACCCATCTGGGCTGCTGCATTGTGGCAAGACATTGCTGCTCGGGTGTAAAACATGACTCTGAAAGTACGTCATGTAGATGCTCACGTGCCCAAAAGCCGTGCCACTGAAGAACAATGGAACAACCAACAGGTAGACAAAGCTACCAAAATTGAAGTAGCTCAGGTAGACCTAGACTGGGAGCATAAAGGTGAGCTATTTATAGCTCGGTGGGCCCATGAAACATCAGGACATCTGGGAAGAGATGCAACATATAGATGGGCTCGTGATTGAGGGGTGGACTTGACCATGGAAGCCATTACACAGGTCACCCACGAATGTGAAACGTGCTGCAATCAAGCGAGCCACACGGATTAAGTCTCCCTGGAATAGAGGCTGATGGCTGGGTTTTCAATATGGTGAGGCCTGGCAAATTGACTATGTTGGACTGCTACCACGAACACATCAAGGCAAGCGTTATATACTCACCATGGTGGAAGCAACTACCGGTTGGTTGGAAACATACCCCGTAAACCATGCTACTGCCCAAAATACTGTCTTGGGTCTTGAAAGGCAAGTTTTGTGGAGACATGGTACTCCAGAAAGAATTGAAGCAGACAATGGGACTCATTTTTGAAATAATCTCATAAACTCCTGGGCAAAGAAACATGGCATTGAGTGGATATACCACATCCCCTATCACCCACAAGCCTCTGGAAAGATTGAAAGATATAACAGATTACTAAAGACCATGTTGAGAGCACTGGGCAATGGGGCCTGGAAGCAGTGGGATAAAAATTTAGCAGAAGCCACTTGGCTGGTTAACAGCAGAGGTTCAACTAATCGTCCTGGTCCTGCCCAAACAAAACCACTACATACTGTGGGAGGAGATAAGGTCCCTGTAGTGCACCCAGGGAAATGGCTGGGGAAGGCAGTATGGGTTGCACCTCCCATGGGAAAGGGCAAACCCATTTGTGGGATTGTCTTTGCTCAAGGGCCTGGGTGTACATGGTGGGTGATGAGAAAGGATGGGGAAACTCGATTTATACCTCAAGGAGATTTAACCTTGGGGGAAAAATAACCTGTTATGTGAGTTGTCTGTTGAAGGCAATGAGGTATGAACTTCGCAAGAAACCGGACAAATGGACAAACCAAGCCGGTGCTGGTGCTCAACACTGAACACACTGTTTTCCCCTGGCCTGGATATCCATCTTGATGGATGAGACCTAAGTTATGGCCTGCTCCAGTGAACATCTACAGAGGATGAAAGATATAAGAATGTTGCTTGTTTGATGCAAGATGCAAGAGGGAATACAAGAATGATGTTTGTCTGTTGAAGAGTGGGGGTACTGGTTAATGAGAGTATATAAGAATGTATATGGGTTGTTAAGATGATTTGTCTGAGCATGACATAAAGAGTATGGAATAAGGGGTGGAGACTGTAGTGGGTTTGGGATGGTAGTGATTTTCCACAGCTGCTCTTGCAGCGCTGTGCTTACTGTTGATATCAATATTATGACTACTGCTCGCACAGCATCAGGGCTGTCCCTCCAGCATTCCTTCCCCCACCTTCACCAATAGCTGTGGGTGAGCACAATCTTGGGAGGGACCACGACCAGAACAGCTGACCCAGGCTGACCAAGGAGATATTCCATACCATATGATGTCAGCTCAGTAATATAAACTGGGGGAGAGGAGCAGGAAGGGGAGGCAAGATTCATTTCTGGCCTTCCAAAAACCGTTCCAAAAGCAACTGCTATGCATACCGAAGCCCTGCTTCTCAGGAGGTACATCGCTGCTGATGGGAAGTAGAGAGTAACAGCTTTATCTGCTTTTGCTTTGCTTCCCGCCCACAGCTTTGCTGTTTCTTTATTAAACTGCTTTTATCTCAACCCACAAGACTCCCATCTTATTTTCTACCTTTCTTTGGCTTGCTGAGGAGGTGAGGGATAGAGGGGTGTGGTGGGCACCTGGCATCCAGCCAGGGTCAAACTACCACAGGGGGACTGGAGCTGCCAACCTTCGGGTTGCCGGTTGGGTGCACAGACCTGTTGCGCCACCGGGTGCTTTCAAGCACAAACAGAACTAGAGAGTACAGTCTGATCACTCTGAAAAGGGAGGGACGTTGTGTTCCTCCACAGACAGAGGGGTCAGGACTCTGCGGATTGTGGGAACGGATCTGATTTCGGTGTTTGGATTTTACCATAAGGCTACCGGATCTGATTTCGGTGTTTGGATTTTACCGTAGGGTTGTGTTGTGTTATTCGGTTAAACTAAAACAATTTATTGCCCTGAGTGCTTATAATCCCTGGACAGGAGTTGTTGTTGTTGTTATTAGTTGTAGGTTGGTAAAAATGGTTTCTATGGAAGTTAGAGAAAGGTAAAATCGAAGGTGTAATGGGAGCAAAACCGAGCAAGGAATTTCCCCAAGCAAGCCCCTTAGGAAGCATATTGAGACACTGGAAGGAATTGGCTGGGGGTCCAGGGGAACAACAACAAGGGGTTGAATTTCTAGTGGATACTGGTGCTACATTTTTGGTATTGAATCAAACTTTGATGCAGGTAGGTAATGATTTTGTAACAGTAAAGAGAGCTACTGGCCAAAGTGAAAAGGCATATTTTCTCCAACCTTTAAAGTCTGAATTGGAAAACAATTGGGGATCCATAAGTTTCTCTATATGCAAAACTCCCCAAGCCACTATCAGCTTTGGATTTATTAGGAAAACTTGAAGCAGAAGTAAAAATTGGAAAAGACGGAATAGAAAATAAAGTGGGAGGTGACTAGTTAATTGAACTTTTAAGTTTAGCCCTGATAAGTCCCTCTGAAGAGATAAGAGTGCCAAAGGGATGGTGAACCAGGCATTCCCTGGGGTACAGGCCACTGAAATGTCTGCCAAGGCAAAGCAGCCTTACCTATAACAGTTAAAATAAAACCAGGAACCAAACCGGTAAGAGTGAGGCAATATCCTTTGAGGTTAGAAGATAGAAAAAGGATCTGCCAGATCATGGAACAATTTTTGGAATATGGATTACTAATAAAATGTGAATCTGAATACAACACTCCCATATTACTAGCAAAGAAGCCGATGGGAATTACAGAATAGTTCAGGACCATAGGGTCATGAACAAAATAACTGAGAATTTATACCCTGTGGTGGCCAACCCATATACTTTGCTGACAAAATTGAAACATGAATTGGCCTGTTTTTCTGTACTGGATTTAAAGGATGCTTTCTTCTTCCTACCTTTGACCCCTGAGAGTCAACTACTATTTCCTTTGAGTGGGAGAATCCAGAGACAGGGAGAAGGACACAACTTACATGGACTGTGCTCCTACAAGGCTTTAAAAACAGCCCAACTCTCTTTGGCAACCAGCTGGCTAAAGACTTAGAGCAGTGGGAGTGACCACCTGGGATTGGAACAGTGTTGCAGTATGTGGACGACATCCTGGTAGCCACAGTAACAGAGGAGCAAAATATAGCATGGACAGTAAGTTTATTGAATTTTCTCGGACTAAGTGGTTATCGAGTTTCTCCACAGAAAGCTCAAACAGCCCAGCAAAAGGTGACATATCTAGGATATGAAGTCACAGCTGGTGAATGGGCCCTGGGAGCAGCAGGGAAGGAGGCCATTGGCCAGACTCCCAGACCACAGACAGTTAAGGAGCTCCGTACTTTCTTGGGAATGACAAGTTGGTGTCGGTTATGGATTTATAATTATGGACTGTTGGTGAAGCCACTCTGTGAACTTTTAAAGAGTGACACAAAGAATCTCACCTGGACTGGGGAAGCCGCTCAGGCTTTTCACAAATTAAAAGTGAGAGCAAATGCAGACGCCATCCTTAGGCCTGCCAGACCCTACAAAACCCTTTTGGTTATTCTCTCATGAACACCAAGGAATTGCGCTGGGAATACTGGCTCAGGACCTTGGCCCAGATTGAAGGGCAGTGGCATACTTCTCCAAACAATTGGATGAAGTAAGCAGAGGATGGCCTAGCTGCCTAAGAGCGGTAGCAGCAATAGTAATTAACATCCAGGAAGCTTGTAAATTCACGATGGGTCAGCAGATCACAGTGTTGGTGTCTCATACAGTGTCCACCATACTGGAGGCAAAAGGGGGGCACTGGTTATCCCTACAAAGAGTCCTCAAATATCAGGCCATTATGGTAGAACAGGATGATGTCCAGATAACAGTAACTAACATTGTCAACCCAGCATCTTTCCTTAGTGAAGTGACAGGGGAACCAGTGACTCACGATTGCTTGGAAACCATTGAGGCAGTCTACTCCAGCTGACCAGACCTGAAGGAATGACCGCTGGAGGATGCCAAGGACACATGGTATACAGACGGCAGCAGCTTCGTCAAAAATGGACAGCGCAAAGCAGGGTACACAGTGACCACTACAGACAAGATTCCAAATATGCCTTTGGAGTGGTTCACGCCCATGGAGTGTTCTGGAGAGAAAGAGGACTCTTATCCATCCAAGGGAAGCATATAAAACATGCAGAGGAAATTCTCAAACTGTTAGAAGCTGTACAGTTACCAAAGGAAGTGGCAATTATGCATTGCAAAGCTCACCAAAAAGGAACAACTGCACAAGAGGTAGGAAATTCCATGGCAGACCGGGAAGCAAAGAGACCAGCTGAAAAAGGTACAGCAGAGATACAGTCTCTGATTACAGATGGAAAAATCCCAATCAACTAAATTCCTAACTATTCGAAAGAAGACCAGAAATTGATTCAGGATTTAGGGGGAAAAACAGAGGAAAATGGTTGGGCTACAACACCACAAGGGAAAGTAGCGGTGCCTAGCACATTACTTTGGGCTATAATCATGACTGAACATAGAAAGTCTCATTGGGGAGTCAAAGCCCTATATAAGTATCTGAGCAAACACATTGTTACCGGTAACTTGCACACAACCATCAAACAAGTAACACAACAATGTGAGATTTATTTACAGAATAGCCCACAGGTAAGCCGTAAAATGGAGCTAGGGCAGATAGGGAAGGGTAATTTCCCTGGACAGTGGTGGCAAATTGACTTTTCAGAACTTCCAAGAAAAGGGGGGTTCCAATATCTACTTGTACTAACTGATACCTTTTCAGGATGGCCAGAAGCATTCCCTTGCCGAACAAACAAGGCTAGAGAGGTAACTAAGGCTTTACTACATGAAGTAATACCAAGATTTGGGGTCTCAGCAATAATATCCTCAGACAGAGTCCCTCATTTTGTGGCCAAAATTACCCAACAAATTAGTCGTTCTGGGGACAGATTGGCAGTTGCATACTCCCTATAGACCCCAAGCAAGTGACAAGGTAAAGAAGATGAACCACCTTCTTAAATTACAGATTGTAAAATCGGGCCAAGAAGCTGGACTAGCCTGGCCTCAGTCACTACCTCTAGCCTTGCTGCAAATAAGAACCAAACCAAGGGCTAAGGAGGGATTAAGTCCCATAATGTATGAAGGCGCTATTCAGTCCAAGTAGGAACCTCAAGTTGGTGCCGAGGTGTTAACTGACTATGTAATAAGCTTACAAAAACAACTCAGAAAAATAGAAAAACTGGTTTTGGGGACCTGTGCTTGTGGCCTATATGGGCCAGTACATAACATAGAACCAGGTGATTATGTATATGTCAGTTCTCTTTCAGACTCACCCCTGGATCTGAAATGGGAAGGACCATTCCAGGTTCTGTTGACGACACACACAGCTGTTAAGGTACAGGAACAGACATCGTGGATACATCATACCAGAGTAAAGAAAGCTCATAAGCAGCATTGGGAGAGAGTCTAAGGAGTGGCCTTGGAATCATGCTCAGAAGAGCCATATTGTTGTGAAGGGAAAGGTGAATCCAAGAACAAGGCTGGCTACGGTGGTTTCTCACGGGAATGAGATATACCAGGTAAGTCAGTAGGACAGAGTTAATCGGGACGAGATTACCCGGTTATGGGCAAAAATGGGGAATGAGATAACAGTGGGATGTCAAGCATATCATGAGGATGATGAGACCATGATTTTGGGGAAAACTATGATTAGTATAAGGATGGTGACATCTTCAAATGAACTTGGAGAAGTGTGCCTAGAGAGACCTGAGTGTTGGTTTAATTTTTACCTAACTGAACCAGCCCTGGTCACCTGCCTATGGCAAGGACTGGAAGGTCAGATACTGCACTCTAAAGTCAAAATTGACCTGAGGTTAGAACTAAAGACTGTTGAGATTGGGTCATATGTGATCAAGAATATAGGTCAATAACAAATGTTGTTTAACCCAGAATGATCTCTTAAACATGTTGAAATGATAATGCGGATCAATGTTTCTGGCATTCAGCCAGCATGCTCACCCTTCCTGAAAACATCTTTTGAGGGCTGGATAACTTGGTGGCAGAAACAAGGGCCCTTTAGGGGCCAAACACAGAGAGACCTAATCAGCGTATTGGGGACAGAATTGGAGGTCCTAAATGGAGTTGATTCAGAAGTATTAATGAACAGATTGGCCACTGCAAATAGTGATCTGATAAGATTACAACAACCTTTGCAATATTCTCTATCAGCATTAGGAACTAACAAGTGGCTTTTATCAAAAGGGTCACCAAGGTGGGAAAAGGTGGAAAGGCAATACCATGAATGGGTAGCAAACACACTTGGTACGATCCAGGACAATGTTTCTTTGGCCCTCAGTTGCATACAGGCACAATTATGGATGCAGTCAGAAGCTGCCCTAATTATACGAGAGGGTAGTGATGGTATTTTCCCCACTGAAATCCGGAAGGTGGTTTGGGACAGTGCCACAGACGTAGAGAGGGAGCTTCAATCTTGGTGGACTCTGGTAAATTTTACCTATGACCCCATCACTGATACAGTCACAGTCTTTGTGTTGACTGTACGTAACGCTTCAATATACGTGATCCACCCCATTATTACACTAGGACTAAACCATAATAGAACTGTGCTTTATCCTTCCTAACACAGAACATGGGCACGAATGGTGCACGGGAAGTGGCAAACTGTAAATTTGGAGCCTTGCATTACTTGAAAGCAACAAGGACTCATCTGTAAAAATAGCACACTCGATGTCCAAGACATCTGCCTCGACACCAAGCAAAGCATCTGTCACTTTGAGATCCATCCAGATGCTAACCAGAAGACTGTAATTGTATATATTGGCCAAGGTTGTGTGTGTTTAAGGACTGCTTGCACCTCTATAGTAACAGATAAGATAATCACGGATAGTAAGAATCATTCTAATTTCTGTATTTGTAACTTTGTTAAGATTGTTGGGTGTGACTTTTCTTATTTGGCACCACTCATATCTGACCAACTGATAAAATCAAATTATACAACGCTTCCCAAATTATCACCTGTACCTATTGGAATGAATCTTACATTGGTGACACAATTAAAGAAACATTGGGATTTGATCAAAATTTGAAACGAGGTCCAAGAAAATGGGAAAAAGATCCTAATAACAGTCCACTATGACACCAGGGGAATAACTGGGGTACTGAAACGAGTAAGAGAAGATGCAAACAAGCATTGGTGGGATGTGCTGTTTGGATGGTCCCCCACTGCGACTGGGATCCTAAATAAGCTGTGTCACCCCATTATAGTCCGTTTGATACTAGTCTCAATTAGCTTTGTTTTCTCTGCTGTGCTGTTTATTTGGAATTGGAGAATGCAACGACAACTAACAATTTTGTCTTCCATGTCTAGTGCCCATGAAAATGCGTTAAAAGGTGAGCTACAAGTGAATTGATTTCCAATTCCCCTTTGAAAGGTAGAAATGCATTTGGCAAATGAATTTGCCAATATTAAAAGACGGGGGAATTGATGAGCAAAAGCAGACATACAGAAGGGAAAAGCCTGAGAAAGTTAGAAAGACGGGATTCACTGTAAACTAACACCATGGTAAGAAAATTCAGCTCACTGGATTTCGAACTGCTCGTTAGTAAAGGCCTTGAAGACTCTGAATGTTGATAACTAAGAAGCCGGTGTTCAGACAGGTGCAGATAAGAAGGACTTGGAATGTGGAAAACAGAATTGTTTGCATCCTGCTCTGTGGCATGGAAATCTACCAGAGACACTGAACAAGTGTAAGCTCAAAGAGGACTTACAATAATCAGGCTCATACATATTGCAAAAGCTAAGCTCATCATTGGTTCCCAGTTAGGTGCAAACCCCCCCTCCGTTTCAACATACTTCAGATGCTTGTGGCTGCTCAACCCAAACCAGGCTCCTGTTTTTCTCATCCTGTTATCATACAGCTCTCTTGCTCTCACGGCCTTGAGCAGGAGTCCAATAGCTTATCGCTTAGTGCTTACTGCCTAACCAGCTGTATTCTATCATGTCCTCTTTTCTCCAGCCAAGTCTCTACAAAACTCCTCACATTTCCCCCGTTTTCTTTTTGGAAAATGGTATTAGTCTGCCACATCCTCTCAAATGTTCTTTCTATTGTCCGTTGAATACAATTTATGAAACAGGGAAACACTAACAATGCAAATAAAACAACACCCATAAAGCCAATTCCATACATTATAACAATTCGCAACCAAGGGCCTGTTCCCCATCCCTTAAGCCATCCTTCAAGTCCTAATCCCTCTTTTGTTTCAACTGATGTAATCCCTGTTGAAGTTCTTTCAGTTTGGCATGTATCGAGGTGGAATGGTCCGACAGGTTCATACAACATACGCCTTCAAACTCTTCACATCCATGTCCGTGGGCTAATAATAAAAGTCTATGGCAGCTCTATTTTCTAACACTGCATGATTTACACTTTGAACATCAGCTGTTAACATACCAATCATTTCTGAAGTTTAATTTACCTCATCTTTAGTCCAACATCCTAACTGTTAGCCAAGTTCATGGCCTTATTGGCTGCTCCTCCTGGCAAAAAGGGGTGGCAACTATGACTTGCTTCTGTTCACTCCAAAATCGTGGGAGACCAATATTAGCACAATCAAACTCATAATAACTACGTTTTTTGCGGGAGCTATTATTATGGTCAGCAAGCTGCATTAGCGCGGTTAAGTTAGGGTGGAATAAAGAGAGTTTTTCCCCAAATAACAAGGTCCACCCAGGGGATTTACTGGTATTCCGTTCCAGACCCTTTCTTCACAGAAAAAAAAAAAAAAAAACCCATGGGCAATTTCTTCAGTGATGTAATACCAGAAACATTACATCTGGAATGCAATTGCTTAAATACCGTTTCTGACTTCAAAGAAGAGTCTAAGGTGGCCCAATATTTTTGATTTCTATTAAAGTTATGGATCTCCCGTGGCATAAAACTTATTCAATTTTTTTCCCCAGTTCCATTAGTACCGAAGCTTGCATTGGCACTTCCAAACAGGTCTATTTCCTCAGGGGGTGAGGCTAATGTGGTATTAAGGGACTTAATTATCTTACATTGACGTTTCCCATCCTAATTGTGTTTAGTCCCGTTCTATTACACAAGGTGTTATTATCTATTAGTCCACAAAGTTCCTCCAGATTCCACACGGGCAATCCTATCAAACATGTTTTAAAAGGATTAGTAACCCCTCCCAAACTAAGACAAAGAGATGATTGACCAGTTCAATTAGAAAAGGTTATCCAAATATTATCTCTAGGCTGATTAAAATGTGTCAAGCTGTTAGCAATTATAGTTACACTAAAAGCTATGGTTATAACAAAACATTACATTATTCTTCATTAAAAATCGCTATATTTTTGTTATATAACCTTCAGTCTTTTGATTGTTAGCCAGTCCTCCAATGACTGCAAGATGAGGGTGTACTTATTCTTCAGTCTCTTCCTGTCCTTTTTCATCAGATGATTTGATCTCCGCAGCTTCAAGGACAGCTCTTGTCCACCTGGCTGGCACCCAAATGGATCCTGTGGGAGAATCAACACACAAATACCCACATCCCCAGTATAATACTTTGGCCGGAGGCTGCCATATCCCTGTTTTAGGGTCACGATATTTAACCCATATTTCTTTCTTTCTCTCCTTTTGTGCCTTTGGATTATGATGTATTATTGCAGGTGGTAGCTTCTGTTCCCCAAACACACACAGGTGATTCATAACAAATAAGGCCTTTAACAATTTCATATGTGGGTCTTTGACATCCCCATATTTACCAAGATATCTTTTTAGAGTCCCATTAGCTCTTTCTATTATGGCCTGTCCTGTGGGGGAGTGGGGAATCCCTGCTACATGTTTAACTCCCCATTGCCTCATAAACTGTTCTATGCTTCTGCTTATATAGGCCGGTCCATTGTCTGTCTTTATTTTCTGAGGAATTCCCATTGTTGCAAAACAACTATATAAATGACGCTCCACATGTATGGCCCTCTCCCCTGTCTGTGCTGTTGCCCAAACGAATTTGCTCCATGTGTCTATGGTTACATGCACATATTTTAGTCTTCCAAACTCTGCCACATGAGTGACATCCATCTGTCAAACTTCATTTACAGATAATCCTCTAGGGTTCACCCCCAAGCCTAAGCCAACACCTCCATTGTGATGGCTACAAATGGGGCAAGCTCTAACAATAGCCTTTGCATCCTTTAGTGATAATTGAAACTCTCGGTGTAAGCCCCGTGCATTCTGATGAAACAGGGAGTGCGCTTCTCTGGCTAGTATCTGTTTGGACAGAGGCGTGTTATGTGTCACTGTGACCAGCTTATCTGCCCTAGCATTACCTTCTCCCAGCCCAATGTCCCACTTATGGCTCCTGATATGTATAATGGCATAAACATGCTCCCTAAGCTTTATTGCCTTCTGCAGCTGTATCAATAATTCAAATAGTCTGGGATTCTGCACTTCCTTAATGGAGGCATCCTTGATTCTCTCTACGATATCTGCAACATATAACGAGTCTGTAACCACATTCAGGGGCCCTTTCAGGTTCATCATAGCCCATACTACTGCCAACAGTTCCAAGGTTTGTAATGTGTCTTTCTCTTCTGCTTTTATTAGTTGGTGCTTCCACTCCCCTTCCTCTTGCCAGGTTATTGCCGCTGTTCTAGACTTTCTTCCTGCATCCGTGTATGCTGTCAACGCATCCGCGATGGGGGCTGGCTCCCGTTTGGGTCATACTAGCCAATTCCATTTTCCTAGCCATTGTAATGGTGCTTTTATTATTTTGTCTGTTGCTACTATACTGCCGCCACTTAAGAGCGCCTCCTGAAGGTCTTCTGTATTGTCTAAATACCATTGTAAAGAGTCCTTTTTCATTGGTATCCTTATCGTATGTGGCTCAGCACCAGTTACTTGTAATGCTCTTTCACGACCCTTTTTTATTAGTCCCGCCAACATTTCAGTCTTTTGAAAAAGGGTTTTTGTTTGTTGCAAGGCTGGGGAAATCCATTCTAGAACCCATATCTCCCCCGTTTTCTTTTGAGATTGTGTCAAGGCCCCAAGCAAATACTTTGTGCTATACCAGATGGTTAAGTCAATAGGTAAGTCAACATCACGACGTCGGACCTGCCCTTGGATAACACAGTCCATAATTTGTTGAAGCGCATCCTGAAGCTCTGGTGTTACTTATATTTGACACGTGGGGTTAGTTCCTTTCAAAAGTGGTCGTAGTTTTTCTAACAACTCGTTGGGCATTCCCACTATTGGTTTTAACCATTGTAGATCCCCTAATAGCTTCTGAGCGTCATTCAGCGTCTTTATTTGTAGTTGGAGCTGTAGCTTCTGTGGTACTACGAGTTGTTCTGATAAAGATCATCCAAGATATTTCCATGGAGCTGTATGCTGAACCTTTTCTGGAGCTATCACAAGGTGGCATTGAGCCAGTGCCTGTCGAATCTCCTCCACCTGTTGTTCCGTAAATGGTGCAGGCTGAGAAAAGAGGATGTCGTCCATGTAATGGTAGATGATAACGTTAGGCCATCGTTGTCGAAGGGGTTGTAAAGCTGTGTCAACATACAGCTGACAGATAACTGGGCTGTTACGCATGCCTTGGGGCAAAACTGTCCATTCAAAACGATGGTCGGGACCTTCTCTATTGCAGGCAAGGTAAAAGCAAACCGTTGTGTATCCTGCTGATGTAAGGCAATGGTAAAAAAGCAGTCCCTTAGATCTATGACTAACAGTGGCCAACTCTGTGGAATCATAGCTGGACTGGGTAGTCCTGGCTGCAATGCTCCCATAGGTTCCATTTGTTCATTTACTGCACGTAGGTCATGTAACAAACGATACTTGCCAGATTTCTTTTTAATAACAAATATAGGAGTGTTCCATGGGCTTGTAGATAACTTCAAATGTCCTTGGGCAAGTTGCTCTTGCACTAGCTCATGAGCATGCTGAAGAATTTTCCCTTTTTAAAGGCCATTGCTTAACCCATACTGGCTCGTCTGTTTTCCAGGTAATAGGAAGTGGGAAAGTCCATGCAATGGCCACTATGCCAAAGGGTGCTCATTTGTTAGGACCATTCCCATCTGGGCTAGTATGTCTCGATCAATAAGACATTGCACGGTTGGAGGCAGCTGCACGACAGAAAAACTAGCAGTTATGGTTTTCTCATCCACATGAACCAAGATGGGTGGAGAGCGACTAGCCAGAGTAAGTCCTCCTACCCCAGTCACAGTAGTTGCTGCCGGTTGCAGGGGCCAGTGTTGTGGCCAACATCTTGGGCTGATAATACTGGAGTCTGCCCCTGTGTCTAATAATCCCATCAAGGACCTTTTTTGTCCTTGAAATTCAAGGTCTATCTTGCGTCTGGGCCTTTCACTGAGATCCATAGTCAACAATGTAAGTCCTCCTGTGGAGCCAAATCCCCCTTCTCCTCTTAAGTCCTCTTTTATTGGCTTTATTCCTTTTGACATTTGTTCCAATGGTATTAATTGCGCAATTCTCTGATTTTTCATAATTCGTATTGGTGGAAAGGGGATGTGGGCCATGATCATAATTTCTCCCAAATAATCAGCATCAATAACTCCAGGGAGAACAAAAAGTCCAAGCATGGTAGTTGACGAGCGTCCTAATAACAATGCGCCCACTGCTCGTCCCCCTATAGTGATTGGCCCTTTCACTCCGGTGGGTATCTTCTGTGGGCTTGTTGTCATAATGGTAACATCTACTGCTGCTGCCAGGTCCATTCCGAGGCTCCCACTTGTGGCTGGCTGGAGGCAGCTGCTGGCATCTGTTGGGCTGCAGCGGCGACTTGTGTCTGAGCGCGGCCACTGCGGTTCGACGCGCTCGAAGTGGAGTTTCCCGACCTGCGACGACACGCCCCGGTGTTGTGATTGTCCGTTTGGCATTTTTGGCACCAGATTCCTGTAGCATTGCATTCACGACGGAAATGTCCCGGTAACACTTTATTCGTCCACTTGAAGAGCCCCTTTGAGTGGTCATAACGGATGCTTGAAGGGGTGCAAGGGCGGCTAACACCTGATTCTGAGTTGCTTTCGCCTGCTCCTTTAATCCTAGTCCCAATTCCTTAATAGCTTCCACGAGAAAAGCTTGCTGACCTGTTGGGACCTGGGCCATACGCTCTAAAGCGTCTTCAATTGACCAATTAGCCCCTAATGTACTCAATACTGTCCTAGTAGCTGAATTACAATTCTGCAGGGCGCACTGTTTTAACAAGGCACCACGCATATAATCCGGAACTCCAGCCCTCTCTATGGCAGAGGCAACTTTATCAATAAAGGTCCCGAACATCTCGTCCCGACCCTGTTTGATTCCCATATATATTGGCACTCCACCTGGGTCCTTTACCTTTTCCATAGCCTCCCTTACTAATCGCATTGCCTCCCTGCACTTATCAGGCCCTATCAAAGTCTGAGCCTCTGTACGGAGGAAGGGTCCCAAACCCATCAGCTCTTCCACCGTCACACCATAGAGAGGGTCGTCTTGCTGACACTGAGCTGCGACACTTTCATTCACTAATGTCTGCCAATGTGCATTAAATAACAGCTGCTGATGTTGTGTAGAAATAAGTTTTACTATGCCTCGACAATCAGCAGGCAATAACAACTGGGTTCCCCATACATAATCAATCATTTGTTTTACTGGTTCACTATTTACCCCGAACTGGCTGACCGTGGACCGCAACTGGGATAACAACTTCCAATCCAGAGCAGAAATTGTTGCTTGCATACCTCCCCCCGCAGTGGGTTGGAATATCACTGGCAACGCCAAAGTCCTGGTTGCTTCCAGTGCATCACTATCCCCTTTTCCCAGACAATCTTTTGCGAGTGCAGCCCAAGCCTCCCTCCACTCCCTTGCGATAACCTCCGCCAGTTCACTCTCTGCCCCAGGAACAGGCTCACTAAGTGGGGGGGGCAGAGGCGGGGGCTCTTTAGGCCGGCACTCTCGTTCCCCAGGAGGGGCTGATGGCTCATATGGTTCCCGTACCCCGTCCGTGCCTCCAGGGTCATTTTCTACACGCGGGGGTAGGAGAACTACTTTTGAAACAGTAGGAGCCAGCGGGGTGGATTGGAACCAGTCATGCTCATAATTTTTATTCTTACTTTGTGCTGCTGATGCGTGCTCAGCAGCCTTCTTTTCTGCCTGATGTTGCAACAACTCATTATGTACTATCCTCCAAAGCTTCCCTAATTTTTTAGCTGTCTTATCATCCTCCAGGGTAGCCTCCGACAGCAAATCCCCAAATTTACGCCATTCGCTCAATTCATGCACTGTATGTGGATTCTGAAACACTCCCTTAGCATACCCATAAGCTAACAACCCTGGTAGGTCTTTTTGCAGATCTATACCCTTTATCTGCCGCTTCTGCAAGAATGCAGCAAATAAATTATATGCCGCTTGCCTTTCCATACCTATTTGTCAGCACGCTGTTGCAGCTCTTCAAGGTCCGGCGGCACGTATCGGCCGGGCTCATCTATACAGTCACCCAGGGCACGGCGTGTTCCCAATTTTCACGCTTATTGCCGTCCTTGCTGCATAGGACCCGAACCCCTTCGTCGCTCCGCCGTGGCGCCCAGTCGGTATATCACGTCCTTCGTGTATCGCGTCGGGGTCACCATTTGCTGAAGACGACGGGAGACAAGCCCACCCTGTAGTGCAACAAGTCTCAACTTTATTTGCAAAGATACAGCTCTTTTATAGATACAATAATCAGGCTCATACATATTGCAAAAGCTAAGCTCATCATTGGTTCCCAGTTAGGTGCAAACCCCCCCTCCGTTTCAACATACTTCGGATGCTTGTGGCTGCTCAACCCAAACCAGGCTCCTGTTTTTCTCATCCTGTTATCATACAGCTCTCTTGCTCTCACGGCCTTGAGCAGGAGTCCAATAGCTTATCGCTTAGTGCTTACTGCCTAACCAGCTGTATTCTATCATGTCCTCTTTTCTCTAGCCAAGTCTCTACAAAACTCCCCACACAAAGCGGGGATAGGTCATGAATATGTAATAGGCGCTTATGCATACCCCTACCTATACCCTATAAGTAGCCCTTTGTTAGACAATAGTGTGTGTGAGCTGGGAAGAATTATCTCCCTCGCACCTGCCGGCGCAATACATACCTGCGTTATAGCCCTTAACCGTGTTATAGAGTTTGTTCAAAACATCACTGGCTCGTCAAGCGTTTAAGACCATCCCTGACATGGGAGTGCCAGCTCCCTCATACACAACCATTATACAGAAACCCAATGAACCTTTTATGACCTTTTTACACCATCTCAGATCAGCTCTGGATCATATACGAAACATGTCAACCGAAGTAAAAGCAGAAATAGGATTACACTTAGCTGTTGCTAACGCTAACCATGAATGCAAAAAGATCCTGCAGACTCTCCTGCGGACGGCAACTTTGGTCAACATGATAGAAGCCTGCTCTCGGGTAGGATCATCAGCACATTTAGCTGAAGCAATGGCAACAGCATTGAAACCATTAGTTCAACAGCACAAAGGAAAACGGAGGCCAAAAAGCTTTAACTGTGGAAAAATGGGACATGTGAAAAATCAATGTTGGTCCAGACCACTGGTATGGACAAACAGCTCCATCAGACCATTGGGGGCCAATGGCAGATTTAATGGTAATTGTTACAAATGTGGCAAATTTGGACACAGAGCCAGAGTGCCGTTCTTGAGTGGCCAGACACATAATGCCCAAGGGAAACAGCTTAACGAGCACAAAAAGGGTGAGCATGATGACACAAAAATGCCCTTCAACACCAGTGGCTGCCTAGATGGCCTCAGATCAGCCACTGCACGAAGCGCAGGAGTGGATGTGGAAACAGCAGTAGATGTAACCATCCACAATACAGATGTAACGTATTGTGGATGGTTACATCAAATGCTATTGGACCCCTTGGCTATGGTTTAAGTGCTCTGCTTTTAGGACGGCCATCGGCCTCTCGACAGGGCATTTTTGTGATCCCCGATGTTATTGATGCAGATTATGAATGAAACTTTGGAATAATGGTTAAAGTTTGGCAGCCACCAGTTTATATACCTAAAGGAACTAAAATAGCTCAATTAGTTCCTTTCAGGGCTAAAGTTCCATTTGCAGATGGTCATAAGCATCGAGATGGTGATTTTGGATCCACTGGAGTACCTGAGGTAAGACTGGCAATGCCACTTTCACAGGCAAAGCCCACTCAGACAGTTGTATTCCAACATCCAAATGGTGAACAAATGGTTGGGTACAATATGTTACTGGATACGGGAGCAGACGTTACCATTGTTCCGTTATCCTATTGGCCAAAAAGCTGGCCTTTAGAGAATTTAAACACCCCTGTTGTCGGAGTAGGAGAAACACAGATGACAAAAATTAGCAGAGACCTGATTTCGGTATGGATACAGGACAAAGGGAATAGATGTGTACAAAATTAAACCCTATGTAATGAACACTTCAGTTTGGCTTTTAGGTAGAGGTGCCTTAAGCCAAATGGGCTTTTGTTTGTCAAATGAAAATTTTCAGTGGTGGCCATTGATGGGTGACCAATCCTGAAGTTAACCTGGCTCACAGATAAACCAGTTTGGATTGATCAATGGCCACTAAGCAAAGAAAAACTCTACCAGATTCATGCATTAGTAAATGAACAATTAGAAAAAGGTCATATTAAGGCATCCACTAGTCCATGGAATATACCAATTTTTACTATCCCTAAACAATCAGGGAAATGGAGGCTGTTACATGATTTAAGAGCTGTTAATGCAGTAATGCAGGATATGGGTGCATTACAGCCAGGATTACCCTCTCCTGCAATGCTTCCAAAAGAGTGGCCCCTATTGGTGATTGACCTAAAGGACTATTTTTTCACAATTCCTCTACATGAGGACGACAGTGAGAAGTTTACTTTTACAGTACCATCTATTAACAAACAAGAGCCAGCAAAACAGTATCAATGGACTGTTTTACCTCAGGGAATGAAGAACTCACCAACTATTTGTCAAACTTATGCTGCCAGGGCACTAGTACCTCTGCGCAAAAAATACCCTCATGTTTTATTTTACCATTATATGGATGATATCCTGATTGCAGGAAAAGACCTGGACCAGCATCAGATTCTACAAGAAGTGACAGTTGGGCATCTCTGGGTTGGTGATTGCGCCAGAGAAGGTACAAATGCACGCCTCTTGGAAGTATTTAGGTGATATTATAACCAGTGCGCGCATTTATCCTCAGAAGGTGGCAATTAAAACAGAAATTGCTAATTTAACAGACATTCAAAAGCTAATAGGTGATAGCCAATGGGTACGAACCATATATGGTATCACGAATGAGGATCCTGCGCCACTAATGCCTTTGTTAAAAGGCTCAATAGAGGCTGATAGTGCACGAAAACTGTCCCGGCAGTAAATACAAGCAATAGAAAAGATAGGAAACAAGATAGTCAATAACTACAGTCATCGATATGATTCTGACTTGTCAAATAACATTGCTGTGATAAGTCAAAACCAGCATGTAATGGCAGTCTTGATGCAATGGGATTCAGTAGAGAAAGACCCACTGGGGATCTTGGAATGGATATTTTTGCCATATAATTTGCAAAAAATAATCACCACGAGACTAGAAGCAATTGCGAAAATAATAGTTAAGGTCAGAAAACATCTGCTGGAAATAGCAGGGATTGAGGCAGATGTCATTTTCATTCCTCTCACAGATGAGTTCTTGAACTGGGCACTGAAACAATCTGATGAATTACAGTGGGCCTTATTGTCATATTCAGGGACTATAAATAATCATTATCCAGCCCATAAATTGTTTTCTGTTTAATTTCAAATGGAAGACCGGCTGTTGAGATCACCAGCACCCGTTAAAGGCCTGACTGTTTTTACTGACGCAAGTGAGATCCAAGCCAAAGCAGGAGTGGTTTGGTGGGAGAATGGACAATGGCAAAATCTAACTGTTCACTCCCCAGGCAGTTCAGTTCAACTGCTGGAACTGATGGCTGTAGTTAAAACTTTTGAGAAATGGCCAGACGTCCCATTAAACATCATCTCTGATTCCCTCTATGTGGTCAATGCCGTCACTCGATTAGAGAGAGCGTTGTTGAAAGAAATCTCTATTCAGAATCTGTATAACTTATTTCTGCGGCTCTGGCATCAGATAAATGAATGTCAAACTGCTTATTATATTGGATATATTTGAAGTCATTCGGGCTTAAAAGATGGCCTATCAGTTGGCAATGAAATTGTTGAAAAGATAGTAGCAGCTCCTTTATTGATACCTATGGGGACAATAATTGACAAATTTTCTCAAGCCCGAAGATCACACGATTTTTTTCACCCAAGTGCGAAAAGGCTGGTGAAGCAGTTTGACCTGACCATATTGGATGCTCAGGGTATTGTTTCCACATGCCCTGCATGCCAGAATCAAATCAGCCTAAGAGTAGGAGTCAATCCCAGGAGTCTGGCATCATTAGGAATATGGCAATTGGATATCACTGCCTATGCTCTTTTTGGATGATTTAAACGAATACATGTCACTATTGATACTTATTCGGCCATGGTTTGGGCCACAGCCTTAACGAGCGACAGTGTGTGAGATGTCATAAGACATTGGAGGAGTTGCTTTGCAGTCCTTGGTGTTCCACAAGAGATAAAAACTGATAATGGCTCGGGATACATAGCCAGTAGAACACGTAAGTTTCTGAACTTATGGGGTGTTAAACATACTACTGGAATCCCAGGAAATTCTACCAGTCAAGCCATTATCGAATATATTCATCAAATCTTAAAAGGACTGCTAGAAAAACAAAAAACTGGTGAAGAGGGGGTGAGCCCTCAAGATAGACTAATGAAAGCCCTTTATACAATGAATCATCTCAGAATTGTAGCAAACCGGAATGAACCACTGGCATTAACACACTTTGCCCAAATGAGTCGGGATTTGGATTTTACTGATAAACCTGAAGTTTGGTATAAGAATCCCACTACTGGAGAGTGGCAAGGGCCTGCAGATCTGTTAACGTGGGGAAGAGGCTATGCTTGTGTCATTACAGATCAAGGTCCCCGGTGGATTCCGGCAAAATGGATCAAGCCACATCAACAGAAAGGACTTAATGACTGTCAGACCGATGGAAGAAACAATCTTGAGGAAAGAACCAAGTGATCCTCACTCAATCCATCACCCTATTAAAATGTAAACGCTGTCAACTGTGGCACCACATATGCTGCTGTAAATTCCTCCAGCAATCTGTATTGCATTAAAAGAATTGAAGAACTTAACAGGATGGCCACTGGAAACTTGAAAGCACAAATGGTGTGTTTTCTATGGATGAAGAGATACTTCCATCTTACAGATAATGCTCACAGATAAACATGCTAAAGAAGTTGAAGAAAAGTCCAAAACTACATTCAGGAAACAGAAATATCAGTGAAGTTACAGAGAACTCATCCCTTCTTGCCGGTATGTGTCCCTCCTAGCAACATAGATTATGGGTTTTTTTATTTTATGGATTTTTGTATTATATTGTTCAGCAATGTAGCTGTTATTGACCTTTTGTTGTAAACTCATGCCCATGGGTAAAAATATTTATGTTTTCTTCATGTACCTTTAATTTTGAAAAGTGTTACTGAAGACTGGCTGGTCCAAAAAGAAAAAGGGAAGAATTGTAGGCACAAATGTGACTTGGACCAGCCAGCTTGAATAAAGATGGTAGGGACAAGTTAATGCAGCTGGCAAGCTACTTCCAATTATCAGAAACAGGTGCTGCAAGTTAATCAACTGGGCCTTGGGTGATCACATGGGTGGAAGCAGCATATAAGGAAGTAGCTAACAAAGGAAGGGTGGCTTTGCGTCAACTCTATTGGTTGTCCTGTGTTGCCTGTGTATGTCTCTGCATGTGCATTATCTAGATTCTCTACATCTTTGAATGAATATAGCTTGCACCGCTACAACAACAGAGAGCTGCAAGTTGGAGAAGTGCTCCTGCCTCACGCTAGCAAGATGGTGAGCGCTCGCCTGAGAGCTAAAGCCAAAGCTCAGGTGAAGAATACCCTGGTGAAGATTGATGTGTTTACCCAGACAAAGCTGGTTAGCAAGGATACTTCAGTCCATTTGGATTGCAGGGAGTGTTTTAGGATGTTTAGGCATGTCTGCTGCTGGGGTAAGTATGTGTCATAGGTGCTTTCAAGTTCAAGAGCTGCAGCATCAGCTGAAAGAGCTGCAGGAAACTATTAGTAGACTGTGTAATGTTAGAGGAGCAGAGGTGAAGATTGATGGATGATTCCACAACCAGGTAAAAGCCTCCAGTGAAACTGAAATGCCTTGAACCCTGGTAACAAAAAAAAAAAAAAAAAACCCAACAGGGCTCCCCATCATAACCCTCCTTCTAGTGTGCCAATTACAAATAAGTATGAGGCATTAACAATGGGGGACATAGACGAGCAAGGTCCAGAAGTGGAAAACTCAGCAAACAATTAACCAACAGCTGCTCCACCAGCAACAGGCAGTGGGCACTGTAAAGAGAAGTGCTGAGTGCTTGTTGTGGGTGACTCATTGCTGGGAGGCACGAAGAGACCCATCTATCAATCAGATAAAGGAGTCATATGAGGTGTGCTGCCTGCCACCCAAGACCTGAATGAGAGAGAACCACATGTCATCAGGGATGTGGGCTGTTATCCCCTACTCTTCCATGTGGGTATGAATGATGTAATAAGACATGATATTTCCAGAATTAAGAAGGATTTTAAAATCCTGGGGGACCAAGTGAAGGGTAGGGAGGCACAAGTTATTTTCCCTTTTATCTTGTCCACCAGAGGAAAATGCAAAAATTGTACAAGTTACCTCCTGTTGAAGTGATTGGTACCAGCAGGAAGGTTTCAGGTTTTATGACAATGGAACCTTCTTTGGGGACTGTAATTTGATAGGGCAGGATGGAATATACCTCTCTCATAAGGGCACTGGAATATTTGGAATATTAGCCAACCTGATCATGAAGGCTTTAAACTGAAGGACTTTGGGAGTGGGGAGACACATAAAAAAGAACAAGCCATCCTGTCTAGCAGGGAAAAAGGGCAGGGAATGCAATGATGAGTGCTCCTCAGCCACACCCCAAGATGAGATGCAGAAGACTGACCACCCTGAGGGAGTATCAAATCAGGGAGGATCCTCTTCCCATCCAGGGAAATCTGTGTGTTCGAGTAAGCTCCTGTGTTCCCTTTACACCAACACATGCAGCCTAGGGAATAAGCAGGAGGAACTGGAGATGTGGGTGCAGATGCAGGGCTACAACCTCATTGCAGTTACTGAGACATGATGGGAGAGCTCACATGACTGGAGCACAGCCATGGGTGGCTATGTATTGATTACAAAAGAAAGGCCAACAAGACGAGGATGTGGAGTTGCTCTCTATGTGAGAGAGAAATTAGTGTGCATTGAGCTCTGCCTAGGTGGGGATGAAGGATGTGTTGAATGTTTGTTGCCCGATATTGTTCTCAATACATGTGATTTTTTTAATCACTTGGTACATGGCAAGAGAGAGAGTACTAGAAGATGCTGGCTCATGTTTAGTTTATTGTCTATTTATTCTAGAGAGAGTCCAGAAACAAAACTATTTCACTGTGAGAGTGACGGAACACTGGAACAGGCTGCCCAGGGACACTGGAGTTTCCTTCTGTGGAGGTTTTCAACACCCGCCTGGACACGTTCCTGTGTGACCTGATCTAGGCAGATCTGCTTCAGCAGGGGGTTAGACTAGATGATCTTCAGAGGACTCTTCCAACCCCTACCATTCTGTGAAGTTATAAGGGTAGAGCACCATTAGATGTACATAAATTACTATTTGACTGATAGTTCTTAGATCTTGTACAAAACAGTATTCTTGTGAATGCAGCTTTTTTACAAAGAAAAAAAATGGAGTATTAAACTCTGATTGACATTCTCGTAGCAGTCTGTACTTAAGAAAATTCTTTGTTGTCACACAGAATCACAGAATGGTAGGGATTGGAAAGGACCTTTAGAGATCATTCAGTTCAACCCCCCTGCCAAAGCAGGCCTACCTAGACCAGGTCACATAGCAACGCATCCAGGAAACTCTTGAAGATATCCAGAGAAAGAAACTCCCCAACATCCCTGGGCAGACTTTGCCAGTGCTCCTTCACCCCCAGAGTAAGTTTTCCTTTACGTTTCTTTGGAAATTTTTGTGTTCTAGCTTCTTTCTGTTACCCCTTATCCTGTCACTAGATAGAATAGAAAAAAATTATGCCCCAGCCTCCTGACATCCACCATTTAGATATTTGTAAATAATAATGAGATCCCCCTCAGTCTCCTCTTATCTAGACTAAACAGCCCCAGTTCCCAGAGCCTTTCCTCATAAGAAACATGCTTCAGTCCCCTGATCATCTTGATGGCCCTACGCTGTACTCTCTCCAGAGGTTCCTTGTCCCTCTTGAGCTGGGGAGCCCAAAACTCGACACAGTACTCCAGATTAGGCCTCACTAGGGCAGAGTAGAGGGGAAGGAGAAAATCCAATGACCTGCTGGACACACTCTTCTTGATGCATCCCAGAATGCCATTGGCCTTCTTGCTGGCTCATGTTTAGTTTGCTGTCAGCCAGGACTCTCAGGTCTCTCTCCGCAGAGCTGCTCTCCAGTACGTCAATCCCTAGCCTGTACTGGTGTATGGGGTTGTTCCTTCCCAGGTGCAGGTCTCTGCACTTTTCCTTGTTGAACCTCATGAGGTTCCTCTCTGCCCAACTCTCAAGCCGGTCGAGATCCCACTGAATGGCAGCAAAGCCTTCTGGTGAATCAGCCAGTCCTCCCAGTTTGGTGTCATCAGCAAACTTGACTGGCCCCAGAACCGATCCCTGTGGAACTCCACTGTGTGGAGGAATGGTTGAGGGAGCATGGACATGGATCCCAGGGTATAATGCTAGGCCCGTTGGAGCAAGGCAGCCTGGGCTCTAGTTATATGGATTTGGTGCACAATCAAGACCAGAGTCAGAGCCATGGTTAAAGTAGTTGCTGTCACGTAGACAGCAGGCCGCTTTCTATTCTTTCAAGGTCAGACTGTTCTTGGCTAAAAGTGGTAAACAACTTTGAGGAAAAACAAGATGTGAAAAAATGAGGGAGCTTGCTTATCGCAGAAACCGCAAGTAGGATGAACATGAAAATGTAACCTATCAGCTGCTGTTGCTGAGCTAGCTTGAAGCCTGCAGTGTATATAAGTTAGAGACTGTTTTTAATAAATTGAAGATTTCTGCTATCACTCACATTGAGTAGGAATGGATTTCTTCCCACCCAGTTGAGAGTCGGACCTTAGGCTGAGAGCTGGTAACTTGGATCCTAGGCTTAGAGCTGGTAACTTTGAAGCAAATGGCGCCCAAACAGGGACTTTGCTGGGTGTTGACGGTTAAACAGCCTGCCTGCAGGGAGCTGAGACTCAAAAATCCAGAGGCAGGGGCAGTCATTGGAGATGGAAGCCTAACCAATCCCAAGCGGAGGTTGCTGTACCCGGGAGAGTGACTATGAATCGTGGTGAGACGCGGAGCCGGCAACATGGATAAGGCGGTAGCGCTCTCACTTTTACATTGCTTTTTAGAAAAGCGGTGGGTGGACTTTAAATTGACCGATTTGTCTGGTTTACTTGCATACGGTAATTGCAAAGGCTTTTTTAAAGATCCTGAGAAATATTTTGATGAGGAGGAGTGGAGAGCATATGGAACTTGTCTTTGGGACTTGGTTATAGATGAAGACAAAACTGCTCGGAAACTGATGAAACCGTGGAGAGAGGTCATTAACTGTCTGAAGAGGTATAAGATGGAAAAGGATTTGGCTGCTGCTGTAACTCAGCGGCTTGAGATGCCTGAGACTGTAGCCGAGCCGACAACTAGACTGCTTGGTATCGGGACTAATTATGTCTCACCTCCCTTTTCTGGTGAGTGGCGAGAAATTGGAAACCTTCTCTGGGAAGCCACTATTAGTGGTGATAAGGACAATAGTAAGATCAGTAAAGATCTAGGTCTCGTTTGGAGAGACGTGATAAATACTTTAAATGAAATGCAAGCAGAACAACGTGTGGCCATGCCTGCAGCCCAGGCGTTGACCGTTGCGCCGAGGCCGAAGGAGATAGATAGGGGAACGGACAAGCTCCTGCAGGAAGTATTAAAGAAATTGGAGCGACAAGAGACCATCGAGACACAGCCCGTCTCCGCTGAAAGCCAGCCCGGTGCGCAGCCCGTCGCTGAGCGGGGCGTGCTGCGAGGAAAAAAAAAAAAAAAAAGTTCTCCTCTACACAAGAGTTTTTACAAAGTCAGGGAGGCGAAGGGGCTCCGGAGCAGAGCCCCCCCGCGGGAGAGCTGCTTCCCATTCGAGCCCAGCCCGCCGAGTTACCCCTGGGACGACTTGCAGAGGGAGCGGGCGGAGTCAGGCAGGGGTGCAGCGCAGGGTGATCAGGGAAGAGTGGGGGAGCGCGACCCCGTGTTAGACTGGGCACCATCAGGCACGCGAGGGAAGACAAAGAAAAAGAAAACGCAGGAGAGAGTAATACCGACTGCGGCGCCGGGGACGACACGGACTGAGCCAGACTCCCCCCCGCCCCTTCCATCCACAGCCGCCGCCGCGCAGCCGCTTCCCGCGCCCGTTCAGTGTCTCCGCAGTGCCCCCCCACACACACCGCGCGCCGACACCACGGGCCCTCACAGCCCTCACGGACCGCTGGGCTTATCCTTTCCATCCTCAATCCGTTGCCTCAAAGAGTGTAAAAACTGTTGATCGTGATGTTATGCATTTTGCTGTAAATGTGATGATGAATAGTGATTTTCTTACAGTGGAAACTTTCTAAGGTGTTTTAGGTGTCAGGAATGGAACTTGGAAGAACAGAACATTTTGGCATTGAGCAGTCAGTGACACAGTAAAAAAGAAAAAAAAAAGGTGAAAAAAGTCTATAAAAAGTTGTTTGTGTTTTGGAGTCATTGGTGAAGGATTCTTTTTTTGATCAGGAGTAAAAAATGGATTTTGTCATACTGTTGATGCTTCAAATGATTGTGGTAAATGGTTTTAGGCAATTTCAACCCAAGCAAAACATGTGGCTTACACTGACCAAAGCAATCAATCAGTCTACAATATGTTTATCAATGGCCACTCCAGATAATCCTTTTTCTACCTGTTTGGTGGGAGTTCCATTAGATGTGGCACAATGGCCTGTACCAAATCCATTAAAAACAAATCCCTTAGTTAAGGGTAATGGAAAAGTTGACAACTGGGATTTGATCATTTCATGGTTGCCAATAATGACAACAGAGCCACAGGAGTTAGAATTATTGGGATCTATAAAGATGGATTTTTGTGTTATGTTTAATTTTACCAGCAATACCAAAACATTTTAGGCAGAATGTGGATCCCATCCTGGGCGTGTATAAGAACATGACATCTTGGTGCAATTATACTTCATCAAAAAGATCCAGGTCTAGTCTTGTGCCTATACAGTTACCAAAGGGAATTTTTCTGATTTGTGGGGACCAGGCATGACCTGGAATACCCTTGAGATTACAAAGGGGACCATGCAGTTTGGGACAACTGACGATCTTGATGCCTAATCACACAATGATTTGGAAACATCATTGTCCAAAACGATTTGTGCATGCATTTACTAGTGAATGTGATGACCATGTTACCTTTGGTCTCCCTCAGCAATAATAGCAACTAGTATATTTGCTCCAGGTGTAAGAGTATCTGTTTCATTAACTCAGCTATGCAAATTAGGACACTGGCTTAGAAAACAAAGTAATCAAACCTCAATAACATTAGATGGCTTGATTAGTGATGTAAGTAGTATTAGACATGCAACTTTGCAAAATAGATCTGCTATAGATTTTTTGCTTTTAGCTCATGGTCATAGTTGTCAAGACTTTGAAGGCATATGTTGTTTTAATCTTCCTGATCATAGTGAATCTATTCACAAAGCTTTGACATATTTAAAGGCTCATGCTAAGAATATTACGGTGGGTTATAACCCTTTTGATGATTGGCTTCAATCAGCTTTTGGGGGGTTGTCACCTTGGTTGCCTATGTTAATCAAAGAAGGGTTAAGGTGGGTGTTGATTATTTTGCTTTTGCTTATAATGTTTAGAATAATATATAGTTGTGTTATGAAGGCAGTGCATAAATTGACTGACTCAGTCTTGATCATGCAAAAACAAAACTGGGGAATTGTGGAGGAATTGTTGAGGGAGCATGGACATGGATCCCAGGGTATAATGCTAGGCCCGTTGGGGCAAGGCAGCCTGGGCTCTAGTTATATGGATTTGGTGCACAATCAAGACCAGAGTCAGAGCCATGGTTAAAGTAGTTGCTGTCACGTAGACAGCAGGCCGCTTTCTATTCCTTCAAGGTCGGGCTGTTCTTGGCTAAAAGTGATAAACAACTTTGAGGAAAAACAAGATGTGAAAAAATGAGGGAGCTTGCTTATCGCAGAAACCGCAAGTAGGATGAACATGAAAATGTAACCTATCAGCTGCTGTTGCTGAGCTAGCTTGAAGCCTGCAGTGTATATAAGTTAGAGACTGTTTTTAATAAATTGAAGATTTCTGCTATCACTCACATTGAGTAGGAATGGATTTCTTCCCACCCAGTTGAGAGTCGGACCTTAGACTGCGAGCTGGTAACTAGACTGAGAGCTGGTAATTAGGCTAAGAGCTGGTAACTTGGATCCTAGGCTTAGAGCTGATAGTTGGATCCTAGGCTTAGAGCTGGTAACTTCGCAGCACCACTGGCCACAGGCCTCCAACTCTATTCTGTTCCACTGATCACCACCCTCTGGTCTCTGTCATTCAGCCAGTTCTTGATCCACCTCAACGTCCACTCATCCGAGCCCCACTGTCTGAGCTTACTGATAAGGATGTCATGGGAGACAGTGTCAAAAGCCTTGCTGAAGGCAAGGTAGATGACATCTGCTGCTCTCCCCTCATCTAGCCAGCCAGTTATGCCCTTGTAGAAGGCTATCAGTCTGGTCAGACAGGATTTCCCCTCGGTGAATCCATATTGACTCGCCCTGATAACCAGGGGGAGTTATTTCCCTCTCTCAGTTATATTTATTTTCATTACAATTTCTATCATTAATTATTGTTGCTGTGATTATTATATTTTATTTCATTTTTGTTATCTCAACCCACAAGCTTTACTTTTTTCCCCTGATTTTCTACCCCATCCCACTGGGTGAGTGAGTGGCTGCATGGTGCTTAGTTACTGTCTGGGGTTAAACCACAACAAACTATTAAACTGTCTTTATCTCAACACACAATTTTTCTTACTTTTATTCTTCTGATTGTTTCCCCAATCCCACCTGGGGTGGGAAGATGATTTAAGCTCTGGATCGATGGAGTATAAAATTTCCTCCAGTTGCCTAGACAGATTTTTGCAATGACCTCTCTGTTTCATGTGCATTCAGTTAGAATATTTTTAACCTGGCACATATGTTCTTTAGGCCAAGAATGACAAAAATATGCCTGTGTGCTCATATCTCAGTGGATCTTTGTATATCCAGTATCTTTTATTTAAAAGGTCTTTATTTTCCACTGTGATCATGATTTTTGTTGTGTTCCATTTTTTTTACTTGGCAGTCTGCAGTATTCTTGACTTTGTATAGAAATTAAGCTTGACAAGATCTGTTTAAATATAGCCACGTGAATACTGAAGTTAGCCTGTTGAAATGATGCTTGTCTTGGTTTAACTTCAGCCTGCAACTAAGCATCATGCAGCTGCTCACTCCTCCTCATCCCACAATCAGATAATAAAGTAAAACTCATGTATTGAGATAAGAACAGTTTAATAATGATAATGAAATAAGACATAATAATTATTATATAATAAATTTTAATAATAAATATAGTAATGAAATGGAATATAACAAAAAGAGAGATAAACAAAACCCAAGGAAAGGCAAGTGATGCACAGTTGAATTGTTCACCATTCACTGACTGATGCCTGAGCAGCAATTGGCCCCTCTTGGCCAACTGCCCTCAGTTTATATACTAGGCACAATGTCCTATGGTATGGAATAGCACTTTGACTAGTTTGGTTCAGCTGTCCTGGCCATGCTCCCTCCCAGCTTCTCATGCACCTCCTCAATGGAAGAGTCTGGGAAACTGAAAAATCCTTCACTTAGGATAAGCACTACTTAGCAACAACTAAAACATCAGTGTATTATCATCATTATTCTCACACTAAATCCAAAACACAGCACTGTACCAGTTACTGGGGAGAAAACTAACTCTATCCCAGCCAAAACCAGCACATATGGGCATACAATAATCTGTTAAAAAGGAACATAAAATTTCTCTTAAGTGCTCCACTTAGTTTTATTGGACAGCATTACCACTGTCACTGGGAAAGAGGGCCCCAGATGCCCTACAGCAACTGTTTGTATCTTTACTGAAGGTAAACAGTGCCTTTAAAAAAAACCCCAAAACCTAAAAGGCCAAAACAACTCCAGAGACTCTGTTAAAGGCCACCAGGCAGTGGACAAATCACATTATTTAATAATAAATCAAGTCTTTTTCCATTATTTCTGACTGTATCTCCCCTCCCAAGTCCCTCAGGTGCTCTGCTGCTGGTAAAAATCCATTCCTATACTCTCAAACACTTTGAAACCTCACGACTGACCTGCAGGTCTCTGAAATAGAGAAATGATGCTTAAGGTTATAACAGTTACACCAGTATAAAGACTGATACTTCCAGGGAATGACAGCTGACAAACTTCAATAGTTATAAGTGTGCTATTGCCTGATAAGGAAAAAGCATCCATCAGTGCACCTCACTGAAATCAGTGACAAATCCCTTATTGACTTGTAGGGTACTTTGATTTAGCAATTCTGCTGCAGAGTTTGTGGCAAAAAACAAGGTATTTGTATGCAACTCTGACCACCCAAGAGATGGGACAAAAGCCTTGTCAGCCAGCACAAAACAAAGGAGTGTTGAGCTGAATCCACATGTGCTGCACAATAAACTATCTGTGTTTGTATGGTGAGTCATGGATAGTAAAGAGCTCTCTGTAATCCCAGCAGCAGGGCATGAGGAGCTGCACTGTGTGTAAGCAGGCAGGATTCCTTAAAGAAGCACAATCAGGTTGTTTGTTACATCTTAGGCATCTGTATGGCCAAGAAAACAGCTCAGCCAAACACCTGGAAACATTATGGAATTGGTGAAAACAGATACATGACTAACAGGAAAGTCCTGCAAGCGTAGTTTCCTCTTAATTGCTTTTAAACATGCCTGTTATTTTTTTTTTTGTGAGCTCACTGGGGCAAATATAGATCTATATAATTTTTCTTTGTAATTAAACAATTTTTTTTTTAATGAATGAAATGTTCTGCTACATCTTGCTGAGTCCCAGATTTGTGTGAACTAACCAAAGCAAGAAGTTTTTCAGAAAAATGTTACCTCAGCTTCAGTCTCAGCCAGCATGTTATCCTTTCATACATCTGTGAGACTGCCTTTTTATTGTTTACATTCATGCTTCATTCATTTGTGAATCCTCATAGAGATAGATGTCATCTTGGCTAGCTTGACAGAAAACCAACAGTTCTCTCTGCCACTTTTGCAACAGATATCAAGAGTTCAGAGTGGTGGCTATAAGGTGACAGGCAGGAGGCCACAAAAAATGGTCTACAATTGATCTCTTAAATCATGTTTAAAAGTTCATTTTTAAAGTTTGACAAACTCCTATGACTATCTTGAACCTCTCTGAGAAATGTTGAGTTTTGACAGTGCTCCATAGCTTGAGAAGGATTGGAAATCACTAACCTGAAGGATTTTAAACCAGCAAAATCTAGAACCTAAGACTTTCTGCTCTTCTTGGGACCAGGTGTAGGTAGCTTGGTTGTTTCAAACTCATAGTCACTTCTGTAAAATTAGCTTGGTGAAGGAGACCATCGCTCCTGCAGCAGTTTCGGTTTTCGTTGATACATTCAGGCTAGTATGTTTTCAGACAAGTGTACATAACTGATTCTATTACTAGGTTTGTATTCCTTTCCACAAAGAAACATTAATAATTCACCAAGCTGTTAATATAGTTGTCATTCCTGTTCTCTGTTGCTTTTTCAGGTGTTTTGATAGGACCTGTAGTGGTGACTGCTGCTGTCTAAAAATCATAGATTAATTAATTTGTCTTTTGATTTAAACAGAGATTTTAAAATAAAAAAGGGAAATATATTTCCAGTAGAGAAACACTGTCAAAATATTAAGTCAAAAGAGATGGTGATTACAACAAAAAGGTTTGATTTGAGCATCACAATATTAGACATCACTCTGCACTTGTCAACTGAACTAGGTTAGTGGGAATTTGCTTAAATAAATTACACAGGAGCAGGCTCATTCCTAGGGCATGTTCATTGTTCAGCATCAGGAAAATAACTGTAAGTCTGGGTAAGGTGAGCTGGAATTTTTATTGCATGTATTCATTAGAGAGAGTTTAGAAAGTGATTTAGAAAAAAATACTGTTTACATTTAAGCATTCTGTACATAAGCCTCCCAAACTGATGCTGTATCAGGGACTCTACTCCCATCTCAGGGTGAGCAGAGACCACAGAAGCTCTGGGATCAGAGGATCTGACCCTGGAATGTCTGTATTTTGTGGGAACTGCAGACATTTCCAAGATATTTTCATTCTGTATGAGACAAATGTCAAATAAAATCACCTCCTAGAATAAGATTTCTTCATGTCATACACTTTAAAATAAAATGTACCATTCTTTTTCCAATTAAAACTTTTTAATAACATGCATAATCATCCAAATGTATTCCTTTGCTTTGAAGAGAAGATCTAGCACTTCTTCTCAGGTGCCCAGAGGCCACCCTGCAGCCTGTAGTGAGAATGTTGCAAATCTGCTGGGGAAGAAAAACTTATCTACACAAAGTTAGATAAGCAGAGAGGTCCTTTATTTGACAATGCACCAGGGACATGGGATCATTCCCAAAGAATGTCCAATGAAGCATTAAAATTAACAGATATTTATACTCAACATTCTTTTGTTCTTTTCTACTATGCATAAAAGCCCGCTTATAATTTTTCATTAAATTTACCCTTTACCTTGATTGGTTATTTTCTACTTTAACACATTACATCACTCTTGATTGATCCCTTATTATGCAAGTTACACATATTCATATATATTTCAAAATCACTTGGCCAACTGGCTGATTTAGGCTATTGATTATTTGATGTTCTGAACCAGAATGGTACTAATTATCTGTCGCTCTGGATCCCCTCATTATCACTCTTATTTTCATTGTGCCTGATTTCTCATGCATGTTCTTCTCTTTGGGAGCATCTTCACCAAGGAGGCCTAGTTTTGCTTAGTTATGCTAACTTACTTATGTATTTAATTTAAAAATAACTTTTCAATAAAATTACTTGGATTTTTATACCTTCTATAACATCTGAGGTCATATTTCATTATGCTTTCGTACTCACATAGGAAACACATGCAGAATTCCTACTAGAGAGCAAACAGCTGCAGTAAAAACATGAGCAAAAGCATGCTTACCAGTAAGCCCAGAACAACTATGCTGTGGATATTTACATTTAGTTTTCATTCTCATCTTCCTTTTTTTCTCCCTTCTCTCCCCTCTTGAAATCTTGGAGGGTTTGTGGTAAAACAGTGTTCCAATCAGGCTATTCAAATCAGGGATAAATACACATTACTTACATCCTTCTGCTATCTAATGTAACTTTTCTGTCATAAGGAAATATCCTGTGTCGTATGTTGTAGGAGTTTCTGATAGGGCTTGTCTGTCTAAGTCATGAGGTTCAGACTGGACTCCCTTGCTTTCTAAACTCCTTCTGAGAGGAGTTTGAGTGTGGCTGGCCCCTGACCATAATGAAGAGTTTGGACTCTAGGTTCTGGCACAGAGTCAATTTATTACAGCTCAAGCTGGAATCCCTCTTATAAGAACAGTCCTGAACCAAAACATCCCTGGATTATTATACCCTTGCAATTCCAGTTCTCCTCCTCTCTTGTGACAGACTGGCTCAAATGCAATATTTGTGTCTGGGATCTTCTTGTTCCTTTCTCTGTCTCCATGTGGTTTCTGTTCACAGAATCACAGAATGGTAGGGGTTGGAAGGGATCTCTAGAGATCATCTAGACCAATCCCCCTGTTGTTTAGGCCCAGCTGGCAATGAAGCAGCACGCAGTCTCTTTCTCACCCCTCCTATACATCCCTGTCGCGTTAAAAGGGGACAGAGTGGTTTGGCAGAAAATAAACCCCCTTGTGTTCTAACTCTCCTCACCAAGATGGGAGGTTAGGTGTGGCTAGGTTTAAATTCTGAGTGATGCCCAATTTGCCACAACCAGTCCAGGCGCGTTCACCTCCTGTGAACTATCACGACTCTGGATTCACTGATAGTGGACTGCACCTTCAATCCAGTCATGCTCATGAACTAGTATGGCCACACTCCAGGGTCTGGTCGCATTCAGTGAGAAACTGTGACAACTGACTACTTAAACAGTGCAAAAGAAAGCACGTGCAAAAAAATAAAAAAGATATATAAACAATACAGCGTGCAAAATTACAAAGTGCAGCCTGATTATAGAAAGTTAAAGAGTCGTTCTCTACAGAGATTTCTAAGTTTCCTGCAGAAGTACTTAGTTTAAGTCTCACCCAAGGTGTCCCAAGGGGGGAGGAAGAGAGGCTCAGTCTGTTGGCTGATCCCAGGAGCCAGAGACAGTTTGCGAGGGAGCTTCCCTGACTTGTTCGTGACAGTGTCTCCACCCTAGTACCCCGCTTTTCTTTAAACTTTTTATACCTTTTTTCACCTTCAAGGTGGAGTTTGAGTGACTTTAGTCATAAATACCTTTTTTACGATTGGTGTAAAATTATCTTGCCTCACATTTAAAGGTATAGCTTACAAACAATTCAGGATGCAGACTCAAGAAGGAGTGGTCACACCTTGGAGACGGGTAGCCTTTGGGATGGAGGTGTGTTTTAGTATTAAAATGACATTAAAATGAGCAAAGTTCACACTAGGACAGCATTTTGTCAAGATTTGACAGACCATTGGCTCAGGGTACCAAAAGTGCTGCTTAAAGGACCATCTCCACAATGCCACAATCCCCACCTTCCTTAGGATGGCAAAGACTCCAGTGAGATGGAAGGAAAAAAAAGATAACCGAGAACCTTGTGGATTGAGATAAGGTCAGGAAGGGCTCACTGCCATTTAGAGTTCTGGGCAAAACAGACTCCACTACTAAACTTAGAGAGGAAATTAAGAACAGTTTATTCTACTACCTACTAGAAACAGAACAGAACAGAACAGAAAGCAAAACAGTGCAGGCTGATGAGAAAAAATAAAACCAGCACTTTAAGACCTCCTTACCTCACCCCTCCCTTCTTCCCTGGCTCAGCTCACTGCTCCCGATATCTCTGCATCCTAGCTAGGACACCCACTCTTGCAAGAATGCTAAATAAAAGTACTTTACTGCAGAGTCTGACCTGAGTCTTTCATGAGAAAATTTGTTTCTTACAGATGGGGGCTCATCCAGGAGCATAAGTTGTCTTCCTGAGGACCTCTGTTGCCGAAGGACAAGAAGACACATCCCATTGATTTCAATGGTCTTGTGGATCGTCAGCAGGGGTTCCGGAGAAGACTGACTGGATCCTGAGACCAAGTTTGAAGGCAGATTCGGTGAACCACAGGGGGAAGGATAGGAATAGTAGGCAGAATCGTATTGACTAGGCAACTCCATGCATGGACTTAATAACCTTGGTGAAAAAGTTCTTCCTAATATCCAATCTAAACCTCCCCTAGCACAACTTAAATCCATTTCCTCATGTTCTATTATTTGTTACTAGAGAGATTGACCCCCACCTCACTACAACTCCTTGAAAGTGATCGTATCTCCTCTTAGCCTCCTCTTCTCCAGACTAAACATCTGCAGCACCCTTAACCACTCCTCATAAGACCTATTCTCTGGAACTTTCACCAGCTTTGTTGCCTGTCTCTGGACACGCTCCAGCACCTCCATGTAATTATATTTATTATAACCAGTAGCGATTTATAAATTATACAATAGATGCAAGTTTGCTGACTATACTAAACTGGGGGGGGGTGGCTGATACACCAGAAGACTGTGCTGCCATTCAACAAGAGCTGGACAGGCTGGAGAGTTGGGCAGGGAGAAATCTAATGAAATTCAACAAGTGTAGAGTCTTGCATCTGAGAAAGAATAACCCCTTGTAGTGGGTTTGGGATGGTAGTGATTTTCCACAGCAGCTCCTGCAGTGCTATGCTTACTGTTGATATCAATATTATGACTACCGCTTGCACAGCATCAGGGCTGTCCCTCCAGCATTCCTTCCCTCACCTTCACCAATAGCTGTGGGTGGGCATGATCTTGGGAGGGACCATGGCCAGGACAGCTGACCCAGGCTGACCAAGGAGATATTCCATACCATATGACGTCAGCTCAGTAATATAAACTGGGGGAGAGGAGCAGGAAGGGGAGGCAAGATTCATTTCTGGCCTTCCAAAAGCAACCGCTACGCGTACTGAAGCCCTGCTTCTCGGGAGGTGGCCGGACATCGCTGCTGATGGGAAGTAGAGAGTAACAGCTTTATCTGCTTTTGCTTTGCTTCCCGCGTGTGCAGCTTTGCTGCTTATTTATTAAACTGCTTTTATCTCAACCCACAAGACTCCCATCTTATTTTCTCCCCTTCCCTGGCTTGCTGAGGAGGTGGGGGATAAAGCGGTGTGGTGGGCACCTGGCATCCAGCCAGGCTCAAACTACCACACCCCTAATACCAGTACAGGTTGGGGAATGAACTGTTAGAGAGTAGTAATGGGGAAAGGGACATGGGGGTCCTGGTGGACAGCAGGATGACCATGACCCAGCAATACGCCCTTGTGTCCGGGAAAGCCAATGGCATCCTGGGTTGTATTAGAAGGGATGTGGTTTAGTAGGTTGAGAGAGGTTCTCCTCCCCCTCTACTCTACCCTTGTGAGACCGCATCTGTAATACTGTGTCCAGTTCTGGCCCCTCAGTTCAAGAAGGACAGGGAGCTGCTGGAGAGAGTTCAGCGCAAGGCCACCAAGATGATTAAGGGAATGGAGCATCTTCCTTATGAGGAAAGGCTGAGGGAGCTGGGGCTCTTTAGCTTGGAGGAGACTGAGGGGTGATCTCATTAATGTTTACAAATACGTAAAGGACGGGCATTAGGAGGATGGAGCCAGGCTTTTCTCAATGATGTCTGATGATAGGACAAGGGGCAACAAGTACAAGCTAGAACATAAGAGATTCCAAAGAAACATAAGGAAAAACTTAACTGTGGGGGTGACGGTGCACTGGAAGGGGCTGCCCAGATGGGTTGTTGAGTCTCCTTCTCTGGAGACATTCAAAACCCACCTGGATGAGTTCCTGTGTGACCTACTCTAGGAGGTCCTGCTCTGGTAGGGGTGTTGGACTGTATGATCTTTCAAGGTCCCTTCCAACCCTTAAGATTCTGTGATTCTGTGAAAGGAATTGCAGAACAACTAGATGTCAGTAGTAGAATGGCATGGGAGAACAGAATAGCTTTAGACATGATATTAGCAGAAAAAGGAGGAGTTTGTGTAATGTTAGGCAACAAATGCTGTAACTTTATCTTGTACAACACAACATCAGATGGAATCATAATCAGGACAAGACCTTACAACATTAGCAGAAGAATTGACTGAGTTCTCTTACAGAATGGTTAGAATCATGGTTTGGGAAATGGAAAGAAATGGTAGTATCCATTTTGACATCTGTGATAGTAGTTGCAGTAATATTAATGACTGTTGGATACTTTATAATTCCATGTGTTAGGGGGCTTGTACAACGATTGATAGGAATTGCATTGTGTAAACAAATGCCTTTGGAGCCACCACCATATCATGATAAAGTGCTCCTTCTCAAAGAATACTTACTTCATTAATACTTAGAAGTATTTGAAAGGTGTGTGTCAGGAGGATGGGGCGGCACTTTTTTCTGTATTGTCCAGTGATAGGACTAGGAGTAATGGACATAAGGAATAATAGACACAAAAAGTTCCAGTTAAACTTAAGGAAAAACTTCTTTACTCTAAGTGTGATGGAGCACTGAAACAAGCTTCCCAGGGAGGTTGTGGAGTCTCCTTCTCTGGAGGTTTTCAAAACCTGCCTGGACGTGTTCCTGTGTGATCTGATCTAGGCAGACCTGCTTTAGCAGGGGTGTTGGACTAGATGATCTTTAGAGGTCCCTTCCAACCCCTACCATTCTATGGTTCTGTGAAAGAACAGGAAGAGAATCAGGAAGATTTCTCATGAGAAGATAAATGTGAAATAATCTTGTCTAACTTTGAAGCCTCATATGGAACAATACCTTTAAATGCAAAAAGCAACATTTTTATAATAAAAGAAAGGGGGGAAGTATAGAGGATGACAATGTTGTTTTTGTAGGATATAGCTGTGTTTGTAGGATATAGCTTGTTTTTGCAATATATAGCTGGTTTTGGAGGATATAGCCTGATTTTTTAGGATATAGGTGTTTTGCAGTATAGAGCAGATGTGACAGGGACTAGGACAAAAGGGCCTAAGCATTAACAACAGTGGAAATTGATCATGTGTCAATGATCAGGATGTGCTAGGACATTCACTCTTGCAAGAACGCTAAATAATAGTGCTTCGCTGCAGAGTCTGACAGATCACAGAATCTCAGGGGCTGGAAGGGACCTTGGAAGACCTGAGTCTTTTACGAGAAAATTTGTTTCTCACAGTGATGCCGTTCAAGATGTCTAAGAAACGGTGCAGGAAGGATGATTTTAAACCTATGGTAGCTTCATTATGTTAGGAACTACCCTCAGAGGTGAAACCCAAGGGATGGATGGATGCTGTTGACAACATGGCCTTACTTGGACTGAAGAGCTGCTGGCAGTTTGGGGAGTGAGTACAAAGCATACTTCTAAGCTGCTCTACCTGGCACATGGACGACTTATGAGCAGATATTAGGTAGATAAAGCTATTATATTAAAATTACAAGGCAGCTCAGTCACCATCTGGTGCCAAATAGGCGCATGTGTGTGTTTATAAGTCGGGGACCGGGCCAAGAGGAGAGGCTCGCACAGGCAGCCCACAGCTGGGACGAGCCTCTCCCGGCCCAGGCCCGAGCGAGCAGGGAGGCGGCCCCAGTATAGTAGGGGCACCCATCTTGTGCCAGCCCTACCGAGGTGCCGCGAAGGGCGGAGAAAAAGGACAACCGCGGCAGCATTTCTACCCCCGCCTCCCCTGTTAGCCAGTCCTGCCGTGACGCTGCGGCAAGCTGCACAGGCGCAGCAGCTCCCGCTGCTGCTGCTGTGTGCATCCTCCCTGTCCCCTGTGCGCCCGGCCGGCAGCGCCTCTGATCTCCCCGGCTGCTCCATTAAGCGATGGCAGCGGCCAGCTTCAGCAAGATCCAGATAGGAATCTACGTGGAGATCAAGCGCAGCGATGGTCAGTGGGGCAGGGGTGGCGGGAGGGGCCGGCCTGGTAGAGCGGCCACCGTCCCAATGCGCGGGCCCCATTGTGTGCACGGGACCCTTTGTATGCGCGAGGCCGTGGAGTGGCCGGGCCTGGAGCGAGCTGCGGGGCGCGAGCGGCGGCCAACCGCTGCTGGGGCCGGGGAAGCTGCAGCAGGGCGGGAAGGCGGCGGGGGTGGGGGGGATGAAATGGCGGGGAGAAGGGCGAGGTGGGTGCGAGGGGGATGAAGCTCATGGGGGAACGGAAAATGGGACAAGTGTGGGATGAGCAAAGTGCGGAGTGGCTGTGGATGGAGTCGATGAGGTGATTTGGAGGGAAGAGGGGTGGGGAGGAAAGCCTGAAGAGGCTTTGGTGGAGAGGTGGGAGGGCCTTGAGGGAGGGGATGAGGTGATGGAGGAAAGGGGATTGGACTAGATGATCTCTAAAGGTCCCTTCCAACCCTACCGTTCTATGATTCTATGATTCAATATAAAGTAATAACTTCTTGTTTGCTCTGGTGTATGAGTTGTGTTCTGAAAAAATGACACAACAGTATGCTCTGACAGAAATGCCTTTGGACACTTCCATCATTTGACAAAAAAAGCTTGATATTATTATTTAAGATGTTCCTTATGGTTAAAATATAAGAAGAGTGCTTACTATTTATGTCCATGAGTTGTTATTTCTCCATTGAGGATCTGTTGTTTCTCATCTTGCCCAGCATCTCTTGATGGGAGGATGTATGGTTCTGTCTAGAAATACGTGTGAATAAAGGAAGTGTGTGTGTTAGGTTTAGAGTACTAACTCTTTGTATTTGTCTGGAAGGAGAGAGCTGAAATGGGAAGTCCACTGACTGAATCAATGGCAAGTCACTTGTGACTTCAAATCTTCAATTTGAGTGGGAATATGTCATCTGTTCTCAGTCACCGTGAGATCTATGAAGCCTACTAAACAGGAGTGGGGTTCTGCTGGGATTTTCTGGAAAGTTTTTTTTTTTTTTTCTCCAGGGTTCACTAACTTGCTAAAGAATAAGATGTTTTTAAGGGAAGAAAGACATGGAGGTCAAAGGCACTGAAGTAAGCATGGTTTTGTCATGAGGCAGGAAACAAACAGCCAACAAGCTTCATGCAGCTTGTCTTCTCATGTCCCATACTGAAGTTCAACCCTACAATAAAATAATGGTCAGTGTTGACTGGACACTATATTAAACTTAACCCCTCAATTTGTGCTTAATGACTTGTGTGTCATGTGAAGAATCTGATAAGTCTGGCAGTTAGTTCCATAACTCCTGCAGATTTCTGCTGAGGTTTCAGAAAACCTCACCTTAGCAACTTGTAAAACTGTTTGTTTTTTTTCTGAGACTTATGTGAACTTCTAATAAATGTTACTGCTTGTTTTGTATACCTTTGGAAAATAAGGCATGAGAATGCTTTGTTTCCCCCTCACCCTATTTCTGTTCACATTTAATGTCAGAAGTGAAGACAATAACTCTTGAATATAACAGTACTTATTTTCATTGCTGTTAATGGTTTACATATTTTGCTATATCACTTAAATATGTGATGCAGCACATTAAATATATTACACATCAGTAATATACTAGGGAGATGCCCTCACAGCAGTTACATTAATTTGATCCTTGTATGAGCAACCACACTGCAGTGTCATAGCAGAGTTAGTGGGTCCTGCTTATTGAGAGGTTTGCTTGTTGTCCTGGTTTCAGCTGAAATAATTTTCTCCCTAGTAGCTGGGAAAGAGCTGTGTTTTGGATTTAGTGTGAGAATAAGGTTGATAATATACTGATGTTATAGTTTTTGCTAGGTAATGAATATCCTAAGTTAAGGATTTGTCAGTTTCCCAAGCTCTGCCAGCAAGGAGGTGCACAAGAACCTGGGAGGGAGCATGGCCAAAGGCTACTCCATACCATAGGATGTCATGCCCAGTATGTAAACTGGGGGGAGTTGGCCAGGAGTGACCAATCACTGCTTGGGCATCAGTCAGTGGGTGGTGAGCAATTGCATACATATTTTTAATTACAATTATTGTTGCTATTATTATTATAGTCAATTATTAAACTGTTCTTATCTCAACCCACAAGTTTTACTTTCTTTTTTCTTTTCACTCATGCTCCTCCCCATAACAATGGGAGAGGGGAAAGCAATCGTCTGTGTGGTGCTTAGTTGCTGCTGCGTTAAAAGTTAAAGAAATTTAGCAGAAAATAAACCCCCTTGCATTCCAGTTTATCCTCAGATATCAGAGGAGCTGGGGACATCTGAGCTTAGATTCTGAGAGATGCTCAATTTGACACTATAAATCCAGTCGCATTTGGTATATCGACCTATCATGATTACGGATGCACCTTCAGTCTAGTTGCATTCATGAACTAGCATGGCCACAAGTTTGGTCACTTTCAATAAGAACTCTCACAGCTAGATTAACAAATAGTACAGTTTATTGAAGCAACAGGAATGCAGATTCTTTTGGATTGTCAGTGATAAATACAGTCTGCAAAAGCATGTGCAAATGTCAAGAATATGAATAACATGACTGGAGATAAGTGTATTAAAATACAAAATTACTATAGATTTCTAAATTTCCCAGGAAAGTACTTGGTATAGCTGAGTGTTTGAATCTCACCCAACAGGCATCCTTATTGGGGGTGGGAAGAGAGATTTATAGAATCATAGAATGGTAGGGGCTGGAAGGGACCTTTAGAGATCATCTAGTCCAACCCCCCTGGCAGAAGCAGGTCCACCTAGATCGGGTCACATAGGAACATGTCCAGATGGGTCTCCAAGTAAGGTGACTCCACAACCCGAGCCTTTCCTCATAAGGAAGAACCTCCAGTCCCCTGATCATCCTGGTGGCCCTGCGCTGGACTCTCTCCAGCACTTCCCTGTCCCTCTTGAGCTGAGGAGCCCAGAACTGGACATAGTTCTCCACATGAGACCTCATCAGGGCAGAGTAGAGGGGGAGGAGAAACTCCCTCGACCTGCTGGCAACACTCTTCTTGATGCATCCCAAGATGCCATTGGCCTTCTTGGCCATGAGGGCATATTGATGGCTCACGTTTAGTTTATTATCAACCAGGACTCCCAGATCTCTCTCTGCAGAGCTGCTCCCCAGCTGTTCAACCCCCAGCCTGTACTGGTGCATGGGGTTGTTCCTTCCCAGATGCAGGACTCTGCACTTGTCCTTGTTGAACCTCAGGAGGTTCCTCTCTGCCCAACTCAATCTGTTTGAGATCCCTCTGAATGGCAGCACAGCCTTCTGGTGAATCAGACAGTCCTCCCAGTATGGTGTCATCAGCGAACTAGCTGAAGATACACTCTGTCCCCTCATCCAGGTCATTGATGAAGGTGTTGAACAAGACTGGGCCCAGAACCGATCCCTGTGGAACTCCACTGGTCACAGGCCTCCCAACTCGAGTCTGTGCCATTGATCATCACCCTCTGGGTTCTGTCATTCAGGCAATTCTCAATACACCTCAATGTCCACTGATCCAAGACACACTGTCTGAGCTTTCTGATGAGGATTTTATGGGAGATAGTGTCAAAAGCCTTGCTGAAGTCAAGGTAGATGACATCCATTGTTCTTCCCTCATGTAGCCCTCTTAGATGAGGCTATGAGGTTGGTCAGACAGAATTTCCCCGTGGTGAAATCTGTATCTAGGAAGAAAGGATCTCTGGCTCTAGGAAGAAAGCAGTGCAAATGAATTAATTTTGAAAATCTCATGTACACTTAGATTTTTTGAATACTTAGATTTTGGAAACAATGTTCAGTTCTGGGGTCCACATGTTAAGAAGGATGTTAAGGTACTCAAATGCATACAGAGGAGGGCAACAAAGCTGGTGAAATGTCTGGAAGGAAGGTCCTATAAGAAGAGACTAAGGACCTGGGGCTTGTCTAGTTTGGAGAAAAGCAGATTGAGAGGTGATCTCATTGCTCTCTGCAGCTTCCTGAGGAGAGGAAGTGGAGAAGGAGGTGCTGAGCTCTTCTTCCTGGTATCCAGTAAAAAGATGAGTGGGGATGGTTCAAAGCTGAGTCATGGGAGGTTTAGACTGGACATTAGGAAGTATTTCTTTACTGAGAGGGTTGTCAAACACTTGAAGATGCTTCCTAGACAGATGGTCAATGCCCCAAGCCTTTCGGTGTTTAAGAGGGATTTGGACAATGCCCTTAATGACATAATTTAGGTTTTGATCAGGTCTGAATTCTGGTAATTCTGAATTCTGGTTTTGGTAAGAGCATGACACTATCTAACTTGACAGTAAATGATGATTGATCCTGGTATGAGTTCCCTCCGCTCTCTATCAAAACAAAAGACTATTGCAGTACCCTAATGACAAAGACAGCATAACTGAATGAAAGAATTTTAGGTCATGGAGCAGTCAACCATCACATTAACATCAGTTTTGGAAGTGGTTTTACATCACCCTACTTGATTTTGCAGTAAAATGGTCAAGGTGGGAGACTACAAAACTAATTGAAGCACTCTAGGAACTTAAGTGCCTCAACTAAAAGTAGTAGCAAATGGTAGAGGACAGATGCTGAAGTGCTTCTAGTCTCCGTGTCCCAAACTAATGTCCGAGAGGTGGAGTGGGTAAATGCAGTGCTGAATCCTGGAGCTGATTGCAAGATGACATGACTTGATCTTGGCCCCATCTGTGCATCAGTATGGGAGAGGCTTTGTGCTGCATTACCAGTATCAACCCATTATGAAGGTCAGTCATAAGTTTCTCTGAATTTCAGTAAAATGTTTGGTAGAGCATTAAAAATTATTCAGATGAAGTTTAATACAAGACTGATAATGTATTTAAGACAGGTGATGATGTGTACCTAATAATTTTTACTTAATAGTGTGTCTCCTGGGATCAGTTTTGTGACTGGCTGTCTGGTTTTTTCCATCCATTATATTTATTAATTCCTAGTCATAGCACAGAAAGCAACATTGTTCTTAGGAAACTTCATTGCTGTGCTAGAGTGGAAGTATCATTTTTGTGGAGATTTGTATCATGCAAGAAGATCAGGAAATATGGAATGAAACAACTGGGGTAAAACATGGCACAAGGTAAATGTGCTTTTGCTATAAATTGGGAGATCATAAACTGCAAATGACAGGAGAAAATTCTTGATATTCTAGTTAATAACAAAATATGTGTGGACTACCACGGTGAAGTGACAAGGGGAAAAGTGAGTGCAATTTTAGAATTACTGTAATTTGGCAGTGAGTGTTTCTATGGAAAGTAGTCTGGAGCCTGTGTGGGATATTGCACCTCGTCCTGGTTGCCAGCATTGGAAAAGAAGATACTCAGACCGAAACAGGTACAGATAGACTCACTGTTCTTGTACAGATGTCTTTATACAAGCCATAAAAGAAAGCACAGAGTACTAAATGTCTGTGAACACATGTAATCTGGAAAAAAAATTGTATATGTTCAAAGAGAGGTACCAGCACAACTTTCTGGGGTGAATAGCAGAGGCAGACTACTTAATAACATAAAGGTGAAACGTTTGGTTTATAGGGGACTTACGGTAGTATGTATTAGATCTGATTGGACATGTGCTTCCTTCCAAATATCTTTTTCTGTGTTTAAGTTATATCTGGAGAACTTCTCTGCTCTTAAAAATGATAGATTCACTGGCATGGTACAGCTGAAATAGCTTGATGATAAATCTATAAATATCAGTGCATATGTTGGCTACTGTGATGTGATGCTTCTTTATGAATTGAGCTGTTTTAGAAACAAGTCTCCTCTCTCCCTCTGACACTGACACCTACAGAAGCAATATGTAGGGGTAGTTTCTGAATGCTATGGCAGTGAGATACCCTTAACAACATTTTGTGAAGCCAGAGGGCTGACTGCCATTGATTTCAAGGGCAATTGAAGCTTCTGAAACCAATTAAAGGGAAGATGTTTTAAGAAGAACTAACTAATGTGAAATAATGCACTTCAAAATGTGCTTAAAAGAGTATTAACTCCACATCCCGAAAAGAAACTGGACCTATATTGAAGGAATATAAAAAACAAAGTGTTCCTCTAACTGGTGAAACCACAGGAAACTTGTTTAGAATGTAAAGGGAAATTTTAAAGATTGGCTTGGAAAATGATAAAATCATGAAGTCATTTTTGTTGGAAAATACTTCAAGGTTATCAAGTCCAGCCACTAACCTAACACTGCCAAGTCCACCATTAAACCATATCCCTAAGCACCTCATCTACATATCTTTTAAATATCTCCAGGGATGGTGACTTCACCATCTCCCTGGGAAGCCCATTCCAGTGTTTAAAAACTCTCTCAGTGAAAAAAAAAATCTTCTTAATCCCCAATCTAAACTTCCCCTGATGCAACTTGAGCCCATTTCCCCTTGTCCTATCATTCATTACTGGAGAGAAGAGACAGACACCCACCTTGCTACAACCTCCTTTTAGGTAGTTGTAGAGAATAATAATGTCTCTCATCAGCCTCGTTTTTCTGCAGACTAAACGACCCCAGTTCCCTCAGCCACTCCGCATCAAACTTGTACTCCAGACCCTTCACCAGCTTTGTTGTCTATCTCTAGACATGCTCCAGCACCTCAATGTCCTTTTGTCATGGTGAGGGGCTTTCGTGGTTTTGCCCAGCCAGCAATGAAGCACCACGATAGTCTCTCACTTCGTGCCCCCCACCCATCCCCACTCTTCTTAGGATGGCGGAGGCCCCAGCGAAATGGTAGGAAAAAAAAGATAACCAAGGTTGTTGTGGATTGAGACAAGGGCAGGGAGGGCTCGCTGCCAATTACGGATCTGGGCAAAACAGACTCCAGTACTTGACTTAGAGAGGAAAGTAGGAAGGTTTATTCTACAAGAAACAAAATGGAATAAAAGCAAAAAGGGAGTAGGATGATGATAAAATTGCAACCAACACTTTAATATCTCCCTCCCCCATCCCTCCTTTCTTCCCAGGCCCAGCTCACTGCTCCCGATATCTCTACCTCCTCCCCCCTCAACAGCTTGGGAGGGCAGGGAATGGGGCATGTGTTCAGTCTCTCATGGATGGTCTCTGCCGCTTCTTTCTTCTCAGATGAGGATGACTCCTGGCATTCTTCCCCTGCTCGGATACGGGGTCACTCTCACAGGACACAGTCCTTAACGGACTTCTCTGGTGTGAGTTGTTCCCAGCAGCTGTGGCTTCTGCCAATACAGGGTCACTCACATGGGACATAGAATCATACAATCATAAGATGGTAGGGGTTGGAAGGGACCTTTAGAGATCATTTAGTCCAACCCCCCTGCAGGTCAACCTAGATCAGATCGCATAGGAACATGTCCAGGCGGGTCTTGAAGACCTCCAAGGAAGGATACTCCACAACCCCTCTGGGCAGCCTGTTCCACTGCTCCGTCACCCTCACAGTAAAATAGTTTTTTCTTATATTTAAATGGAACTTTTTGTGTTCCAGCTTCATCCCATTACCCCTTGTCCTGTTGCTAGCTACAACAGAAAAAAGGGATGCCCCAACCTCCTGACACCCACCATTTAGATATTTGTAAATATTAATAAGATGTCCCCTCAGTCTTCTCTTTTCTAGACTAAACAGCCTCAGTTCCCATAGACTCCTTAATGAATTTCTCTGCCGTGTGTTCCTCCTCACAATTGCAGCTTCTGCAGATACAGAGTCCCTCCCAAGGGACATGACCTCTTCCGGGCATAATTTTAATGAATTTCTTTGGCATGGATTCTTCCCTGCAGTTACAACTTCTGTGAATATGGGGTCCCTCCCATGGGACACAGCTTCCTCCAGCCATAGTTACTGCCCCTGGCACAGGGTCTTGTTTAGCAAAATGAGTCTCTGCCCTTGATGCGGGGTCTTTCACGAAATGCAAACAAATCACTGCTCCACCAGTTCTCTCCACGGGATGCAGGGGAGTCTCTGCTCCAGCACACCTCTTCCTCTCTTCCCTCGCTGACCTTGGAGTTGCTTCTCTCTCTCTTCCAATTTCTTGCACCACCACCATCTGGAAAAGAAGAAGGGATAGAAAAAGAAGGAACTGCCTTGCAGAACAAACTAACACAGTTAAGGGTTATAAAGCAGGTATGTATTGTGCCGGTGGGTTCGAGGGAGATAGTTCTGCCCAGCTTTCATGCCTTATTGTCTAACAAAGGGCTACTTATAGGGTACAGGTAGGGGTATGCATAAGCGCCTATTACATATTCATGACCTATCCCCACTCTGTATTGAAATAAGTCCTCTTTGAGCTTACACTTGTTCAGTGTCTCTGGTAGATTTCCATGCCACAGAGCAGGATGCAAACAATTCTGTTTTCCACATTCCAAGTCCTTCTTATCTGCACCTGTCTGAACACCAGCTTCTTAGTTATCAACATTCAGAGTCTTCAAGGCCTTTACTAACAAGCGGTTCGAAATCCAGTGAGATGAATTTTCTTACCATGGTGTTAGTTTACAGTGAATTGTGTCTTTCTAACTTTCTCAGGCCTTTCCCTTCTGTATGTCTGCTTTTGCCCATCAGAACAGGAAGAACTCTCCTCTTCTGTCTTCTTCTTAAAAAATGATCGTGGAGGTGTCTAATTGGCTCAGCCCCAGAAGTTGGTCTGACTCAGCTGGTAAGAGTTTTCAAGCAACTTCTTACAGAAGCCATCTTTACAGCCCCTTCCCCCTTACTAGAAATGGCTGTCTTATCAAACCATGACAGGGGCCCAGAACCGAACACAGTATTTGACGTGCAGCCTCACTTAGACCAAGTACAGGGGCGTAATCACTTCCCTGTTCCTACTGGCCACACAATTTCTGATGCAAGCCAGAATGCCATTGGCCTTCTTGGCCACCTGGGCACACGTCTGGCTCATGTTCAACTGACTATTGATCAATGCACCCAGGTCATTTTCCTCTGGACAACTTTCCAGTCACTCTTCCCCAAGCCAGTAGCATTGCATGGGGTTGTTCTGGACCAAGTGCAGGACCCAGCACATGGCCCTCATACAGTTGGTCTCATCCCATCACTCCAGCCTGTCCAGGTCTCTCTGAAGAGCCTTCCTTTCCTCAAGCAGAACTATGCACTGGCCCAGCTTTGTATCATCAGCAAACTTACTGAGGGTGCAGTCAATCCCCTCATCCAGATCATTTATGAGGATATTAAACAGAAGTGACCCCAACATTGAGCTCTGGGGAACACCACTAGTGACCAACCATCAACTGGATGAACTCCATTCACTACCACTCTCTGGGCCCAGCCATTCAGACAATTTTTCTACCTAAGAATGAGTATGACTGTCCAAGCCACGGGCAGCAAGTTTCTCCAGGAGGAAGCTGTGGGAGACTGTGTTTACTAAATTCTAGGTAGATAATATTCACAGCCTTTCCCTCATCCGCTAAGTGGGTCACCTTGTCGTAGAAGGAGATCAGGTTAGTCAAAAAGAACCTACATTCATAAAGCCATATTGACTGGGCCTGAACCCTTGGTTGTCCTGTATCATAGAAACATAGAATGGTAGGGGTTGGAATGGACCTCAAAAGATCTAGTCCAACCCCCCTGCTCAAGCAGGTCTGCCTAGATCAGGTCGCTCAGGAATGCATCCAGGCGGATTTTGAAAACTTCCAGAGAAATCGACTCCACAACCTCCCTGGGCAGCTTGTTCCAAGTGCTCCGTCATCCTTACAGTAAAGATTTTCTTTAAGTTTAACTGGAACTTTTTGTCTTATAGCTAATGTCCATTACCCCTAGTCCTGTCACTGGACAGTTGTGGTGGTTTAGCTCTTGCTGGGTGCCAGATGCCCACCAAGTCATTCTATTACTCCCCCTCCTAAACTGGATGGGGGAGAGAGAAATGTAACGAGAGATTCGTGAGTTGAGATAAGGACAGGGAGATTGCTCAGCAATTAGAATCGCAGGCAAAACAGACTCAACTTGGGGAGAAATGGTTTCATTTATTAATGAAAACAGAGTAAGGAAAGGAGAAATAAAATTGATTCTTAAAACATCTCCACCCTCCTCCCCTGTCAGTGGCGCAAGGGGATAGGGGATTGGGATTACGGTCAGTTCATTAACAGGTGGACTTTGCCACTGCTACTTCTTCTCAGGGGGAGGCCTCCTCACACTTCCCATTGCTTCAGTGTGGGATCCCTCCCACGGGAGACAGTCCTCCACGAACTTCTCCAACATGGGGCCTTCCCACGGGCAGTTCTTCATGAACTGCTTCAGCATGGGTTCTTCCCACAGAGGTACCTCCTCACATACTGCCCCAACGTGGGTCATCCATGGGGAAAACAGTCCTTCAGGTACAGATATTTATAAATGTAAATAAGATCACCCCTCAATCTCTTCTTCTCCAGACTAAACAACCCGAGTTCCTGCAGCCTTTTTGAGTTCCCTCCTCAGTCTCCTCTTCTCCAGGCTGAAATGATGACACTCAAGATGATCTGCTCCATAATCTTCCTCAGCACCAAGGTCAGACTGACAGGCTGTACTGGCCTGTAGTTGCCAGGATCCTCCTTCTTGCCCTTCTTTTAGATAGGTATTACATTTACCATCCTCCAGTCCACTGAGATCTCCCTGGTGAGCCAGGACTGCTGGTAGATGATAGAAAGTGGCTTGGTGACCACTTCTGCCAACTCCCTCAGTACCCTCAGATGGAACACATTCAGCCCCAGACTTGTGTGTATTTAAATGGAGCAGCAGGTCACACACCATTTCCCCTTGGACTAAGGGAACCTCATTCTGTCCTCTGCCCTTGTCTCTGGGCCAGGGGGCCCAGAGAACAACCGGTTTTACTGTTGAAGACTGAGGCAAAGAAAGCATTAAATACCTCAGCCTTTTCCTCATCCTTGGTCATTAAAGCATGGAAATTCTCCTTGGCCCTCTTTTTGTTGATAATTTATTTGTAGAAACATTTTGTATTTTCTCTTACAGAAATGGCCAGCTTAAGTTCTGATTGTACTTTGACCCTTCTAATTTTCTCCCTGTATAACTTCAGCACCTCCTTGTCGTCCTCTTGAGTTGTATGACCCTTCTTCCAAAAGTCATAAACTCTCTTCTTTTCTCCTGAGCTCCAGCATAAGTACCCTGTTCATCCAGGATGGTCTTCTGCCCCAGCGGCTCATCTTGAACGTGGGGACAGCTTGATCCTGCACCTTTAAGATTTCCTTCTTGAAGAATGTCCAGTTTTCTTGGACTCCTTTGCCCTTCAGGACATCCTCCCAAGGGAACCAACTTCCTCAACAGGTCAAAGTCTGCCCTCTGGAAATCTAAGGTAGCAGTTCTTCTGATTCCCCTCCTTGCTTCTTTGAGGATCAGGAACTCAATCATTTCATTATCACTTTGCCCAAGACGACCTTCAACCATCACATCTCCCACAAGCCCTTCTGTGTTTAGAAACACTAGGTCCAGCAAGGTGCCTTCCTTGTAGGCTCCTTCACCACCTGTTTGAGGAAATTATCTTCCATCCACTCCTGGAACCTCCTGGACTTTTTCCGCTCTGCTGTGTTGTATATCCAGTAGGTATCTGGTAATTGGAAATCCCCCATGAGAACAACGCCTAACAATTGCAAGACTTTTCCCAGCTGCCTATAGAATATTTCATCGACCTCCTCATCCTGGTTGAGCGGTTATGTTGGCTTTGTGTGAAGCCATTTCTGGTAACGGGGAAGGTGCTGTAATGGTGGCTCCTGTAAGAAGTTTCTCAAAACTTTCCCCAGCTCTAAGTGAGACCCACCTCTGGAGCTGAGCCAATTGTGATCACTTTTTTTAAGAAGAAGCCAGAAGAGGAGGGTTGTTCTTTTCTGGGACATGGTAAAAGGAGTTGGATGAGAAAGATGCAACCACGTGGACCCCAAGGTCAGTGAGGGAAGAGAGGGGGAGATATACTCCAGCATGGACCCCCATGCAACCTGTGGTGAGATGGCAGGCTGTCCCCCTTGCAACCCATAGAGGGTAATGGTGAAGCTGAGATATATTGGCAGCTTGTGGAGGACCCCAAGCCAGGGGTGGTGACTGTGCCCAGAGGAGGATGAGACTTTGTGGTGAGGCAGCATTGGAGCAGAACATCCCTGGAGTTCTGTTGACTGCAGAGTCGTCCCATGCTGGAGTAATTTGTGAAGAGTTCTTGGGAAGGACTAACTCCAGAGAGATTTGTTAAGGACTGTATCCTCTGGGAGGACCCCCGTATTGGAGCAGAGGAAAAATGCGAGGAGTCCTCCTCCTCTGATAAGAAAGAAGCATCAGAGACAATTTGTGAGGGACTGACTGAAACCCCTATTCCCTGCACTGCTGAAGAGGGAGGAGGTAGAGATATTGGGAGCAGGTAGCTGAGCCTGGGAAGAGAAGTGAGGTGGAGGAAAGAAATCTTAAAGTGCTGGTTGTATTTTTCTCATTATCCTGCTGTGATTTTGCTTTCTGTCTGTTCTGTTTCTATTTGGTAGTAGATTAAACAGTTCTTATTTTCCTCCCCCAGTATAGTAGTCGAGTCTGTTTTGCCCAGAACCATAATTGGTGAGCAAGCCCTCCCTGTCCCTGTCTCAGTTCACAATGTCTTTGGTTATCATTTCTTCTCCCATCTCACTGGGGCCTCTGCCATCCTATGATAGATGTGTGTGTGGGAGACTGAGGAAACAGCTACATGGTGCTTTGTTTGCTGACTGGACTTGCACCATAACAGCATTCTATAAGAGATTCCTACTATGATATTGGCCTTGTTGTCTTTTCCCCCTGATTCTTACCCATAAACACTTGACCCTATCATCACCAGCATTAACCTCTAAACAATCAAGACACTCCCTAACATAAAGGGCTACCCCCCTGCCTCTCCTCTCTTCTGAAGAGCTTGTAGCCATCCAGTGCAGCATTCCAGTTGTGTGAATCATCCCACTATGTTTATGTAATGACAACTATGTCATACTTCCCTTGGTGTACAATGGCTTCCAGCTCTTCCTGTTTGTTGCCCATGCTGTGTGCATTGGTGTAGATGCACTTCAGATTGATTACTGTTCCAGCCATCTTTTGTGGGGGAGATGTCCTAACACCTATATGGCCAACACATTAATCCTTGCATTCCTGCTGCCACAATGATCTCCATCTTCTGCCTCCCCTGAGATGGTAGACTGAAGGATGTCTGCAGCAGACCATCTCTCATATGCCAGCGTGCTGCCCCCAGTGCTCTGTCAAGCCTGATTTTGTCCCTTTACCACTTCAGGTCTAGTTTAAAGCTTTCTCAATGAGCCCTGCTAACTCTTGTGCCAGGATCCTTTTCTCTCTTTAGAAATCGAAGGTCGTGAGCAAAACACCCAGTGAATTGCAATGTGGAAAGATTGGAGATATAAGAATTATTAGAGAAGCAAAACCTGTTGACAGCAGTGCTGGGATGCAGCTCTAGGTAACTTCTTTAGAGAAGGTGCATTAATATAGACAACTAACAAGTTCAGCTAGACTGAGCACATAAAATTTTCATTTAGTGGTTTGGGGCAGGGAGTGGAGGGTGTTGTTGGTGTTGAATGCAAGGAGGACTGAAAAATTGCTTGTGTCATGTTTACTTTACAAAGGACATTAAATGTGTTCTTTGTATTTTGAAGCTAAATATTATACACTGTTCAGTGGCATGTGTGAGCTTTCCACCTCCAATTTGTTAGTGGATTGTCAGTACGATCTGTGAACTTTGTTTTTCTAAAGCACTATGTTTCATTGCCTTTTGCATAAAAATTACATAACTTGAATGCCAAGTTTTCTGAGTTTTCTGAGCTTTCTAGATGGGGGCAAGAGTAGATTATATGGAATTTTAAAAAAATTAAGAACTTGCTTCAGAATATGTCAGGTACTGTGTATGTTTTATGACCCATTTGACAGTGTGATAACACTATTGATACCATAAAAGCCGGTCTGAGTAAACTCTCCAAGACTCAGTTCGGAGTTTTAAAAAGCAGGCATTCTTTTATTCAAAGCTGCAGCAATGGAGACACATGGGGATATAAGTGTGTCTGTCTTATCACACTAAGACAGCTATCTTTATTAAGTGATTTACATATTCATTCTATTTCTCAGAAATATACATGCATATTAATTTTAGTTCCTGGTAATTATTTACATACACCCAACCCCTTGCTCCATTATTTAAGTCAGGGGTCTTCTGGGGGTCTCTGGTGGTCATTTTGGAGTGTCCTCTGTTTGACCCTAAGGTGGTTAGTCCATATGGTTTGCCTTAAAAGGAGTTATTTTTCACAAAGACATTGTTAGTTGTTGATGTATCTTTTTCTAAGTTATTATCTCCTCCCCTTGTCTTCCCTTCCTTCTCTCTTCTGGATTAGCTCATTAGTACTTATTTACGTCTTATAACATTCATGTTAGTCCCTCTTGAATGTGATTAGGAAAATCATGTCTATTTCAAAAATGCTCATTATAATCCTTTAAGGAATAGATAGCTTCTGTTGCAGTGGTCATCCTCAATGAGACTCTATAATAGATATTAACTTGTATTATGTTTTTGTATTAATTTGTGAAACATCTTTTGTTGATGCACTTAGAAAAACTAAGTGCTCAACTGAACAAACCATTGCCTAATATAACTAATATAACTAATATAACTAATATATGCCTAATAACTAATATAACACATTTCTGCTCCTAAAGAAGTGGCAAGTTCAGAGAATTTAACATAGGCTGGGAGTTTCCTTTACTGAATTTTGGGTCCATTAACATTGTCATAGCCTGGTCCTGCTAAAAATAATTGCTTGGGTTTAAGTTGACAAGACTCAACTATATGATAAGTTGATCACCATCAGCTGTATGATAGTGATAGATTAGTGCTGCTAGACAGAGTCCTACTGCTGTTTTTGGGAGAGGAATGAGAGTGCCATGGTGGAAATTATGAACCATTTCCTCTATAGCCTGATTCAGACCCTGTGTGTAAATTTTTAATTATTATGGCTCAAAGATATTTCAAAGAATTCACAAAACTTTTGCATGAGAAGTGTGAATATAGTGTCTTTTGGAGCCAATGCACTTTAATTATTTGGAAGGGCAGGGAAGGTTGTGGTCTTTTTCTAGCCTTTTCACTTAGGAGAGCACAAAGTGGTTTGAGTCATGTGTCAGATAATGCTTTAGCCCAGACTGTAATTTAAAAACCACCAACCCATATTTAACACAGAATCACAGAATGGTTGGGGTTGGAAGGGACATCTAGAGATCATCTAGTCCAACCCCCCTGCCGAAGCAGCTCCACCTAGATCAAGTCGCACAGGAACGCATCCAGGAGGGTTTTGAAAACCTCCAGAAAAGGAGATTCCACACTCCCCCTGGGTAGCATGTTTCAGTGCTCCATTACCCTTAAAGAAGTTTTTCCTTATGTTTATCTGGAACTTTTTTGTGTTCCAGCTTTTGTCCATTACCCCTTGTTCTGTCACTGGACACTACAGAAAAAAGTATTGCCCCATCCCAGACCAGATAGCTAATTGAAACAGTTCTATAACAGTGTTCTTGAACCAAATTAAGTCACTAGAGGTTATTAAATTCAGAAAAATGGAGATGTGTATTGAGGACCTTGCACAAAGAAAACTTACAGAAAAATGCTCATCCATGGAAGTGAGGTGTGGGAACATCATGCTCCATGAGTCTGCTTCAGCTCAGCTACCAGCAGAATTCAGGCATGGTCCCTGTACAATGTCATTTGGATGAGGGGAAACGGAGGAAATAGGGAAGGAAGGGTATGACTGTGATTCCTGCCTGCACATCTCCTGTTGGCAGTGCCTTGGTGAGGAATCCAGACTATACCCATGTTATGTCAAAAGCAGGGTCATTTACCCGGTATGTGAAATGCCAATGTACACAGCAGAGGTACTTTATTGTATATTTACGCAGATATGGGTGCTAGGTGGTAATCCACAAAGCTAGCACACCCCAACAGCCTCTCTTTTTGGTTAATTTTAACTAGATATGAACATTTAGACAGCCGTTGTCATAAAAGATATATTAGCAATATACATATGTTACTTGTGCTGTTAGGTGAGATTTGGGATACCAGTTAAGGTTCTTTTTCCTTTTTGTCCCTCAACAGGCCTTAAGAGGCTGAGACTGTATAAAAACATTAACTTTGCAAAATTGTCAAATTGTGACTGAAATGGAGGTTTGAAACAATCAATGGAGGAGAAAACGGATGGATTTAGGAGGTTGGGAGATTTAAGAAAAGAGAAGAGAAGAGAAAGTGCAAGGTGGAGACCCAGGCGAGAGCAGATGTGTAAAGGACCATGCTGTGTTTCACCCTTAAGTGAGTGTCTAGCAACAGCAGGACAGTTGGCTTGTGCTTTTGGAGCTGTGCAGCTCTTGGGCTCCTGGAGAGTGGCTCAGGATGGGTGCTGAAGTGTGGTCTCTGGGGCTGGCTCAGAGGCGGCAGGCAGGTGGGATGTGCTCACATTAGAGGGGTGGATTTGTCTAACAGTGCTTTGGGAGGAGGTGCACACTGTAGTGTGTGGATGTGAGAATAACCACACTGGGCTTGTCCTGCAGAGCTGCTGGGGAACTGTGTCAGTGCACAGATGTGCACCCAGTTGAGCTTGGTTGGACAGCATGGCCTGGTGGAGACACCTGCAGGGGCCACTATGGGTGGATGTGGGCCGCGGGCTGCAAGCTACAAACAAGTTAAAATTGTGTGGTTTTCGGGGAGTTCATTGAAGTGTTAAATGTAATTAAAATGTTTCTTACTGTGTGTTTTGGTGGAACATGAGTCAGCAGTGTGCCCAGGTGGCCAAGAAGGCCAATGACATCTTGGCCTGGATCAGGAATAGTGTTGTCAGCAGGAGTAGGGAGGTGATCATTCCCCTGTACTCGGCTTTGGTGAGTGTCGTAGTTTGGCCCAGCCAGCACAGCAGCACCATGACAGTCTCTCACTCGGTGCTCCCATTCACCCCCACCCTCGTTAGGATGGCAGAGGACCCAGCAAAATGGGAGTAAAAAGATAAGCAAGGTTGTTGTGGATTGAGACAAGGGCAGGGAAGGCTCGCTGCCAATTACGGTTCTGAGTAAAACAGATTCCAGTATTCGACTTAGAGAGGAAAATAGGAAAGTTTATTCTACTACCTACATTAAACAGAATGAAATAAAAGCAAAAAGGGAGTAAGATGAGAAAATGACAACCAGCACTTTAAGCTATCCCTCCCCCATCCCTCCTTTCTTCTCGGGCCCAGCTCACTGCTCCCGGTATCTCTACCTCCTCCCCCATCAACGGCTCAGGGGGACAGGGAATGGGGGATGTGGTCAATCTCTCACAGGTGGTCTCTGCCTCTTCTCTCTTCTCAGATGAGGACGACTCCTTGCATTTTTCCCCTGCTCCAATATGGGGTACCTGCCCCAGGACACAGTCCTTAACGAACTTCTCTGGTGTGAGTTGTTCCCAGTAGCTGCGGCTTCTGCTGATACAGGGTCCTTCACATGGGACGCAGTCCTTGATAAATATCTCTGTCATGGATTCTTTGCCATGGTTGCAGTTTCTGCAGTTATAGGGTCCCTCTCTTGGGACAAGGCCTCTTCTGAGCATAAGTTTAATGAGCTGCTTTGTTGTGAGTTCCTTCCTACAGTTACAGCTGTGGATATTGGGTCCCTTCCTTGGGACATGGCCTGCTCTGGCCATAGTGATAAAGGGTCCCTCCCTCAGGACACGGCCTCTTCCAGCCATAGTTTTAAAGAAGAAAATCACTGCCCCTGGCTCAGGGTCTGTAGTGAAGTGATTGGGTTCCTCCCACGGGACATGGTCTCCTCCGACCATAGTCACTGTCCCTGGCTCGGGGCCTTTAATGAAGTGAATCACTGCCCCTGATCCAGGGTCAGCTTTAGCAACATGAGACTCTGCCCCTGATATGGGGTCATTATCAAACTGAGTCTCTATCGCAGATGTGGAGTCTTTAACAAAAAGAAAACAAATCACAGTTTCACCAGTCCTCTCTGTAGAATGCAGGAGAGTCTCTGCTCCAGCACACGTCCTCCTCTCTTTTATCACTGACCTTGGAGTCTGCATGGTTTTTTCTCTCACTGTTCCTACTCCTTGCACCACCACCAGCCAGAAACGAAGAAGGGACAGAAGAAGGAAGAAAAAGGAAAAAAAAGGAGGAAGAAGCCTCCTCTTCCGGCTTCTTCTTAAAAAGTGATTGTGGAGGCGTTTAATTGACTCAGCCCCAGAAGTGGGTCTGACTCAGAGCTGGGGAGAGTTTTGAGCAACTTCTTACAGAAGCCATCTTTACAGCCCCTTCCCCCTTACCAGAAATGGCTGTCATGTCAAACCATGACAGTGAGGCCACACCTTGAATACTGTGTCCAGTTTTGCGCCCCTCTCTACAAGAAGGACATTGAGGTGCTGGAGGGGATACAAGAGGTGGGCTACCAAGCTAGTAAAGGATTTGGAGCACGTCTCCTATGAGGAACAGCTGAGGGATCTGGGGCTGTTTAGTCTGGAGTAAAGAAGGCTCAGGGGAGACCTTATTGCTCTCTACAACTACCTGAAAGGATGTTGTAGCGAGGTGGGGGTCGGTCTGTTCTCCCTAGTAACAAGCAATAGAACAAGAGGAAACGGCCTCAAGTTGTGCCAGGGGAGGTTCAGGCTGGATGTTAGGAGGATTTTCTTTACTGAAAGGATTGTCAGGCATTGAAACAGTCTTCCCAGGGAGGTGGTGGAGTCACCATCCCTGGAAGTGTTTAAGAGATGGTTGGATGTTGTACTTAGGGAAATGATCTAGTGGTTGATAGGACTAGGACAAATGCAGAACTTGATGATCTTAATGGTCTCTTCCAGCTGAAACAACTCTATTGTATTCTATTCTATAAAGCTTTACATTTACATTTTTTTCCTTTGGGGAGATAACAAAGCATTTTTTAGATTTCTTTTTTACTGTATCACCTGTATTTCTCTAATGCGATGGAGGAAGGAATTGCTTGTTCATGCTATGGTTCATTAAAGGAGGATGTTAGAGGAGCAGTTGCATTGGGAAACCCCAATGTTTAGAAACCCCAATTCTTGGGTTGACCTGCTTCTGCAGGGGGGTTGGACTAGATGATCTCTAAAGGTCCCTTTCAATCCTACCATTCTATGATTCTATGTCATAGTTTCACCTGGGATAGAATTAATTTTCCTCCTAGTATTTGCTACAGAACTATGTTTTGGGTTCATGCTGAAGAGAATGTTGATAACTCGGGGATGTTTTGGTTATTGCTGAGCAGGGCTTGCACAACATCAAGGCTCTTCCTGCTTCTCACACTGCCCTGCCAACAACTAGGCTGGGGGTACACAAGAAGCTGGGAGGGACTGACTTGCAGAAACAAACTCTATAACTCAAAGAATTATAAAGAAGATATGTTTATTTGGCGCTGGGCGCACGGGGGATTGCTCCACCACAAACGTGCCCACCCGACTTGGCAACTTGCTTGACTTATATTTGTTACAAAGTTACAAAATCATATGATGACAATATCCGCCTAGACAAAGACACAACCTGTCCCTGATTTCGCTTGTAAATTAGGTCTTTTTTTCCTTTCATTTGCGTGGTGTCTCCCGGTGATGGCCGGTGATGGTCTTTGGGGCCTTGGGAGATGAAGGCTGATAAGTCCTGAGGCTTTCTCACCCCTGATCTTTGCACAATTTTAGATATCACTTGGTCCCTTGCAGAACCAGTTTCTGCTCCCAAGGAAGTTGGAGGACCCGGGAGGTATTGTATGAGGAGATAAGCGTGACCTTTTTACAGCTTGTGTGAATTTTGTCCCATCTGAAAAATAAGCTTTATACTATTGTGATAAGTTGGTATAAGGTTTATTAGTACATGTTAGTATAAAGCTCTACATCAGGACCATGGCCAGGACAGCTGACCCCAAGTAGCCAAAGGGCTATTCCATACCATAGGAAATCATGCCCAGTATATAAACTGGGGGGAGTTGGCCAGGAGGGGCAGATCGTTACTTGGACATTAATCAGTGGGTGGTGAGCGATTATATTGTATCATTTGTTTTTATGATTTTTTTTTTTCCTTTGGGTTTTATTTCCCCCTGTCACTGAAAATCGTAACCAAGAAATCTCACTAAATCAAAGGATAGTTTAGAAAGCCGATATTGGTTTATTACAGCACTGGATGCATGAGAGACAAAAGCACACTCATTATATACACGAAGAAAATGAATATTCATATTGATGCTGTGAAGAAGCCAGTCAGGACTCAATAGCCGATGTGACTGTTAAGCAGGTATTCTTTATTGTAGCACTGGGGAACACGGGGGATTTCTCCACCAAACAAGCCCACCTCAGCCTTTGGATTTTCAGTTTATATTTACAGCAAATATGAATATTCATCACATTTCCAGGAAAGGGCCCACCCATAGTCCCATCTTGGTCCACCCAAGTTATGCCTCCATCACACTTCTTTCGGTGTCCTCTCACTTCCTTCAGTGGTCATTAGGGTTCGCTGTTGGATTAAGATTCAAACTTTCCTTGCAATATATCTTTTACTCATGGGTCCTTGGACAGGATGAAAACTGACCTAAAAGCTCTGCCATCCCAGATAACAGTTTTGTTTAGGGCTGGTCAGGCCTTGTAATTATCAGTGGTATACAATGTTCAAATGTAGAACTAACATAATAGCTTCACCATAATAATTTTGTTTAGGTACATACCAACCTTGAAACTATCAGCACTAAGCAATAATTATGTTACAAGAAATAGCTGTGTCATTCTAATAGCTCTGTTTGTGGGCTTACAAGACTAGCAGTTTCATAAAACTGTATGTGTGATTTTCTAACTAATATTGTAAGTTTTAATAAGCAAGCTTCCATAACCTAAACTTATCTATCTACCTATGAATCAATATAAATCTAATGCATATGTTTTATACATTGCAAAACTGCCTCTATGCAAGGCTACTGAATTTTGGGAAAGGTCTCTAGTGGTCATTTTGATGTAGACTTTAACTCAGTTTGACCATATGTGGTCACAACTCACAACTTGACAATTTCTGCTTTTGTAACTCAGTGAGCAGAACCACTATTCTCAGTACTGATTGACATACAAATTCCCCCTTTAGCACACAGAATTGCTTATCTTATTTGTACTAAGTTTACACCAAGGGGGGTCTTTTCTTCTGTTTGGAGGAGGGTCTATTCTTCACTAAGACTTGCTTATCTGTCAAAGGGGATCTGATCTTCCATTGTTTGTATCTTTGATATCACCTCTCTCTGATATATTTATTTTCATTAGTATAATAATAATATATTATTATTGTTGTTATATTTTATTTCATTTTAATTATTAAACTGTTCCTATCTCAACCCATGAGTTTTACTTTTTTTGCCGATTCTCCTTCCCATCCCACTAAGTGAGCAAGTGATTGGGTGGTGCTTAGTTGCTGGCTGGAGTTAAACCATTACAGGACAAAAAAATCCATGTGAAATCCAGTGTGTGTCACATGTGAAATCCATGTGACATACACTGCTCTGCTCTTCCAATTGCTCCTTGCTACTGTGTGTAGGAAATAGGATAAAAAATGACAGATGACATTAAAAAAATGCACTAGACTACATATTTGAGAAGGAAAATCCTTATTCTAAGTGAAAGTTTACTGGTTTTATTGTACTTTATGGGGGCTTGCTGGCTTTGGATCTTTCACTGGAGAAGTCATAGCAATGGCACCTTAACTCCAGCTTAATAGCCTGTGTTAGCAATTGTTTTAAAAATAATGATTTGTATTAAATTGCAGTCAATTTAATTTTAGTTGAATTACCAACTGATTGTATGCCCATAAGAAATAGATATCAGAATACAATTTTAGGGGGCTTCCCTCCTAAGCCAGGACATTTAATGTTGCATCAGCCTATAAGGGTGACAATCAAGCTTTTGTGGAGTACACCTCAGGAAACATTCCTGAGTCATTCCTGAGTGCTGTGGCTTTCACATGATATTTTATTTATTTACTACTCAATTTTCTGTTCACTGAGTTTTTCACTTGTACACTGACTGTCCCGTTAGAGCTTGCACTAGTAGATCAAATCTGAACCAGTTTACAGTATGTGGCCAGGAATCATCTTCTATTTATCACTTTTGTTTTGTTGATTTTTTTTTTTTTTAAATCCTCTTCTTCCTGCCTCTATATGCATTTCTTAGTGCAGGGGTTAAAATAACTTCTGGAAAAATTTTAGATCTGTTAATTGATTATTTGCATTTCCTTTCTAGGCCGAATTCACCAAGCTATGGTAACATCCCTAAATGAAGATAATGAAAGCGTAACTGTTGAATGGATTGAAAATGGAGATACTAAAGGCAAAGAGGTAAACATAATTATTTTAGAACTTTTTAAAAAAATGTGTAATCTACATGAATATTGCTTTGGAATTTACACTGGAAACAAAGAAGAAATATAAATCTTAATTTACTTCATGATTCTTTGATTACAGACTATTTTGTATGGGAGTTATTGGGCAAATGGTGGTTTCTGTTGTATTAAATTTAACTTCCTGAGCTCTGTGTCATAGCTTTTAAATAGTGCTTTTCATCTTTTAATTTTGAATCAGATTACAAAGGCTGACCTTGTTACCCCTTTTTACATGTAGAAAACTAAATTTTTGAGAGGGAGAATGACTTGCAGTTCAGATAGGAAACCAGTGAGAGCTGGACAAGAAATCTTTTGGTGCTTGTATTATTAAGGAATTGAACTACTGCTTATTTATTTATTTATTTGAGGCAATAATTTTCCATCTTTACTTTCCTTACGAAACTGTGGCTCTGTGTATTCAGGTATGCTTTGCTATCCTCTCTTCCTGTAAGTTTTGGTCTCTGTTAGCCAGTTTCAGTTGAGATTTGGAGAAGCAGCTCAGAAATAATTACACTTCACCAGTTTTATGAAAACACAGGAGAAAAAAAAAAAAGTTATGAGAATGTCCTGGTGATTTCATCAGCTGACACACAGAATCTCTGCAGTAGTGAGATCTTTGAAAGGTCCAGGCAGAGAAAATGGCAGTCTATAGAGATCAAAGCTATTTAAAGGAATGTTACAGAATGTCTTTCATATTCTGCACTAATTTTCAAATTACTGCAGTAATGCTAGCTACTTCTGTTTTAATTTAATCACTTTACAAAATTATGAATATCTATTAGTTATTTTTAATTAATCTCTTTTCTGAAGGATGTATTTTCAACTAATATGAAGACCAAAGATTACATTGTTTTAGTGAACATAAAATTCTATAAATCAGGTTATAGAATTAACAAATTGTGGGGTAAAACCATTAAATATATTTATTGCTTGTTCTCAAACATAACAGGAGAAATGGAGAGGGTAAATATTGGTCTAATACTCATAAATGCATTTTATATTATTTTACACAGATTGACATGGAGAACATATTTTCACTTAACCCAGATCTTGCACCTGATGAAGATATTGAACCTAGTCCGGAGACACCACCACCACCTACTCCAACAGCCAAAGTAAACAAAATCGTGAAGGTTGGTAATACCCATGCAACATGTTCATATTAAACTTACAGTACTAGTGTACATGTTTTTATACTTGAATTTTTAAATCTAACTTTTGCATCTGTGGAGCAACTTGGTAACTGTGTTCCTTTCTTTTTCCTACAGTGAATAGGGGTTTCTAAAAAAATTCTAAGAACAATTTTGACTGAGTGGGAGTTGGGGACTAATATTTATATAACTAAATATATTTCAAAGAAAAGTATAGAAGAGGTTTTGGAGGTTGTTTTGAAACAGTACATATAGTTCAAGCAGTGTTCACCCTAGGCTTTTAAAGGAAGGATTTGGTAACAGTCACCTCTGTATTGCTGATGTTATGTCACTGGAAAGAAGCACAGGTGGGACTGCAGTTTATTTTTTCAATAATAAGGGGATCAAATAACAGAGATTTCTTTCTTTATAGAGTCGACGAACTGTGGCACCTATTAAGAATGACACTTCTGCCAGAGACAGCAGAGGTAAATGTCATCTGTTTCCATTTCAAGGAAGTAAAAAAAAAAAAGAACATTTTAGTCTCCTGCTTATCTAATATTCCTTAATAGTTCTGCATTTCTAATTTAGTATATATGCATGTGACATGTAAAAGTCATGATATATCATTCCTAGAATTACTCCTATGTATATTTAAAATGCATACTGTATGAATAGTATTTTATGTGCAACATTAAGCAATATAGCATTAGGAAAATGTTGTATTTAATGTTGTATAAATCTGGTAAGAGATGAATCCCCTTGCTTTCTAACCAGTCCTCAGAGATTAGAGGGGCCAGGGGAGTCTGGACTTACCTCTTAATAGGTAAGCCAATTATTGCTGTGACTATAGGCCTGACACCAGATGCGTGAATAGCCTGTCTGCTGCAGGACTGGACACATTATAATAAAGCCGTCAGGTACACAAATGGTATGGTTTATTCAGTGTGCAACATATGCAGATTCTTTGAGATTGCTGGTGATAAATGCACTAAGCTGCAGGATAGCTACAACTCTCAAAATACAATCACAAGCATAATCTTCTGGGGAATCACTCAACATAGTCATAAATCTTACCAAAAGACGCCTCTTCTGGGGAGAATGAGGAAAACAAACCCCTTGATCTGTCAAATTCTCATCCCCAAATTAGGTATGAAATCAGAGTAATATTTATACCTCGTTATCTACTATTGGGTATAAGTGTGTGAGTAGGACTGTGGTCAAACTATTGTTCTTTACAAAACTGTCATTCCTTGCAAAATTGTCAAAAAACAGCTTTATCAGCAGTTGCTCAAAATAGCTCTTGGTATCTTGCACAAAACACTTTCTTGATACCTTGTGTGAAACGGAAGAACTAAACTCCATGTTTTTTCTGGACACTAGATGTTTATTAGCAATATTGATCTATTTGTTTTTCCCACAGTTTTGTGCTTCCAACAAAAAGTTAAGCTGAATAAACTGAAGGTGCAAAAGCCTGAAGTTAATTAATTATGCTACATTAAATCATGCATATGTTACTGAATTTCGAGAAAGGTCTCTAGTGGTCTCTGGTGGTCGTTTGAGATAGAATTTAACTTAGTTTGTCCATATATGGTCACAATTCACAACTTTTCTATTCCTGCAACTTCTGCAATTTCTGCTTTTGTAATTTAGTCAGCAGAACCAGGATGCTCGGTATTCATTGGCACCCAAATTACATTTAACAGGTAGACTTGCTTATCTTATTTGTGCAAAGTTTACACCAAGGAGTCTTTTCTTCCTTTCATTCTATACTAACTACGCAAAGAGGGTCTATTTCTCACAAAGACCTGCTTATCTTACCTGTCAAAGGGGGTCTGTTTTTCCATTCTTGGTATCTTTGGGATCAATTCACCCCTTTGGAAGTAGTTAGATTTTCTTGCTACTTCCATATATTTCTCTTGATTATTCTCTTAGAACAATTTATGCAGATTCCTAAAATAATTATAATTACATAAATTATTTCATCTAAAAATGTGACCAACCACTCTAAAAAGCCATCCACTTAATTCTTGGAAGATTTTGTTGAACCAATTATTTTCCACTGTATCATTGATTGCTCTACTGTCTTCTGATACTTCTCTCATTTTGTCTAATTGTTTTTGTAAGTTATCAGTGATATTTGGGATGTAGACGCAGCAGTGTTCTCTGTCTAACTATCATAGAATCATACAATGGTAGAGTGGGAATCTTGATGGCCCTGTGCTGGACTCTCTCCATCACTTCCCTGTCCCTCTTGAGCTGAGGAGCCCAGAACTGGACACAGTACTCCAGATGAGGCCTCACCAGGGCAGAATAGAGGGGGAGAAGAACCTCCCTTGACCTGCTGCCCACACTCTTAATGCATCCCAGAATGCCACTGGCCTTCTTGGCCACAAGGGCACATTGCTGGCTCATGTTTAGTTTATTATCAAATCAGGACTCCCAGATCTCTCTGCAGAGCTGCTCTCCAGCAGTTCAATGGCCAGCCTGTACTGGTGCATGGGCTTGTTCCTCCCCAGGTGCAGGACTCTGCACTTGTCCTTGTCGAACCTTGGGAGGTTCCTCTCTGCCCAACTCTCAATCTGTTTGAGATCCCGCTGAATGGCAGCACAGCCTTCTGGGGAATCAGCCAGTCCTCACAGTTTGGTGTCATCAGCAAACTTGTTGAGGGTATCCTCAGTCCCCTCATCCAGGTTGTTGATGAAGATGTTGAACAAGACTGGCCCCAGAACCGATCCCTGTGGAACTCCACTGGCCACAGGCCTCCAATTCGATTCTGTTCCATTGATCACCACCCTCTGGGCTCTGTCATTCAGACAGTTCTCGATCCACCTCACTGTTCACTCATCCAAGCCACACTGCCTGAGCTTTCCTATGAGGATGTTATGGGAGACAGTGTCAAAAGCCTTGCTGAAGTCAAGGTAGATGACATCCGCTGCTCTCCCCTCATCTAGCCAGCTGGTTATGCACTCATAGAAGGATATCAGGTTGGTCAGACAGGATTTCCCCTTGGTGAATCCATGTGGACTCCCCCAATAACCATCTTCATATGTTTAGTGATGACATTCAGGATGAGTTGTTCTATCACCTTTGCAGGGATGGAGGTGAGGCTGACGGGCCTATAGTTTCCTGGGTCATCCTTCCTGCCTTTTTTGAAGACTGGAGTGGCAGTGACCTTTCTCCAGTCCTCAGGCACCTCGTCTGTCCTCCATGATAGTTCAAAAATGATAGAGATAGGCTTAGCAATCACATCAGCCAGCTCCCACAGCACTCTAGGATGCATCCCACCAGGACCCATTGACTTATGAGCGTTAAGCTTGGCCAACATGTCTTTAACCTCTTCCTTTTCTGCTCAGGGCAAGTCCTCTGCTGTCCTGGCCATCATGTTATCCTTGCTGGACTGGGCTTCCCGAGGGCCAGCCTTGGCTGTAAAGTGAAGCAAAGAAGGCATTCAGTACTTCGGCCTTCTCTGCATCCTTGGTCACCAGCGCACCCTCTGTGTTTAGTAGCGGGCCCACATTCCCCCTCGTCATCCTTCTGCTGCTGATGTACTTGAAAAATGCCTTATTGCTGTCCTTAACATCCCTGGCTAAATTTAATTCTAGAAGGGCTCTAGCCTTCCTAGTTTCACCTCTGCATGCTCTGGCAATGTTCCTTTACTGTTCCCAAGAAGTCAGCCCCTGTTTCTACCTCTCATAGATGGCTGCTTTCTACCTGAGTTGTCCTAGCAGATCCTTGCTCATCCATGGAGACCTCCTACCTCCTTTTCCTCCTTGTATTAACACACTCTTTGTTCTCGAACTAGTAGGAAATCTAAGGCTAGCCTATTTTGTAAAGTCATTTTAATATTAGCTTGGACCTGTTTATTAATGATTTAGAATTCCTTTTGAGTGACTCTTGACAATGTTTCTATTTGCCAAGTCAAATTTTTTATACCTGATTTTCTAGAGCCATTAATCCTGTTAATAGGAAACTTTGGATTCATCAATCAAGTTGTACTGCTGCAAAAGGCCCTGTCCAACTATCAGGGGGTTTTTTCTGTTTTAGTATCTCTCTTAGTTCATCCCCAATATTGGGTTTGGATTGGACTCTTTCCATGTAGGACATAAGGTCAATAATCTTAAGATTACTTGTCTAGTTACTGTACTTAGCTGTAGTCAGGTAGTGCAATATTCATCTGATGTGACTCTTACCGTGTAACCCAGGGATTTTTTGTCTACACTCTCTATCCAAGAATATTTGTATTTTTGCAATATTCCATAATAATTAAGGTAGAATTTAGGAAGACATGGAGGTATCTTCAATTGACTGTGCTAATATTGTAAATTGATGTCATGGTTTAGCAAGGAGCAGCTTTTGCTTGGTAACAGGGAGAGCGGGTTGCAGTGAAGACCTGGTAAAGAGTTTTTGGACTCTCCCCCGACTCCTGGGTTCAGACCCACCTCCGGCTTGGCTGGACCAATCTGATGCCTCTGTGATCATTATTTAAGGACGGGAATTTGAAGTGCTTGGGAGGCGGTGTAAGAGTGGTACAAGATGGAGGCAACCATGTGGACCTCACATTCAGAGAAGGAGGAAAGAAGGAGGAGCGACAGACCGGAGATCCCTCTGCAACTCGTGGCGAGAATGCAGGCTGTACCCCTGCAACCCATGTAGGGCAATGGCAGGCCTGAGAGCCACCAGCAGCTCCGTGTGAATGCACCCAGACGGGCAAGAGACTGTGTGAGGAGGCGGCCATGGCACAGGCCATACTGGAGAGCCTGCAGGCCGCAGAGCAGACCCACACGAGAGGCAGAAAGGAGCTGCAGCTTTTGGTATAAATGCACGTCGGATCCCTCGTGCAGGGCTGCGCTGTGTGTGTGGTACTCCGCGGATGTGCAAGGTGGACTGGTGTGGAGCCTACCTGCCCTGAAGAGAGACAAAGGGCAGAAACTATCGAGAAAGGACTGACTGAAACCCCCATTCCCTGTCCCTCCTGAGCCGTTCAGCAGGGGAGGAGATAAAGACACAGGATCAGGGCTCTGAGCCCAGGAAGAGGGGAGGGGTAGGGAGAAGATGGTCTTAAAGGGCCAGTTGTACTCTTCATCATTGTACCATTCTCTGTTGTTTTGTGTTGGTTATGTTTTAGGGTTTTTTGGTTATTTTTTAGTTGGTGTTGGGTTAAATTATTTTCTGTTTTCTTCCCCAAGCTGAGTAGCCTGGTCTGTTTTGTCCTGGACCATAAGCGACAATTAAGCTTTCCCTGCCCTTTGGCAATTCTCAGGTCTTTGGTACTTGAGGCTAATCGTGGCCTTTTGTCCCCTGATGGGCCTAAACCACAACAATTGGCTTTGTGCACCAATTAAAGCACTAATATACATTTCCTATATACTTCTAATATTCTCCCAAAGGTCTGGTCTAAGTTGTTATAACAACTCATGAACTCTTCTCTTGGCTCTTATCAGCTCATGCACAACCTATTGTACCTGCTATAAGCATCTTAGCCAACTGCACCTGTTCACATTGTAGAAACTTTACGGTTAAAGTTTTACAAGACTTTTACAATGACTTTAAACGATTCCTTGCACAACTATTCTTTCATGATTTCATTAACGAACATGACCTTTTCCATTACAATCCCCCCTTTTCTTTTCCTCATTTCATTCATCAAATCTCCTAAGAACATCTTTAGCCATTTCTAAAATAGGTGTTTCACTTATTCCATCCTCTCCGTTGGTTAACTGCTCGTATTGCTTCCTAACCAGCATTAAGTGGACTGCTTCTAGCCTGGTTTTTACAATCTCAATTATCTCATTGAATACACAAGGCCCAATCGTCAGCACTAATACCAGTAGAATGACGGGCCCAGCTATAGTTGACAATAACGTCTCGTGAGCCAAGGAGAATAGTTGAACCATGACTTATACCAAACTTATTGCTGTTCCCTTTCTTGTTTTCGTTTCTCCAAGCCCTCCCGTAATTTTGTCATCGTGTCTCTCACTATACCGGTATGATCTGCCTAAAAACAGCATTCTTCCCCTAGGGCTGCACACAGTCCCTCTTGTTGTAAAAACAGCAGATCCAATCCCCGGCAATTTTGTAAAGCTTGGAATTTCTGGTTCTGCTGCACTAGAGATGTAATCCCGGTCCCTGCTCCCGCTGCCTCAATTGCCATCAAGGTAGCTATAGTTAGGGCTGTGAAAGGCTCCGGCTTGTGCCGGAGCACCCTGTTATTCCAAAGATTATAGACAAACTCTTCAGGGTGATTATAAAATGCATGGAACAATGGTTACCTGAATACAATATTCACTGCTGGCATTAAATACCTTTAAAGAGGCATGGGGTTACACTGATTTTCGAACAAATCCACTTGGAGCCGTTCACAGGTCTGATTGGTTCAGTCCGATTGCCTCATAAAATGGGGGGTTCATGCTATAACATAGCCAGCAGCAGGATAGTTAACCACTCCATCAGCCAGATAACAACATACCCTCCCCGGATAATGGGTGGGACCTTTATAAAATAAAATGGTACTTTCCTTTTTAGTTTTTCACCCCACATTCTTTTAGGTGCAACGCTTTTGCCCTTCTTAGAGGTAGGCTTGGGATCTTAGGATTCCCAATTTGAGGCTTTGAGAAACTCTATACCCCATTCCCAGTACGTCTCTGCCTTCTTCACCTACTCTGTTGCTTAGAGCAGTGAGGTTTACGATCTTCTCGGCAGCAGTCATAATCTTCAGGGATATTCTCTGTCTCCTTATAGGCCTCTCTCCTTTTGCCTTTTCCTCCAGCACCCACGGGGTGCCTGAAACACTGGCTTTCACATCCAGATCTCAGTTCTATGGGCCTTCTGCGTATAAAGCACCCTTTTATAAACTTAAATTACAATCCCCACTTGACTCTGTTTTATACTTCTAAGGTATTTCTATTCCACGATCTGTTATTTTAAAATAGGTATTACAGACCCACCGATTATCTTACACCTTTAAACATTACACAATTTAAACATTAAACTCTAATATTTTACAAAATGGAAATCACTCCACTCCGCTCTACAGTTAACATGTCACTTTTTACTCAGCTTAAGTTTCAGTTCTCCTGGGACCTCTGCAGCTTCCCACTGATCCTGGGAAATTGGTCCTTAAATAAGACAAGAAAAGGACCCTCCCATCGGGGGGGTTAAAGATGATTCTTTCCAGGTTTTTATCAAGACTTTGTCCCCAGGATTAACCATGTGGATAGCAATATCTAAGGGTGGTCTCTGTACCACCATTCCCTTTTTACAACATTTCAAACGGAGAAGCCCCCGTGTCTGTAACAAAGCTAAGGGTAAACATTTAATCCAGGACATTTTTGTTTCTAACATTAATTTCGTTACTGTTTCTTAATTTCTCCATTCATTCTCTCCACTCTTCCGGAACTTTGGGGATGCCACGGTGTATGGTATCATTTGGCTCCCCATACTGGTGGTTTCTATTTCTAATTTCAGAGAGTGGATTAATATACCTTCATATTTTAAGAGCCTAACATCAGTTATCCATTTTTCTGCCTTTTGTTGTAATACTCCCCCCAGAATGTTATGGGGAGAAAACACCTTTAACTCCCCTCCAAAGGTAACAAATAAAAGGTTTTCTAACATCAGGCAGGCTAGGCAGAGGAGCATTAATCAAATCCACTTTTAAATTCTCAAAGTCTCTTTCATCTTCTTCAGTCCATTTAACTAATCCATCTCGAGTTAATTTCTGGTACAAAAACTTTACCTTCTTAATAAAATTTTCAATCCATTGTCTGCAATGTCCCAACAGACCTAAAAGCTGTCTAACTTGTCTCTTACTCTTTGGAGCTTGTAGGGACAGTATCCCATTTACTCGATCTGGATCAAGTTTCTTACTTCCCTTTATAAACTATAATTTAGATTTAGACACTTTCAACCCTTGTAAACTCAGGAAATTAAACAATTTAATACTTTCTTGTCTAACAGCTTCTTCATCTCTCCCTGCTAATAATAAATCATTCACATATTGAACTAAAATAGCTTCTTTGCCTAACTCATAATTTCTCAAGATCTGTTCTAGTGCTTATCCAAAAAGATTGGGGGACTCTGTAAATCCCTGTGGTAATACAGTCCGTCTCAACTGTTGTTTTCTATGGGTGTCAGGATCTTCACATTCAAAAGCAAAATAATCCCTGCACTCCTCTTTTGGGGGACATGCCCAAAAGACATCCTTAAGGTCTATCACACTATACCACCAGTACTCTGGACTCAATTGACTCAATAAGGTGTGCAGGTTAGCTACCACAAGGAACCTAGTAATAGTTCTCTTGTTTATCTCCCGGAGGTCATGTACTAATCTATAAGCCCCACCAGATTTCTTTACTGGTAATATAGGAGTATCGTAAGGGGACATACAGGACTCAAGTAGTCCCTTAGATATTAGTCTTTCTATTTCTGGTTTTAATCCTTGTCTACCTTCTTGTGACAAGGGCTACTGCTTTACCCTTACTGGCAGCCCGGTGTGTTCCTAAGTCTATAATTAAGTCTCTCCCTAATAAATTATGATCAGCCTCCGAAACTTAACAAAAAGGATCCTACAGCATATTTTTGCTGCTTCAGATTCTATCAGTACCTCCTTCACAAGAGGTACTTTAAATGGTTCCCCTTTTGCCCCTACTACTTGTATTTTCTCTGAAGATATCTTACACCCCTGGGGCAATCACTGGACTGTAGATCTCTCAGCCCTAGAGTCCACTAAAAATTCTACTTCCTAATGCTGAGGACCTAACTTCAGTTTTATCAAGGTCTCGGTTCCTCTTGTGGTCCTCAGCAAATAGAGCCCTTGACTCCCCTATTCTTCCTTAAACATCTGTTCATCCTGGAATCTCCTTCTACAATTCCTTTTTAGGTGTCCCTTCTGTTTACAATAAAAACATTCCATCGTCCTTTGATTCCTTTTTTTTTCCTGATGAATGCACCTGTCTCCCAGGCTTTTGTTTCCCTTTCTAGCCCTTTTTCTTGGCAATCTTCTAATTTTTCTAGTTTCTTTCGGATATCTACCCATGATTTTGCCACAAACTGGGTCTTTTAATAATGCCTGTCCCACTGGAGCTGCTGGATCTATTCCAGAGTACAGTTGGAGGCTTTTACATAATCTCTCAAGCCAATCAGTCGGGGTTTTGTCTTTTCTCTGTCTTTCATTGAATGCTTTGTTAATATTCTGTCCTCGGGGAACAGACTCTCTGATTCACTGGACAATGATGGCTCGGAGGTCTGCCATATGGGCTCTGTGCTCCGACATCTGATTATTCCAATTGGGCCTTTGCAAGGGCCATTTCACATCTGCATCTGGTCCTGCCTGGTGCTGTTGATCCTAGATTCTCATTCCTGCTCTTCAAATCATTTCCCTTTCCTCCATTGTGAATAATATAGTTCATCCCAGGTATAAAGATTCGGCCCTAAGAACTGATCTAATCTCTCAGACACACCCACAGGATCCTCTACCAAATCTCCTCTTCGGGTGGGCTCTTAGCTTTCTTTTCCTTAAGAGCGAACAAGGATACCTTATCAGAAGGTTGGGGTATCCAGAGACTCGCATATTCCATTTCCTCTTGGGTAACGATCTTCTTATCATTTACCCACAAATTGAGGTCTGCTCATAACCAGTCCCCAAAAGACCCAAATATGGGCCAAATAATATGGGGATTTCCTAATGACTTCCCCCCCAAACTTCCATACAGTAATGTACCATCTTTTCCTTACTCTTTTGTCTTCTACGCGGGGGGAATAATTCCAAAATTTTATCATCATCCCCAGAGGACTTTCTGGGGGAATATCTGGCAGCCTATCCTTATGCCACCCATGGGATCAGAGGGCTTGCTCTTCCTCTGTCCCATCTTCTAGAGTGCCCTTGACTCGTTCTCACAATCGTTCCCCTCGGTCGTGACCCACGCCCTCGCGGGCAATGGGAACTGCACTACTGGAGGGTCCACACTCGCTTGGTCTCCTTGAGACCTCTCAGTCACTCGCACTCTAGGACACCCACCCCAACTGAACGGAACCACGCAAATACTTACTCAATCCAGAGTCTTAGTTCAGATCTTCGTGCACAAAAATTATGGGGTACTGCAGGTTTATTTGCTTATTTGCCAAATTTGGAAGGGGTTTGGAATACAGAGTTTGGCAAGGGAATTTCCCACACCAGGGCCATCCGCAGATGGGGTGCCCCCCTAGTCCGGGAATCCAATACCAAATCTACCTGTATCCGAGTCACGGCACCAAATTGTTATAAGTTGCTGTGAAAAAGTTCACAAGCCAATTTAAGTGACTCATTGATCAAATTTATTAAGCAAGCGGCAAATAAGCAAAACAGCGCTGGGTGGCCAGGAGACTCTGCTCCACCAACGGCTCGCGACCCCCTTCCCCCCGTATCAGAGTCCTTTTATACAGTCCTTATTGGTCGGGTGCATCGCTCCCTGGTGTACTCTGGGCATGTGCCCATCTTGTTACTCGGGGGTCTTCTTCTGCCTCCTGGTGGTCGTACGGTGGTCGCTGGGATGAAGTCAGTAGTCTTCCTCTAGTGGCCCGCTCATGAACTCTTCTCTTGGCTCTTATCAGCTCATGCGCAACCTATTGTACCTGCTATAAGCATCTTAGCCAACTGCATCTGTGCACATTGTAGAAACTTTACGGTTAAAGTAAGCAAGACTTTTACAATGACTTTAAACGATTCCTTGCACAACTATTCTTTCATTATTTGATTAACGAACATGACCTTTTCCATTACACAAGTTTTGAGGTTTTTTTCTAAGGTTAGTACATAATGGAATGGTAGGTCTTGCATTATTAGTTGTGTTAAAACCACAAAACCTTGGAAATGTTCCTTCCGTTCCTGAGGGCATATTTTTATATCTTAAATCTACTATTGTATTATTACAGTAAGATCCATGAACTAAGAGTTGCGCAGTTTTTCTTGATCTATTATAGGGTTTGCTAATAGTAAATCTTCCACAATAGTAGATGTCTTTGACATTTACCCTCTAGATAATAGTGAATGGCAGCTTGTTTAAAGCTTTTTATAGCATCATCATATTCTTCTGGTAGAGATGAATTTATTGGTATAATACTCCATGGAAAAGGCTGACTAGCTGAATGAGGAATTGGGATACATGCTGTAACACTGGTAAGGTTACCCATTCCTACCAAACTCTTGTATCAAGGTAAAATTAAGTTTTCCTTTAATCCTGCGCTGGTCTCTCCATCTATATCAATTTCTGCATTTTCTGACATTATCACAGGAGATACAACCTAGAATTTCACAGTTCTCACATAAAGGTCCTTCTTGTTTAACAGTTCATTCTAATGATATGACTGGCTTCATTCTGCTGTAGCGAATCCATGGAGTTATGCCTTCAAGTTTTATTGCAGTAACTATTGTGAGCAGAATCTGGAATGGTCCTATCCATTTTTACTTTGGGAGTTTGTCATTCCAAGTTTTCATGTAGACCCAGTCTCTGGGCTGATATAGATGTATTGCGACATCCAGAGTCAATGGTGTACTTAACAGTACACACCTGTGAAGAAAGGATAAAACTTTCTCCAAGGAAATTATATTGTTTAAGATACTGATTTCCTAACACTCCTGTGTCCATATTTGTTCCCATGACCCGATAAGGTTTACCATATAAAATCTCAAATGGACTAATTTTCTCCTTGGACCATGGCTGAATACATACTCATAATAGCACTAAAAGAAGTGCTTCTAGCCACTTAATCTGGGCTTCTTGACAAATGTTACTTATTTTTCTCATGAGACTCTGATTCATCCTTTCTACTTTCCCACTTGACTGGGATCTACATGGGGTATGCAAATTTCATAGCCTTGGCAATATCCTGAACCACTTTTGCCACAAAGTGGAGACCCCTATCTGATGAGAGACCTATTGGAACTCCAAGCTGTGGTATTATTCCCTTGAGTAGGATTTTTGCTACTTCCCTAGCTTTGTTGGTGCAAAAGGGTAAAAAGCCTCAGGACATCCTGAAAAATTATCTATGATTACCGAAAGATACCTGTACCCATTTTGTTGTGGTAGTTTTGAAAAACTGATTTGCAAATAATTTTCCAGACTTTTCCCTTTATTATTCCTGGTGGAGGTCTTGGAGGCAAATAGGAGTTATTTTGATATTGCCTCAATTCCCCAATGAATTTCTCAATGCTTCTGGGTGATCAGTTCCCACATCGTCTCTTGAAGGACTATTACTTGATTCAAAGGGATAACTCACCATCCTTCCTGATTCTTTTGAGCTTTCAGAAGCTCAACCAATTTATCATCTTTCAGATTGTACTATGGTGGTGATGGCCCTATCTCATGGTATCTTTCCAATATTTACCAGAGTGTCTCCAAGTTGGTGGGCCTTATAATGCATTATCGCTGCTTGTTTTGGCAGATTGATCTTCTGTAACAGCTCCTGTATCAGGGGCTCATATTTAACAGGTGAACCTTACAAGTTCAAAAGTCCTCTTTCTTTCCAAATAGCACCATGGGCATACATGATTCCAAATGTAAATTTTTAATCAGTCTAAATGTTGTCCATCTGTTTGGAAAAGTATCCAACTGGTCTTTTTCCAGGATCCCAGCTTCTGAGTAAGCACTTCCAGGGCAGTCTGTATTCTTTCATGTATAAAAAGTTCATTTTTTTTTTTTTTTAAAATCAAGACCCCTAAAGCTGGGACTCTCATCAAAGCCTGTTTCAATTTCTACCAGTCATGATCTGTAGGTGACACCATCCGGAATAGCTTCCCTGGTATTAGCTACTACTAGTATGTCATCCACATACTGTAACAGTGTCATCTTTTCACAATTCTTTTACCATTACTCTAATTCCTTGGCCATCTGATTCCCAAAAATCATAGGGTTATGTTTGAACCTTTGCGGCAACACATTCCAGCATAATTGCAATTTTCTACCAGTTCTAGGATTCTCCCATTCAAAAGCAAACAGTTTCTGGCTATTGATTTCAAGAGGAATGTTTTAGATCACTCTTGCAATAAATCAGTTACAACCCTTTCTTAGCCTCTAACTTAATCTGGTATTATTTTCATCTTACCACTCTGGTGCCTGGTTTCAACTGAATTGTTTCTGGTTGTGCTGCCCATGATTATCCAGAGTTTCTCACAGTCCAGACAGGGGAGTCACTGCATTTTCCACTTCCTCTGGAATCCCAACTTAATTCTGCAACATAAACATCCCGGTCTTGCTTATCTGCTTAAGACTTACTTATCTTTCAAAGGGAGTCTGTTCTTCGGTTCTTTGTATCTTTGGTATTGCCTGTAGCTTGTATTTTAATACGTCCTGTGCATCTTACTATTCATAGTAGGCCTAAGTATTTGTTTTTTGTTGGCCTTGTAATTAAACTTTTCTCAGCACACTGTCTTGTCATCCTTATTATATATTGAATCAATAAGTTTAGGTAGACATATTGATTCTATCTGTATCCCTTTCAGTATAGTGTCAAAAAGGTTTGTTTCTTCCACTCATAGATTGAGCTGCACTTTGCTGCCTTTCATTTGTATCCCTCTACTCATCCACAGATTGTAGGTTCAATAGGGTGGGACCATTTTGTAAGATCTAGGTCTTCTTTTCTTACTGTTTTATTTATTTATTTATTTATAATTGCAATATTAAAAAAAATCAACACTTCTAATTCAAAACTGCATATCTCCACGTACATATTTCATTCTATGCACATAATAAGTTCTGCTAATTCTGTAGTGGAGTATTTAAAAATATGCACGTGCAGCATTAGTAGTTAATAATTACATTGTGTTTGTGTATAACACTAGGATATAAAAGCTACATACTGAATGTCTTTATTAATAGACTTTCTACATGTATGGCTACCCTATCTCCCAATAAACTGTGTCTTGAAATGGGCATTTTGTAATCTTGTCATAATAAAGTATTTCAGCATCAGATAGAAATGTTACTCTTCTGTATCTAGATGAGCTTTGTACTTTTCTTTTGCAGTGGTTGGTTCTGCACACACGCGGCCTATTCAACTTCCTGAACAGTCTTCCTCCTCACCACAGAATGGCAGTGTTCCAGATATATCTCCAGTTCAAGCTGCAAAAAAGGAATTTGGACCCCCTTGTATGTAAACCATGTATTAAGGATTCATTCATTGTATGTACCTTCTCTTGGATTATGTTGTTATCCATAAATGACAAATGGTCGATATATGCAGTTGACCATAGCCTTCCTCAAGAAGTGTTTTCAGATTGATGTGCCTAAACAAATGTTCACTTTTGTCATAGTTTTTCTAGTATTTGGAATTTATTATTCCTTTTTTTTTTTTTAACCATAACAGTGTTTTTTTTTTTTAATTTGCCTGGGGTTTCTTTTAATTCAAATCAAGAGATCACATGTATCCAAATACCATCGCATATCCAAATATTTTTTGAGGATCATCCTCTTTATATTCAGTTGTGTAATTATTGTCCCATTCCCATGATTTTTTTCTAATTCATTCTATAAATTTTAGAAATTTTTAGTAATTATTCTGTACTAATCTTGAAAATATAATTGATATAAATAAATGCATTCTAATTATTTATAAATTATTAGAATAAAAATGTTATAGTGTAAATACTAAATTAATGCAACACTAAAAATATCTTTAAATTATATCATTTTCTTTAAGCACATAGAAAATCTAATTGTGTAAAAGAGGTTGAAAAACTGCAAGAGAAACGTGAAAAAAGAAGGCTACAGCAGCAGGAACTTAGAGAAAAAAGAGCTCAGGTTAGTATTTTTAGCTCAGATGGAAAATGTATGTCAGGAAGATAAGATGTTTGCAAAATGATTGTACTTTTTTCAGTCCTCAATATTTTTAATGAACTGTAATAATCTTGAAATTAAATGTTTTCATCCTGTATACAATTTTGATAAATATTTTGATGCATGATTACATTGCTCTGATATCTGTCTTTAGACAGTTTTCCCCTTCTTCCTACAGAAATAATTGCTTACATTTGCTTATCTTTCTCTGTATTAATTAAAAATCAAGTACCCATGATAGCTATGAAAATAATTATATCATTGACTTCTATATAATGCTGTTATTCTACAAGAGGTATTATAGCATTATAATAAATTGTTCTTAATGGGCTTTGATGTTTCATAGGAGATCTATTTGAGGCTCAAATTTGAACAGTAATTTTTTTTCCCTTTACACCTGTCTATGCATTTATAATTTAGCTTTGCATCATGCAAACACCTTGGCATCAACTTGTTAGAACTTGTGTAAAAGAAATTTTGAATAAAATCTCTTAATATTAAATGACTTTCTGTCACAGTAGTGTAAAAGCTTTAGCAAAACTAGTAGTGTAATCTTGTTGTCAGGCCTATGTGTATGTGTTAGTCTCTGTAAAAAGATACTACCAATCTACTTCTGCAAGGCTTTTGACACTGTCTCCCATAACATCCTCATAGGAAAGCTCAAGCAGTGTGGCTTGGATGAGTGGACAGTGAGGTGGATCAAGAGCTGGCTGAATGACAGAGCCCAGAGGGTGGTGATCAATGGCACAGAATCGAATTGGAGGCCTGTGGCCAGTGGAGTTCCACAGGGATCGGTTCTGGGGCCAGTCTTGTTCAACATCTTCATCAACAACCTGGATGAGGGGACTAAGGGTACCCTCAACAAGTTCGCTGATGACACCAAACTGTGAGGACTGGCTGATTCCCCAGAAGGCTGTGCTGCCATTCAGCGGGATCTCTACTGACTTGAGAGTTGGGCAAAGAGGAACCTCCTGAGGTTCAACAAGGACAGGTGCAGAGTCCTGCACCTGGGGAGGAACAAGCCCATGCACCAGTACAGACTGGGGGTTGAACTGTTGAAGAGCAGCTCTGCTGCAGAGAGTGACCTGGGAGTCCTGATTGACAGTAAACTAAATATGAGCCAACAATGTGCCCTCATGGCCAAGAAGTCCAGTGGCATTCTGGGATGCATCAAGAAGAGTGTGGGCAGCAGGTCAAGGGAGGTTCTTCTCCCCCTCTATTCTGCCCTGGTGAGGCCTCATCTGGAGTACTGTGTCCAGTTCTGGGCTCCTCAGCTCAAGAGGGACAGGAAAGTGCTGGAGAGAGTCCAGCGCAGGGCCACCAAGATGATCAGGGGACTGGAACATCTTTCATACGAGGAAAGGCTGCAGGAACTGGGGCTGTTTAGTCTGGAAAAGAGGAGACTGAGGGGTGATCTTATTAATATTTACAAATATCTAAATGGTGGGTGTCAGGAGGTTGGGACATCCCTTTTTTCTATAGTAGCCAGCAACGGGACAAGGGGTAATGGGATGAAGCTGGAACACAAAAAATTCCATTTAAATATAAGAAAAAGATATTTTACTGTGAGGGTGATGGAGCAGTGGAACAGGCTGCCCAGAGGGGTTGTGGAGTATCCTTCCTTGGAGGTCTTCAAGACCTGCCTGTACATGTTCCTATGCAATCTGATCTAGGTTGACCTGCAGGGGAGTTGGAGTAGATGATCTCTAAAGGTCCCTTCCAACCCCTACCATTCTATGATTCTATGATACTATTGACATAATATGTACCACCATCAAGTAAATAACTCAGGCAAGTTACTTCATGGTTTAATGAGACTTCTAAGTTGAGCTAAAATCACTTAAATTGAATTAATGTTCTTCAATGTCCATCCACTTAAACAAATACAAAACATCATTATGACTATATGTGTGAGGAGCAAATAATTTTTGATTTATATGTGAAAATTCTTTGATGTGCTACTACACCTAAAATTTTCTTTTTATTACTTCTGTGACAACGCCCGCTTAAACTTATGTATGAGAAAGTTATGGTTTTCTTAGTAACTTGTATGTATCTATGCTTCATGTTGCTTTGTGTGTTCTGTTGTTGTGAAATGCAACAATAATTAGCCAATCACTGGCTTCTGGTGGACAAGAACTTTAAACAGGATTTGAAGAATATTAAGCAAATACCTTTTCCATAATAAGCAATACCCCTTTCTGAATGTTAGAACGAAATGTTCCAGCAGGAATACATTTTGTATGGACTTACTCTAAGTAGTTTTTAGTTCAGGGTGAACAACTTAAAGGTACAGTCAAATTCCGATTACCTGGGCACAGTTTTGTCTGAAGTATGGATCAACTGTCACAGGCACAGACATGAACTGGCTCCATTTCAACTTATTAACCCCAATGCAGTGCTTTCTGAAAGTGCCTATGCTATTTACACAGACAGATGTGATCCAAAAGGAATTTTAGTTCATTTATGGGAACCCATGCAAAGCTTAATAAGGTTCCAGCACCAAGCTAGCTATGCATGGCAGCATCATGTCCTGAAAAGGGGTAGAAAGTGAGTCCCAGGGAGAAGTGACAGGAAGGACATTTGAGTGATTTTGCAGAGAACCATCCCAGCTGTCGTGGTTTGGCCCAGCTAGCAAAGCACCACGACAGTCTCTTGCTCGGTGGCCCCCCATTCACTCCCACCCTCTTTAGGATGGTGGAGGCCCCAGTGAGACAGGAGTAAAAAGATAAGCAAGGTTGTTGTGGATTAAGACAAGGGCAGGGAGGGCTCGCTGCCAGTTAAGGTTCTGGGTGAAACAGACTCCAGTACTCGATTTAGAGAGGAAAATAGGAACTATTTAATAGCAACTATTTACAGGAGCTATCTTTACAGCCCCTTCCCCCTTACCAGAAATGACTATCATGTCAAACCATGACACCAGCTCACGGTACTCTCAGTAGCTCAGGCTTCACAAGGATAGAGCTCTGTGCATGTTCTTACATGTCTATTTGCTCTGATATTGATGGTTACAGATTTAGAGAGAGGAGGACTTGTGAGCCTGGGTGTAGCCTATTGTGTATCGTTGGGATGTCTTCTGCTTATGGGGGAATCTAGGAATGTTAGAAGAGTTTCCAATGCATCCAATAACTGTAGGAGTTAACTAAGGACTGGCAAGTAGGATCAAGATCCTAACTAACTTGACTCCAACAAGATTGTGTTTAGAGCAGCTGAGGCACCTGCACTGTCCTCTGCAGTGTGTTTTGTACCTGTATCCATTTGTCTTTCAGACCATCTTATCTCAGACTAAGAGGTGTTGACTGTATATGCTATCTGTTGTGCAATTGTGCAGCTGTGTTTCTTTAATGTGAAGATTCTGGCAAAAGGCAGGAGTACTTTCTTGAGTAGACTTTTAATGAGTCTTCAATTTAAAAATATTTTCTATTACATACCAACCAAAAATATGAAATATAAGGCATATAATTGTTTTGCTTTATGGTTAGTAAATTAGTTACATCATAATAGAAAAAGGCATTAAGCTAGCAGTCGAGACATTTATGGCATTTTGGAGAAAAATTAACATTTCAGTTAATGTGTATTTTTTTAGAAGTAATTTTACAAGATATTGAAATTAGTTAATTTCAGGAAAAAATATAATTTAGAAATTCTTTTGATTGCTTCCCTAGGATGTTGATGCTACAAACCCAAATTATGAAATTATGTGTATGATAAGAAATTTTAGGGGAAGTTTGGATTATAGACCACTGACAACTTCAGATCCTGTAAGTATCCCAGTGATATGGATTTTTTTTATCCTTCTGAATTTTGCTTCATGTTTCCATTTTTTTTCAATGTTTGAATATACTTCTGTCAGTACTAAGTAGTCAGCTAGCCTCTATATTGTTGATTTTCCCAGGATGCTAATGAATGTGCACACAAAGCCATTAAGCTTCTCTGAGAAACCCCGTTGAGTATAAAGGTTAATAATTGATCTTTGAAGGTGATGAGGGCCTTTGATTTGCAGAGAAGACAGAGGAGCAGAATCCTTAAATTATGATTGTCAGATCTCTCTGGAAATTGTAGAATAGTTTGGGTTGGAAGGGACCTTAAAGTTCATCTAGTTCATACCACCTGCCATGTACAGGGACACCTTCCACTAGACCAGATTTCACAAAGCTCCATCCAACCTGTCCTTGAACACTTCCAGGGAGAGAGCATTCTTCTCCAGGCAACCTGTTTCAGTGCCTCACCACTCTCACAGTGAAGAATTTATTCTTAATATCTAATCTAAATCTACCCTCTTTCAGATTAAAACTGTCACCCCTTGTCCCATCTCTGCACTCCCTGATAAAGAGTCCCTCCTCATCTTTCCTATAGTCCCCCTTTAAGAACTGTGTCGTGATTTTGCCCAGCCGGGAACAAAGAGCCACGAGGATGCTCGCTCACTCCTCCCCTCCCGGTGGAGTGGGAAGGGGAACCAGAGAAAAAGGGGAAAAACCCGCGTAGGTTGAAATAAGAGCGGTTTAATAGAACAACAATAAGAAGAAACAGGTTCAGGGGGAAAAAGGAACAGTTTTAACAGTAAACGAGGGGAATATACAAAAGGAATGGCGCGTGCCGCGGCTGCTCACCACTCGGGACCCAGCGCGACCCCCCCCTCCGACCGGCAGCCCCGCCCGTGCTCCCGAAGCCCCGCCCCTGACTAGCTCCCTGCTTCTAGGTACTGGGCATGATGTCAGTATGGTATGGAATACCTGTTGGCCAGCCCAGGTCAGCTGCCCATGCTGTGCCCCTTCCTACTTCCTCATCAAAGTTAACTCTATCCTAGCCCAAACCAGGACAAACTGGAAGGCTGCTATAAGGTCTCCCCAGAGCCTTATTTTCTCTAGGTTAAACAAACCCAACTCTCTCAGTCTGTCCTCATAAGGCACATAGTGCTCCAGCCCCTAATCATCTTCTCTGAACCTGCTACAATAGGCTCATCTCTTTCTGAAACCAGTACTCCAAGTCGGGTCTCATGTAAGTGGAGTAGAGGGGAAGAATCACCTCCCTCAGCCTGCTGGCTACACTTCTTTTGATGCGATTGGCTTTCTGGGCTGTGAGCACACATTATCCACTAACACCACCAAGTCCTTCTCCACAGGGCTGCTCTCAATCCACTCATCACCCAGCCTGTATCCATGGTTGGAATTGCTCTGACCCAAAAGTGGGACCTTGCATTTGGCCTTGTTGAACTTCATGAGATTTGCACAAACCCACCTCTCTAGCCTGTCAATGCCCCTCTGTATGGCATCCCTTCTCTCTAGAGTATCAACTTGGTAGTTTGACCCTGGCTAGATGCCAGGTGCCCACCACACCGCTCTATCCCTCACCTCCTCAGCAAGCCAGGGAAGGGGAGAAAATAAGATGGGAGACTCGTGGGTTGAGATAAAAGCAGTTTAATAAAGAAACAGCAAAGCCGTGCGCACGGGAAGTGAAGCAAAAAGCAGATAAAGCTGTTACTCTCTACTTCCCATCAGCAGCGATGTCCGGCCACCTCCCGAGAAGCAGGGCTTCGGTACGCGTAGCAGTTGCTTTTGGAAGGCCGGAAATGAATCTTGCCTCCCCTTCCTGCTCCTCTCCCCCAGTTTATATTACTGAGCTGATGTCATATGGTATGGAATATCTCCTTGGTCGGCCTGGGTCAGCTGTTCTGGCCGTGGTCCATCCCAAGATTGTGCTCACCCACAGCTATTGGTGAAGGTGAGGGAAGGAATACTGGAGGGACAGCCCTGATGCTGTGCAAGCAGTAGTCATAATAATGATATCAACAGTAAGCACAGCACTGCAAGAACTGCTGTGGAAAATCACTACCATCCCAGACCCACTACAGTCTATTACACCACGCAACTTGGTGTCATCTGCAAACTTGCTCAGGGTGCTCTAAATCCCACTGTCCATGTCCCCGACAAAGATGCTAAAAAATACTGGTCCCAATATAGACCCCTGAGGGACACCACTCATCACTGGTTGCCGCTCAGACATCGAGCCATTGACCAAAAATCTTTGAGTGCAACCATCCAGCCAATTCCTTATCTACCTAGTTCTCGTGCTTTGGCCCAGCTAGCACAGAAGCAACGCAACAGTCTCTCGTTCGGTGCCCCCCATTCACCCCCACCCTCTTTAGCATAGTGGAGGCCTCAGCAAAATAGGAGTAAAAAGATAAGCAAGATTGTTGTGGATTTAGACAAGGGCAGGGAGGGCTCACTGCCAATTACAATTTCGGGCAAAACAGACTCCAGTACTTGACTTAGAAAGTAGGAAAGTTTATTCTACTACCTACAAGAAACAGAACGAAATAAAAGCAAAAAGGGAGTAGGATGATGAGAAAATTACAATCAGCACTTTAAGATCTACCTTCCCCATCCCTCCTTTCTTCCTGGGCTCAGCTCACTGCTCCTGATATCTCTACCTCCTCCCCCCTTAATGGCTCAGGTGGGCAGGGAATTGGGGATGTGATCAGTCTCTCACAGATGGTCTCTGCTGCTTCTCTCTTCTCAGAGGAGGACAACTCATTGCATTCTTCCCCTGCTCCAGTACAGGGTCCCTTACTGAACTTCTCTGGTGTGGACTCTTTCCAACAGCTACAGCTTCTGCCAATACAGGGTCCCTCACGTGGGACACAGTCCTTAATGGACATCTCTGACGTGGATTCTTCCCATCAGATACAGCTTCTGCAGATACAGAGTCCCTCCCATGGGACATGGCCTCTCCTGGGCATAATTTTAATGAGCTTCTTTGACAGGAAGAACCCTCCTCTTCCAACTTCTTCTTAAAAAGTGATCGTGGAAGCGTCTAATTGGCTCAGCCCCGGAAGTGGGTCTCGCTCAGAGCTGGGGAGAGTTTCAAGCAACTTCTTACAGGAGCTATCTTTTCAGCCTATTTCCCCTTACTAGAAATGACTGTCATGTCAAACCATGACACAGGGGTTGGAAGGGACCTCTAGAGATCATCTAGTTCAACCCCCTTTATAAAGCAGGTCTGCCTAGATCAGCAATGCATGCAGGTATGTTTTGAAAACCTCCAAAGAAGGAGACTCCACAGTCTCTCTGGGCAACTTGTTCCAGTACTCTGTCACCCTCACAGTAAAAAAGTTTTTCCTTAAGTGGAACTTTTTGTGTTCCAGCTTTTGTCCATTACCCCTCGTCCTATTACTGGACGCTACGGAAAAAAAGATTTCCCAGGATGCCATTGGCCTTCTTGGCCAGGAGGACACATTGATGGCTCATGTTTAGTTTATTATCGAGCAGAACTCCCAGGTCTCTCTCCACACAGCTACTCTTCAGTGGGTCAATCCCCAGCTTGTACTGGTGCATGGGGTTGTTACTCCTCAGATGCAGGACTCTGCACTTGTCCATGTTGAACCTCATGACCACAGGCCTCCAACTCGATTCGGCTGCACTGATCACCACTCTCTGGGCTCTGTCACTCAACCAGTTTGTGATCCACCTCACTGTCTACTCATCCAAGCCACACTGCCTGAACTTTCCTATGAGGATGTTATGGGAGACAGTGTCAAAAGCCTTGCTGAAGTCAAGGTAAATGACACCCACTTTTCTCCACTCCTCTACCCAGCCAGTCATGCCGTCATAGAAGGCTATCAGTTTGGTCAAGCAGAATTTCCCCTTGGTGAACATGTATTGAGTCCCCTGATAACCATCTGTTCATGTGTTTTGAGATGGCATCCAGGATGAGCTATTCCATCACCTTTCCAGGGATAGAGGGGAGGCTGACTGGCCTGTAGTTTCCCAGGTCATCCTTGTTGCTTTTCTTGAAGACTGGAGAGAAAGTGGAGTTTTGCTTGTTGGGAGGGAGTACAGTTTCTTTCATCTTCCTTGCTTGTCCTATGTGCCTGAAGAAACCCTTGCTATTTTTCACATCCCTAATCAAGTTCATCTCCATCTTTTCCGTGGCTTTTCTGATCCCCTCCCTGCCCTCGGGCCACATCCCTATAATCTCCCCAGGATGTGTATCCCTGACTCCACTGCCTATGTATTTTGGTTTTGTGTTTCACTTTGGCTAAGAGGTCTTGACTTAGCCAAACTGGCCTTCTGCCTCCCATCTGACTTCTTGCACATTGGAATTGAGAGCTCTTGTGCCCTAAAAAAAATGTTTTTTAAATATCTCTGTTGTGATTTTGCCCAGCTAGTGATGAAGCACCACTTCAACAGAGACAACACTCTCTTGCTCACTGCCCCCCATCCACCCCCACCCTCCTTTGGACAACGGAGACCCCCAGCGAAATAGGACAAAAAAACCCAACTCCAAGGATGTTGTGGATTGAAACAAGGGCAGGGAGGGCTCACTGCCAATTATGACTCCAGGGAAATACAGGGTCTTTCCCACTGGACATGACCTCTTCCAAACGTAGTTTTAATGAACTTTGGCATGGATTCTTCCCAACAGCTACAGCTTCTGTGAATATGGGGTCCCTCCCATGGGACACAGCCTCCTCCAGCCATAGTTACTGCCCCTGGCACAGGGTCTTTTACGAAGTGCAAACAAATCTCTGCTTCACCAGTCCTCTCCACAGGATTCAGGGGAGTCTCTGCTCCAGCACACCTCCTCCTCTCTTCCGTCACTGACCTTGGGGTCTGCACGGCCTCTTCTCTCTTCCCACTCCTTGCACCACCACCAGCTGGAAAAGAAGGAAAGACAGAACCAGAAGGAACAGGAGAAATCCTCTTCCAGCTTCTTCTTAAAAAGTGATCGTGGAGGCACCTAATTGACTCAGCCCCAGAAGTTGGTCCAGCTCAAAGCTGGGGAGAGTTTCAAGCCATCTTTACAGCCCCTTCCCCCTTACCAGAAACAGCTCCATGTCCAACCATGACAATCTCCCAGCTCTTGTTTGCTCTTTTACCTCCAAGGGCAGTTTCCCAAGGAATCCCACACGCTAGCTACCTAAACAGACAAAATTTTGCCTTTCTGAGGTTTAGGGTCCTTTACCCCTCAAGACTGAGAATTCTACTAGAGTATGATCAAAGAGATTGTCACAATTTTTGCTACAGATGGATTTACTTGCAATATTCCAAGATGTACCTGGTACTCTGCAGGTTCAGATCACTGCTTGCAGGGAATTTTATTAATATATTGTTCTCCCTTTTGTGTTCTTATGAGGAAAGGCTGCAAGACCTGGGACTGTTTAGCCTTGAAAAGAGGAAGCTAAGGGAGGACCTCATTAACACTTACAAGTACTTAAAGGGTGGATGTCAGGAGGATGTCTCTGTTGTCTCCAGTGACAGGATAAGGGATAATGGGCATAAGCTGGAGTATAAAAAGTTCCATTTAAACATAAGGAAAAAAATTCTTTTCTGTAAGGGTGATGGAGCACTGGAACAGGCTGCCCAGAGAGGTTGTGGAGTCTCCTTCTCTTGAGGTTTTCAAAACCCACCTGGATGTGTTCCTGTGCAACCTGATATATATGAACCTGCTTTAACAGGGGGGTTGGACTAGATGATCTCTAGAGGTCCCTTTCAACCCCTACCATTCTATGATTCTATGATTATTGTGCAGATACAAGGAACTTTTACACATTCACATGATCCACTGTTTTAGAAATTTATCTTTGTGTAAATGATTGGTTAATTAATGCAGGAATAGAAGTAAAATGTCATATAACTGGAATTGGGGTATACTTCACTGAAATATTGTTCCCTTTGTAGATTGATGAGCACAGGATATGTGTTTGTGTACGAAAACGACCACTCAATAAAAAAGGTATGACTGTTTAAGATTTTGCTGGGTTTTTTTTCTCTGAAAAGCTGCTTCTAATAGTATTATTCGTATTAAAGAAATCTAGAAATACTAATCAAACTTTTTTATATTGACAATATGTGAGGGACCCAGAAAATTCATAAACTTGTCATAACCTGGAGAAAGACGTGGAGAAAAGAAGTTTAACTGGCACCATTTTATGGATTGGGAGCTGAGGCACAGAGATACTATTATTTTTTCCCAAGGTCATCTAGGATGCATTTTGTTGATCTGGGAACTAATTCTACTGTAATTTCTTCAATATTCTTACATTGTGTTAGCATCACCATTCTTTTAAACTATCCTTTAAGTGATCTCCTGATCTGTGAGCTACCCAATGAAAACTTTTCTACACTTTTTTTTTATACATACAGACTTATACTGTCAAGTGATCTTGAATCAGACATCAAGGGAACAATTCCGGTGCCTGAATGTTGCCGTCTTCTGACATGTAAGGTGGCCAGGGATATCCAAGACATCCTTCCAGGGCTAGTGGGTTACAAACTGGAGACTTTTATCTCCTGGAATTACTGCTCAGGACTGCACAGGGTACCTTAGGTCATATGAATGCCCCAAACAGCATTTCAAATGTTATTGATTCAAAGTCAGAGCTTCCAAACCCCCTTGCTTTCTAACATTCTTCACTGAGAGTGTGAAGTTAGGTGCAGCTAGGTAAGGATTCCAAAATAAAGACTCAATAACAACGGAGTTGTTATTAAGCAGATATTCTTTAATGCAGCCCTGGATGCACAGGGGATCTTTCCACCAAACGTGCATACCACAAGACAAAAGTATACTCATTTTATACATTAAAACATGAATATTCATTATCTTTCATGGGATTATTTACCATAAACAAGCCTATTCCAGGAAACAACCAATTATACAATTCTTTCGATATTTCTATATTTCTTTCAGTGATCGTTCACTGTTTTTCCTCTAGATTTCCAAAAGTGATTTGCTATCACTCTGCTAACTCAACTTACATCTTAAACATTTGCTGGTTGTATCTTAGGCATTCTCTTTCTAGACAATGCTTTGTCTGACAGAGTCATAAGGCCTTGAGAAACATGAACAACCTTAAGAATCTTTAACTATACAAAGGTCCTGAGGCTTTTAGAAACATTAAGAATCTTAAGAAATGATATACAAAAATTCAGTAGTATCAGTTTTAAGAAACTAAACTGAAATATTTAAATAATTCAACAGCTCCATTTCAATTCTCTCCTTTTCTTTCTCATTGCAAGTTCTTCTGAAACAATTTTATAACAATCTGTCTCGTCCTAATGACTTAGCAAAATATCTTCCTGATTCTGTTTGATACATGATCTTATATTTACCAAATTTATATATATTCAAACTGTTACATTATCGTCGAAGAAGTTTTAACTTTGTTGATCCCACAGGCTCTGATATCCACTGTTTTCCTGCCGATTTCTTTACTTGCAAGTAGTGTATCCAAACTGGTTGTTCTCTGATTCTGATGTTGTCAGCAAAACCTGGAAGGGTCCTTCCCACTTCTGCTCCAGTGGTGATCCTGCAAAAACTTTTACATACATGTAATCACCTGGTTTCAAAGAATGAATCATCTGATCCAGGCCTCTATCCCTGGTTCCTAAGATTATTTTATCAATCTTTTCAATTGATTTCCCAAACTAATCATGCATTTTTGTAAATGTCTGTTCTGGTTTATCAAGGAGCAGCTTTTGGCTTAGTAACAGGGGGAGCCGGTTGCAGTGAAGACCCAGTAAAGAGTTTGTGGACTCTCCCCCAGCTCCTGGGTTCAGACCCACCTCCGGCCCGGCTGGGCCAATCTGGCGCCTCTGCGATCACTATTTAAGGGACGGGAATGGGAATGCGAGTCAGGAGGTGGAAGAGTAATACAAGATGGAGGCGACCACGCGGACCCTTCGGCCAGAGAAGGAGGAAGGAAGGAGAAGCAGTAGACCGGAGACCCTTCTGCAAGCCGTGGCGAGAATGCAAACTGTGCCCCTGCAATCTATGGAGACCCCTGGCAGGACTGAGAGTTACCAGCAGCTCCATGTGAGTGAGCCCGGACGGGCGAGGGACTGTGTGGGGAGATGGCCATGGCCCAGGCCGTGTTGGAGAGCCTGCACGTCGCAGAGCAGCCCCACACGAGAGACAGAGAGGAGCTGGAGCCTTTGGAATGGGTGCGCGTCGGAGTAGCCCGTGCAGGGCTGCCATGCGTGTGAGTTACCCCACGGACTTGCAGGGAGGGCTGGTGTGGAGTTCACCCGTCCTGAGGAGGGACAAACGGCAGAAGCTATGGGGAGCAGACTGACTGAGACCTCCACTGCCTGCCCCCTCGAACCGTTCAGGGGGGGGCAAGGTAAAAACCCCGGGATCAGGGCTCTCATCCCGTGAAGAGGGGAGGGGTGGCAAGAAGGTGTTCTTAAAAAGGCTGATTGGACTCTTCATTGATGTATTACTCTGTGTTGTTTCGTTTTGGTTATGTTTTGGTTTTTTTGGGGGTATGTTTTAGTTGATGTTGCATTAAATTATTTTCTGTTTTCTTCCCCAAACCGAGTAGCCTGGTCTGTTTTGTCCTGAACCTTAAGCGGCAATTAAGCCTTCCCTGCCCTTGAGCAATTCTCAGCCTCTTCAGTACTCGAGGCTAATCGTGGTCTTTGTTCCCTAATGGGCCTAAACCAGGACAATGTCTTTCACCTAACCAATTCAAATCTTCCCCTTGATATTGAGACTGATAAGTCCATTTGAAATTTTATATGGTAGACCTTAAATATCTCTTTGATCCTTGGCTTAACTCTTAACCTAAGCAAAGTGAGGGTAAGTATTTGATACCAATATAAATTAGCTTTTTGACAAATTTTTGCTAATTGTTGTTTTATCAAGTGATTAGATTTTACTTGTCCACTCACTTGTGGCTGTTATGGGGTGTGTAATTGCCAATCAATTTTTATAGTTTACTAACTTCTTGTATTATCTGAGCCCAAAAGTGCGTACCTCTGAAGATAAGTAATAAATAAGTATTCCATTTAGTAGCACTCAAGTTACTTCTCTTGCCTTGTTCATTCTGCAAGGAAAACTCCTGATCAGCCTGAAAAGTATCTGTTAATACCAACAAATATCAATACTCCTTGTTGTGCTCTTCTGTAAACTAATTTCAATAAAATGTTAGAGGGTATTATAATATGTCCATCAGGTGTATGTGCACATTTATCTGTTTGTTCTTTTCCCTCTAAATCATTGATCAAATCTTTATCTTCTTTAGAATAATTTGGCAATTCTGATGGTAAATATAAAGCTGGAAGTTTACTGTCTGGAATCAAAGCTAGTGCCCTGATTTCAGCTCGTTCTGCCACTTCTTTAGCTTCAAATCTGCCAGTTTATTTTCAATTTCCTGTTCAGTGTTACTTCTTTGATGCCCCATGCAATGCATCACAGATACCTTTTCTGTCAATTTTACAGCTTTTTAAAAATTGTAATATCTCTTCAGCATGTTTTATTTGTTTTCCTTGTGCGGTGAGTAGA